>NW_026646693.1:0-681280 GCF_949987535.1 Balaenoptera acutorostrata
GCTTAGGAAATCTATTGGAGGCAGAAGCCGACAAGGGTAGCTTAGGGTTAGGGTTAGGGTTAGGGTGAGGGTTAGGGTACGGCTTAGGGTACGGGTTCGGGGAGGGGTTCGGGGAGGGCGTAGGGTATGGGTTAGAGTTAGGGTTAGGGTTAGTGTTAGGGTTAGGGCTCGGTTTAGGGTACGGGTTAGGATTAGGGTACGCGTTAGTGTTAGGGTAGGGGTTAGGGTTAGGGTACGCTTTAGGGTGAGGGTAGTTATTAAACCTATCCCACACTCTAGATACCCCTTAGCACGTAAAGGAATATTATTTGGGGGTCCAGACATGGAGAAGGGTTTAGACACTAGGAAAAGATAAGGAACACACCCATTATCAAGAAATCACAATATGATTCTCTTTTTAAACTGTTCCTTAAAACACTAGTGGTTAGGAAACCTATTGGAGGCAGAAGCAGTCAAGGGTAGCTTAGTGTTAGGGTTAGGGTTAGGGTGAGGTTTAGGGTATGGCTTAGGGTACGGGTTCGGGGAGGGGTTCGGGTAGGGCGTAGGGTATGGTTTAGGGTTAGAGTTAGGGTTAGTGTTAGGGTTAGGGCTCGGTTTAGGGTACGGGTTAGGATTAGGGTACTCGTTAGGGTTAGCGTAGCGGTTAGGGTTAGGCTACGCGTTAGGATGAGGGTAGTTATTAAACCTATCCCACTCTCTAGATACCCCTTAGCACGTAAAGGAATATTATTGGGGGTCCAGCCATGGAGAAGAGTTTAGACACGAGGAGAAGATAAGGAACACACCCATTATCAAGAAATCACATTAGGATTCTCTTTTTAACCTGTTCCTTAAAACACTAGTGCTTAGGAAATCTATTGGAGGCAGAAGCCGTCAAGGGTAGCTTAGGGTTAGGGTTAGGGTTAGGGTGAGGGTTAGGGTACGGTTTAGGGTACGGGTTCAGGGAGGGGTTCGGGTAGGGCGTAGGGTATGGGTTAGGGTTAGGGTTAGAGTTAGTGTTAGGGTTAGAGTTAGTGTTAGGTTTAGGGCTCGGTTTAGGGTACGGGTTAGGATTAGGGTACGCGCTAGGGTTAGGGTAGCGGTTAGGGTTAGGGTACGCGTTAGGGTGAGAGTAGTTATTCAACCTATCCCACTCTCTAGATACCCCTTAGCACGTATAGGAATATTATTTGGGTTTCCAGCCATGGAGAAGAATTAAGACACTAGGAGAAGATAAGGAACACACCCATTATCACGGAATCACATTAGGATTCTCTTTTTAACCTGTTCCTTAAAACACTAGTGCTTAGGAAATCTATTGGAGCCAGAAGCAGTCAAGGGTAGCTTAGGGTTAGGGTTAGGGTTAGGGTGAGATTAGGGTACGGCTTAGGGTAAGGGTTCGGGGAGGGGTTCGGGTAGGGCGTAGGGTATGGGTTAGGGTTAGATTTAGGGTTAGTGTTAGGGTTAGGGCTCGGTTTAGGGTACGGGTTAGGATTAGGGTACTCGTTAGGTTTAGGGTAGCGGTTAGGGTTAGGGTACGCGTTAGGGTGAGGGTAGTTATTAAACCTATCACACTCTCTAGATACCCCTTAGCACGTAAAGGAATATTATTTGGGGGTCCAGCCATGGAGAAGAGTTTAGACACGAGGAGAAGATAAGGAACACACCCATTATCAAGAAATCACATTAGGATTCTCTTTTTAACCTGTTCCTTAAAACACTAGTGCTTAGGAAATCTATTGGAGGCAGAAGCCGTCAAGGGTAGCTTAGGGTTAGGGTTCGGGTTAGGGTGAGGGTTAGGGTACGGTTTAGGGTACGGGTTCAGGGAGGGGTTCGGGTAGGGCGTAGGGTATGGGTTAGGGTTAGGGTTAGAGTTAGTGTTAGGGTTAGGGCTCTGTTTAGGGTACGGGTTAGGATTAGGGTACGCGCTAGGGTTAGGGTAGCGGTTAGGGTTAGGGTACGCGTTAGGGTGAGGGTAGTTAATAAACCTATCCCACTCTCTAGATACCCCTTAGCACGTATAGGAATATTATTTGGGGGTCCAGCCATGGAGAAGAGTTTAGACACTAGGAGAAGATAAGGAACACACCCATTATCACGGAATGACATTAGGATTCTCTTTTTAACCTGTTCCTTAAAACACTAGTGCTTAGGAAATCTATTGGAGGCAGAAGCAGTCAAGGGTACCTTAGGGTTAGGGTTAGGGTTAGGGTGAGGGCTACGGTATGGCTTAGGGTACGGGTTCGGGGAGGGGTTCGGGTAGGGCGTAGGGTATGGGTTAGGGTTAGGGTTAGGGCTTGTGTTAGGGTTAGGGCTCGGTTTAGGGTACGGGTTAGGATTAGGGTACGCGTTAGGGTTAGGGTAGGGGTTAGGGTTAGGGTACGCGTTAGGGTGAGGGTAGTTATTAAACCTATCCCACTGTCTAGATACCCCTTAGCACGTAAAGGAATATTATTTGGGGGTCCAGCCATGGAGAAGAGTTTAGACACGAGGAGAAGATAAGGAACACACCCATTATCAAGAAATCACAATGTGATTCTCTTTTTAAACTCTTCCTTAAAACACTAGTGCTTAGGAAATCTTTTGGAGGCAGAAGCAGTCAAGGGTAGCTTAGGGTTAGGGTTAGGGTTAGGGTGAGGGTTAGGGTATGGCTTAGGGTACGGGTTCGGGGAGGGGTTCGGGTAGGGCGTAGGGTATGGGTTAGGGTTAGGGTTAGGGTTAGTGTTAGGGTTAGGGCTCGGTTTAGGGTACGGGTTAGGATTAGTGTACGCGTTAGGGTTAGGGTAGGGGTTAGGGTTAGGGTACGCGTTAGGGTGGGGGTAGTTATTAAACCTATCACACTCTCTAGATACCCCTTAGCACGTAAAGGACTATTATTTGGGGGTACAGCCATGGAGAAGAGTTTAGACACGAGGAGAAGATAAGGAACAAACCCATTATCAAGAAATCACATTAGGATTCTCTTTTTAACATGTTCCTTAAATCACTAGTGCTTAGGAAATCTATTGGAGGCAGAAGCCGTCAAGGGTAGCTTAGGGTTAGGGTTAGGGTTAGGGTGAGGGTTAGGGTACGGCTTAGGGTACGGGTTCGGGGAGGGGTTCGGGGAGGGCGTAGGGTATGGTTTAGAGTTAGGGTTAGGGTTAGTGTTAGGGTTAGGGCTCGGTTTAGGGTACGGGTTAGGATTAGGGTACGCGTTAGTGTTAGGGTAGGGGTTAGGGTTAGGGTACGCTTTAGGGTGAGGGTAGTTATTAAACCTATCCCACACTCTAGATACCCCTTAGCACGTAAAGGAATATTATTTGGGGGTCCAGACATGGAGAAGGGTTTAGACACTAGGAAAAGATAAGGAACACAGCCATTATCAAGAAATCACAATATGATTCTCTTTTTAAACTGTTCCTTAAAACACTAGTGGTTAGGAAACCTATTGGAGGCAGAAGCAGTCAAGGGTAGCTTAGTGTTAGGGTTAGGGTTAGGGTGAGGTTTAGGGTACGGGTTAGGATTAGGGTACTCGTTAGGGTTAGCGTAGCGGTTAGGGTTAGGCTACGCGTTAGGATGAGGGTAGTTATTAAACCTATCCCACTCTCTAGATACCCCTTAGCACGTAAAGGAATATTATTGGGGGTCCAGCCATGGAGAAGAGTTTAGACACGAGGAGAAGATAAGGAACACACCCATTATCAAGAAATCACATTAGGATTCTCTTTTTAACCTGTTCCTTAAAACACTAGTGCTTAGGAAATCTATTGGAGGCAGAAGCCGTCAAGGGTAGCTTAGGGTTAGGGTTAGGGTTAGGGTGAGGGTTAGGGTACGGTTTAGGTTACGGGTTCAGGGAGGGGTTCGGGTAGGGCGTAGGGTATGGGTTAGGGTTAGGGTTAGAGTTAGTGTTAGGGTTAGAGTTAGTGTTAGGTTTAGGGCTCGGTTTAGGGTACGGGTTAGGATTAGGGTACGCGCTAGGGTTAGGGTAGCGGTTAGGGTTAGGGTACGCGTTAGGGTGAGGGTAGTTATTCAACCTATCCCACTCTCTAGATACCCCTTAGCACGTAAAGGAATATTATTGGGGGTCCAGCCATGGAGAAGAGTTAAGACACTAGGAGAAGATAAGGAACACACCCATTATCACGGAATCACATTAGGATTCTCTTTTTAACCTGTTCCTTAAAACACTAGTGCTTAGGAAATCTATTGGAGCCAGAAGCAGTCAAGGGTAGCTTAGGGTTAGGGTTAGGGTTAGGGTGAGATTAGGGTACGGCTTAGGGTAAGGGTTCGGGGAGGGGTTCGGGTAGGGCGTAGGGTATGGGTTAGGGTTAGATTTAGGGTTAGTGTTAGGGTTAGGGCTCGGTTTAGGGTACGGGTTAGGATTAGGGTACTCGTTAGGTTTAGGGTAGCGGTTAGGGTTAGGGTACGCGTTAGGGTGAGGGTAGTTATTAACCTATCACACTCTCTAGATACCCCTTAGCACGTAAAGGAATATTATTTGGGGGTCCAGCCATGGAGAAGAGTTTAGACACGAGGAGAAGATAAGGAACACACCCATTATCACGAAATCACATTAGGATTCTCTTTTTAACCTGTTCCTTAAAACACTAGTGCTTAGGAAATCTATTGGAGGCAGAAGCCGTCAAGGGTAGCTTAGGGTTAGGGTTAGGGTTAGGGTGAGGGTTAGGGTACGGTTTAGGGTACGGGTTCAGGGAGGGGTTCGGGTAGGGCGTAGGGTATGGGTTAGGGTTAGGGTTAGAGTTAGTGTTAGGGTTAGGGCTCTGTTTAGGGTACGGGTTAGGATTAGGGTACGCGCTAGGGTTAGGGTAGCGGTTAGGGTTAGGGTACGCGTTAGGGTGAGGGTAGTTAATAAACCTATCCCACTCTCTAGATACCCCTTAGCACGTATAGGAATATTATTTGGGGGTCCAGCCATGGAGAAGAGTTTAGACACTAGGAGAAGATAAGGAACACACCCATTATCACGGAATGACATTAGGATTCTCTTTTTAACCTGTTCCTTAAAACACTAGTGCTTAGGAAATCTATTGGAGGCAGAAGCAGTCAAGGGTAGCTTAGGGTTAGGGTTAGGGTTAGTGTGAGGGCTACGGTATGGCTTAGGGTACGGGTTCGGGGAGGGGTTCGGGTAGGGCGTAGGGTATGGGTTAGGGTTAGGGTTAGGGCTAGTGTTAGGGTTAGGGCTCGGTTTAGGGTACGGGTTAGGATTAGGGTACGCGTTAGGGTTAGCGTAGGGGTTAGGGTTAGGGTACGCGTTAGGGTGAGGGTAGTTATTAAACCTATCCCACTGTCTAGATACCCCTTAGCACGTAAAGGAATATTATTTGGGGGTCCAGCCATGGAGAAGAGTTTAGACACGAGGAGAAGATAAGGAACACACCCATTATCAAGAAATCACAATGTGATTCTCTTTTTAAACTCTTCCTTAAAACACTAGTGCTTAGGAAATCTTTTGGAGGCAGAAGCAGTCAAGGGTAGCTTAGGGTTAGGGTTAGGGTTAGGGTGAGGGTTAGGGTATGGCTTAGGGTACGGGTTCGGGGAGGGGTTCGGGTAGGGCGTAGGGTATGGGTTAGGGTTAGGGTTAGGGTTAGTGTTAGGGTTAGGGCTCGGTTTAGGGTACGGGTTAGGATTAGTGTACGCGTTAGGGTTAGGGTAGGGGTTAGGGTTAGGGTACGCGTTAGGGTGGGGGTAGTTATTAAACCTATCACACTCTCTAGATACCCCTTAGCACGTAAAGGACTATTATTTGGGGGTACAGCCATGGAGAAGAGTTTAGACACGAGGAGAAGATAAGGAACACACCCATTATCAAGAAATCACATTAGGATTCTCTTTTTAACATGTTCCTTAAATCACTAGTGCTTAGGAAATCTATTGGAGGCAGAAGCCGTCAAGGGTAGCTTAGGGTTAGGGTTAGGGTTAGGGTGAGGGTTAGGGTACGGCTTAGGGTACGGGTTCGGGGAGGGGTTCGGGGAGGGCGTAGGGTATGGGTTAGAGTTAGGGTTAGGGTTAGTGTTAGGGTTAGGGCTCGGTTTAGGGTACGGGTTAGGATTAGGGTGCGCGTTAGTGTTAGGGTAGGGGTTAGGGTTAGGGTACGCTTTAGGGTGAGGGTAGTTATTAAACCTATCCCACACTCTAGATACCCCTTAGCACGTAAAGGAATATTATTTGGGGGTCCAGACATGGAGAAGGGTTTAGACACTAGGAAAAGATAAGGAACACAGCCATTATCAAGAAATCACAATATGATTCTCTTTTTAAACTGTTCCTTAAAACACTAGTGGTTAGGAAACCTATTGGAGGCAGAAGCAGTCAAGGGTAGCTTAGTGTTAGGGTTAGGGTTAGGGTGAGGTTTAGGGTACGGCTTAGGGTACGGGTTCGGGGAGGGGTTCGGGTAGGGCGTAGGGTATGGTTTAGGGTTAGAGTTAGGGTTAGTGTTAGGGTTAGGGCTCGGTTTAGGGTACGGGTTAGGATTAGGGTACTCGTTAGGGTTAGCGTAGCGGTTAGGGTTAGGCTACGCGTTAGGATGAGGGTAGTTATTAAACCTATCCCACTCTCTAGATACCCCTTAGCACGTAAAGGAATATTATTGGGGGTCCAGCCATGGAGAAGAGTTTAGACACGAGGAGAAGATAAGGAACACACCCATTATCAAGAAATCACATTAGGATTCTCTTTTTAACCTGTTCCTTAAAACACTAGTGCTTAGGAAATCTATTGGAGGCAGAAGCCGTCAAGGGTAGCTTAGGGTTAGGGTTAGGGTTAGGGTGAGGGTTAGGGTACGGTTTAGGGTACGGGTTCAGGGAGGGGTTCGGGTAGGGCGTAGGGTATGGGTTAGGGTTAGGGTTAGAGTTAGTGTTAGGGTTAGAGTTAGTGTTAGGTTTAGGGCTCGGTTTAGGGTACGGGTTAGGATTAGGGTACGCGCTAGGGTTAGGGTAGCGGTTAGGGTTAGGGTACGCGTTAGGGTGAGGGTAGTTATTCAACCTATCCCACTCTCTAGATACCCCTTAGCACGTAAAGGAATATTATTGGGGGTCCAGCCATGGAGAAGAGTTAAGACACTAGGAGAAGATAAGGAACACACCCATTATCACGGAATCACATTAGGATTCTCTTTTTAACCTGTTCCTTAAAACACTAGTGCTTAGGAAATCTATTGGAGCCAGAAGCAGTCAAGGGTAGCTTAGGGTTAGGGTTAGGGTTAGGGTGAGATTAGGGTACGGCTTAGGGTAAGGGTTCGGGGAGGGGTTCGGGTAGGGCGTAGGGTATGGGTTAGGGTTAGATTTAGGGTTAGTGTTAGGGTTAGGGCTCGGTTTAGGGTACGGGTTAGGATTAGGGTACTCGTTAGGTTTAGGGTAGCGGTTAGGGTTAGGGTACGCGTTAGGGTGAGGGTAGTTATTAAACCTATCACACTCTCTAGATACCCCTTAGCACGTAAAGGAATATTATTTGGGGGTCCAGCCATGGAGAAGAGTTTAGACACGAGGAGAAGATAAGGAACACACCCATTATCACGAAATCACATTAGGATTCTCTTTTTAACCTGTTCCTTAAAACACTAGTGCTTAGGAAATCTATTGGAGGCAGAAGCCGTCAAGGGTAGCTTAGGGTTAGGGTTAGGGTTAGGGTGAGGGTTAGGGTATGGTTTAGGGTACGGGTTCAGGGAGGGGTTCGGGTAGGGCGTAGGGTATGGGTTAGGGTTAGGGTTAGAGTTAGTGTTAGGGTTAGGGCTCTGTTTAGGGTACGGGTTAGGATTAGGGTACGCGCTAGGGTTAGGGTAGCGGTTAGGGTTAGGGTACGCGTTAGGGTGAGGGTAGTTAATAAACCTATCCCACTCTCTAGATACCCCTTAGCACGTATAGGAATATTATTTGGGGGTCCAGCCATGGAGAAGAGTTTAGACACTAGGAGAAGATAAGGAACACACCCATTATCACGGAATGACATTAGGATTCTCTTTTTAACCTGTTCCTTAAAACACTAGTGCTTAGGAAATCTATTGGAGGCAGAAGCAGTCAAGGGTAGCTTAGGGTTAGGGTTAGGGTTAGGGTGAGGGCTACGGTATGGCTTAGGGTACGGGTTCGGGGAGGGGTTCGGGTAGGGCGTAGGGTATGGGTTAGGGTTAGGGTTAGGGTTAGTGTTAGGGTTAGGGCTCGGTTTAGGGTACGGGTTAGGATTAGGGTACGCGCTAGGGTTAGGGTAGGGGTTAGGGTTAGGGTACGCGTTAGGGTGAGGGTAGTTATTAAACCTATCACACTCTCTAGATACCCCTTAGCACATAAAGGAATATTATTTGGGGGTCCAGCCATGGAGAAGAGTTTAGACACGAGGAGAAGACAAGGAACACACCCATTATCAAGAAATCACATTAGGATTCTATTTTTAACATGTTCCTTAAAACACTAGTGCTTAGGAAATCTATTGGAGGCAGAAGCCGTCAAGGGTAGCCTAGGGTTAGGGTTAGGGTTAGGGTGAGGGTTAGGGTACGGCTTAGGGTACGGGTTCGGGGAGGGGTTCGGGTAGGCCGTAGGGTATGGGTTAGGGTTAGGGTTAGTGTTAGGGTTAGGGCTCGGTTTAGGGTACGGGTTAGGATTAGGGTACGCGTTAGTGTTAGGGTAGTTGTTAGAGTTAGGGTACGCTTTAGGGTGAGGGTAGTTATTAAACCTATCCCACTCTCTAGATACCCCTTAGCACGTAAAGGAATATTATTTGGGGGTCCAGCCATGGAGAAGAGTTTAGACACTAGGAGAAGATAAGGAACATACCCATTATCAAGAAATCACCATATGATTCTCTTTTTAAACTGTTCCTTAAAACACTAGTGCTTAGGAAATCTATTGGAGGCAGAAGCAGTCAAGGGTAGCTTAGGGTTACGGTTAGGGTTAGGGTGAGGTTTAGGGTACGGCTTAGGGTACGGGTTCGGGGAGGGGTTCGGGTAGGGCGTAGGCTATGGGTTAGGGTTAGTGTTAGGGTTAGTGTTAGGGTTAGGGCTCGGTTTAGGGTACGGGTTAGGATTAGGGTACGCGTTAGGGTTAGGGTAGGGGTTAGGGTTAGGGTATGCGATAGGGTGAGGTTAGTTATTAAACCTATCCCACTCTCTAGATACCCCTTAGCACGTAAAGGAATATTATTTGGGGGTCCAGCCATGGAGAAGAGTTTAGACACTAGGAGAAGATAAGGAACACACCCATTATCACGAAATCACATTAGGATTCTCTTTTTAACCTGTTCCTTAAAACACTAGTGCTTAGGAAATCTATTGGAGGCAGAAGCAGTCAAGGGTAGCTTAGGGTTAGGGTTAGGGTTAGGGTGAGGGTTAGGGTACGGCTTAGGGTATGGGTTCGGGGAGGGGTTCGGGTAGGGCGTAGGGTATGGGTTAGGGTTAGGGTTAGGGCTAGTGTTAGGGTTAGGGCTCGGTTTAGGGTACGGGTTAGGATTAGGGTACGCGTTAGGGTTCGGGTAGGGGTTAGGGTCAGGGTACGCGTTAGGGTGAGGGTAGTTATTAAACCTATCCCACTCTCTAGATACCCCTTAGCACGTAAAGGAATATTATTTGGGGGTCCAGCCATGGAGAAGAGTTTAGACACGAGGAGAAGTTAAGGAACACACCCATTATCAAGAAATCACATTAGGATTCTCTTTTTAACCTGTTCCTTAAAACACTAGTGCTTAGGAAATCTATTGGAGGCAGAAGCCGTCAAGGGTAGCTTAGGGTTAGGGTTAGGGTTAGGGTGAGGGTTAGGGTACGGTTTAGGGTACGGGTTCAGGGAGGGGTTCGGGTAGGGCGTAGGGTATGGGTTAGGGTTAGGGTTAGAGTTAGTGTTATGGTTAGGGCTCGGTTTAGGGTACGGGTTAGGATTAGGGAACGCGTTAGGGTTAGGGTAGGGGTTAGGGTTAGGGTACGTGTTAGGGTGAGGGTAGTTATTAAACCTATCACACTCTCTAGATACCCCTTAGCACATAAAGGAATATTATTTGGGGGTCTAGCCATGTAGAAGAGTTTAGACACGAGGAGAAGATAAGGAACACACCCATTATCAAGAAATCACATTAGGATTCTCTTTTTAACCTGTTCCTTAAAACACTAGTGCTTAGGAAATCTATTGGAGGCAGAAGCAGTCAAGGGTAGCTTAGGGTTAGGGTTAGGGTTAGGGTGTGGGTTAGGGTATGGCTTAGGGTACGGGTTCGGTGAGAGGTTCGGGTAGGGCGTAGGGTATGGTTTAGGGTTAGGGTTAGGGTTAGTGTTAGGGTTAGGGCTCGGTTTAGGGTACGGGTTAGGATTAGGGTACGCGTTAGGGTGGGGGTAGTTATTAAATCTATCCCATTCTCTAGATACCCCTTAGCACGTAAAGGAATATTATTTGGGGTTCCAGCCATGGAGAAGAGTTTAGACACGAGGAGAAGATAAGGAACACACACATTATCAAGAAATCACAATATGATTCTCTTTTTAAACTGTTCCTTAAAACACTAGTGGTTAGGAAATCTATTGGAGGCAGAAGCAGTCAAGGGTAGCTTAGGGTTAGGGTTAGGGTTAGGGTGAGGGTTAGGGTACGGCTTAGGGTACGGGTTCGGGGAGGGTTTCGGGTAGGGCGTGGGGTATGGGTGAGGGTTAGGGTTAGGGTTAGTGTTAGGGTTAGGGCTCGGTTTAGGGTACGGGTTAGGATTAGGGTACTCGTTAGGGTTAGGGTAGCGGTTAGGGTTAGGGTACGCGTTAGGGTGAGGGTAGTTATTAAACCTATCACACTCTCTAGATACCACTTAGCACGTAAAGGAATATTATTTGGGGGTCCAGCCATGGAGAAGAGTTTAGACACGAGGAGAAGATAAGGAACACACCCATTATCACGAAATCACATTAGGATTCTCTTTTTAACCTGTTCCTTAAGACACTAGTGCTTATGAAATCCATTGGAGGCAGAAGCAGTCAAGGGTAGCTTAGGGTTAGGGTTAGGGTTAGGGTGAGGGTTAGGGTACGGCTTAGGGTACGGGTTCGGGGAGGGGTTCGGGTAGGGCGTAGGGTATGGGTTAGGGTTAGGGTTAGGGCTAGTGTTAGGGTTAGGGCTCGGTTTTAGGGTACGGGTTAGGATTAGGGTACGCGTTAGGGTTAGGGTAGGGGTTAGGGTTAGGGTACGCGTTAGGGTGAGGGTAGTTATTAAACCTATCCCACTCTCTAGATACCCCTTAGCACGTAAAGGAATATTATTTGGGGGTCCAACCATGGAGAAGAGTTTAGACACGAGGAGAAGATAAGGAACACACCCATTATCAAGAAATCACAATGTGATTCTCTTTTTAAACTGTTCCTTAAATCACTAGTGCTTAGGAAATCTTTTTGAGGCAGAAGCAGTCAAGGGTAGCTTAGGGTTAGGGTTAGGGTTAGGGTGAGGGTTAGGGTATGGCTTAGGGTACGGGTTCGGGGAGGGGTTCGGGTAGGGCGTAGGGTATGGGTTAGGGTTAGGGTTAGGGTTAGTGTTAGGGTTAGGGCTCGGTTTAGGGTACGGGTTAGGATTAGTGTACGCGTTAGGGTTAGGGTAGGGGTTAGGGTTAGGGTACGCGTTAGGGTGGGGGTAGTTATTAAACCTATCACACTCTCTAGATACCCCTTAGCACGTAAAGGACTATTATTTGGGGGTACAGCCATGGAGAAGAGTTTAGACACGAGGAGAAGATAAGGAACACACCCATTATCAAGAAATCACATTAGGATTCTCTTTTTAACATGTTCCTTAAATCACTAGTGCTTAGGAAATCTATTGGAGGCAGAAGCCGTCAAGGGTAGCTTAGGGTTAGGGTTAGGGTTAGGGTGAGGGTTAGGGTACGGCTTAGGGTACGGGTTTGGGGAGGGGTTCGGGGAGGGCGTAGGGTATGGGTTAGAGTTAGGGTTAGGGTTAGTGTTAGGGTTAGGGCTCGGTTTAGGGTACGGGTTAGGATTAGGGTACGCGTTAGTGTTAGGTTAGGGGTTAGGGTTAGGGTACGCTTTAGGGTGAGGGTAGTTATTAAACCTATCCCACACTCTAGATACCCCTTAGCACGTAAAGGAATATTATTTGGGGGTCCAGACATGGAGAAGGGTTTAGACACTAGGAAAAGATAAGGAACACACCCATTATCAAGAAATCACAATATGATTCTCTTTTTAAACTGTTCCTTAAAACACTAGTGGTTAGGAAACCTATTGGAGGCAGAAGCAGTCAAGGGTAGCTTAGTGTTAGGGTTAGGGTTAGGGTGAGGTTTAGGGTACGGCTTAGGGTACGGGTTCGGGGAGGGGTTCGGGTAGGGCGTAGGGTATGGTTTAGGGTTAGAGTTAGGGTTAGTGTTAGGGTTAGGGCTCGGTTTAGGGTACGGGTTAGGATTAGGGTACTCGTTAGGGTTAGCGTAGCAGTTAGGGTTAGGCTACGCGTTAGGGTGGGGGTAGTTATTAAACCTATCACACTCTCTAGATACCCCTTAGCACGTAAAGGAATATTATTTGGGGGTCCAGACATGGAGAAGAGTTTAGACACTAGGAGAAGATAAGGAACACACCCATTATCACGAAATCACATTAGGATTCTCTTTTTAACCTGTTCCTTAAAACACTAGTGCTTAGGAAATCTATTGGAGGCAGAAGCAGTCAAGGGTAGCTTAGGGTTAGGGTTAGGGTTAGGGTGAGGGTTAGGGTACGGCTTAGGGTATGGGTTCGGGGAGGGGTTCGGGTAGGGCGTAGGGTATGGGTTAGGGTTAGGGTTAGGGCTAGTGTTAGGGTTAGGGCTCGGTTTAGGGTACGGGTTAGGATTAGGGTACGCGTTAGGGTTCGGGTAGGGGTTAGGGTTAGGGTACGCGTTAGGGTGAGGGTAGTTATTAAACCTATCCCACTCTCTAGATACCCCTTAGCACGTAAAGGAATATTATTTGGGGGTCCAGCCATGGAGAAGAGTTTAGACACGAGGAGAAGTTAAGGAACACACCCATTATCAAGAAATCACATTAGGATTCTCTTTTTAACCTGTTCCTTAAAACACTAGTGCTTAGGAAATCTATTGGAGGCAGAAGCCGTCAAGGGTAGCTTAGGGTTAGGGTTAGGGTTAGGGTGAGGGTTAGGGTACGGTTTAGGGTACAGGTTCAGGGAGGGGTTCGGGTAGGGCGTAGGGTATGGGTTAGGGTTAGGGTTAGAGTTAGTGTTAGGGTTAGGGCTCGGTTTAGGGTACGGGTTAGGATTAGGGTACGCGCTAGGGTTAGGTTAGGGGTTAGGGTTAGGGTACGCGTTAGGGTGAGGGTAGTTATTAAACCTATCACACTCTCTAGATACCCCTTAGCACATAAAGGAATATTATTTGGGGGTCCAGCCATGGAGAAGAGTTTAGACACTGGGAGAAGATAAGGAACACACCCATTATCACGAAATCACATTAGGATTCTCTTTTTAACCTGTTCCTTAAAACACTAGTGCTTAGGAAATCTATTGGAGGCAGAAGCAGTCAAGGGTAGCTTAGGGTTAGGGTTAGGTTTAGGGTGAGGGTTAGGGTATGGCTTAGGGTACGGGTTCGGGGAGGGGTTCGGGTAGGGCGTAGGGTATGGGTTAGGGTTAGGGTTAGGGTTAGTGTTAGGGTTAGGGCTCGGTTTAGGGTACGGGTTAGGATTAGGGTACGCGTTAGGGTTAGGGTAGGGGTTAGGGTTAGGGTACGCGTTAGGGTGGGGGTAGTTATTAAACCTATCAAACTCTCTAGATACACCTTAGCACGTAAAGGAATATTATTTGGGGGTCCAGCCATGGAGAAGAGTTTAGACACGAGGAGAAGATAAGGAACACACCCATTATCACGAAATCACATTAGGATTCTCTTTTTAACCTGTTCCTTAAAACACTAGTGCTTAGGAAATCTATTGGAGGCAGAAGCAGTCAAGGGTAGCTTAGGGTTAGGGTTAGGGTTAGGGTGAGGGTTAGGGTACGGCTTAGGGTACGGGTTCGGGGAGGGGTTCGGGTAGGGCGTAGGGTATGGGTTAGGGTTAGGGTTACGGCTAGTGTTAGGGTTAGGGCTCGGTTTAGGGTACGGGTTAGGATTAGGGTACGCGTTAGGGTTAGGGTAGGGGTTAGGGTTAGGGTACGCGTTAGGGTGAGGGTAGTTATTAAACCTATCCCACTCTCTAGATACCCCTTAGCACGTAAAGGAATATTATTTGGGGGTCCAGCCATGGAGAAGAGTTTAGACACGAGGAGAAGATAAGGAACACACCCATTATCAAGAAATCACAATGTGATTCTCTTTTTAAACTGTTCCTTAAAACACTAGTGCTTAGGAAATCTTTTTGAGGCAGAAGCAGTCAAGGGTAGCTTAGGGTTAGGGTTAGGGTTAGGGTGAGGGTTAGGGTATGGCTTAGGGTACGGGTTCGGGGAGGGGTTCGGGTAGGGCGTAGGGTATGGGTTAGGGTTAGGGTTAGGGTTAGTGTTAGGGTTAGGGCTCGGTTTAGGGTACGGGTTAGGATTAGTGTACGCGTTAGGGTTAGGGTAGGGGTTAGGGTTAGGGTACGCGTTAGGGTGGGGGTAGTTATTAAACCTATCACACTCTCTAGATACCCCTTAGCACGTAAAGGACTATTATTTGGGGGTACAGCCATGGAGAAGAGTTTAGACACGAGGAGAAGATAAGGAACACACTCATTATCAAGAAATCACATTAGGATTCTCTTTTTAACATGTTCCTTAAATCACTAGTGCTTAGGAAATCTATTGGAGGCAGAAGCCGTCAAGGGTAGCTTAGGGTTAGGGTTAGGGTTAGGGTGAGGGTTAGGGTACGGCTTAGGGTACGGGTTCGGGGAGGGGTTCGGGGAGGGCGTAGGGTATGGGTTAGAGTTAGGGTTAGGGTTAGTGTTAGGGTTAGGGCTCGGTTTAGGGTACGGGTTAGGATTAGGGTACGCGTTAGTGTTAGGGTAGGGGTTAGGGTTAGGGTACGCTTTAGGGTGAGGGTAGTTATTAAACCTATCCCACACTCTAGATACCCCTTAGCACGTAAAGGAATATTATTTGGGGGTCCAGACATGGAGAAGGGTTTAGACACTAGGAAAAGATAAGGAACACACCCATTATCAAGAAATCACAATATGATTCTCTTTTTAAACTGCTCCTTAAAACACTAGTGGTTAGGAAACCTATTGGAGGCAGAAGCAGTCAAGGGTAGCTTAGTGTTAGGGTTAGGGTTAGGGTGAGGTTTAGGGTACGGCTTAGGGTACGGGTTCGGGGAGGGGTTCGGGTTGGGCGTAGGGTATGGTTTAGGGTTAGAGTTAGGGTTAGTGTTAGGGTTAGGGCTCGGTTTAGGGTACGGGTTAGGATTAGGGTACTCGTTAGGGTTAGCGTAGCGGTTAGGGTTAGGCTACGCGTTAGGGTGGGGGTAGTTATTAAACCTATCACACTCTCTAGATACCCCTTAGCACGTAAAGGAATATTATTTGGGGGTCCAGACATGGAGAAGAGTTTAGACACTAGGAGATGATAAGGAACACACCCATTATCACGAAATCACATTAGGATTCTCTTTTTAACCTGTTCCTTAAAACACTAGTGCTTAGGAAATCTATTGGAGGCAGAAGCAGTCAAGGGTAGCTTAGGGTTAGGGTTAGGGTTAGGGTGAGGGTTAGGGTACGGCTTAGGGTATGGGTTCGGGGAGGGGTTCGGGTAGGGCGTAGGGTATGGGTTAGGGTTACGGTTAGGGCTAGTGTTAGGGTTAGGGCTCGGTTTAGGGTACGGGTTAGGATTAGGGTACGCGTTAGGGTTCGGGTAGGGGTTAGGGTTAGGGTACGCGTTAGGGTGAGGGTAGTTATTAAACCTATCCCACTCTCTAGATACCCCTTAGCACGTAAAGGAATATTATTTGGGGGTCCAGCCATGGAGAAGAGTTTAGACACGAGGAGAAGTTAAGGAACACACCCATTATCAAGAAATCACATTAGGATTCTCTTTTTAACCTGTTCCTTAAAACACTAGTGCTTAGGAAATCTATTGGAGGCAGAAGCCGTCAAGGGTAGCTTAGGGTTAGGGTTAGGGTTAGGGTGAGGGTTAGGGTACGGTTTAGGGTACGGGTTCAGGGAGGGGTTCGGGTAGGGCGTAGGGTATGGGTTAGGGTTAGGGTTAGAGTTAGTGTTAGGGTTAGGGCTCGGTTTAGGGTACGGGTTAGGATTAGGGTACGCGCTAGGGTTAGGTTAGGGGTTAGGGTTAGGGTACGCGTTAGGGTGAGGGTAGTTATTAAACCTATCACACTCTCTAGATACCCCTTAGCACATAAAGGAATATTATTTGGGGGTCCAGCCATGGAGAAGAGTTTAGACACTAGGAGAAGATAAGGAACACACCCATTATCACGAAATCACATTAGGATTCTCTTTTTAACCTGTTCCTTAAAACACTAGTGCTTAGGAAATCTATTGGAGGCAGAAGCAGTCAAGGGTAGCTTAGGGTTAGGGTTAGGTTTAGGGTGAGGGTTAGGGTATGGCTTAGGGTACGGGTTCGGGAAGGGGTTCGGGTAGGGCGTAGGGTATGGGTTAGGGTTAGGGTTAGGGTTAGTGTTAGGGTTAGGGCTCGGTTTAGGGTACGGGTTAGGATTAGGGTACGCGTTAGGGTTAGGGTAGGGGTTAGGGTTAGGGTACGCGTTAGGGTGGGGGTAGTTATTAAACCTATCAAACTCTCTAGATACCCCTTAGCACGTAAAGGAATATTATTTGGGGGTCCAGCCATGGAGAAGAGTTTAGACACGAGGAGAAGATAAGGAACACACCCATTATCACGAAATCACATTAGGATTCTCTTTTTAACCTGTTCCTTAAAACACTAGTGCTTAGGAAATCTATTGGAGGCAGAAGCAGTCAAGGGTAGCTTAGGGTTAGGGTTAGGGTTAGGGTGAGGGTTAGGGTACGGCTTAGGGTATGGGCTCGGGGAGGGGTTCGGGTAGGGCGTAGGGTATGGGTTAGGGTTAGGGTTAGGGCTAGTGTTAGGGTTAGGGCTCGGTTTAGGGTACGGGTTAGGATTAGGGTACGCGTTAGGGTTCGGGTAGGGGTTAGGGTTAGGGTACGCGTTAGGGTGAGGGTAGTTATTAAACCTATCCCACTCTCTAGATACCCCTTAGCACGTAGAGGAATATTATTTGGGGGTCCAGCCATGGAGAAGAGTTTAGACACGAGGAGAAGATAAGGAACACACCCATTATCAAGAAATCACATTAGGAT
Organism: Balaenoptera acutorostrata; assembly: GCF_949987535.1. Taxonomy (NCBI): domain Eukaryota; kingdom Metazoa; phylum Chordata; class Mammalia; order Artiodactyla; family Balaenopteridae; genus Balaenoptera; species Balaenoptera acutorostrata. Next base: position 17,173 of record NW_026646693.1, read on the forward strand.
TCTCTTTTTAACCTGTTCCTTAAAACACTAGTGCTTAGGAAATCTATTGGAGGCAGAAGCCGTCAAGGGTAGCTTAGGGTTAGGGTTAGGGTTAGGGTGAGGGTTAGGGTACGGTTTAGGGTACGGGTTCAGTGAGGGGTTCGGGTAGGGCGTAGGGTATGGGTTAGGGTTAGGGTTAGAGTTAGTGTTAGGTTTAGGGCTCGGTTTAGGGTACGGGTTAGGATTAGGGTACGCGCTAGGGTTAGGGTAGGGGTTAGGGTTAGGGTACGCGTTAGGGTGAGGGTAGTTATTAAACCTATCACACTCTCTAGATACCCCTTAGCACATAAAGGAATATTATTTGGGGGTCCAGCCATGGAGAAGAGTTTAGACACGAGGAGAAGACAAGGAACACACCCATTATCAAGAAATCACATTAGGATTCTATTTTTAACATGTTCCTTAAAACACTAGTGCTTAGGAAATCTATTGGAGGCAGAAGCCGTCAAGGGTAGCCTAGGGTTAGGGTTAGGGTTAGGGTGAGGGTTAGGGTACGGCTTAGGGTACGGGTTCGGGGAGGGGTTCGGGTAGGCCGTAGGGTATGGGTTAGGGTTAGGGTTAGTGTTAGGGTTAGGGCTCGGTTTAGGGTACGGGTTAGGATTAGGGTACGCGTTAGTGTTAGGGTAGTTGTTAGAGTTAGGGTACGCTTTAGGGTGAGGGTAGTTATTAAACCTATCCCACTCTCTAGATACCCCTTAGCACGTAAAGGAATATTATTTGGGGGTCCAGCCATGGAGAAGAGTTTAGACACGAGGAGAAGATAAGGAACACACCCATTATCAAGAAATCACATTAGGATTCTCTTTTTAACCTGTTCCTTAAAACACTAGTGCTTAGAAAATCTATTGGAGGCAGAAGCAGTCAAGGGTAGCTTAGGGTTAGGGTTAGGTTTAGGGTGAGGGTTAGGGTATGGCTTAGGGTACGGGTTCGGGGAGGGGTTCGGGTAGGGCGTAGGGTATGGGTTAGGGTTAGGGTTAGGGCTAGTGTTAGGGTTAGGGCTCGGTTTAGGGTACGGGTTAGGATTAGAGTATGCGTTAGGGTTAGGGTAGGGGTTAGGTTTAGGATACGCTTTAGGGTGAGGGTAGTTATTAAACCTATCCCACTCTCTAGATATCCCTTAGCACGTAAAGGAATATTATTTGGGGGTCCAGCCATGGAGAAGGGTTTAGACACTAGGAGAAGATAAGGAACACACCCATTATTAAGAAATCACAATATGATTCTCTTTTTAAACTGTTCCTTAAAACACTAGTGCTTAGGAAATCTATTGGAGGCAGAAGCAGTCAAGGGTAGCTTAGGGTTAGGGTTAGGGTTAGGGTGAGGGTTAGGGTATGGCTTAGGGTACGGGTTCGGGGAGGGGTTCGGGTAGGGCGTAGGGTATGGGTTAGGGTTAGGGTTAGGGTTAGTGTTAGGGTTAGGGCTCGGTTTAGGGTACGGGTTAGGATTAGGGTACGCGTTAGGGTTAGGGTAGGGGTTAGGGTTAGGGTACGCGTTAGGGTGGGGGTAGTTATTAAACCTATCAAACTCTCTAGATACCCCTTAGCACGTAAAGGAATATTATTTGGGGGTCCAGCCATGGAGAAGAGTTTAGACACGAGGAGAAGATAAGGAACACACCCATTATCACGAAATCACATTAGGATTCTCTTTTTAACCTGTTCCTTAAAACACTAGTGCTTAGGAAATCTATTGGAGGCCGAAGCCGTCAAGGGTAGCTTAGGGTTAGGGTTAGGGTTAGGGTGAGGGTTAGGGTACGGTTTAGGGTACGGGTTCAGGGAGGGGTTCGGGTAGGGCGTAGGGTATGGGTTAGGGTTAGGGTTAGAGTTAGTGTTAGGGTTAGAGTTAGTGTTAGGTTTAGGGCTCGGTTTAGGGTACGGGTTAGGATTAGGGTACGCGCTAGGGTTAGGGTAGCAGTTAGGGTTAGGGTACGCGTTAGGGTGAGGGTAGTTATTCAACCTATCCCACTCTCTAGATACCCCTTAGCACGTATAGGAATATTATTTGGGGGTCCAGCCATGGAGAAGAGTTAAGACACTAGGAGAAGATAAGGAACACACCCATTATCACGGAATCACATTAGGATTCTCTTTTTAACCTGTTCCTTAAAACACTAGTGCTTAGGAAATCTATTGGAGCCAGAAGCAGTCAAGGGTAGCTTAGGGTTAGGGTTAGGGTTAGGGTGAGGGCTAGGGTATGGCTTAGGGTACGGGTTCGGGGAGGGGTTTGGGTAGGGCGTAGGGTATGGGTTAGGGTTAGGGTTAGGGTTAGTGTTATGGTTAGGGCTCGGTTTAGGGTACGGGTTAGGATTAGGGAACGCGTTAGGGTTAGGGTAGGGGTTAGGGTTAGGGTACGTGTTAGGGTGAGGGTAGTTATTAAACCTATCACACTCTCTAGATACCCCTTAGCACATAAAGGAATATTATTTGGGGGTCTAGCCATGTAGAAGAGTTTAGACACGAGGAGAAGATAAGGAACACACCCATTATCAAGAAATCACATTAGGATTCTCTTTTTAACCTGTTCCTTAAAACACTAGTGCTTAGGAAATCTATTGGAGGCAGAAGCAGTCAAGGGTAGCTTAGGGTTAGGGTTAGGGTTAGGGTGTGGGTTAGGGTATGGCTTAGGGTACGGGTTCGGTGAGAGGTTCGGGTAGGGCGTAGGGTATGGTTTAGGGTTAGGGTTAGGGTTAGTGTTAGGGTTAGGGCTCGGTTTAGGGTACGGGTTAGGATTAGGGTACTCGTTAGGGTTAGGGTAGCGGTTAGGGTTAGGGTACGCGTTAGGGTGAGGGTAGTTATTAAACCTATCACACTCTCTAGATACCACTTAGCACGTAAAGGAATATTATTTGGGGGTCCAGCCATGGAGAAGAGTTTAGACACGAGGAGAAGATAAGGAACACACCCATTATCACGAAATCACATTAGGATTCTCTTTTTAACCTGTTCCTTAAAACACTAGTGCTTATGAAATCCATTGGAGGCAGAAGCAGTCAAGGGTAGCTTAGGGTTAGGGTTAGGGTTAGGGTGAGGGTTAGGGTACGGCTTAGGGTACGGGTTCGGGGAGGGGTTCGGGTAGGGCGTAGGGTATGGGTTAGGGTTAGGGTTAGGGCTAGTGTTAGGGTTAGGGCTCGGTTTAGGGTACGGGTTAGGATTAGGGTACGCGTTAGGGTTAGGGTAGGGGTTAGGGTTAGGGTACGCGTTAGGGTGAGGGTAGTTATTAAACCTATCCCACTCTCTAGATACCCCTTAGCACGTAAAGGAATATTATTTGGGGGTCCAGCCATGGAGAAGAGTTTAGACACGAGGAGAAGATAAGGAACACACCCATTATCAAGAAATCACAATGTGATTCTCTTTTTAAACTGTTCCTTAAAACACTAGTGCTTAGGAAATCTTTTTGAGGCAGAAGCAGTCAAGGGTAGCTTAGGGTTAGGGTTAGGGTTAGGGTGAGGGTTAGGGTATGGCTTAGGGTACGGGTTCGGGGAGGGGTTCGGGTAGGGCGTAGGGTATGGGTTAGGGTTAGGGTTAGGGTTAGTGTTAGGGTTAGGGCTCGGTTTAGGGTACGGGTTAGGATTAGTGTACGCGTTAGGGTTAGGGTAGGGGTTAGGGTTAGGGTACGCGTTAGGGTGGGGGTAGTTATTAAACCTATCACACTCTCTAGATACCCCTTAGCACGTAAAGGACTATTATTTGGGGGTACAGCCATGGAGAAGAGTTTAGACACGAGGAGAAGATAAGGAACACACCCATTATCAAGAAATCACATTAGGATTCTCTTTTTAACATGTTCCTTAAATCACTAGTGCTTAGGAAATCTATTGGAGGCAGAAGCCGTCAAGGGTAGCTTAGGGTTAGGGTTAGGGTTAGGGTGAGGGTTAGGGTACGGCTTAGGGTACGGGTTTGGGGAGGGGTTCGGGGAGGGCGTAGGGTATGGGTTAGAGTTAGGGTTAGGGTTAGTGTTAGGGTTAGGGCTCGGTTTAGGGTACGGGTTAGGATTAGGGTACGCGTTAGTGTTAGGTTAGGGGTTAGGGTTAGGGTACGCTTTAGGGTGAGGGTAGTTATTAAACCTATCCCACACTCTAGATACCCCTTAGCACGTAAAGGAATATTATTTGGGGGTCCAGACATGGAGAAGGGTTTAGACACTAGGAAAAGATAAGGAACACACCCATTATCAAGAAATCACAATATGATTCTCTTTTTAAACTGTTCCTTAAAACACTAGTGGTTAGGAAACCTATTGGAGGCAGAAGCAGTCAAGGGTAGCTTAGTGTTAGGGTTAGGGTTAGGGTGAGGTTTAGGGTACGGCTTAGGGTACGGGTTCGGGGAGGGGTTCGGGTAGGGCGTAGGGTATGGTTTAGGGTTAGAGTTAGGGTTAGTGTTAGGGTTAGGGCTCGGTTTAGGGTACGGGTTAGGATTAGGGTACTCGTTAGGGTTAGCGTAGCAGTTAGGGTTAGGCTACGCGTTAGGGTGGGGGTAGTTATTAAACCTATCACACTCTCTAGATACCCCTTAGCACGTAAAGGAATATTATTTGGGGGTCCAGACATGGAGAAGAGTTTAGACACTAGGAGAAGATAAGGAACACACCCATTATCACGAAATCACATTAGGATTCTCTTTTTAACCTGTTCCTTAAAACACTAGTGCTTAGGAAATCTATTGGAGGCAGAAGCAGTCAAGGGTAGCTTAGGGTTAGGGTTAGGGTTAGGGTGAGGGTTAGGGTACGGCTTAGGGTATGGGTTCGGGGAGGGGTTCGGGTAGGGCGTAGGGTATGGGTTAGGGTTAGGGTTAGGGCTAGTGTTAGGGTTAGGGCTCGGTTTAGGGTACGGGTTAGGATTAGGGTACGCGTTAGGGTTCGGGTAGGGGTTAGGGTTAGGGTACGCGTTAGGGTGAGGGTAGTTATTAAACCTATCCCACTCTCTAGATACCCCTTAGCACGTAAAGGAATATTATTTGGGGGTCCAGCCATGGAGAAGAGTTTAGACACGAGGAGAAGTTAAGGAACACACCCATTATCAAGAAATCACATTAGGATTCTCTTTTTAACCTGTTCCTTAAAACACTAGTGCTTAGGAAATCTATTGGAGGCAGAAGCCGTCAAGGGTAGCTTAGGGTTAGGGTTAGGGTTAGGGTGAGGGTTAGGGTACGGTTTAGGGTACGGGTTCAGGGAGGGGTTCGGGTAGGGCGTAGGGTATGGGTTAGGGTTAGGGTTAGAGTTAGTGTTAGGGTTAGGGCTCGGTTTAGGGTACGGGTTAGGATTAGGGTACGCGCTAGGGTTAGGTTAGGGGTTAGGGTTAGGGTACGCGTTAGGGTGAGGGTAGTTATTAAACCTATCACACTCTCTAGATACCCCTTAGCACATAAAGGAATATTATTTGGGGGTCCAGCCATGGAGAAGAGTTTAGACACTGGGAGAAGATAAGGAACACACCCATTATCACGAAATCACATTAGGATTCTCTTTTTAACCTGTTCCTTAAAACACTAGTGCTTAGGAAATCTATTGGAGGCAGAAGCAGTCAAGGGTAGCTTAGGGTTAGGGTTAGGTTTAGGGTGAGGGTTAGGGTATGGCTTAGGGTACGGGTTCGGGGAGGGGTTCGGGTAGGGCATAGGGTATGGGTTAGGGTTAGGGTTAGGGTTAGTGTTAGGGTTAGGGCTCGGTTTAGGGTACGGGTTAGGATTAGGGTACGCGTTAGGGTTAGGGTAGGGGTTAGGGTTAGGGTACCCGTTAGGGTGGGGGTAGTTATTAAACCTATCAAACTCTCTAGATACACCTTAGCACGTAAAGGAATATTATTTGGGGGTCCAGCCATGGAGAAGAGTTTAGACACGAGGAGAAGATAAGGAACACACCCATTATCACGAAATCACATTAGGATTCTCTTTTTAACCTGTTCCTTAAAACACTAGTGCTTAGGAAATCTATTGGAGGCAGAAGCAGTCAAGGGTAGCTTAGGGTTAGGGTTAGGGTTAGGGTGAGGGTTAGGGTACGGCTTAGGGTACGGGTTCGGGGAGGGGTTCGGGTAGGGCGTAGGGTATGGGTTAGGGTTAGGGTTAGGGCTAGTGTTAGGGTTAGGGCTCGGTTTAGGGTACGGGTTAGGATTAGGGTACGCGTTAGGGTTAGGGTAGGGGTTAGGGTTAGGGTACGCGTTAGGGTGAGGGTAGTTATTAAACCTATCCCACTCTCTAGATACCCCTTAGCACGTAAAGGAATATTATTTGGGGGTCCAGCCTTGGAGAAGAGTTTAGACACGAGGAGAAGATAAGGAACACACCCATTATCAAGAAATCACAATGTGATTCTCTTTTTAAACTGTTCCTTAAAACACTAGTGCTTAGGAAATCTTTTTGAGGCAGAAGCAGTCAAGGGTAGCTTAGGGTTAGGGTTAGGGTTAGGGTGAGGGTTAGGGTATGGCTTAGGGTACGGGTTCGGGGAGAGGTTCGGGTAGGGCGTAGGGTATGGGTTAGGGTTAGGGTTAGGGTTAGTGTTAGGGTTAGGGCTCGGTTTAGGGTACGGGTTAGGATTAGTGTACGCGTTAGGGTTAGGGTAGGGGTTAGGGTTAGGGTACGCGTTAGGGTGGGGGTAGTTATTAAACCTATCACACTCTCTAGATACCCCTTAGCACGTAAAGGACTATTATTTGGGGGTACAGCCATGGAGAAGAGTTTAGACACGAGGAGAAGATAAGGAACACACCCATTATCAAGAAATCACATTAGGATTCTCTTTTTAACATGTTCCTTAAATCACTAGTGCTTAGGAAATCTATTGGAGGCAGAAGCCGTCAAGGGTAGCTTAGGGTTAGGGTTAGGGTTAGGGTGAGGGTTAGGGTACGGCTTAGGGTACGGGTTCGGGGAGGGGTTCGGGGAGGGCGTAGGGTATGGGTTAGAGTTAGGGTTAGGGTTAGTGTTAGGGTTAGGGCTCGGTTTAGGGTACGGGTTAGGATTAGGGTACGCGTTAGTGTTAGGGTAGGGGTTAGGGTTAGGGTACGCTTTAGGGTGAGGGTAGTTATTAAACCTATCCCACACTCTAGATACCCCTTAGCACGTAAAGGAATATTATTTGGGGGTCCAGACATGGAGAAGGGTTTAGACACTAGGAAAAGATAAGGAACACACCCATTATCAAGAAATCACAATATGATTCTCTTTTTAAACTGTTCCTTAAAACACTAGTGGTTAGGAAACCTATTGGAGGCAGAAGCAGTCAAGGGTAGCTTAGTGTTAGGGTTAGGGTTAGGGTGAGGTTTAGGGTACGGCTTAGGGTACGGGTTCGGGGAGGGGTTCGGGTAGGGCGTAGGGTATGGTTTAGGGTTAGAGTTAGGGTTAGTGTTAGGGTTAGGGCTCGGTTTAGGGTACGGGTTAGGATTAGGGTACTCGTTAGGGTTAGCGTAGCGGTTAGGGTTAGGCTACGCGTTAGGGTGAGGGTAGTTATTAAACCTATCCCACTCTCTAGATACCCCTTAGCACATAAAGGAATATTATTTGGGGGTCCAGCCATGGAGAAGAGTTTAGACACTGGGAGAAGATAAGGAACACACCCATTATCACGAAATCACATTAGGATTCTCTTTTTAACCTGTTCCTTAAAACACTAGTGCTTAGGAAATCTATTGGAGGCAGAAGCAGTCAAGGGTAGCTTAGGGTTAGGGTTAGGTTTAGGGTGAGGGTTAGGGTATGGCTTAGGGTACGGGTTCGGGGAGGGGTTCGGGTAGGGCATAGGGTATGGGTTAGGGTTAGGGTTAGGGTTAGTGTTAGGGTTAGGGCTCGGTTTAGGGTACGGGTTAGGATTAGGGTACGCGTTAGGGTTAGGGTAGGGGTTAGGGTTAGGGTACCCGTTAGGGTGGGGGTAGTTATTAAACCTATCAAACTCTCTAGATACACCTTAGCACGTAAAGGAATATTATTTGGGGGTCCAGCCATGGAGAAGAGTTTAGACACGAGGAGAAGATAAGGAACACACCCATTATCACGAAATCACATTAGGATTCTCTTTTTAACCTGTTCCTTAAAACACTAGTGCTTAGGAAATCTATTGGAGGCAGAAGCAGTCAAGGGTAGCTTAGGGTTAGGGTTAGGGTTAGGGTGAGGGTTAGGGTACGGCTTAGGGTACGGGTTCGGGGAGGGGTTCGGGTAGGGCGTAGGGTATGGGTTAGGGTTAGGGTTAGGGCTAGTGTTAGGGTTAGGGCTCGGTTTAGGGTACGGGTTAGGATTAGGGTACGCGTTAGGGTTAGGGTAGGGGTTAGGGTTAGGGTACGCGTTAGGGTGAGGGTAGTTATTAAACCTATCCCACTCTCTAGATACCCCTTAGCACGTAAAGGAATATTATTTGGGGGTCCAGCCATGGAGAAGAGTTTAGACACGAGGAGAAGATAAGGAACACACCCATTATCAAGAAATCACAATGTGATTCTCTTTTTAAACTGTTCCTTAAAACACTAGTGCTTAGGAAATCTTTTTGAGGCAGAAGCAGTCAAGGGTAGCTTAGGGTTAGGGTTAGGGTTAGGGTGAGGGTTAGGGTATGGCTTAGGGTACGGGTTCGGGGAGAGGTTCGGGTAGGGCGTAGGGTATGGGTTAGGGTTAGGGTTAGGGTTAGTGTTAGGGTTAGGGCTCGGTTTAGGGTACGGGTTAGGATTAGTGTACGCGTTAGGGTTAGGGTAGGGGTTAGGGTTAGGGTACGCGTTAGGGTGGGGGTAGTTATTAAACCTATCACACTCTCTAGATACCCCTTAGCACGTAAAGGACTATTATTTGGGGTACAGCCATGGAGAAGAGTTTAGACACGAGGAGAAGATAAGGAACACACCCATTATCAAGAAATCACATTAGGATTCTCTTTTTAACATGTTCCTTAAATCACTAGTGCTTAGGAAATCTATTGGAGGCAGAAGCCGTCAAGGGTAGCTTAGGGTTAGGGTTAGGGTTAGGGTGAGGGTTAGGGTACGGCTTAGGGTACGGGTTCGGGGAGGGGTTCGGGGAGGGCGTAGGGTATGGGTTAGAGTTAGGGTTAGGGTTAGTGTTAGGGTTAGGGCTCGGTTTAGGGTACGGGTTAGGATTAGGGTACGCGTTAGTGTTAGGGTAGGGGTTAGGGTTAGGGTACGCTTTAGGGTGAGGGTAGTTATTAAACCTATCCCACACTCTAGATACCCTTAGCACGTAAAGGAATATTATTTGGGGGTCCAGACATGGAGAAGGGTTTAGACACTAGGAAAAGATAAGGAACACACCCATTATCAAGAAATCACAATATGATTCTCTTTTTAAACTGTTCCTTAAAACACTAGTGGTTAGGAAACCTATTGGAGGCAGAAGCAGTCAAGGGTAGCTTAGTGTTAGGGTTAGGGTTAGGGTGAGGTTTAGGGTACGGCTTAGGGTACGGGTTCGGGGAGGGGTTCGGGTAGGGCGTAGGGTATGGTTTAGGGTTAGAGTTAGGGTTAGTGTTAGGGTTAGGGCTCGGTTTAGGGTACGGGTTAGGATTAGGGTACTCGTTAGGGTTAGCGTAGCGGTTAGGGTTAGGCTACGCGTTAGGGTGAGGGTAGTTATTAAACCTATCCCACTCTCTAGATACCCCTTAGCACGTAAAGGAATATAATTGGGGGTCCAGCCATGGAGAAGAGTTTAGACACGAGGAGAAGATAAGGAACACACCCATTATCAAGAAATCACATTAGGATTCTCTTTTTAACCTGTTCCTTAAAACACTAGTGCTTAGGAAATCTATTGGAGGCAGAAGCCGTCAAGGGTAGCTTAGGGTTAGGGTTAGGGTTAGGGTGAGGGTTAGGGTACGGTTTAGGGTACGGGTTCAGGGAGGGGTTCGGGTAGGGCGTAGGGTATGGGTTAGGGTTAGGGTTAGAGTTAGTGTTAGGGTTAGAGTTAGTGTTAGGTTTAGGGCTCGGTTTAGGGTACGGGTTAGGATTAGGGTACGTGCTAGGGTTAGGGTAGCGGTTAGGGTTAGGGTACGCGTTAGGGTGAGGGTAGTTATTCAACCTATCCCACTCTCTAGATACCCCTTAGCACGTATAGGAATATTATTTGGGGGTCCAGCCATGGAGAAGAGTTAAGACACTAGGAGAAGATAAGGAACACACCCATTATCACGGAATCACATTAGGATTCTCTTTTTAACCTGTTCCTTAAAACACTAGTGCTTAGGAAATCTATTGGAGCCAGAAGCAGTCAAGGGTAGCTTAGGGTTAGGGTTAGGGTTAGGGTGAGATTAGGGTACGGCTTAGGGTAAGGGTTCGGGGAGGGGTTCGGGTAGGGCGTAGGGTATGGGTTAGGGTTAGATTTAGGGTTAGTGTTAGGGTTAGGGCTCGGTTTATGGTACGGGTTAAGATTAGGGTACTCGTTAGGTTTAGGGTAGCGGTTAGGGTTAGGGTACGCGTTAGGGTGAGGGTAGTTATTAAACCTATCACACTCTCTAGATACCCCTTAGCACGTAAAGGAATATTATTTGGGGGTCCAGCCATGGAGAAGAGTTTAGACACGAGGAGAAGATAAGGAACACACCCATTATCACGAAATCACATTAGGATTCTCTTTTTAACCTGTTCCTTAAAACACTAGTGCTTAGGAAATCTATTGGAGGCAGAAGCCATCAAGGGTAGCTTAGGGTTAGGGTTAGGGTTAGGGTGAGGGTTAGGGTACGGTTTAGGGTACGGGTTCAGGGAGGGGTTCGGGTAGGGCGTAGGGTATGGGTTAGGGTTAGGGTTAGAGTTAGTGTTAGGGTTAGAGTTAGTGTTAGGTTTAGGGCTCGGTTTAGGGTACGGGTTAGGATTAGGGTACGCGCTAGGGTTAGGGTAGCGGTTAGGGTTAGGGTACGCGTTACGGTGAGGGTAGTTATTCAACCTATCCCACTCTCTAGATACCCCTTAGCACGTATAGGAATATTATTTGGGGGTCCAGCCATGGAGAAGAGTTAAGACACTAGGAGAAGATAAGGAACACACCCATTATCACGGAATCACATAAGGATTCTCTTTTTAACCTGTTCCTTAAAACACTAGTGCTTAGGAAATCTATTGGAGCCAGAAGCAGTCAAGGGTAGCTTAGGGTTAGGGTTAGGGTTAGGGTGAGATTAGGGTATGGCTTAGGGTAAGGGTTCGGGGAGGGGTTCGGGTAGGGCGTAGGGTATGGGTTAGGGTTAGATTTAGGGTTAGTGTTAGGGTTAGGGCTCGGTTTATGGTACGGGTTAGGATTAGGGTACTCGTTAGGTTTAGGGTAGCGGTTAGGGTTAGGGTACGCGTTAGGGTGAGGGTAGTTATTAAACCTATCACACTCTCTAGATACCCCTTAGCACGTAAAGGAATATTATTTGGGGGTCCAGCCATGGAGAAGAGTTTAGACACGAGGAGAAGATAAGGAACACACCCATTATCACGAAATCACATTAGGATTCTCTTTTTAACCTGTTCCTTAAAACACTAGTGCTTAGGAAATCTATTGGAGGCAGAAGCCATCAAGGGTAGCTTAGGGTTAGGGTTAGGGTTAGGGTGAGGGTTAGGGTACGGTTTAGGGTACGGGTTCAGGGAGGGGTTCGGGTAGGGCGTAGGGTATGGGTTAGGGTTAGGGTTAGAGTTAGTGTTTGGGTTAGGGCTCTGTTTAGGGTACGGGTTAGGATTAGGGTACGCGCTAGGGTTAGGGTAGCGGTTAGGGTTAGGGTACGCGTTAGGGTGAGGGTAGTTAATAAACCTATCCCACTCTCTAGATACCCCTTAGCACGTATAGGAATATTATTTGGGGGTCCAGCCATGGAGAAGAGTTTAGACACTAGGAGAAGATAAGGAACACACCCATTATCACGGAATGACATTAGGATTCTCTTTTTAACCTGTTCCTTAAAACACTAGTGCTTAGGAAATCTATTGGAGGCAGAAGCAGTCAAGGGTAGCTTAGGGTTAGGGTTAGGGTTAGGGTGAGGGCTACGGTATGGCTTAGGGTACGGGTTCGGGGAGGGGTTCGGGTAGGGCGTAGGGTATGGGTTAGGGTTAGTGTTAGGGTTAGTGTTAGGGTTAGGGCTCGGTTTAGGGTACGGGTTAGGATTAGGGAACGCGTTAGGGTTAGGGTAGGGGTTAGGGTTAGGGTACGTGTTAGGGTGAGGGTAGTTATTAAACCTATCACACTCTCTAGATACCCCTTAGCACGTAAAGGAATATTATTTGGGGGTCCAGCCATGGAGAAGAGTTTAGACACGAGCAGAAGATAAGGAACACACCCATTATCAAGAAATCACATTAGGATTCTCTTTTTAACCTGTTCCTTAAAACACTAGTGCTTAGGAAATCTATTGGAGGTAGAAGCAGTCAAGGGTAGCTTAGGGTTAGGGTTAGGATTAGGGTGAGGGATAGGGTATGGCTTAGGGTACGGGTTCGGGGAGGGGTTCGGGTAGGGCGTAGGGTATGGGTTAGGGTTAGGGTTAGGGTTAGTGTTAGGGTTAGGGCTCGGTTTAGGGTACGGGTTAGGATTAGGGTACGCGTTAGTGTTAGGGTAGGTGTTAGGGTTAGGGTACGCGATAGGGTGAGGTTAGTTATTAAACCTATCCCACTCTCTAGATACCCCTTAGCACGTAAAGGAATATTATTTGGGGGTCCAGCCATGGAGAAGAGTTTAGACACTAGGAGAAGATAAGGAACACACCCATTATCAAGAAATCACATTAGGATTCTCTTTTTAACCTGTTCCTTAAAACACTAGTGCTTAGGAAATCTATTGGAGGCAGAAGACGTCAAGGGTAGCTTAGGGTTAGGGTTAGGGTTAGGTTTAGGGTGAGGGTTAGGGTACGGCTTAGGGTACGGGTTCGGGGAGGGGTTCGGGTAGGGCGTAGGGTATGGGTTAGGGTTATGGTTAGGGTTAGTGTTAGGGTTAGGGCTCGGTTTAGGGTACGGGTTAGGATTAGGGTACGTGTTAGGGTTAGTGTACGCGTTAGGGTGAGGGTAGTTATTAAACCTATCCCACTCTCTAGATACCCCTTAGCACGTACAGGAATATTATTGGGTGTCCAGCCATGGAGAAGAGTTTAGACACTAGGAGAAGATAAGGAACACACCCATTATCACGAAATCACATTAGGATTCTCTTTTTAACCTGTTCCTTAAAACACTAGTGCTTAGGAAATCTATTGGAGGCAGAAGCAGTCAAGGGTAGCTTAGGGTTAGGGTTAGGGTTACGGTGAGGGTTAGGGTATGGCTTAGGGTACGGGTTCGGGGAGGGGTTCGGGGAGGGCGTAGGGTATGGGTTAGAGTTAGGGTTAGGGTTAGTGCTGGGTTAGGGCTCGGTTTAGGGTACGGGGTAGGATTAGGGTACGCGTTAGTGTTAGGGTAGGGGTTAGGGTTAGGGTACGCTTTAGCGTGAGGGTAGTTATTAAACCTATCCCACTCTCTAGATACCCCTTAGCACGTAAAGGAATATTATTTGGGGGTCCAGCCATGGAGAAGAGTTTAGACACGAGGAGAAGATAAGGAACACACCCATTATCAAGAAATCACATTAGGATTCTCTTTTTAACCTGTTCCTTAAAACACTAGTGCTTAGGAAATCTATTGGAGGCAGAAGCCGTCAAGGGTAGCTTAGGGTTAGGGTTAGGGTTAGGGTGAGGGTTAGGGTACGGTTTAGGGTACGGGTTCAGGGAGGGGTTCGGGTAGGGCGTAGGGTATGGGTTAGGGTTAGGGTTAGAGTTAGTGTTAGGGTTAGAGTTAGTGTTAGGTTTAGGGCTCGGTTTAGGGTACGGGTTAGGATTAGGGTACGCGCTAGGGTTAGGGTAGCGGTTAGGGTTAGGGTACGCGTTAGGGTGAGGGTAGTTATTCAACCTATCCCACTCTCTAGATACCCCTTAGCACGTATAGGAATATTATTTGGGTGTCCAGCCATGGGAAGAGTTAAGACACTAGGAGAAGATAAGGAACACACCCATTATCACGGAATCACATTAGGATTCTCTTTTTAACCTGTTCCTTAAAACACTAGTGCTTAGGAAATCTATTGGAGCCAGAAGCAGTCAAGGGTAGCTTAGGGTTAGGGTTAGGGTTAGGGTGAGATTAGGGTACGGCTTAGGGTAAGGGTTCGGGGAGGGGTTCGGGTAGGGCGTAGGGTATGGGTTAGGGTTAGATTTAGGGTTAGTGTTAGGGTTAGGGCTCGGTTTAGGGTACGGGTTAGGATTAGGGTACTCGTTAGGTTTAGGGTAGCGGTTAGGGTTAGGGTACGCGTTAGGGTGAGGGTAGTTATTAAACCTATCACACTCTCTAGATACCCCTTAGCACGTAAAGGAATATTATTTGGGGGTCCAGCCATGGAGAAGAGTTTAGACACGAGGAGAAGATAAGGAACACACCCATTATCACGAAATCACATTAGGATTCTCTTTTTAACCTGTTCCTTAAAACACTAGTGCTTAGGAAATCTATTGGAGGCAGAAGCAGTCAAGGGTAGCTTAGGGTTAGGGTTAGGGTTAGGGTGAGGGTTAGGGTACGGCTTAGGGTACGGGTTCGGGGAGGGGTTCGGGTAGGGCGTAGGGTATGGGTTAGGGTTAGGTTTAGGGCTAGTGTTAGGGTTAGGGCTCGGTTTAGGGTACGGGTTAGGATTAGGGTACGCGTTAGGGTTAGGGTAGGGGTTAGGGTTAGGGTACGCGTTAGGGTGAGGGTAGTTATTAAACCTATCCCACTCTCTAGATACCCCTTAGCACGTAAAGGAATATTATTTGGGGGTCCAGCCATGGAGAAGAGTTTAGACACGAGGAGAAGATAAGGAACACACCCATTATCAAGAAATCACAATGTGATTCTCTTTTTAAACTGTTCCTTAAAACACTAGTGCTTAGGAAATCTTTTTGAGGCAGAAGCAGTCAAGGGTAGCTTAGGGTTAGGGTTAGGGTTAGGGTGAGGGTTAGGGTATGGCTTAGGGTACGGGTTCGGGGAGGGGTTCGGGTAGGGCGTAGGGTATGGGTTAGGGTTAGGGTTAGGGTTAGTGTTAGGGTTAGGGCTCGGTTTAGGGTACGGGTTAGGATTAGTGTACGCGTTAGGGTTAGGGTAGGGGTTAGGGTTAGGGTACGCGTTAGGGTGGGGGTAGTTATTAAACCTATCACACTCTCTAGATACCCCTTAGCACGTAAAGGACTATTATTTGGGGGTACAGCCATGGAGAAGAGTTTAGACACGAGGAGAAGATAAGGAACACACCCATTATCAAGAAATCACATTAGGATTCTCTTTTTAACATGTTCCTTAAATCACTAGTGCTTAGGAAATCTATTGGAGGCAGAAGCCGTCAAGGGTAGCTTAGGGTTAGGGTTAGGGTTAGGGTGAGGGTTAGGGTACGGCTTAGGGTACGGGTTCGGGGAGGGGTTCGGGGAGGGCATAGGGTATGGGTTAGAGTTAGGGTTAGGGTTAGTGTTAGGGTTAGGGCTCGGTTTAGGGTACGGGTTAGGATTAGGGTACGCGTTAGTGTTAGGGTAGGGGTTAGGGTTAGGGTACGCTTTAGGGTGAGGGTAGTTATTAAACCTATCCCACACTCTAGATACCCCTTAGCACGTAAAGGAATATTATTTGGGGGTCCAGACATGGAGAAGGGTTTAGACACTAGGAAAAGATAAGGAACACACCCATTATCAAGAAATCACAATATGATTCTCTTTTTAAACTGTTCCTTAAAACACTAGTGGTTAGGAAACCTATTGGAGGCAGAAGCAGTCAAGGGTAGCTTAGTGTTAGGGTTAGGGTTAGGGTGAGGTTTAGGGTACGGCTTAGGGTACGGGTTCGGGGAGGGGTTCGGGTAGGGCGTAGGGTATGGGTTAGGGTTAGGGTTAGGGTTAGTGTTAGGGTTAGGGCTCGGTTTAGGGTACGGGTTAGGATTAGGGTACGCGTTAGTGTTAGGGTAGGTGTTAGGGTTAGGGTACGCGATAGGGTGAGGTTAGTTATTAAACCTATCCCACTCTCTAGATACCCCTTAGCACGTAAAGGAATATTATTTGGGGGTCCAGCCATGGAGAAGAGTTTAGACACTAGGAGAAGATAAGGAACACACCCATTATCAAGAAATCACATTAGGATTCTCTTTTTAACCTGTTCCTTAAAACACTAGTGCTTAGGAAATCTATTGGAGGCAGAAGACGTCAAGGGTAGCTTAGGGTTAGGGTTAGGGTTAGGTTTAGGGTGAGGGTTAGGGTACGGCTTAGGGTACGGGTTCGGGGAGGGGTTCGGGTAGGGCGTAGGGTATGGGTTAGGGTTAGGGTTAGGGTTAGTGTTAGGGTTAGGGCTCGGTTTAGGGTACGGGTTAGGATTAGGGTACGCGTTAGGGTTAGTGTACGCGTTAGGGTGAGGGTAGTTATTAAACCTATCCCACTCTCTAGATACCCCTTAGCACGTACAGGAATATTATTGGGTGTCCAGCCATGGAGAAGAGTTTAGACACTAGGAGAAGATAAGGAACACACCCATTATCACGAAATCACATTAGGATTCTCTTTTTAACCTGTTCCTTAAAACACTAGTGCTTAGGAAATCTATTGGAGGCAGAAGCAGTCAAGGGTAGCTTAGGGTTAGGGTTAGGGTTAGGGTGAGGGCTACGGTATGGCTTAGGGTACGGGTTCGGGGAGGGTTTCGGGTAGGGCGTAGGGTATGGGTTAGGGTTAGGGTTAGGGTTAGTGTTAGGGTTAGGGCTCGGTTTAGGGTACGGGGTAGGATTAGGGTACGCGTTAGTGTTAGGGTAGGGGTTAGGGTTAGGGTACGCTTTAGTGTGAGGGTAGTTATTAAACCTATCCCACTCTCTAGATACCCCTTAGCACGTAAAGGAATATTATTTGGGGGTCCAGACATGGAGAAGGGCTTAGACACTAGGAGAAGATAAGGAACACACCCATTATCAAGAAATCACAATATGATTCTCTTTTTAAACTGTTCCTTAAAACACTAGTGGTTAGGAAACCTATTGGAGGCAGAAGCAGTCAAGGGTAGCTTAGTGTTAGGGTTAGGGTTAGGGTGAGGTTTAGGGTACGGCTTAGGGTACGGGTTCGGGTAGGGGTTCGGGTAGGGCGTAGGGTATGGGTTAGGGTTAGAGTTAGGGTTAGTGTTAGGGTTAGGGCTCGGTTTAGGGTACGGGTTAGGATTAGGGTACTCGTTAGGGTTAGCGTAGCGGTTAGGGTTAGGCTACGCGTTAGGGTGAGGGTAGTTATTAAACCTATTCCACTCTCTAGATACCCCTTAGCACGTAAAGGAATATTATTTGGGGGTCCAGCCATGGAGAAGAGTTTAGACACGAGGAGAAGATAAGGAACACACCCATTATCAAGAAATCACATTAGGATTCTCTTTTAACCTGTTCCTTAAAACACTAGTGCTTAGGAAATCTATTGGAGGCAGAAGCCGTCAAGGGTAGCTTAGGGTTAGGGTTAGGGTTAGGGTGAGGGTTAGGGTACGGTTTAGGGTACGGGTTCAGGGAGGGGTTCGGGTAGGGCGTAGGGTATGGGTTAGGGTTAGGGTTAGAGTTAGTGTTAGGGTTAGAGTTAGTGTTAGGTTTAGGGCTCAGTTTAGGGTACGGGTTAGGATTAGGGTACGCGCTAGGGTTAGGGTAGCGGTTAGGGTTAGGGTACGCGTTAGGGTGAGGGTAGTTATTCAACCTATCCCACTCTCTAGATACCCCTTAGCACGTATAGGAATATTATTTGGGTGTCCAGCCATGGGAAGAGTTAAGACACTAGGAGAAGATAAGGAACACACCCATTATCACGGAATCACATTAGGATTCTCTTTTTAACCTGTTCCTTAAAACACTAGTGCTTAGGAAATCTATTGGAGCCAGAAGCAGTCAAGGGTAGCTTAGGGTTAGGGTTAGGGTTAGGGTGAGATTAGGGTACGGCTTAGGGTAAGGGTTCGGGGAGGGGTTCGGGTAGGGCGTAGGGTATGGGTTAGGTTTAGATTTAGGGTTAGTGTTAGGGTTAGGGCTCGGTTTAGGGTACGGGTTAGGATTAGGGTACTCGTTAGGTTTAGGGTAGCGGTTAGGGTTAGGGTACGCGTTAGGGTGAGGGTAGTTATTAAACCTATCACACTCTCTAGATACCCCTTAGCACGTAAAGGAATATTATTTGGGGGTCCAGCCATGGAGAAGAGTTTAGACACGAGGAGAAGATAAGGAACACACCCATTATCACGAAATCACATTAGGATTCTCTTTTTAACCTGTTCCTTAAAACACTAGTGCTTAGGAAATCTATTGGAGGCAGAAGCAGTCAAGGGTAGCTTAGGGTTAGGGTTAGGGTTAGGGTGAGGGTTAGGGTACGGCTTAGGGTACGGGTTCGGGGAGGGGTTCGGGTAGGGCGTAGGGTATGGGTTAGGGTTAGGGTTAGGGCTAGTGTTAGGGTTAGGGCTCGGTTTAGGGTACGGGTTAGGATTAGGGTACGCGTTAGGGTTAGGGTAGGGGTTAGGGTTAGGGTACGCGTTAGGGTGAGGGTAGTTATTAAACCTATCCCACTCTCTAGATACCCCTTAGCACGTAAAGGAATATTATTTGGGGGTCCAGCCATGGAGAAGCGTTTAGACAAGAGGAGAAGATAAGGAACACACCCATTATCACGAAATCACATTAGGATTCTCTTTTCAACCTGTTCCTTAAAACACTAGTGCTTAGGAAATCTATTGGAGGCAGAAGCCGTCAAGGGTAGCTTAGGGTTAGGGTTAGGGTTAGGGTGAGGGTTAGGGTACGGTTTAGGGTACGGGTTCAGGGAGGGGTTCGGGTAGGGCGTAGGGTATGGGTTAGGGTTAGGGTTAGAGTTAGTGTTAGGGTTAGGGCTCTGTTTAGGGTACGGGTTAGGATTAGGGTACGCGCTAGGGTTAGGGTAGCGGTTAGGGTTAGGGTACGCGTTAGGGTGAGGGTATTTAATAAACCTATCCCACTCTCTAGATACCCCTTAGCACGTATAGGAATATTATTTGGGGGTCCAGCCATGGAGAAGAGTTTAGACACTAGGAGAAGATAAGGAACACACCCATTATCACGGAATCACATTAGGATTCTCTTTTTAACCTGTTCCTTAAAACACTAGTGCTTAGGAAATCTATTGGAGGCAGAAGCAGTCAAGGGTAGCTTAGGGTTAGGGTTAGGGTTAGGGTGAGGGCTACGGTATGGCTTAGGGTACGGGTTCGGGGAGGGGTTCGGGTAGGGCGTAGGGTATGGGTTAGGGTTAGGGTTAGGGTTAGTGTTAGGGTTAGGGCTCGGTTTAGGGTACGGGTTAGGATTAGGGTACGCGTTAGTGTTAGGGTAGGTGTTAGGGTTAGGGTACGCGATAGGGTGAGGTTAGTTATTAAACCTATCCCACTCTCTAGATACCCCTTAGCACGTAAAGGAATATTATTTGGGGGTCCAGCCATGGAGAAGAGTTTAGACACTAGGAGAAGATAAGGAACACACCCATTATCAAGAAATCACATTAGGATTCTCTTTTTAACCTGTTCCTTAAAACACTAGTGCTTAGGAAATCTATTGGAGGCAGAAGCCATCAAGGGTAGCTTAGGGTTAGGGTTAGGGTTAGGTTTAGGGTGAGGGTTAGGGTACGGCTTAGGGTACGGGTTCGGGGAGGGGTTCGGGTAGGGCGTAGGGTATGGGTTAGGGTTAGGGTTAGGGTTAGTGTTAGGGTTAGGGCTCGGTTTAGGGTACGGGTTAGGATTAGGGTACGCGTTAGTGTTAGGGTAGTGGTTAGGGTTAGGGTACGCTTTAGGGTGGGGGT
Source organism: Balaenoptera acutorostrata (assembly GCF_949987535.1). Taxonomy (NCBI): domain Eukaryota; kingdom Metazoa; phylum Chordata; class Mammalia; order Artiodactyla; family Balaenopteridae; genus Balaenoptera; species Balaenoptera acutorostrata. Next base: position 36,922 of record NW_026646693.1, read on the forward strand.
AGTTATTAAACCTATCACACTCTCTAGATACCCCTTAGCACGTAAAGGAATATTATTTGGGGGTCCAGCCTTGGAGAAGAGTTTAGACACGAGGAGAAGATAAGGAACACACCCATTATCAAGAAATCACATTAGGATTCTCTTTTTAACCTGTTCCTTAAAACACTAGTGCTTAGGAAATCTATTGGAGGCAGAAGCAGTCAAGGGTAGCTTAGGGTTAGGGTTAGGGTTAGGGTGAGGGTTAGGGTACGGCTTAGGGTACGGGTTCGGGGAGGGGTTCGGGTAGGGCGTAGGGTATGGGTTAGGGTTAGGGTTAGGGATAGTGTTAGGGTTAGGGCTCGGTTTAGGGTACGGGTTAGGATTAGGGTATTCGTTAGGGTTAGGGTAGGGGTTAGGGTTAGGATACGCGTTAGGGTGAGGGTAGTTATTAAACCTATCCCCCTCTCTAGATACCCCTTAGCACGTAAAGGAATATTATTTGGGGGTCCAGCCATGGAGAAGAGTTTAGATACGAGGAGAAGATAAGGAACACACCCATTATCAAGAAATCACATTAGGATTCTCTTTTTAACCTGTTCCTTAAATCACTAGTGCTTAGGAAATCTATTGGAGGCAGAAGCCGTCAAGGGTAGCTTAGGGTTAGGGTTAGGGTTAGGGTGAGGGTTAGGGTACGGCTTAGGGTACGGGTTCGGGGAGGGGTTCAGGTAGGGCGTAGGGTATGGGTTAGAGTTAGGGTTAGGGTTAGTGTTAGGGTTAGGGCTCGGTTTAGGGTACGGGTTTGGATTAGGGTACGCGTTAGTGTTAGGGTAGGGGTTAGGGTTAGGGTACGCTTTAAGGTGAGGGTAGTTATTAAACCTATCCCACTCTCTAGATACCCCATAGCACGTAAAGGAATATTATTTGGGCGTCCAGCCATGGAGAAGGGTTTAGACACTAGGAGAAGATAAGGAACACACCCATTATCAAGAAATCACAATATGATTCTCTTTTTAAACTGTTCCTTAAAACACTAGTGCTTAGGAAATCTATTGGAGGCAGAAGCAGTCAAGGGTAGCTTAGGGTTAGGGTTAGGGTTAGGGTGAGGGTTAGGGTACGGCTTAGGGTACGGGTTCGGGGAGGGGTTCGGGTAGGGCGTAGGGTATGGGTTAGGGTTAGGGTTAGGGCTAGTGTTAGGGTTAGGGCTCGGTTTAGGGTACGGGTTAGGATTAGGGTACGCGTTAGGGTTAGGGTAGGGGTTAGGGTTAGGGTACGCGTTAGGGTGAGGGTAGTTATTAAACCTATCCCACTCTCTAGATACCCCTTATCACGTAAAGGAATATTATTTGGGGGTCCAGCCATGGAGAAGAGTTTAGACACGAGGAGAAGATAAGGAACACACCCATTATCAAGAAATCACATTAGGATTCTCTTTTTAACCTGTTCCTTAAAACACTAGTGCTTAGGAAATCTATTGGAGGCAGAAGCAGTCAAGGGTAGCTTAGGGTTAGGGTTAGGGTTAGGGTGAGGGCTAGGGTATGGCTTAGGGTACGGGTTCGGGGAGGGGTTCGGGTAGGGCATAGGGTATGGGTTAGGGTTAGGGTTAGGGTTAGTGTTAGGGTTAGGGCTCGGTTTAGGGTACGGGTTAGGATTAGGGAATGCGTTAGGGTTAGGGTAGGGGTTAGGGTTAGGGTACGTGTTAGGGTGAGGGTAGTTATTAAACCTATCACAATCTCTAGATACCCCTTAGCACATAAAGGAATATTATTTGGGGGTCCAGCCATGGAGAAGAGTTTAGACACGAGGAGAAGATAAGGAACACACCCATTATCAAGAAATCACATTAGGATTCTCTTTTTAACATGTTCCTTAAAACACTAGTTCTTAGGAAATCTATTGGAGGCAGAAGCCGTCAAGGGTAGCTTAGGTTTAGGGTTAGGGTTAGGGTGAGGGTTAGGGTACGGCTTAGGGTACGGGTTCGGGGAGGGGTTCGGGTAGGGCGTAGGGTATGGGTTAGGGTTAGGGTTAGGGTTAGTGTTAGGGTTAGGGCTCGGTTTAGGGTACAGGTTAGGATTAGGGTACGCATTAGGGTTAGGGTAGTGGTTAGGGTTAGTGTACGCGTTAGGGTGAGGGTAGTTATTAAACCTATCCCACTCTCTAGATACCCCTTAGCACGTAAAGGAATATTATTTGGGGGTCCAGCCATGGAGCAGAGTTTAGACACTAGGAGAAGATAAGGAACACACCCATTATCAAGAAATCACATTAGGATTCTCTTTTTAACCTGTTCCTTAAAACACTAGTGCTTAGGAAATCTATTGGAGGCAGAAGCAGTCAAGGGTAGCTTAGGGTTAGGGTTAGGGTTAGGGTGAGGGTTAGGGTATGGCTTACGGTACGGGTTCGGGGAGGGGTTCGGGTAGGGCGTAGGGTATGGGTTAGGGTTAGGGTTAGGGTTAGTGTTAGGGTTAGGGCAAGGTTTAGGGTACGGGTTAGGATTAGGGTACGCGTTAGGGTTAGGATAGGGGTTAGGGTTAGGGTACGCATTAGGGTGGGGGTAGTTATTAAACCTATCACACTCTCTAGATACCCCTTAGCACGTAAAGGACTATTATTTGGGGGTCCAGGAATGGAGAAGAAATTAGACACGAGGAGAAGATAAGGAACACACCCATTATCAAGAAATCACATTAGGATTCTCTTTTTAACCTGTTCCTTAAAACACTAGTGCTTAGGAAATCTATTGGAGGCAGAAGCAGTCAAGGGTAGCTTAGGGTTAGGGTTAGGGTTAGGGTGAGGGTTAGGGTACGGCTTAGGGTACGGGTTCGGGGAGGGGTTCGGGTAGGGCGTAGGGTATGGGTTAGGGTTAGGGTTAGGGCTAGTGTTAGGGTTAGGACTCGGTTTAGGGTACGGGTTAGGATTAGGGTACTCGTTAGGGTTAGCGTAGCGGTTAGGGTTAGGCTACGCGTTAGGGTGAGGGTAGTTATTAAACCTATCCCACTCTCTAGATACCCCTTAGCACGTAAAGGAATATTATTTGGGGGTCCAGCCATGGAGAAGAGTTTAGACACGAGGAGAAGATAAGGAACACACCCATTATCAAGAAATCACATTAGGATTCTCTTTTTAACCTGTTCCTTAAAACACTAGTGCTTAGGAAATCTATTGGAGGCAGAAGCCGTCAAGGGTAGCTTAGGGTTAGGGTTAGGGTTAGGGTGAGGGTTAGGGTACGGTTTAGGGTACGGGTTCAGGGAGGGGTTCGGGTAGGGCGTAGGGTATGGGTTAGGGTTAGGGTTAGAGTTAGTGTTAGGGTTAGAGTTAGTGTTAGGTTTAGGGCTCGGTTTAGGGTACGGGTTAGGATTAGGGTACGCGCTAGGGTTAGGGTAGCGGTTAGGGTTAGGGTACGCGTTAGGGTGAGGGTAGTTATTCAACCTATCCCACTCTCTAGATACCCCTTAGCACGTATAGGAATATTATTTGGGTGTCCAGCCATGGGAAGAGTTAAGACACTAGGAGAAGATAAGGAACACACCCATTATCACGGAATCACATTAGGATTCTCTTTTTAACCTGTTCCTTAAAACACTAGTGCTTAGGAAATCTATTGGAGCCAGAAGCAGTCAAGGGTAGCTTAGGGTTAGGGTTAGGGTTAGGGTGAGATTAGGGTACGGCTTAGGGTAAGGGTTCGGGGAGGGGTTCGGGTAGGGCGTAGGGTATGGGTTAGGGTTAGATTTAGGGTTAGTGTTAGGGTTAGGGCTCGGTTTAGGGTACGGGTTAGGATTAGGGTACTCGTTAGGTTTAGGGTAGCGGTTAGGGTTAGGGTACGCGTTAGGGTGAGGGTAGTTATTAAACCTATCCCACTCTCTAGATACCCCTTAGCACGTAAAGGAATATTATTTGGGGGTCCAGCCATGGAGAAGAGTTTAGACACGAGGAGAAGATAAGGAACACACCCATTATCACGAAATCACATTAGGATTCTCTTTTTAACCTGTTCCTTAAAACACTAGTGCTTAGGAAATCTATTGGAGGCAGAAGCAGTCAAGGGTAGCTTAGGGTTAGGGTTAGGGTTAGGGTGAGGGTTAGGGTACGGCTTAGGGTACGGGTTCGGGGAGGGGTTCGGGTAGGGCGTAGGGTATGGGTTAGGGTTAGGGTTAGGGCTAGTGTTAGGGTTAGGGCTCGGTTTAGGGTACGGGTTAGGATTAGGGTACGCGTTAGGGTTAGGGTAGGGGTTAGGGTTAGGGTACGCGTTAGGGTGAGGGTAGTTATTAAACCTATCCCACTCTCTAGATACCCCTTAGCACGTAAAGGAATATTATTTGGGGGTCCAGCCATGGAGAAGCGTTTAGACAAGAGGAGAAGATAAGGAACACACCCATTATCACGAAATCACATTAGGATTCTCTTTTTAACCTGTTCCTTAAAACACTAGTGCTTAGGAAATCTATTGGAGGCAGAAGCCGTCAAGGGTAGCTTAGGGTTAGGGTTAGGGTTAGGGTGAGGGTTAGGGTACGGTTTAGGGTACGGGTTCAGGGAGGGGTTCGGGTAGGGCGTAGGGTATGGGTTAGGGTTAGGGTTAGGGTTAGTGTTAGGGTTAGGGCTCGGTTTAGGGTACGGGGTAGGATTAGGGTACGCGTTAGTGTTAGGGTAGGGGTTAGGGTTAGGGTACGCTTTAGTGTGAGGGTAGTTATTAAACCTATCCCACTCTCTAGATACCCCTTAGCACGTAAAGGAATATTATTTGGGGGTCCAGACATGGAGAAGGGCTTAGACACTAGGAGAAGATAAGGAACACACCCATTATCAAGAAATCACAATATGATTCTCTTTTTAAACTGTTCCTTAAAACACTAGTGGTTAGGAAACCTATTGGAGGCAGAAGCAGTCAAGGGTAGCTTAGTGTTAGGGTTAGGGTTAGGGTGAGGTTTAGGGTACGGCTTAGGGTACGGGTTCGGGTAGGGGTTCGGGTAGGGCGTAGGGTATGGGTTAGGGTTAGAGTTAGGGTTAGTGTTAGGGTTAGGGCTCGGTTTAGGGTACGGGTTAGGATTAGGGTACGCGTTAGTGTTAGGGTAGGTGTTAGGGTTAGGGTACGCGATAGGGTGAGGTTAGTTATTAAACCTATCCCACTCTCTAGATACCCCTTAGCACGTAAAGGAATATTATTTGGGGGTCCAGCCATGGAGAAGAGTTTAGACACTAGGAGAAGATAAGGAACACACCCATTATCAAGAAATCACATTAGGATTCTCTTTTTAACCTGTTCCTTAAAACACTAGTGCTTAGGAAATCTATTGGAGGCAGAAGCCATCAAGGGTAGCTTAGGGTTAGGGTTAGGGTTAGGTTTAGGGTGAGGGTTAGGGTACGGCTTAGGGTACGGGTTCGGGGAGGGGTTCGGGTAGGGCGTAGGGTATGGGTTAGGGTTAGGGTTAGGGTTAGTGTTAGGGTTAGGGCTCGGTTTAGGGTACGGGTTAGGATTAGGGTACGCGTTAGGGTTAGTGTACGCGTTAGGGTGAGGGTAGTTATTAAACCTATCCCACTCTCTAGATACCCCTTAACACGTACAGGAATATTATTGGGGGTCCAGCCATGGAGAAGAGTTTAGACACTAGGAGAAGATAAGGAACACACCCATTATCACGAAATCACATTAGGATTCTCTTTTTAACCTGTTCCTTAAAACACTAGTGCTTAGGAAATCTATTGGAGGCAGAAGAAGTCAAGGGTAGCTTAGGGTTAGGGTTAGGGTTACGGTGAGGGTTAGGGTATGGCTTAGGGTACGGGTTCGGGGAGGGGTTCGGGTAGGGCGTAGGGTATGGGTTAGGGTTAGGGTTAGGGTTAGTGTTAGGGTTAGGGCTCGGTTTAGGGTACGGGTTAGGATTAGGGTACGCGTTAGTGTTAGGGTAGTGGTTAGGGTTAGGGTACGCTTTAGGGTGGGGGTAGTTATTAAACCTATCACACTCTCTAGATACCCCTTAGCACGTAAAGGAATATTATTTGGGGGTCCAGCGTTGGAGAAGAGTTTAGACACGAGGAGAAGATAAGGAACACACCCATTATCAAGAAATCACATTAGGATTCTCTTTTTAACCTGTTCCTTAAAACACTAGTGCTTAGGAAATCTATTGGAGGCAGAAGCAGTCAAGGGTAGCTTAGGGTTAGGGTTAGGGTTAGGGTGAGGGTTAGGGTACGGCTTAGGGTACGGGTTCGGGGAGGGGTTCGGGTAGGGCGTAGGGTATGGGTTAGGGTTAGGGTTAGGGCTAGTGTTAGGGTTAGGGCTCGGTTTAGGGTACGGGTTAGGATTAGGGTATTCGTTAGGGTTAGGGTAGGGGTTAGGGTTAGGATACGCGTTAGGGTGAGGGTAGTTATTAAACCTATCCCACTCTCTAGATACCCCTTAGCACGTAAAGGAATATTATTTGGGGGTCCAGCCATGGAGAAGAGTTTAGATACGAGGAGAAGATAAGGAACACACCCATTATCAAGAAATCACATTAGGATTCTCTTTTTAACCTGTTCCTTAAATCACTAGTGCTTAGGAAATCTATTGGAGGCAGAAGCCGTCAAGGGTAGCTTAGGGTTAGGGTTAGGGTTAGGGTGAGGGTTAGGGTACGGCTTAGGGTACGGGTTCGGGGAGGGGTTCAGGTAGGGCGTAGGGTATGGGTTAGAGTTAGGGTTAGGGTTAGTGTTAGGGTTAGGGCTCGGTTTAGGGTACGGGTTTGGATTAGGGTACGCGTTAGTGTTAGGGTAGGGGTTAGGGTTAGGGTACGCTTTAAGGTGAGGGTAGTTATTAAACCTATCCCACTCTCTAGATACCCCATAGCACGTAAAGGAATATTATTTGGGCGTCCAGCCATGGAGAAGGGTTTAGACACTAGGAGAAGATAAGGAACACACCCATTATCAAGAAATCACAATATGATTCTCTTTTTAAACTGTTCCTTAAAACACTAGTGCTTAGGAAATCTATTGGAGGCAGAAGCAGTCAAGGGTAGCTTAGGGTTAGGGTTAGGGTTAGGGTGAGGGTTAGGGTACGGCTTAGGGTACGCTTTCGGGGAGGGGTTCGGGTAGGGCGTAGGGTATGGGTTAGGGTTAGGGTTAGGGCTAGTGTTAGGGTTAGGGCTCGGTTTAGGGTACGGGTTAGGATTAGGGTACGCGTTAGGGTTAGGGTAGGGGTTAGGGTTAGGGTACGCGTTAGGGTGAGGGTAGTTATTAAACCTATCCCACTCTCTAGATACCCCTTATCACGTAAAGGAATATTATTTGGGGGTCCAGCCATGGAGAAGAGTTTAGACACGAGGAGAAGATAAGGAACACACCCATTATCAAGAAATCACATTAGGATTCTCTTTTTAACCTGTTCCTTAAAACACTAGTGCTTAGGAAATCTATTGGAGGCAGAAGCAGTCAAGGGTAGCTTAGGGTTAGGGTTAGGGTTAGGGTGAGGGCTAGGGTATGGCTTAGGGTACGGGTTCGGGGAGGGGTTCGGGTAGGGCATAAGGTATGGGTTAGGGTTAGGGTTAGGGTTAGTGTTAGGGTTAGGGCTCGGTTTAGGGTACGGGTTAGGATTAGGGAATGCGTTAGGGTTAGGGTAGGGGTTAGGGTTAGGGTACGTGTTAGGGTGAGGGTAGTTATTAAACCTATCACAATCTCTAGATACCCCTTAGCACATAAAGGAATATTATTTGGGGGTCCAGCCATGGAGAAGAGTTTAGACACGAGGAGAAGATAAGGAACACACCCATTATCAAGAAATCACATTAGGATTCTCTTTTTAACATGTTCCTTAAAACACTAGTTCTTAGGAAATCTATTGGAGGCAGAAGCCGTCAAGGGTAGCTTAGGTTTAGGGTTAGGGTTAGGGTGAGGGTTAGGGTACGGCTTAGGGTACGGGTTCGGGGAGGGGTTCGGGTAGGGCGTAGGGTATGGGTTAGGGTTAGGGTTAGGGTTAGTGTTAGGGTTAGGGCTCGGTTTAGGGTACAGGTTAGGATTAGGGTACGCATTAGGGTTAGGGTAGTGGTTAGGGTTAGTGTACGCGTTAGGGTGAGGGTAGTTATTAAACCTATCCCACTCTCTAGATACCCCTTAGCACGTAAAGGAATATTATTTGGGGGTCCAGCCATGGAGCAGAGTTTAGACACTAGGAGAAGATAAGGAACACACCCATTATCAAGAAATCACATTAGGATTCTCTTTTTAACCTGTTCCTTAAAACACTAGTGCTTAGGAAATCTATTGGAGGCAGAAGCAGTCAAGGGTAGCTTAGGGTTAGGGTTAGGCTTAGGGTGAGGGTTAGGGTATGGCTTACGGTACGGGTTCGGGGAGGGGTTCGGGTAGGGTGTAGGGTATGGGTTAGGGTTAGGGTTAGGGTTAGTGTTAGGGTTAGGGCAAGGTTTAGGGTACGGGTTAGGATTAGGGTACGCGTTAGGGTTAGGATAGGGGTTAGGGTTAGGGTACGCATTAGGGTGGGGGTAGTTATTAAACCTATCACACTCTCTAGATACCCCTTAGCACGTAAAGGACTATTATTTGGGGGTCCAGGAATGGAGAAGAGTTTAGACACGAGGAGAAGATAAGGAACACACCCATTATCAAGAAATCACATTAGGATTCTCTTTTTAACCTGTTCCTTAAAACACTAGTGCTTAGGAAATCTATTGGAGGCAGAAGCAGTCAAGGGTAGCTTAGGGTTAGGGTTAGGGTTAGGGTGAGGGTTAGGGTACGGCTTAGGGTACGGGTTCGGGGAGGGGTTCGGGTAGGGCGTAGGGTATGGGTTAGGGTTAGGGTTAGGGCTAGTGTTAGGGTTAGGACTCGGTTTAGGGTACGGGTTAGGATTAGGGTACGCGCTAGGGTTAGGGTAGCGGTTAGGGTTAGGGTACGCGTTAGGGTGAGGGTATTTAATAAACCTATCCCACTCTCTAGATACCCCTTAGCACGTATAGGAATATTATTTGGGGGTCCAGCCATGGAGAAGAGTTTAGACACTAGGAGAAGATAAGGAACACACCCATTATCACGGAATCACATTAGGATTCTCTTTTTAACCTGTTCCTTAAAACACTAGTGCTTAGGAAATCTATTGGAGGCAGAAGCAGTCAAGGGTAGCTTAGGGTTAGGGTTAGGGTTAGGGTGAGGGCTACGGTATGGCTTAGGGTACGGGTTCGGGGAGGGGTTCGGGTAGGGCGTAGGGTATGGGTTAGGGTTAGGGTTAGGGTTAGTGTTAGGGTTAGGGCTCGGTTTAGGGTACGGGTTAGGATTAGGGAACGCATTAGGGTTAGGGTAGGGGTTAGGGTTAGGGTACGTGTTAGGGTGAGGGTAGTTATTAAACCTATCACACTCTCTAGATACCCCTTAGCACGTAAAGGAATATTATTTGGGGGTCCTGCCATGGAGAAGAGTTTAGACACGAGCAGAAGATAAGGAACACACCCATTATCAAGAAATCACATTAGGATTCTCTTTTTAACCTGTTCCTTAAAACACTAGTGCTTAGGAAATCTATTGGAGGCAGAAGCAGTCAAGGGTAGCTTAGGGTTAGGTTTAGGGTTAGGGTGAGGGATAGGGTATGGCTTAGGGTACGGGTTCGGGGAGGGGTTCGGGTAGGGCGTAGGGTATGGGTTAGGGTTAGGGTTAGGGTTAGTGTTAGGGTTAGGGCTCGGTTTAGGGTACGGGTTAGGATTAGGGTACGCGTTAGTGTTAGGGTAGGTGTTAGGGTTAGGGTACGCGATAGGGTGAGGTTAGTTATTAAACCTATCCCACTCTCTAGATACCCCTTAGCACGTAAAGGAATATTATTTGGGGGTCCAGCCATGGGGAAGAGTTTAGACACTAGGAGAAGATAAGGAACACACCCATTATCAAGAAATCACATTAGGATTCTCTTTTTAACCAGTTCCTTAAAACACTAGTGCTTAGGAAATCTATTGGAGGCAGAAGCCGTCAAGGGTAGCTTAGGGTTAGGGTTAGGGTTAGGGTGAGGGTTAGGGTACGGCTTACGATACGGGTTCGGGGAGGGGTTCGGGTAGGGCGGAGGGTATGGGTTAGGGTTAGGGTTAGGGTTAGTGTTAGGGTTAGGGCTCGGTTTAGGGTACGGGTTAGGATTAGGGTACGCGTTAGGGTTAGGGTAGGGGTTAGGGTTAGGGTATGCGATAGGGTGAGGTTAGTTTTTAAACCTATCCCACTCTCTAGATACCCCTTAGCACGTACAGGAATATTCTTGGGGGTCCAGCCATGGAGAAGAGTTTAGACACTAGGAGAAGATAAGGAACACACCCATTATCACGAAATCACATTAGGATTCTCTTTTTAACCTGTTCCTTAAAACACTAGTGCTTAGGAAATCTATTGGAGGAAGAAGCAGTCAAGGGTAGCTTAGGGTTAGGGTTAGGGTTAGGGTGAGGGTTAGGGTACGGCTTAGGGTACGGTTTCGGGGAGGGGTTTGGGTAGGGCGTAGGGTATGGGTTAGGGTTAGCGTTACGGCTAGGATTAGGGTTAGGGCTCGGTTTAGGGTACGGGTCAGGATTAGGGTACGCGTTAGGGTTAGGGTAGGGGTTAGGGTTAGGGTACGCGTTAGGGTGAGGGTAGTTATTAAACCTATCCCACTCTCTAGATACCCCTTAGCACGTAAAGGAATATTATTTGGGGGTCCAGCCATGGAGAAGAGTTTAGACACGAGGAGAAGATAAGGAACACACCCATTATCAAGAAATCACATTAGGATTCTCTTTTTAACCTGTTCCTTAAAACACTAGTGCTTAGGAAATCTATTGGAGGCAGAAGCAGTCAAGGGTAGCTTAGGGTTAGGGTTAGGGTTAGGGTGAGATTAGGGTACGGCTTAGGGTAAGGGTTCGGGGAGGGGTTCGGGTAGGGCGTAGGGTATGGGTTAGGGTTAGATTTAGGGTTAGTGTTAGGGTTAGGGCTCGGTTTAGGGTACGGGTTAGGATTAGGGTACGCGCTAGGGTTAGGGTAGCGGTTAGGGTTAGGGTACGCGTTAGGGTGAGGGTATTTAATAAACCTATCCCACTCTCTAGATACCCCTTAGCACGTATAGGAATATTATTTGGGGGTCCAGCCATGGAGAAGAGTTTAGACACGAGGAGAAGATAAGGAACACACCCATTATCAAGAAATCACATTAGGATTCTCTTTTTAACCTGTTCCTTAAAACACTAGTGCTTAGGAAATCTATTGGAGGCAGAAGCAGTCAAGGGTAGCTTAGGGTTAGGGTTAGGGTTAGGGTGAGGGTTAGGGTACGGCTTAGGGTACGGGTTTGGGGAGGGGTTCGGGTAGGGCGGAGGGTATGGGTTAGGGTTAGGGTTAGGGTTAGGGGTCGGTTTAGGGTACGGGTTAGGATTAGGGTACGCGTTAGTGTTAGGGTAGTGGTTAGGGTTAGGGTACGCTTTAGGGTGAGGGTAGTTATTAAACCTATCCCACTCTCTAGATACCCCTTAGCACGTAAAGGAATATTATTTGGGGGTCCAGCCATGGGGAAGAGTTTAGACACTAGGAGAAGATAAGGAACACACCCATTATCAAGAAATCACATTAGGATTCTCTTTTTAACCAGTTCCTTAAAACACTAGTGCTTAGGAAATCTATTGGAGGCAGAAGCCGTCAAGGGTAGCTTAGGGTTAGGGTTAGGGTTAGGGTGAGGGTTAGGGTACGGCTTACGATACGGGTTGGGGGAGGGGTTCGGGTAGGGCGTAGGGTATGGGTTAGGGTTAGGGTTAGGGCTAGTGTTAGGGTTTGGGCTCGGTTTAGGGTACGGGTTAGGATTAGGGTATGCGTTAGGGTTAGGGTAGGGGTTAGGGTTAGGGTACGCATTAGGGTGAGGGTAGTTATTAAACCTATCCCACTATCCAGATACCCCTTAGCACGTAAAGGAATATTATTTGGGGGTCCAGGCATGGAGAAGAGTTTAGACACGAGGAGAAGATAAGGAACACACACATTATCAAGAAATCACATTAGGATTCTCTTTTTAACCTGTTCCTTAAAACACTAGTGCTTAGGAAATCTATTGGAGGCAGAAGCAGTCAAGGGTAGCTTAGGGTTAGGGTTAGGGTTAGGGTGAGCGTTAGGGTACGGCTTAGGGTACGGGTTCGGGGAGGGGTTCGGGTAGGGCGTAGGCTATGGGTTAGGGTTAGGGTTAGGGTTAGTGTTAGGGTTAGGGCTCGGTTTAGGGTACGGGTTAGGATTAGGGTACGCGTTAGGGTTAGGGTAGGGGTTAGGGTTAGGGTATGCGATAGGGTGAGGTTAGTTTTTAAACCTATCCCACTCTCTAGATACCCCTTAGCACGTACAGGAATATTCTTGGGGGTCCAGCCATGGAGAAGAGTTTAGACACTAGGAGAAGATAAGGAACACACCCATTATCACGAAATCACATTAGGATTCTCTTTTTAACCTGTTCCTTAAAACACTAGTGCTTAGGAAATCTATTGGAGGAAGAAGCAGTCAAGGGTAGCTTAGGGTTAGGGTTAGGGTTAGGGTGAGGGTTAGGGTACGGCTTAGGGTACGGTTTCGGGGAGGGGTCTGGGTAGGGCGTAGGGTATGGGTTAGGGTTAGCGTTACGGCTAGGATTAGGGTTAGGGCTCGGTTTAGGGTACGGGTCAGGATTAGGGTACGCGTTAGGGTTAGGGTAGGGGTTAGGGTTAGGGTACGCGTTAGGGTGAGGGTAGTTATTAAACCTATCCCACTCTCTAGATACCCCTTAGCACGTAAAGGAATATTATTTGGGGGTCCAGCCATGGAGAAGAGTTTAGACACGAGGAGAAGATAAGGAACACACCCATTATCAAGAAATCACATTAGGATTCTCTTTTTAACCTGTTCCTTAAAACACTAGTGCTTAGGAAATCTATTGGAGGCAGAAGCAGTCAAGGGTAGCTTAGGGTTAGGGTTAGGGTTAGGGTGAGATTAGGGTACGGCTTAGGGTAAGGGTTCGGGGAGGGGTTCGGGTAGGGCGTAGGGTATGGGTTAGGGTTAGATTTAGGGTTAGTGTTAGGGTTAGGGCTCGGTTTAGGGTACGGGTTAGGATTAGGGTACTCGTTAGGTTTAGGGTAGCGGTTAGGGTTAGGGTACGCGTTAGGGTGAGGGTAGTTATTAAACCTATCACACTCTCTAGATACCCCTTAGCACGTAAAGGAATATTATTTGGGGGTCCAGCCATGGAGAAGAGTTTAGACAAGAGGAGAAGATAAGGAACACACCCATTATCACGAAATCACATTAGGATTCTCTTTTTAACCTGTTCCTTAAAACACTAGTGCTTAGGAAATCTATTGGAGGCAGAAGCCGTCAAGGGTAGCTTAGGGTTAGGGTTAGGGTTAGGGGGAGGGTTAGGGTACGGTTTAGGGTACGGGTTCAGGGAGGGGTTCGGGTAGGGCGTAGGGTATGGGTTAGGGTTAGGGTTAGAGTTAGTGTTAGGGTTAGGGCTCTGTTTAGGGTACGGGTTAGGATTAGGGTACGCGCTAGGGTTAGGGTAGCGGTTAGGGTTAGGGTACGCGTTAGGGTGAGGGTATTTAATAAACCTATCCCACTCTCTAGATACCCCTTAGCACGTATAGGAATATTATTTGGGGGTCCAGCCATGGAGAAGAGTTTAGACACTAGGAGAAGATAAGGAACACACCCATTATCACGGAATCACATTAGGATTCTCTTTTTAACCTGTTCCTTAAAACACTAGAGCTTAGGAAATCTATTGGAGGCAGAAGCAGTCAAGGGTAGCTTAGGGTTAGGGTTAGGGTTAGGGTGAGGTCTACGGTATGGCTTAGGGTACGGGTTCGGGGAGGGGTTCGGGTAGGGCGTAGGGTATGGGTTAGGGTTAGGGTTAGGGTTAGTGTTAGGGTTAGGGCTCGGTTTAGGGTACGGGTTAGGATTAGGGAACGCGTTAGGGTTAGGGTAGGGGTTAGGGTTAGGGTACGTGTTAGGGTGAGGGTAGTTATTAAACCTATCACACTCTCTAGATACCCCTTAGCACGTAAAGGAATATTATTTGGGGGTCCAGCCATGGAGAAGAGTTTAGACACGAGCAGAAGATAAGGAACACACCCATTATCAAGAAATCACATTAGGATTCTCTTTTTAACCTGTTCCTTAAAACACTAGTGCTTAGGAAATCTATTGGAGGCAGAAGCAGTCAAGGGTAGCTTAGGGTGAGGTTTAGGGTTAGGGTGAGGGATAGGGTATGGCTTAGGGTACGGGTTCGGGGAGGGGTTCGGGTAGGGCGTAGGGTATGGGTTAGGGTTAGGGTTAGGGTTAGTGTTAGGGTTAGGGCTCGGTTTAGGGTACGGGTTAGGATTAGGGTACGCGTTAGTGTTAGGGTAGGTGTTAGGGTTAGGGTACGCGATAGGGTGAGGTTAGTTATTAAACCTATCCCACTCTCTAGATACCCCTTAGCACGTAAAGGAATATTATTTGGGGGTCCAGCCATGGAGAAGAGTTTAGACACTAGGAGAAGATAAAGAACACACCCATTATCAAGAAATCACATTAGGATTCTCTTTTTAACCTGTTCCTTAAAACACTAGTGCTTAGGAAATCTATTGGAGGCAGAAGCCGTCAAGGTTAGCTTAGGGTTAGGGTTAGGGTTAGGTTTAGGGTGAGGGTTAGGGTACGGCTTAGGGTACGGGTTCGGGGAGGGGTTCGGGTAGGGCGTAGGGTATGGGTTAGGGTTAGGGTTAGGGTTAGTGTTAGGGTTAGGGCTCGGTTTAGGGTACGGGTTAGGATTAGGGTACGCGTTAGGGTGAGGGTAGTTATTAAACCTATCCCACTCTCTAGATACCCCTTAACACGTACAGGAATATTATTGGGGGTCCAGCCATGGAGAAGAGTTTAGACACTAGGAGAAGATAAGGAACACACCCATTATCACGAAATCACATTAGGATTCTCTTTTTAACCTGTTCCTTAAAACACTAGTGCTTAGGAAATCTATTGGAGGCAGAAGCAGTCAAGGGTAGCTTAGGGTTAGGGTTAGGGTTACGGTGAGGGTTAGGGTATGGCTTAGGGTACGGGTTCGGGGAGGGGTTCGGGTAGGGCGTAGGGTATGGGTTAGGGTTAGGGTTAGGGTTAGTGTTAGGGTTAGGGCTCGGTTTAGGGTACGGGTTAGGATTAGGGTACGCGTTAGTGTTAGGGTCATGGTTAGGGTTAGGGTACGCTTTAGGGTGGGGGTAGTTATTAAACCTATCACACTCTCTAGATACCCCTTAGCACGTAAAGGAATATTATTTGGGGGTCCAGCCTTGGAGAAGAGTTTAGACACGAGGAGAATATAAGGAACACACCCATTATCAAGAAATCACATTAGGATTCTCTTTTTAACCTGTTCCTTAAAACACTAGTGCTTAGGAAATCTATTGGAGGCAGAAGCAGTCAAGGGTAGCTTAGGGTTAGGGTTAGGGTTAGGGTGAGGGTTAGGGTACGGCTTAGGGTACGGGTTCGGGGAGGGGTTCGGGTAGGGCGTAGGGTATGGGTTAGAGTTAGGGTTAGGGCTAGTGTTAGGGTTAGGGCTCGGTTTAGGGTACGGGTTAGGATTAGGGTATTCGTTAGGGTTAGGGTAGGGGTTAGGGTTAGGATACGCGTTAGGGTGAGGGTAGTTATTAAACCTATCCCACTCTCTAGATACCCCTTAGCACGTAAAGGAATATTATTTGGGGGTCCAGCCATGGAGAAGAGTTTAGATACGAGGAGAAGATAAGGAACACACCCATTATCAAGAAATCACATTAGGATTCTCTTTTTAACCTGTTCCTTAAATCACTAGTGCTTAGGAAATCTATTGGAAGCAGAAGCAGTCAAGGGTAGCTTAGGGTTAGGGTTAGGGTTAGGGTGAGGGTTAGGGTACGGCTTAGGGTACGGGTTCGGGGAGGGGTTCAGGTAGGGCGTAGGGTATGGGTTAGAGTTAGGGTTAGGGTTAGTGTTAGGGTTAGGGCTCGGTTTAGGGTACGGGTTAGGATTAGGGTACGCGTTAGTGTTAGGGTAGGGGTTAGGGTTAGGGTACGCTTTAGGGTGAGGGTAGTTATTAAACCTATCCCACTCTCTAGATACCCCTTAGCACGTAAAGGACTATTATTTGGGCGTCCAGCCATGGAGAAGGGTTTAGACACTAGGAGAAGATAAGGAACACACCCATTATCAAGAAATCACAATATGATTCTCTTTTTAAACTGTTCCTTAAAACACTAGTGCTTAGGAAATCTATTGGAGGCAGAAGCAGTCAAGGGTAGCTTAGGGTTAGGGTTAGGGTTAGGGTGAGGGTTAGGGTACGGCTTAGGGTACGGGTTCGGGGAGGGGTTCGGGTAGGGCGTAGCGTATGGGTTAGGGTTAGGGTTAGGGCTAGTGTTAGGGTTAGGGCTCGGTTTAGGGTACGGGTTAGGATTAGGGTACGCGTTAGGGTTAGGGTAGGGGTTAGGGTTAGGGTACGCATTAGGGTGAGGGTAGTTATTAAACCTATCCCACTATCTAGATACCCCTTAGCACGTAAAGGAATATTATTTGGGGGTCCAGGCATGGAGAAGAGTTTAGACACGAGGAGAAGATAAGGAACACACACATTATCAAGAAATCACATTAGGATTCTCTTTTTAACCTGTTCCTTAAAACACTAGTGCTTAGGAAATCTATTGGAGGCAGAAGCAGTCAAGGGTAGCTTAGGGTTAGGGTTAGGGTTAGGGTGAGGGTTAGGGTACGGCTTAGGGTACGGGTTCGGGGAGGGGTTCGGGTAGGGCGTAGGCTATGGGTTAGGGTTAGGGTTAGGGTTAGTGTTAGGGTTAGGGCTCGGTTTAGGGTACGGGTTAGGATTAGGGTACGCGTTAGGGTTAGGGTAGGGGTTAGGGTTAGGGTATGCGATAGGGTGAGGTTAGTTTTTAAACCTATCCCACTCTCTAGATACCCCTTAGCACGTACAGGAATATTCTTGGGGGTCCAGCCATGGAGAAGAGTTTAGACACTAGGAGAAGATAAGGAACACACCCATTATCACGAAATCACATTAGGATTCTCTTTTTAACCTGTTCCTTAAAACACTAGTGCTTAGGAAATCTATTGGAGGAAGAAGCAGTCAAGGGTAGCTTAGGGTTAGGGTTAGGGTTAGGGTGAGGGTTAGGGTACGGCTTAGGGTACGGTTTCGGGGAGGGGTTTGGGTAGGGCGTAGGGTATGGGTTAGGGTTAGCGTTACGGCTAGGATTAGGGTTAGGGCTCGGTTTAGGGTACGGGTCAGGATTAGGGTACGCGTTAGGGTTATGGTAGGGGTTAGGGTTAGGGTACGCGTTAGGGTGAGGGTAGTTATTAAACCTATCCCACTCTCTAGATACCCCTTAGCACGTAAAGGAATATTATTTGGGGGTCCAGCCATGGAGAAGAGTTTAGACACGAGGAGAAGATAAGGAACACACCCATTATCAAGAAATCACATTAGGATTCTCTTTTTAACCTGTTCCTTAAAACACTAGTGCTTAGGAAATCTATTGGAGGCAGAAGCAGTCAAGGGTAGCTTAGGGTTAGGGTTAGGGTTAGGGTGAGGGTTAGGGTACGGCTTAGGGTACGGGTTTGGGGAGGGGTTCGGGTAGGGCGGAGGGTATGGGTTAGGGTTAGGGTTAGGGTTAGGGGTCGGTTTAGGGTACGGGTTAGGATTAGGGTACGCGTTAGTGTTAGGGTAGTGGTTAGGGTTAGGGTACGCTTTAGGGTGAGGGTAGTTATTAAACCTATCCCACTCTCTAGATACCCCTTAGCACGTAAAGGAATATTATTTGGGGGTCCAGCCATGGGGAAGAGTTTAGACACTAGGAGAAGATAAGGAACACACCCATTATCAAGAAATCACATTAGGATTCTCTTTTTAACCAGTTCCTTAAAACACTAGTGCTTAGGAAATCTATTGGAGGCAGAAGCCGTCAAGGGTAGCTTAGGGTTAGGGTTAGGGTTAGGGTGAGGGTTAGGGTACGGCTTACGATACGGGTTCGGGGAGGGGTTCGGGTAGGGCGTAGGGTATGGGTTAGGGTTAGGGTTAGGGCTAGTGTTAGGGTTTGGGCTCGGTTTAGGGTACGGGTTAGGATTAGGGTATGCGTTAGGGTTAGGGTAGGGGTTAGGGTTAGGGTACGCATTAGGGTGAGGGTAGTTATTTAACCTATCCCACTATCCAGATACCCCTTAGCACGTAAAGGAATATTATTTGGGGGTCCAGGCATGGAGAAGAGTTTAGACACGAGGAGAAGATAAGGAACACACACATTATCAAGAAATCACATTAGGATTCTCTTTTTAACCTGTTCCTTAAAACACTGGTGCTTAGGAAAGCTATTGGAGGCAGAAGCAGTCAAGGGTAGCTTAGGGTTAGGGTTAGGGTTAGGGTGACCGTTAGGGTACGGCTTAGGGTACGGGTTCGGGGAGGGGTTCGGGTAGGGCGTAGGCTATGGGTTAGGGTTAGGGTTAGGGTTAGTGTTAGGGTTAGGGCTCGGTTTAGGGTACGGGTTAGGATTAGGGTACGCGTTAGGGTTAGGGTAGGGGTTAGGGTTAGGGTATGCGATAGGGTGAGGTTAGTTTTTAAACCTATCCCACTCTCTAGATACCCCTTAGCACGTACAGGAATATTCTTGGGGGTCCAGCCATGGAGAAGAGTTTAGACACTAGGAGAAGATAAGGAACACACCCATTATCACGAAATCACATTAGGATTCTCTTTTTAACCTGTTCCTTAAAACACTAGTGCTTAGGAAATCTATTGGAGGAAGAAGCAGTCAAGGGTAGCTTAGGGTTAGGGTTAGGGTTAGGGTGAGGGTTAGGGTACGGCTTAGAGTACGGTTTCGGGGAGGGGTTTGTGTAGGGCGTAGGGTATGGGTTAGGGTTAGCGTTACGGCTAGGATTAGGGTTAGGGCTCGGTTTAGGGTACGGGTCAGGATTAGGGTACGCGTTAGGGTTAGGGTAGGGGTTAGGGTTAGGGTACGCGTTAGGGTGAGGGTAGTTATTAAACCTATCCCACTCTCTAGATACCCCTTAGCACGTAAAGGAATATTATTTGGGGGTCCAGCCATGGAGAAGAGTTTAGACACGAGGAGAAGATAAGGAACACACCCATTATCAAGAAATCACATTAGGATTCTCTTTTTAACCTGTTCCTTAAAACACTAGTGCTTAGGAAATCTATTGGAGGCAGAAGCAGTCAAGGGTAGCTTAGGGTTAGGGTTAGGGTTAGGGTGAGATTAGGGTACGGCTTAGGGTAAGGGTTCGGGTAGGGGTTCGGGTAGGGCGTAGGGTATGGGTTAGGGTTAGATTTAGGGTTAGTGTTAGGGTTAGGGCTCGGTTTAGGGTACGGGTTAGGATTAGGGTACTCGTTAGGTTTAGGGTAGCGGTTAGGGTTAGGGTACGCGTTAGGGTGAGGGTAGTTATTAAACCTATCACACTCTCTAGATACCCCTTAGCACGTAAAGGAATATTATTTGGGGGTCCAGCCATGGAGAAGAGTTTAGACAAGAGGAGAAGATAAGGAACACACCCATTATCACGAAATCACATTAGGATTCTCTTTTTAACCTGTTCCTTAAAACACTAGTGCTTAGGAAATCTATTGGAGGCAGAAGCCGTCAAGGGTAGCTTAGGGTTAGGGTTAGGGTTAGGGGGAGGGTTAGGGTACGGTTTAGGGTACGGGTTCAGGGAGGGGTTCGGGTAGGGCGTAGGGTATGGGTTAGGGTTAGGGTTAGAGTTAGTGTTAGGGTTAGGGCTCTGTTTAGGGTACGGGTTAGGATTAGGGTACGCGCTAGGGTTAGGGTAGCGGTTAGGGTTAGGGTACGCGTTAGGGTGAGGGTATTTAATAAACCTATCCCACTCTCTAGATACCCCTTAGCACGTATAGGAATATTATTTGGGGGTCCAGCCATGGAGAAGAGTTTAGACACTAGGAGAAGATAAGGAACACACCCATTATCACGGAATCACATTAGGATTCTCTTTTTAACCTGTTCCTTAAAACACTAGTGCTTAGGAAATCTATTGGAGGCAGAAGCAGTCAAGGGTAGCTTAGGGTTAGGGTTAGGGTTAGGGTGAGGGCTACGGTATGGCTTAGGGTACGGGTTCGGGGAGGGGTTCGGGTAGGGCGTAGGGTATGGGTTAGGGTTAGGGTTAGGGTTAGTGTTAGGGTTAGGGCTCGGTATAGGGTACGGGTTAGGATTAGGGAACGCGTTAGGGTTAGGGTAGGGGTTAGGGTTAGGGTACGTGTTAGGGTGAGGGTAGTTATTAAACCTATCACACTCTCTAGATACCCCTTAGCACGTAAAGGAATATTATTTGGGGGTCCAGCCATGGAGAAGAGTTTAGACACGAGCAGAAGATAAGGAACACACCCATTATCAAGAAATCACATTAGGATTCTCTTTTTAACCTGTTCCTTAAAACACTAGTGCTTAGGAAATCTATTGGAGGCAGAAGCAGTCAAGGGTAGCTTAGGGTTAGGTTTAGGGTTAGGGTGAGGGATAGGGTATGGCTTAGGGTACGGGTTCGGGGAGGGGTTCGGGTAGGGCGTAGGGTATGGGTTAGGGTTAGGGTTAGGGTTAGTGTTAGGGTTAGGGCTCGGTTTAGGGTACGGGTTAGGATTAGGGTACGCGTTAGTGTTAGGGTAGGTGTTAGGGTTAGGGTACGCGATAGGGTGAGGTTAGTTATTAAACCTATCCCACTCTCTAGATACCCCTTAACACGTACAGGAATATTATTGGGGGTCCAGCAATGGAGAAGAGTTTAGACACTAGGAGAAGATAAGGAACACACCCATTATCACGAAATCACATTAGGATTCTCTTTTTAACCTGTTCCTTAAAACACTAGTGCTTAGGAAATCTATTGGAGGCAGAAGCAGTCAAGGGTAGCTTAGGGTTAGGGTTAGGGTTAGGGTGAGGGTTAGGGTATGGCTTAGGGTACGGGTTCGGGGAGGGGTTCGGGTAGGGCGTAGGGTATGGGTTAGGGTTAGGGTTAGGGTTAGTGTTAGGGTTAGGGCTCGGTTTAGGGTACGGGTTAGGATTAGGGTACGCGTTAGTGTTAGGGTAGTGGTTAGGGTTAGGGTACGCTTTAGGGTGGGGGTAGTTATTAAACCTATCACACTCTCTAGATACCCCTTAGCACGTAAAGGAATATTATTTGGGGGTCCAGCCTTGGAGAAGAGTTTAGACACGAGGAGAATATAAGGAACACACCCATTATCAAGAAATCACATTAGGATTCTCTTTTTAACCTGTTCCTTAAAACACTAGTGCTTAGGAAATCTATTGGAGGCAGAAGCAGTCAAGGGTAGCTTAGGGTTAGGGTTAGGGTTAGGGTGAGGGTTAGGGTACGGCTTAGGGTACGGGTTCGGGGAGGGGTTCGGGTAGGGCGTAGGGTATGGGTTAGAGTTAGGGTTAGGGTTAGTGTTAGGGTTAGGGCTCGGTTTAGGGTACGGGTTAGGATTAGGGTACGCGTTAGTGTTAGGGTAGGGGTTAGGGTTAGGGTACGCTTTAGGGTGAGGGTAGTTATTAAACCTATCCCACTCTCTAGATACCCCTTAGCACGTAAAGGACTATTATTTGGGCGTCCAGCCATGGAGAAGGGTTTAGACACTAGGAGAAGATAAGGAACACACCCATTATCAAGAAATCACAATATGATTCTCTTTTTAAACTGTTCCTTAAAACACTAGTGCTTAGGAAATCTATTGGAGGCAGAAGCAGTCAAGGGTAGCTTAGGGTTAGGGTTAGGGTTAGGGTGAGGGTTAGGGTACGGCTTAGGGTACGGGTTCGGGGAGGGGTTCGGGTAGGGCGTAGGGTATGGGTTAGGGTTAGGGTTAGGGCTAGTGTTAGGGTTAGGGCTCGGTTTAGGGTACGGGTTAGGATTAGGGTACGCGTTAGGGTTAGGGTAGGGGTTAGGGTTAGGGTATGCGATAGGGTGAGGTTAGTTTTTAAACCTATCCCACTCTCTAGATACCCCTTAGCACGTACAGGAATATTCTTGGGGGTCCAGCCATGGAGAAGAGTTTAGACACTAGGAGAAGATAAGAAACACACCCATTATCACGAAATCACATTAGGATTCTCTTTTTAACCTGTTCCTTAAAACACTAGTGCTTAGGAAATCTATTGGAGGAAGAAGCAGTCAAGGGTAGCTTAGGGTTAGGGTTAGGGTTAGGGTCGAGGGTTAGGGTACGGCTTAGGGTACGGTTTCGGGGAGGGGTTTGGGTAGGGCGTAGGGTATGGGTTAGGGTTAGCGTTACGGCTAGGATTAGGGTTAGGGCTCGGTTTAGGGTACGGGTCAGGATTAGGGTACGCGTTAGGGTTATGGTAGGGGTTAGGGTTAGGATACGCGTTAGGGTGAGGGTAGTTATTAAACCTATCCCACTCTCTAGATACCCCTTAGCACGTAAAGGAATATTATTTGGGGGTCCAGCCATGGAGAAGAGTTTAGACACGAGGAGAAGATAAGGAACACACCCATTATCAAGAAATCACATTAGGATTCTCTTTTTAACCTGTTCCTTAAAACACTAGTGCTTAGGAAATCTATTGGAGGCAGAAGCCGTCAAGGGTAGCTTAGGGTTAGGGTTAGGGTTAGGGGGAGGGTTAGGGTACGGTTTAGGGTACGGGTTCAGGGAGGGGTTCGGGTAGGGCGTAGGGTATGGGTTAGGGTTAGGGTTAGAGTTAGTGTTAGGGTTAGGGCTCTGTTTAGGGTACGGGTTAGGATTAGGGTACGCGCTAGGGTTAGGGTAGCGGTTAGGGTTAGGGTACGCGTTAGGGTGAGGGTATTTAATAAACCTATCCCACTCTCTAGATACCCCTTAGCACGTATAGGAATATTATTTGGGGGTCCAGCCATGGAGAAGAGTTTAGACACTAGGAGAAGATAAGGAACACACCCATTATCACGGAATCACATTAGGATTCTCTTTTTAACCTGTTCCTTAAAACACTAGTGCTTAGGAAATCTATTGGAGGCAGAAGCAGTCAAGGGTAGCTTAGGGTTAGGGTTAGGGTTAGGGTGAGGGCTACGGTATGGCTTAGGGTACGGGTTCGGGGAGGGGTTCGGGTAGGGCGTAGGGTATGGGTTAGGGTTAGGGTTAGGGTTAGTGTTAGGGTTAGGGCTCGGTTTAGGGTACGGGTTAGGATTAGGGAACGCGTTAGGGTTAGGGTAGGGGTTAGGTTTAGGGTACGTGTTAGGGTGAGGGTAGTTATTAAACCTATCACACTCTCTAGATACCCCTTAGCACGTAAAGGAATATTATTTGGGGGTCCAGCCATGGAGAAGAGTTTAGACACGAGCAGAAGATAAGGAACACACCCATTATCAAGAAATCACATTAGGATTCTCTTTTTAACCTGTTCCTTAAAACACTAGTGCTTAGGAAATCTATTGGAGGCAGAAGCAGTCAAGGGTAGCTTAGGGTTAGGTTTAGGGTTAGGGTGAGGGATAGGGTATGGCTTAGGGTACGGGTTCGGGGAGGGGTTCGGGTAGGGCGTAGGGTATGGGTTAGGGTTAGGGTTAGGGTTAGTGTTAGGGTTAGGGCTCGGTTTAGGGTACGGGTTAGGATTAGGGTAGGCGTTAGTGTTAGGGTAGGTGTTAGGGTTAGGGTACGCGATAGGGTGAGGTTAGTTATTAAACCTATCCCACTCTCTAGATACCCCTTAGCACGTAAAGGAATATTATTTGGGGGTCCAGCCATGGAGAAGAGTTTAGACACTAGGAGAAGATAAGGAACACACCCATTATCAAGAAATCACATTAGGATTCTCTTTTTAACCTGTTCCTTAAAACACTAGTGCTTAGGAAATCTATTGGAGGCAGAAGCCGTCAAGGGTAGCTTAGGTTTAGGGTTAGGGTTAGGTTTAGGGTGAGGGTTAGGGTACGGCTTAGGGTACGGGTTCGGGGAGGGGTTCGGGTAGGGCGTAGGGTATGGGTTAGGGTTAGGGTTAGGGTTAGTGTTAGGGTTAGGGCTCGGTTTAGGGTACGGGTTAGGATTAGGGTACGCGTTAGGGTTAGTGTACGCGTTAGGGTGAGGGTAGTTATTAAACCTATCCCACTCTCTAGATACCCCTTAACACGTACAGGAATATTATTGGGGGTCCAGCCATGGAGAAGAGTTTAGACACTAGGAGAAGATAAGGAACACACCCATTATCACGAAATCACATTAGGATTCTCTTTTTAACCTGTTCCTTAAAACACTAGTGCTTAGGAAATCTATTGGAGGCAGAAGCAGTCAAGGGTAGCTTAGGGTTAGGGTTAGGGTTAGGGTGAGGGTTAGGGTATGGCTTAGGGTACGGGTTCGGGGAGGGGTTCGGGTAGGGCGTAGGGTATGGGTTAGGGTTAGGGTTAGGGTTAGTGTTAGGGTTAGGGCTCGGTTTAGGGTACGGGTTAGGATTAGGGTACGCGTTAGTGTTAGGGTAGTGGTTAGGGTTAGGGTACGCTTTAGGGTGGGGGTAGTTATTAAACCTATCACACTCTCTAGATACCCCTTAGCACGTAAAGGAATATTATTTGGGGGTCCAGCCTTGGAGAAGAGTTTAGACACGAGGAGAATATAAGGAACACACCCATTATCAAGAAATCACATTAGGATTCTCTTTTTAACCTGTTCCTTAAAACACTAGTGCTTAGGAAATCTATTGGAGGCAGAAGCAGTCAAGGGTAGCTTAGGGTTAGGGTTAGGGTTAGGGTGAGGGTTAGGGTACGGCTTAGGGTACGGGTTCGGGGAGGGGTTCGGGTAGGGCGTAGGGTATGGGTTAGGGTTAGGGTTAGGGCTAGTGTTAGGGTTAGGGCTCGGTTTAGGGTACGGGTTAGGATTAGGGTATTCGTTAGGGTTAGGGTAGGGGTTAGGGTTAGGGTACGCGTTAGGGTGAGGGTAGTTATTAAACCTATCCCACTCTCTAGATACCCCTTAGCACGTAAAGGAATATTATTTGGGGGTCCAGCCATGGAGAAGAGTTTAGATACGAGGAGAAGATAAGGAACACACCCATTATCAAGAAATCACATTAGGATTCTCTTTTTAACCTGTTCCTTAAATCACTAGTGCTTAGGAAATCTATTGGAAGCAGAAGCCGTCAAGGGTAGCTTAGGGTTAGGGTTAGGGTTAGGGTGAGGTTTAGGGTACGGCTTAGGGTACGGGTTCGGGGAGGGGTTCAGGTAGGGCGTAGGGTATGGGTTAGAGTTAGGGTTAGGGTTAGTGTTAGGGTTAGGGCTCGGTTTAGGGTACGGGTTAGGATTAGGGTACGCGTTAGTGTTAGGGTAGGGGTTAGGGTTAGGGTACGCTTTAGGGTGAGGGTAGTTATTAAACCTATCCCACTCTCTAGATACCCCTTAGCACGTAAAGGACTATTATTTGGGCGTCCAGCCATGGAGAAGGGTTTAGACACTAGGAGAAGATAAGGAACACACCCATTATCAAGAAATCACAATATGATTCTCTTTTTAAACTGTTCCTTAAAACACTAGTGCTTAGGAAATCTATTGGAGGCAGAAGCAGTCAAGGGTAGCTTAGGGTTAGGGTTAGGGTTAGGGTGAGGGTTAGGGTACGGCTTAGGGTACGGGTTCGGGGAGGGGTTCGGGTAGGGCGTAGGGTATGGGTTAGGGTTAGGGTTAGGGCTAGTGTTAGGGTTAGGGCTCGGTTTAGGGTACGGGTTAGGATTAGGGTACGCGTTAGGGTTAGGGTAGGGGTTAGGGTTAGGGTATGCGATAGGGTGAGGTTAGTTTTTAAACCTATCCCACTCTCTAGATACCCCTTAGCACGTACAGGAATATTCTTGGGGGTCCAGCCATGGAGAAGAGTTTAGACACTAGGAGAAGATAAGGAACACACCCATTATCACGAAATCACATTAGGATTCTCTTTTTAACCTGTTCCTTAAAACACTAGTGCTTAGGAAATCTATTGGAGGAAGAAGCAGTCAAGGGTAGCTTAGGGTTAGGGTTAGGGTTAGGGTTAGGGTACGGCTTAGGGTACGGTTTCGGGGAGGGGTTTGGGTAGGGCGTAGGGTATGGGTTAGGGTTAGCGTTACGGCTAGGATTAGGGTTAGGGCTCGGTTTAGGGTACGGGTCAGGATTAGGGTACGCGTTAGGGTTATGGTAGGGGTTAGGGTTAGGATACGCGTTAGGGTGAGGGTAGTTATTAAACCTATCCCACTCTCTAGATACCCCTTAGCACGTAAAGGAATATTATTTGGGGGTCCAGCCATGGAGAAGAGTTTAGACACGAGGAGAAGATAAGGAACACACCCATTATCAAGAAATCACATTAGGATTCTCTTTTTAACCTGTTCCTTAAAACACTAGTGCTTAGGAAATCTATTGGAGGCAGAAGCAGTCAAGGGTAGCTTAGGGTTAGGGTTAGGGTTAGGGTGAGGGTTAGGGTACGGCTTAGGGTACGGGTTTGGGGAGGGGTTCGGGTAGGGCGGAGGGTATGGGTTAGGGTTAGGGTTAGGGTTAGGGGTCGGTTTAGGGTACGGGTTAGGATTAGGGTACGCGTTAGTGTTAGGGTAGTGGTTAGGGTTAGGGTACGCTTTAGGGTGAGGGTAGTTATTAAACCTATCCCACTCTCTAGATACCCCTTAGCACGTAAAGGAATATTATTTGGGGGTCCAGCCATGGGGAAGAGTTTAGACACTAGGAGAAGATAAGGAACACACCCATTATCAAGAAATCACATTAGGATTCTCTTTTTAACCAGTTCCTTAAAACACTAGTGCTTAGGAAATCTATTGGAGGCAGAAGCCGTCAAGGGTAGCTTAGGGTTAGGGTTAGGGTTAGGGTGAGGGTTAGGGTACGGCTTACGATACGGGTTCGGGGAGGGGTTCGGGTAGGGCGTAGGGTATGGGTTAGGGTTAGGGTTAGGGCTAGTGTTAGGGTTTGGGCTCGGTTTAGGGTACGGGTTAGGATTAGGGTATGCGTTAGGGTTAGGGTAGGGGTTAGGGTTAGGGTACGTGTTAGGGTGAGGGTAGTTATTAAACCTATCACACTCTCTAGATACCCCTTAGCACATAAAGGAATATTATTTGGGGGTCCAGCCATGGAGAAGAGTTTAGACACGAGGAGAAGATAAGGAACACACCCATTATCAAGAAATCACATTAGGATTCTCTTTTTAACATGTTCCTTAAAACACTAGTGCTTAGGAAATCTATTGGAGGCAGAAGCAGTCAAGGGTAGCTTAGGGTTAGGGTTAGGGTTAGGGTGAGGGTTAGGGTATGGCTTAGGGCACGGGTACGGGGAGGGGTTCGGGTAGGGCGTAGGGTATGGGTTAGGGTTAGGGTTAGGGTTACTGTTAGGGTTAGGGCTCGGTTTAGGGTACGGGTTAGGATTAGGGTACGCGTTAGGGTTAGTGTACGTGTTAGGGTGATGGTAGTTATTAAACCTATCCCACTCTCTAGATACCCCTTAGCACGTACAGGAATATTATTGGGGGTCCAGCCATGGAGAAGAGTTTAGACACTAGGAGAAGATAAGGAACACACCCATTATCACGAAATCACATTAGGATTCTCTTTTTAACCTGTTCCTTAAAACACTAGTGCTTAGGAAATCTATTGGAGGCAGAAGCAGTCAAGGGTAGCTTAGGGTTAGGGTTAGGGTTAGGGTGAGGGTTAGGGTATGGCTTAGGGTACGGGTTCGGGGAGGGGTTTGGGTAGGGCGTAGGGTATGGTTTAGGGTTAGGGTTAGGGTTAGTGTTAGGGTTAGGGGTCGGTATATGTTACAGGTTAGGATTAGGGTACGCGTTAGTGTTAGGGTAGTGGTTAGGGTTAGGGTACGCTTTAGGGTGAGGGTAGTTATTAAACCTATCCCACTCTCTAGATACCCCTTAGCACGTAAAGGAATATTATTTGGGGGTCCAGCCATGGGGAAGAGTTTAGACACTAGGAGAAGATAAGGAACACACCCATTATCAAGAAATCACAATATGATTCTCTTTTTAAACTGTTCCTTAAAACACTAGTGCTTAGGAAATTTACTGGAAATAGAAGCAGTCAAGGGTAGCTTAGGGTTAGGGTTAGGGTTAGGTTGAGGGTTAGGGTATGGCTTAGGGTACGGGTTAGGGGAGGGGTTCGGGTAGGGCGTAGGGTATGGGTTAGGGTTAGGGTTATGGTTAGTGTTAGGGTTAGGGCTCGGTTTAGGGTACGGGTTAGGATTAGGGTACGCGTTAGGGTTAGGGTAGGGGTTAGGGTTAGGGTACGCGTTAGGGTGAGGGTAGTTATTAAACCTCTCGCTCTCTCTAGATACCCCTTAGCACGTAAAGGAATATTATTTGGGGATCCAGCCATGGAGAAGAGTTTAGACACTAGGAGAAGATAAGGAACACACCCATTATGACGAAATCACATTAGGATTCTCTTTTTAACCTGTTCCTTAAAACACTAGTGCTTAGGAAATATATTGGAGGCAGAAGCAGTCAAGGGAAGCGTAGTGTTAGGGTTAGGGTTAGGGTGAGGGTTAGGGTATGGCTTAGGGTACGGGTTCGGGGAGGGTTTCGGGTAGGGCGTAGGGTATGGGTTAGGGTTAGGGTTAGGGCTAGTGTTAGGGTTAGGGCTCGGTTTAGGGTACGGGTTAGGATTAGGGTACGCGTTAGTGTTAGGGTAGGGGTTAGGGTTAGGGTACACGATAGCGTGAGGTTAGTTATTCAACCTAACCCACTCTCTAGATACCCCTTAGCACGTAAAGGAATATTATTTGGGGGTCCAGCCATGGAGAAGAGTTTAGACACTAGGAGAAGATAAGGAACACACCCATTATCAAGAAATCACATTAGGATTCTCTTTTTAACCTGTTCCTTAAAACACTAGTGCTTAGGAAATCTATTGGAGGCAGAAGCAGTCAAGGGAAGCGTAGGGTTAGGGTTAGGGTTAGGGTGAGGGTTAGGGTACGGGTTCGGGGAGGGGTTCGAGTAGGGCGTAGGGTATGGGTTAGGGTTAGGGTTAGGGCTAGTGTTAGGGTTAGGGCTCGGTTTAGGGTACGGGTTAGGATTAGGGTACGCGTTAGGGTTAGGGTAGGGGTTAGGGTTAGGGTACGCGTTAGGGTGAGGGTAGTTATTAAACCTATCCCAATCTCTAGATACCCCTTAGCACGTAAAGGAATATTATTTGGGGGTCCAGCCATGGAGAAGAGTTTAGACACGAGGAGAAGATAAGGAACACACCCATTATCAAGAAATCACATTAGGATTCTCTTTTTAACCTGTTCCTTAAAACACTAGTGCTTAGGAAATCTATTGGAGGCAGAAGCAGTCAAGGGTAGCTTAGGGTTAGGGTTAGGGTTAGGGTGAAGGTTAGGGTACGGCTTAGGGTACGGGTTCGGGGAGGGGTTCGGGTACGGCGTAGGGTATGGGTTAGGGTTAGTGTTAGGGCTAGTGTTAGGGTTAGGGCTCGGTTTAGGGTACGGGTTAGGATTAGGGTACGCGTTAGTGTTAGGGTAGGGGTTAGGGTTAGGGTACACGATAGCGTGAGGTTAGTTATTAAACCTATCCCACTCTCTAGATACCCCTTAGCACGTAAAGGAATATTATTTGGGGGTCCAGCCATGGAGAAGAGTTTAGACACTAGGAGAAGATAAGGAACACACCCATTATCAAGAAATCACATTACGATTCTCTTTTTAACCTGTTCCTTAAAACACTAGTGCTTAGGAAATCTATTGGAGGCAGAAGCAGTCAAGGGTAGCTTAGGGTTAGGGTTAGGGTTAGGGTGAGGGCTAGGGTATGGCTTAGGGTACGGGTTCGGGGAGGGGTTCGGGTAGGGCATAGGGTATGGGTTAGGGTTAGGGTTAGGGTTAGTGTTAGGGTTAGGGCTCGGTTTAGGGTACGGGTTAGGATTAGGGAACGCGTTAGGGTTAGGGTAGGGGTTAGGGTTAGGGTACGTGTTAGGGTGAGGGTAGTTATTAAACCTATCACAATCTCTAGATACCCCTTAGCACATAAAGGAATATTATTTGGGGGTCCAGCCATGGAGAAGAGTTTAGACACGAGGAGAAGATAAGGAACACACCCATTATCAAGAAATCACATTAGGATTCTCTTTTTAACATGTTCCTTAAAACACTAGTTCTTAGGAAATCTATTGGAGGCAGAAGCCGTCAAGGGTAGCTTAGGTTTAGGGTTAGGGTTAGGGTGAGGGTTAGGGTACGGCTTAGGGTACGGGTTCGGGGAGGGGTTCGGGTAGGGAGTAGGGTATGGGTTAGGGTTAGGGTTAGGGTTAGTGTTAGGGTTAGGGCTCGGTTTAGGGTACAGGTTAGGATTAGGGTACGCGTTAGGGTTAGGGTAGGGGTTAGGGTTAGTGTACGCGTTAGGGTGAGGGTAGTTATTAAACCTATCCCACTCTCTAGATACCCCTTAGCACGTAAAGGAATATTATTTGGGGGTCCAGCCATGGAGCAGAGTTTAGACACTAGGAGAAGATAAGGAACACACCCATTATCAAGAAATCACATTAGGATTCTCTTTTTAACCTGTTCCTTAAAACACTAGTGCTTAGGAAATCTATTGGAGGCAGAAGCAGTCAAGGGTAGCTTAGGGTTAGGGTTAGGGTTAGGGTGAGGGTTAGGGTATGGCTTACGGTACGGGTTCGGGGAGGGGTTCGGGTAGGGCGTAGGGTATGGGTTAGGGTTAGGGTTAGGGTTAGTGTTAGGGTTAGGGCTCGGTTTAGGGTACGGGTTAGGATTAGGGTACGCGTTAGGGTTAGGGTAGGGGTTAGGGTTAGTGTACGCGTTAGGGTGAGGGTAGTTATTAAACCTATCCCACTCTCTAGATAACCCTTAGCACGTAATGGAATATTATTTGGGGGTCCAGCCATGGAGAAGAGTTTAGACACGAGGAGAAGTTAAGGAACACACCCATTATCACGAAATCACATTAGGATTCTCTTTTTAACCTGTTCCTTAAAACACTAGTGCTTAGGAAATCTATTGGAGGCAGAAGCAGTCAAGGGTAGCTTAGGGTTAGGGTTAGGGTTAGGGTGAGGGTTAGGGTACGGCTTAGGGTACGGGTTCGGGGAGGGGTTCGGGTAGGGCGTAGGGTATGGTTTAGGGTTAGGGTTAGGGTTAGTGTTAGGGTTAGGGGTCGGTATATGTTACGGGTTAGGATTAGGGTACGCGTTAGTGTTAGGGTAGTGGTTAGGGTTAGGGTACGCTTTAGGGTGAGGGTAGTTATTAAACCTATCCCACTCTCTAGATACCCCTTAGCACGTAAAGGAATATTATTTGGGGGTCCAGCCATGGAGAAGAGTTTAGACACTAGGAGAAGATAAGGAACACACCCATTATCAAGAAATCACATTAGGATTCTCTTTTTAACCTGTTCCTTAAAACACTAGTGCTTAGGAAATCTATTGGAGGCAGAAGCAGTCAAGGGAAGCGTAGGGTTAGGGTTAGGGTTAGGGTGACGGTTAGGGTACGGCTTAGGGTACGGGTTCGGGGAGGGGTTCGGGTACGGCGTAGGGTATGGGTTAGGGTTAGTGTTAGGGCTATTGTTAGGGTTAGGGCTCGGTTTAGGGTACGGGTTAGGATTAGGGTACACGTTAGTGTTAGGGTAGGGGTTAGGGTTAGGGTACACGATAGCGTGAGGTTAGTTATTAAACCTATCCCACTCTCTAGATACCCCTTAGCACGTAAAGGAATATTATTTGGGGGTCCAGCCATGGAGAAGAGTTTAGACACTAGGAGAAGATAAGGAACACACCCATTATCAAGAAATCACATTAGGATTCTCTTTTTAACCTGTTCCTTAAAACACTAGTGCTTAGGAAATCTATTGGAGGCAGAAGCAGTCAAGGGAAGCGTAGGGTTAGGGTTAGGGTTAGGGTGAGGGTTAGGGTACGGCTTAGGGTACGGGTTCGGGGAGGGGTTCGGGTAGGGCGTAGGGTATGGGTTAGGGTTAGGTTTAGGGTTAGTGTTAGGGTTAGGGGTCGGTATATGTTACGGGTTAGGATTAGGGTACGCGTTAGTGTTAGGGTAGTGGTTAGGGTTAGGGTACGCTTTAGGGTGAGGGTAGTTATTAAACCTATCCCACTCTCTAGATACCCCTTAGCACGTAAAGGAATATTATTTGGGGGTCCAGCCATGGGGAAGAGTTTAGACACTAGGAGAAGATAAGGAACACACCCATTATCAAGAAATCACAATATGATTCTCTTTTTAAACTGTTCCTTAAAACACTAGTGCTTAGGAAATTTACTGGAAATAGAAGCAGTCAAGGGTAGCTTAGGGTTAGGGTTAGGGTTAGGTTGAGGGTTAGGGTATGGCTTAGGGTACGGGTTAGGGGAGGGGTTCGGGTAGGGCGTAGGGTATGGGTTAGGGTTAGGGTTATGGTTAGTGTTAGGGTTAGGGCTCGGTTTAGGGTACGGGTTAGGATTAGGGTACGCGTTAGGGTTAGGGTAGGGGTTAGGGTTAGGGTACGCGTTAGGGTGAGGGTAGTTATTAAACCTCTCGCTCTCTCTAGATACCCCTTAGCACGTAAAGGAATATTATTTGGGGATCCAGCCATGGAGAAGAGTTTAGACACTAGGAGAAGATAAGGAACACACCCATTATGACGAAATCACATTAGGATTCTCTTTTTAACCTGTTCCTTAAAACACTAGTGCTTAGGAAATCTATTGGAGGCAGAAGCAGTCAAGGGAAGCGTAGTGTTAGGGTTAGGGTTAGGGTGAGGGTTAGGGTATGGCTTAGGGTACGGGTTCGGGGAGGGTTTCGGGTAGGGCGTAGGGTATGGGTTAGGGTTAGGGTTAGGGCTAGTGTTAGGGTTAGGGCTCGGTTTAGGGTACGGGTTAGGATTAGGGTACGCGTTAGTGTTAGGGTAGGGGTTAGGGTTAGGGTACACGATAGCGTGAGGTTAGTTATTCAACCTAACCCACTCTCTAGATACCCCTTAGCACGTAAAGGAATATTATTTGGGGGTCCAGCCATGGAGAAGAGTTTAGACACTAGGAGAAGATAAGGAACACACCCATTATCAAGAAATCACATTAGGATTCTCTTTTTAACCTGTTCCTTAAAACACTAGTGCTTAGGAAATCTATTGGAGGCAGAAGCAGTCAAGGGAAGCGTAGGGTTAGGGTTAGGGTTAGGGTGAGGGTTAGGGTACGGGTTCGGGGAGGGGTTCGAGTAGGGCGTAGGGTATGGGTTAGGGTTAGGGTTAGGGCTAGTGTTAGGGTTAGGGCTCGGTTTAGGGTACGGGTTAGGATTAGGGTACGCGTTAGGGTTAGGGTAGGGGTTAGGGTTAGGGTACGCGTTAGGGTGAGGGTAGTTATTAAACCTATCCCACTCTCTAGATACCCCTTAGCACGTAAAGGAATATTATTTGGGGGTCCAGCCATGGAGAAGAGTTTAGACACGAGGAGAAGATAAGGAACACACCCATTATCAAGAAATCACATTAGGATTCTCTTTTTAACCTGTTCCTTAAAACACTAGTGCTTAGGAAATCTATTGGAGGCAGAAGCAGTCAAGGGTAGCTTAGGGTTTGGGTTAGGGTTAGGGTGAAGGTTAGGGTACGGCTTAGGGTACGGGTTCGGGGAGGGGTTCGGGTACGGCGTAGGGTATGGGTTAGGGTTAGTGTTAGGGCTAGTGTTAGGGTTAGGGCTCGGTTTAGGGTACGGGTTAGGATTAGGGTACGCGTTAGTGTTAGGGTAGGGGTTAGGGTTAGGGTACACGATAGCGTGAGGTTAGTTATTAAACCTATCCCACTCTCTAGATACCCCTTAGCACGTAAAGGAATATTATTTGGGGGTCCAGCCATGGAGAAGAGTTTAGACACTAGGAGAAGATAAGGAACACACCCATTATAAAGAAATCACATTACGATTCTCTTTTTAACCTGTTCCTTAAAACACTAGTGCTTAGGAAATCTATTGGAGGCAGAAGCAGTCAAGGGTAGCTTAGGGTTAGGGTTAGGGTTAGGGTGAGGGCTAGGGTATGGCTTAGGGTACGGGTTCGGGGAGGGGTTCGGGTAGGGCATAGGGTATGGGTTAGGGTTAGGGTTAGGGTTAGTGTTAGGGTTAGGGCTCGGTTTAGGGTACAGGTTAGGATTAGGGTACGCGTTAGGGTTAGGGTAGGGGTTAGGGTTAGTGTACGCGTTAGGGTGAGGGTAGTTATTAAACCTATCCCACTCTCTAGATACCCCTTAGCACGTAAAGGAATATTATTTGGGGGTCCAGCCATGGAGCAGAGTTTAGACACTAGGAGAAGATAAGGAACACACCCATTATCAAGAAATCACATTAGGATTCTCTTTTTAACCTGTTCCTTAAAACACTAGTGCTTAGGAAATCTATTGGAGGCAGAAGCAGTCAAGGGTAGCTTAGGGTTAGGGTTAGGGTTAGGGTGAGGGTTAGGGTATGGCTTACGGTACGGGTTCGGGGAGGGGTTCGGGTAGGGCGTAGGGTATGGGTTAGGGTTAGGGTTAGGGTTAGTGTTAGGGTTAGGGCTCGGTTTAGGGTACGGGTTAGGATTAGGGTACGCGTTAGGGTTAGGGTAGGGGTTAGGGTTAGTGTACGCGTTAGGGTGAGGGTAGTTATTAAACCTATCCCACTCTCTAGATAACCCTTAGCACGTAATGGAATATTATTTGGGGGTCCAGCCATGGAGAAGAGTTTAGACACGAGGAGAAGTTAAGGAACACACCCATTATCACGAAATCACATTAGGATTCTCTTTTTAACCTGTTCCTTAAAACACTAGTGCTTAGGAAATCTATTGGAGGCAGAAGCAGTCAAGGGTAGCTTAGGGTTAGGGTTAGGGTTAGGGTGAGGGTTAGGGTACGGCTTAGGGTACGGGTTTGGGGAGGGGTTCGGGTAGGGCGGAGGGTATGGGTTAGGGTTAGGGTTAGGGTTAGGGGTCGGTTTAGGGTACGGGTTAGGATTAGGGTACGCGTTAGTGTTAGGGTAGTGGTTAGGGTTAGGGTACGCTTTAGGGTGAGGGTAGTTATTAAACCTATCCCACTCTCTAGATACCCCTTAGCACGTAAAGGAATATTATTTGGGGGTCCAGCCATGGGGAAGAGTTTAGACACTAGGAGAAGATAAGGAACACACCCATTATCAAGAAATCACATTAGGATTCTCTTTTTAACCAGTTCCTTAAAACACTAGTGCTTAGGAAATCTATTGGAGGCAGAAGCCGTCAAGGGTAGCTTAGGGTTAGGGTTAGGGTTAGGGTGAGGGTTAGGGTACGGCTTACGATACGGGTTCGGGGAGGGGTTCGGGTAGGGCGTAGGGTATGGGTTAGGGTTAGGGTTAGGGCTAGTGTTAGGGTTTGGGCTCGGTTTAGGGTACGGGTTAGGATTAGGGTATGCGTTAGGGTTAGGGTAGGGGTTAGGGTTAGGGTACGCGTTAGGGTGAGGGTAGTTATTAAACCTATCACACTCTCTAGATACCCCTTAGCACATAAAGGAATATTATTTGGGGGTCCAGCCATGGAGAAGAGTTTAGACACGAGGAGAAGATAAGGAACACACCCATTATCAAGAAATCACATTAGGATTCTCTTTTTAACCTGTTCCTTAAAACACTAGTGCTTAGGAAATCTATTGGAGGCAGAAGCAGTCAAGGGTAGCTTAGGGTTAGGGTTAGGGTTAGGGTGAGGGTTAGGGTACGGCTTAGGGTACGGGTTTGGGGAGGGGTTCGGGTAGGGCGGAGGGTATGGGTTAGGGTTAGGGTTAGGGTTAGGGGTCGGTTTAGGGTACGGGTTAGGATTAGGGTACGCGTTAGTGTTAGGGTAGTGGTTAGGGTTAGGGTACGCTTTAGGGTGAGGGTAGTTATTAAACCTATCCCACTCTCTAGATACCCCTTAGCACGTAAAGGAATATTATTTGGGGGTCCAGCCATGGGGAAGAGTTTAGACACTAGGAGAAGATAAGGAACACACCCATTATCAAGAAATCACATTAGGATTCTCTTTTTAACCAGTTCCTTAAAACACTAGTGCTTAGGAAATCTATTGGAGGCAGAAGCAGTCAAGGGTAGCTTAGGGTTAGGGTTAGGGTTAGGGTGAGGGTTAGGGTACGGCTTACGATACGGGTTCGGGGAGGGGTTCGGGTAGGGCGTAGGGTATGGGTTAGGGTTAGGGTTAGGGCTAGTGTTAGGGTTTGGGCTCGGTTTAGGGTACGGGTTAGGATTAGGGTATGCGTTAGGGTTAGGGTAGGGGTTAGGGTTAGGGTACGCGTTAGGGTGAGGGTAGTTATTAAACCTATCACACTCTCTAGATACCCCTTAGCACGTAAAGGAATATTATTTGGGGGTCCAGCCATGGAGAAGAGTTTAGACACGAGGAGAAGATAAGGAACACACCCATTATCAAGAAATCACATTAGGATTCTCTTTTTAACCTGTTCCTTAAAACACTAGTGCTTAGGAAATCTATTGGAGGCAGAAGCAGTCAAGGGTAGCTTAGGGTTAGGGTTAGGGTTAGGGTGAAGGTTAGGGTACGGCTTAGGGTACGGGTTCGGGGAGGGGTTCGGGTACGGCGTAGGGTATGGGTTAGGGTTAGTGTTAGGGCTAGTGTTAGGGTTAGGGCTCGGTTTAGGGTACGGGTTAGGATTAGGGTACGCGTTAGTGTTAGGGTAGGGGTTAGGGTTAGGGTACACGATAGCGTGAGGTTAGTTATTAAACCTATCCCACTCTCTAGATACCCCTTAGCACGTAAAGGAATATTATTTGGGGGTCCAGCCATGGAGAAGAGTTTAGACACTAGGAGAAGATAAGGAACACACCCATTATCAAGAAATCACATTACGATTCTCTTTTTAACCTGTTCCTTAAAACACTAGTGCTTAGGAAATCTATTGGAGGCAGAAGCAGTCAAGGGTAGCTTAGGGTTAGGGTTAGGGTTAGGGTGAGGGCTAGGGTATGGCTTAGGTTACGGGTTCGGGGAGGGGTTCGGGTAGGGCATAGGGTATGGGTTAGGGTTAGGGTTAGGGTTAGTGTTAGGGTTAGGGCTCGGTTTAGGGTACGGGTTAGGATTAGGGAACGCGTTAGGGTTAGGGTAGGGGTTAGGGTTAGGGTACGTGTTAGGGTGAGGGTAGTTATTAAACCTATCACAATCTCTAGATACCCCTTAGCACATAAAGGAATATTATTTGGGGGTCCAGCCATGGAGAAGAGTTTAGACACGAGGAGAAGATAAGGAACACACCCATTATCAAGAAATCACATTAGGATTCTCTTTTTAACATGTTCCTTAAAACACTAGTTCTTAGGAAATCTATTGGAGGCAGAAGCAGTCAAGGGTAGCTTAGGGTTAGGGTTAGGGTTAGGGTGAAGGTTAGGGTACGGCTTAGGGTACGGGTTCGGGGAGGGGTTCGGGTACGGCGTAGGGTATGGGTTAGGGTTAGTGTTAGGGCTAGTGTTAGGGTTAGGGCTCGGTTTAGGGTACGGGTTAGGATTAGGGTACGCGTTAGTGTTAGGGTAGGGGTTAGGGTTAGGGTACACGATAGCGTGAGGTTAGTTATTAAACCTATCCCACTCTCTAGATACCCCTTAGCACGTAAAGGAATATTATTTGGGGGTCCAGCCATGGAGAAGAGTTTAGACACTAGGAGAAGATAAGGAACACACCCATTATAAAGAAATCACATTACGATTCTCTTTTTAACCTGTTCCTTAAAACACTAGTGCTTAGGAAATCTATTGGAGGCAGAAGCAGTCAAGGGTAGCTTAGGGTTAGGGTTAGGGTTAGGGTGAGGGCTAGGGTATGGCTTAGGGTACGGGTTCGGGGAGGGGTTCGGGTAGGGCATAGGGTATGGGTTAGGGTTAGGGTTAGGGTTAGTGTTAGGGTTAGGGCTCGGTTTAGGGTACAGGTTAGGATTAGGGTACGCGTTAGGGTTAGGGTAGGGGTTAGGGTTAGTGTACGCGTTAGGGTGAGGGTAGTTATTAAACCTATCCCACTCTCTAGATACCCCTTAGCACGTAAAGGAATATTATTTGGGGGTCCAGCCATGGAGCAGAGTTTAGACACTAGGAGAAGATAAGGAACACACCCATTATCAAGAAATCACATTAGGATTCTCTTTTTAACCTGTTCCTTAAAACACTAGTGCTTAGGAAATCTATTGGAGGCAGAAGCAGTCAAGGGTAGCTTAGGGTTAGGGTTAGGGTTAGGGTGAGGGTTAGGGTATGGCTTACGGTACGGGTTCGGGGAGGGGTTCGGGTAGGGCGTAGGGTATGGGTTAGGGTTAGGGTTAGGGTTAGTGTTAGGGTTAGGGCTCGGTTTAGGGTACGGGTTAGGATTAGGGTACGCGTTAGGGTTAGGGTAGGGGTTAGGGTTAGTGTACGCGTTAGGGTGAGGGTAGTTATTAAACCTATCCCACTCTCTAGATAACCCTTAGCACGTAATGGAATATTATTTGGGGGTCCAGCCATGGAGAAGAGTTTAGACACGAGGAGAAGTTAAGGAACACACCCATTATCACGAAATCACATTAGGATTCTCTTTTTAACCTGTTCCTTAAAACACTAGTGCTTAGGAAATCTATTGGAGGCAGAAGCAGTCAAGGGTAGCTTAGGGTTAGGGTTAGGGTTAGGGTGAGGGTTAGGGTACGGCTTAGGGTACGGGTTTGGGGAGGGGTTCGGGTAGGGCGGAGGGTATGGGTTAGGGTTAGGGTTAGGGTTAGGGGTCGGTTTAGGGTACGGGTTAGGATTAGGGTACGCGTTAGTGTTAGGGTAGTGGTTAGGGTTAGGGTACGCTTTAGGGTGAGGGTAGTTATTAAACCTATCCCACTCTCTAGATACCCCTTAGCACGTAAAGGAATATTATTTGGGGGTCCAGCCATGGGGAAGAGTTTAGACACTAGGAGAAGATAAGGAACACACCCATTATCAAGAAATCACATTAGGATTCTCTTTTTAACCAGTTCCTTAAAACACTAGTGCTTAGGAAATCTATTGGAGGCAGAAGCCGTCAAGGGTAGCTTAGGGTTAGGGTTAGGGTTAGGGTGAGGGTTAGGGTACGGCTTACGATACGGGTTCGGGGAGGGGTTCGGGTAGGGCGTAGGGTATGGGTTAGGGTTAGGGTTAGGGCTAGTGTTAGGGTTTGGGCTCGGTTTAGGGTACGGGTTAGGATTAGGGTATGCGTTAGGGTTAGGGTAGGGGTTAGGGTTAGGGTACGCGTTAGGGTGAGGGTAGTTATTAAACCTATCACACTCTCTAGATACCCCTTAGCACATAAAGGAATATTATTTGGGGGTCCAGCCATGGAGAAGAGTTTAGACACGAGGAGAAGATAAGGAACACACCCATTATCAAGAAATCACATTAGGATTCTCTTTTTAACCTGTTCCTTAAAACACTAGTGCTTAGGAAATCTATTGGAGGCAGAAGCAGTCAAGGGTAGCTTAGGGTTAGGGTTAGGGTTAGGGTGAGGGTTAGGGTACGGCTTAGGGTACGGGTTTGGGGAGGGGTTCGGGTAGGGCGGAGGGTATGGGTTAGGGTTAGGGTTAGGGTTAGGGGTCGGTTTAGGGTACGGGTTAGGATTAGGGTACGCGTTAGTGTTAGGGTAGTGGTTAGGGTTAGGGTACGCTTTAGGGTGAGGGTAGTTATTAAACCTATCCCACTCTCTAGATACCCCTTAGCACGTAAAGGAATATTATTTGGGGGTCCAGCCATGGGGAAGAGTTTAGACACTAGGAGAAGATAAGGAACACACCCATTATCAAGAAATCACATTAGGATTCTCTTTTTAACCAGTTCCTTAAAACACTAGTGCTTAGGAAATCTATTGGAGGCAGAAGCCGTCAAGGGTAGCTTAGGGTTAGGGTTAGGGTTAGGGTGAGGGTTAGGGTACGGCTTACGATACGGGTTCGGGGAGGGGTTCGGGTAGGGCGTAGGGTATGGGTTAGGGTTAGGGTTAGGGCTAGTGTTAGGGTTTGGGCTCGGTTTAGGGTACGGGTTAGGATTAGGGTATGCGTTAGGGTTAGGGTAGGGGTTAGGGTTAGGGTACGCGTTAGGGTGAGGGTAGTTATTAAACCTATCACACTCTCTAGATACCCCTTAGCACATAAAGGAATATTATTTGGGGGTCCAGCCATGGAGAAGAGTTTAGACACGAGGAGAAGATAAGGAACACACCCATTATCAAGAAATCACATTGGATTCTCTTTTTAACATGTTCCTTAAAACACTAGTGCTTAGGAAATCTATTGGAGGCAGAAGCAGTCAAGGGTAACTTAGGGTTAGGGTTAGGGTTAGGGTGAGGGTTAGGGTATGGCTTAGGGCACGGGTACGGGGAGGGGTTCGGGTAGGGCGTAGGGTATGGGTTAGGGTTAGGGTTAGGGTTACTGTTAGGGTTAGGGCTCGGTTTAGGGTACGGGTTAGGATTAGGGTACGCGTTAGGGTTAGTGTACGTGTTAGGGTGATGGTAGTTATTAAACCTATCCCACTCTCTAGATACCCCTTAGCACGTACAGGAATATTATTGGGGGTCCAGCCATGGAGAAGAGTTTAGACACTAGGAGAAGATAAGGAACACACCCATTATCACGAAATCACATTAGGATTCTCTTTTTAACCTGTTCCTTAAAACACTAGTGCTTAGGAAATCTATTGGAGGCAGAAGCAGTCAAGGGAAGCGTAGGGTTAGGGTTAGGGTTAGGGTGAGGGTTAGGGTACGGGTTCGGGGAGGGGTTCGAGTAGGGCGTAGGGTATGGGTTAGGGTTAGGGTTAGGGCTAGTGTTAGGGTTAGGGCTCGGTTTAGGGTACGGGTTAGGATTAGGGTACGCGTTAGGGTTAGGGTAGGGGTTAGGGTTAGGGTACGCGTTAGGGTGAGGGTAGTTATTAAACCTATCCCACTCTCTAGATACCCCTTAGCACGTAAAGGAATATTATTTGGGGGTCCAGCCATGGAGAAGAGTTTAGACACGAGGAGAAGATAAGGAACACACCCATTATCAAGAAATCACATTAGGATTCTCTTTTTAACCTGTTCCTTAAAACACTAGTGCTTAGGAAATCTATTGGAGGCAGAAGCAGTCAAGGGTAGCTTAGGGTTAGGGTTAGGGTTAGGGTGAAGGTTAGGGTACGGCTTAGGGTACGGGTTCGGGGAGGGGTTCGGGTACGGCGTAGGGTATGGGTTAGGGTTAGTGTTAGGGCTAGTGTTAGGGTTAGGGCTCGGTTTAGGGTACGGGTTAGGATTAGGGTACGCGTTAGTGTTAGGGTAGGGGTTAGGGTTAGGGTACACGATAGCGTGAGGTTAGTTATTAAACCTATCCCACTCTCTAGATACCCCTTAGCACGTAAAGGAATATTATTTGGGGGTCCAGCCATGGAGAAGAGTTTAGACACTAGGAGAAGATAAGGAACACACCCATTATCAAGAAATCACATTACGATTCTCTTTTTAACCTGTTCCTTAAAACACTAGTGCTTAGGAAATCTATTGGAGGCAGAAGCAGTCAAGGGTAGCTTAGGGTTAGGGTTAGGGTTAGGGTGAGGGCTAGGGTATGGCTTAGGTTACGGGTTCGGGGAGGGGTTCGGGTAGGGCATAGGGTATGGGTTAGGGTTAGGGTTAGGGTTAGTGTTAGGGTTAGGGCTCGGTTTAGGGTACGGGTTAGGATTAGGGAACGCGTTAGGGTTAGGGTAGGGGTTAGGGTTAGGGTACGTGTTAGGGTGAGGGTAGTTATTAAACCTATCACAATCTCTAGATACCCCTTAGCACATAAAGGAATATTATTTGGGGGTCCAGCCATGGAGAAGAGTTTAGACACGAGGAGAAGATAAGGAACACACCCATTATCAAGAAATCACATTAGGATTCTCTTTTTAACATGTTCCTTAAAACACTAGTTCTTAGGAAATCTATTGGAGGCAGAAGCCGTCAAGGGTAGCTTAGGTTTAGGGTTAGGGTTAGGGTGAGGGTTAGGGTACGGCTTAGGGTACGGGTTCGGGGAGGGGTTCGGGTAGGGAGTAGGGTATGGGTTAGGGTTAGGGTTAGGGTTAGTGTTAGGGTTAGGGCTCGGTTTAGGGTACAGGTTAGGATTAGGGTACGCGTTAGGGTTAGGGTAGGGGTTAGGGTTAGTGTACGCGTTAGGGTGAGGGTAGTTATTAAACCTATCCCACTCTCTAGATACCCCTTAGCACGTAAAGGAATATTATTTGGGGGTCCAGCCATGGAGCAGAGTTTAGACACTAGGAGAAGATAAGGAACACACCCATTATCAAGAAATCACATTAGGATTCTCTTTTTAACCTGTTCCTTAAAACACTAGTGCTTAGGAAATCTATTGGAGGCAGAAGCAGTCAAGGGTAGCTTAGGGTTAGGGTTAGGGTTAGGGTGAGGGTTAGGGTATGGCTTACGGTACGGGTTCGGGGAGGGGTTCGGGTAGGGCGTAGGGTATGGGTTAGGGTTAGGGTTAGGGTTAGTGTTAGGGTTAGGGCTCGGTTTAGGGTACGGGTTAGGATTAGGGTACGCGTTAGGGTTAGGGTAGGGGTTAGGGTTAGTGTACGCGTTAGGGTGAGGGTAGTTATTAAACCTATCCCACTCTCTAGATAACCCTTAGC
This sequence comes from Balaenoptera acutorostrata, assembly GCF_949987535.1. Taxonomy (NCBI): domain Eukaryota; kingdom Metazoa; phylum Chordata; class Mammalia; order Artiodactyla; family Balaenopteridae; genus Balaenoptera; species Balaenoptera acutorostrata. The sequence goes on from NW_026646693.1 coordinate 79,368, forward strand.
ACGTAATGGAATATTATTTGGGGGTCCAGCCATGGAGAAGAGTTTAGACACGAGGAGAAGTTAAGGAACACACCCATTATCACGAAATCACATTAGGATTCTCTTTTTAACCTGTTCCTTAAAACACTAGTGCTTAGGAAATCTATTGGAGGCAGAAGCAGTCAAGGGTAGCTTAGGGTTAGGGTTAGGGTTAGGGTGAGGGTTAGGGTACGGCTTAGGGTACGGGTTCGGGGAGGGGTTCGGGTAGGGCGTAGGGTATGGTTTAGGGTTAGGGTTAGGGTTAGTGTTAGGGTTAGGGGTCGGTATATGTTACGGGTTAGGATTAGGGTACGCGTTAGTGTTAGGGTAGTGGTTAGGGTTAGGGTACGCTTTAGGGTGAGGGTAGTTATTAAACCTATCCCACTCTCTAGATACCCCTTAGCACGTAAAGGAATATTATTTGGGGGTCCAGCCATGGAGAAGAGTTTAGACACTAGGAGAAGATAAGGAACACACCCATTATCAAGAAATCACATTAGGATTCTCTTTTTAACCTGTTCCTTAAAACACTAGTGCTTAGGAAATCTATTGGAGGCAGAAGCAGTCAAGGGAAGCGTAGGGTTAGGGTTAGGGTTAGGGTGACGGTTAGGGTACGGCTTAGGGTACGGGTTCGGGGAGGGGTTCGGGTACGGCGTAGGGTATGGGTTAGGGTTAGTGTTAGGGCTATTGTTAGGGTTAGGGCTCGGTTTAGGGTACGGGTTAGGATTAGGGTACACGTTAGTGTTAGGGTAGGGGTTAGGGTTAGGGTACACGATAGCGTGAAGTTAGTTATTAAACCTATCCCACTCTCTAGATACCCCTTAGCACGTAAAGGAATATTATTTGGGGGTCCAGCCATGGAGAAGAGTTTAGACACTAGGAGAAGATAAGGAACACACCCATTATCAAGAAATCACATTAGGATTCTCTTTTTAACCTGTTCCTTAAAACACTAGTGCTTAGGAAATCTATTGGAGGCAGAAGCAGTCAAGGGAAGCGTAGGGTTAGGGTTAGGGTTAGGGTGAGGGTTAGGGTACGGCTTAGGGTACGGGTTCGGGGAGGGGTTCGGGTAGGGCGTAGGGTATGGGTTAGGGTTAGGTTTAGGGTTAGTGTTAGGGTTAGGGGTCGGTATATGTTACGGGTTAGGATTAGGGTACGCGTTAGTGTTAGGGTAGTGGTTAGGGTTAGGGTACGCTTTAGGGTGAGGGTAGTTATTAAACCTATCCCACTCTCTAGATACCCCTTAGCACGTAAAGGAATGTTATTTGGGGGTCCAGCCATGGAGAAGAGTTTAGACACGAGGAGAAGATAAGGAACACACCCATTATCAAGAAATCACATTAGGATTCTCTTTTTAACCTGTTCCTTAAAACACTAGTACTTAGGAAATCTCTTGGAGGCAGAAGCAGTCAAGGGTAGCTTAGGGTTAGGGTTAGGGTTAGGTTGAGGGTTAGGGTATGGCTTAGGGTACGGGTTAGGGGAGGGGTTCGGGTAGGGCGTAGGGTATGGGTTAGGGTTAGGGTTATGGTTAGTGTTAGGGTTAGGGCTCGGTTTAGGGTACGGGTTAGGATTAGGGTACGCTTTAGGGTTAGGGTAGGGGTTAGGGTTAGGGTACGCGTTAGGGTGAGGGTAGTTATTAAACCTCTCGCTCTCTCTAGATACCCCTTAGCACGTAAAGGAATATTATTTGGGGATCCAGCCATGGAGAAGAGTTTAGACACTAGGAGAAGATAAGGAACACACCCATTATGACGAAATCACATTAGGATTCTCTTTTTAACTTGTTCCTTAAAACACTAGTGCTTAGGAAATCTATTGGAGGCAGAAGCAGTCAAGGGAAGCGTAGTGTTAGGGTTAGGGTTAGGGTGAGGGTTAGGGTATGGCTTAGGGTACGGGTTCGGGGAGGGTTTCGGGTAGGGCGTAGGGTATGGGTTAGGGTTAGGGTTAGGGCTAGTGTTAGGGTTAGGGCTCGGTTTAGGGTACGGGTTAGGATTAGGGTACGCGTTAGTGTTAGGGTAGGGGTTAGGGTTAGGGTACACGATAGCGTGAGGTTAGTTATTCAACCTAACCCACTCTCTAGATACCCCTTAGCACGTAAAGGAATATTATTTGGGGGTCCAGCCATGGAGAAGAGTTTAGACACTAGGAGAAGATAAGGAACACACCCATTATCAAGAAATCACATTAGGATTCTCTTTTTAACCTGTTCCTTAAAACACTAGTGCTTAGGAAATCTATTGGAGGCAGAAGCAGTCAAGGGAAGCGTAGGGTTAGGGTTAGGGTTAGGGTGAGGGTTAGGGTACGGGTTCGGGGAGGGGTTCGAGTAGGGCGTAGGGTATGGGTTAGGGTTAGGGTTAGGGCTAGTGTTAGGGTTAGGGCTCGGTTTAGGGTACGGGTTAGGATTAGGGTACGCGTTAGGGTTAGGGTAGGGGTTAGGGTTAGGGTACGCGTTAGGGTGAGGGTAGTTATTAAACCTATCACACTCTCTAGATACCCCTTAGCACGTAAAGGAATATTATTTGGGGGTCCAGCCATGGAGAAGAGTTTAGACACGAGGAGAAGATAAGGAACACACCCATTATCAAGAAATCACATTAGGATTCTCTTTTTAACCTGTTCCTTAAAACACTAGTGCTTAGGAAATCTATTGGAGGCAGAAGCAGTCAAGGGTAGCTTAGGGTTAGGGTTAGGGTTAGGGTGAAGGTTAGGGTACGGCTTAGGGTACGGGTTCGGGGAGGGGTTCGGGTACGGCGTAGGGTATGGGTTAGGGTTAGTGTTAGGGCTAGTGTTAGGGTTAGGGCTCGGTTTAGGGTACGGGTTAGGATTAGGGTACGCGTTAGTGTTAGGGTAGGGGTTAGGGTTAGGGTACACGATAGCGTGAGGTTAGTTATTAAACCTATCCCACTCTCTAGATACCCCTTAGCACGTAAAGGAATATTATTTGGGGGTCCAGCCATGGAGAAGAGTTTAGACACTAGGAGAAGATAAGGAACACACCCATTATCAAGAAATCACATTACGATTCTCTTTTTAACCTGTTCCTTAAAACACTAGTGCTTAGGAAATCTATTGGAGGCAGAAGCAGTCAAGGGTAGCTTAGGGTTAGGGTTAGGGTTAGGGTGAGGGCTAGGGTATGGCTTAGGGTACGGGTTCGGGGAGGGGTTCGGGTAGGGCATAGGGTATGGGTTAGGGTTAGGGTTAGGGTTAGTGTTAGGGTTAGGGCTCGGTTTAGGGTACAGGTTAGGATTAGGGTACGCGTTAGGGTTAGGGTAGGGGTTAGGGTTAGTGTACGCGTTAGGGTGAGGGTAGTTATTAAACCTATCCCACTCTCTAGATACCCCTTAGCACGTAAAGGAATATTATTTGGGGGTCCAGCCATGGAGCAGAGTTTAGACACTAGGAGAAGATAAGGAACACACCCATTATCAAGAAATCACATTAGGATTCTCTTTTTAACCTGTTCCTTAAAACACTAGTGCTTAGGAAATCTATTGGAGGCAGAAGCAGTCAAGGGTAGCTTAGGGTTAGGGTTAGGGTTAGGTTGAGGGTTAGGGTATGGCTTACGGTACGGGTTCGGGGAGGGGTTCGGGTAGGGCGTAGGGTATGGGTTAGGGTTAGGGTTAGGGTTAGTGTTAGGGTTAGGGCTCGGTTTAGGGTACGGGTTAGGATTAGGGTACGCGTTAGGGTTAGGGTAGGGGTTAGGGTTAGTGTACGCGTTAGGGTGAGGGTAGTTATTAAACCTATCCCACTCTCTAGATAACCCTTAGCAGGTAATGGAATATTATTTGGGGGTCCAGCCATGGAGAAGAGTTTAGACACGAGGAGAAGTTAAGGAACACACCCATTATCACGAAATCACATTAGGATTCTCTTTTTAACCTGTTCCTTAAAACACTAGTGCTTAGGAAATCTATTGGAGGCAGAAGCAGTCAAGGGAAGCGTAGGGTTAGGGTTAGGGTTAGGGTGACGGTTAGGGTACGGCTTAGGGTACGGGTTCGGGGAGGGGTTCGGGTACGGCGTAGGGTATGGGTTAGGGTTAGTGTTAGGGCTATTGTTAGGGTTAGGTCTCGGTTTAGGGTACGGGTTAGGATTAGGGTACACGTTTGTGTTAGGGTAGGGGTTAGGGTTAGGGTACACGATAGCGTGAGGTTAGTTATTAAACCTATCCCACTCTCTAGATAACCCTTAGCACGTAAAGGAATATTATTTGGGGGTCCAGCCATGGAGAAGAGTTTAGACACTAGGAGAAGATAAGGAACACACCCATTATCAAGAAATCACATTAGGATTCTCTTTTTAACCTGTTCCTTAAAACACTAGTGCTTAGGAAATCTATTGGAGGCAGAAGCAGTCAAGGGAAGCGTAGGGTTAGGGTTAGGGTTAGGGTGAGGGTTAGGGTACGGCTTAGGGTACGGGTTCGGGGAGGGGTTCGGGTAGGGCGTAGGGTATGGGTTAGGGTTAGGTTTAGGGTTAGTGTTAGGGTTAGGGCTCGGTTTAGGGTACGGGTTAGGATTAGGGTACGCGTTAGGGTTAGGGTAGGGGTTAGGGTTAGGGTACGCGATAGGGTGAGGTTAGTTATTAAACCTATCCCACTCTCTAGATACCCCTTAGCACGTAAAGGAATATTATTTGGGGGTCCAGCCATGGAGAAGAGTTTAGACACTAGGAGAAGATAAGGAACACACCCATTATCAAGAAATCACATTAGGATTCTCTTTTTAACCTGTTCCTTAAAACACTAGTGCTTAGGAAATCTATTGGAGGCAGAAGCAGTCAAGGGAAGCGTAGGGTTAGGGTTAGGGTTAGGGTGAGGGTTAGGGTACGGCTTAGGGTACGGTTTCGGGGAGGGGTTCGGGTAGGGCGTAGGGTATGGGTTAGGGTTAGGGTTAGGGCTAGTGTTAGGGTTAGGGCTCGGTTTAGGGTACGGGTTAGGATTAGGGTACGCGTTAGTGTTAGGGTAGGGGTTAGGGTTAGGGTACACGATAGCGTGAGGTTAGTTATTAAACCTATCCCACTCTCTAGATACCCCTTAGCACGTAAAGGAATATTATTTGGGGGTCCAGCCATGGAGAAGAGTTTAGACACTAGGAGAAGATAAGGAACACACCCATTATAAAGAAATCACATTAGGATTCTCTTTTTAACCTGTTCCTTAAAACACTAGTGCTTAGGAAATCTATTGGAGGCAGAAGCAGTCAAGGGAAGCGTAGGCTTAGGGTTAGGGTTAGGGTGAGGGTTAGGGTACGGGTTCGGGGAGGGGTTCGAGTAGGGCGTAGGGTATGGGTTAGGGTTAGGGTTAGGGCTAGTGTTAGGGTTAGGGCTCGGTTTAGCGTACGGGTTAGGATAAGGGTACGCGTTAGGGTTAGGGTAGGGGTTAGGGTTAGGGTACGCGTTAGGGTGAGGGTAGTTATTAAACCTATCCCACTCTCTAGATACCCCTTAGCACGTAAAGGAATATTATTTGGGGGTCCAGCCATGGAGAAGAGTTTAGACACGAGGAGAAGATAAGGAACACACCCATTATCAAGAAATCACATTAGGATTCTCTTTTTAACCTGTTCCTTAAAACAGTAGTGCTTAGGAAATCTATTGGAGGCAGAAGCAGTCAAGGGTAGCTTAGGGTTAGGGTTAGGGTTAGGGTGACGGTTAGGGTACGGCTTAGGGTACTGGTTCGGGGAGGGGTTCGGGTAGGGTGTAGGTTATGGGTTAGGGTTAGGGTTAGGGTTAGTGTTAGGGTTAGGGCTCGGTTTAGGGCACGGGTTAGGATTAGGGTATGCGTTAGGGTTAGGGTAGGGGTTAGGGTTAGGGTACGTGTTAGGGTGAGGGTAGTTATTAAACCTCTCGCTCTCTCTAGATACCCCTTAGCACGTAAAGGAATATTATTTGGAGGTCCAGCCATGGAGAAGAGTTTAGACACTAGGAGAAGATAAGGAACACACCCATTATGACGAAATCACATTAGGATTCTCTTTTTAACCTGTTCCTTAAAACACTAGTGCTTAGGAAATCTATTGGAGGCAGAAGCAGTCAAGGGTAGCTTAGGGTTAGGGATAGGGTTAGGGTGAGGGTTAGGGAATGGCTTAGGGTACGGGTTCGGGGAGGGGTTCGGGTAGGGCGTAGGGTATGGGTTAGGGTTAGGGTTAGGGTTAGTGTTAGGGTTAGGGCTCGGTTTAGGGTACGGGTTAGGATTAGGGTACGCGTTAGTGTTAGGGTAGGGGTTAGGGTTAGTGTACGCAATAGGTTGAGGTTAGTTATTAAACCTATAACACTCTCTAGATACCCCTTAGCACGTAAAGGAATATTATTTGGGGGTCCAGCCATGGAGAAGAGTTTAGACACTAGGAGAAGATAAGGAACACACCCATTATCAAGAAATCACATTAGGATTCTCTTTTTAACCTGTTCCTTAAAACACTAGTGCTTAGGAAATCTATTGGAGGCAGAAGCAGTCAAGGGTAGCTTAGGGTTAGGGTTAGGGTTAGGGTGAGGGTTAGGGTACGGCTTAGGGTACGGTTTCGGGGAGGGGATCGGGTAGGGCGTAGGGTATGGGTTAGGGTTAGGGTTATGGTCAGTGTTAGGGTTAGGGCTCGGTTTAGGGTACGGGTTAGGATTAGGGTACGCGTTAGGGTTAGTGTACGCGTTAGGGTGATGGTAGTTATTAAACCTATCCCACTCTCTAGATACCCCTTAGCACGTACAGGAATATTATTGGGGGTCCAGCCATGGAGAAGAGTTTAGACACTAGGAGAAGATAAGGAACACACCCATTATCACGAAATCACATTAGGATTCTCTTTTTAACCTGTTCCTTAAAACACTAGTGCTTAGGAAATCTATTGGAGGCAGAAGCAGTCAAGGGTAGCTTAGGGTTAGGGTTAGGGTTAGGGTGAGGGTTAGGGTATGGCTTAGGGTACGGGTTCGGGGAGGGGTTTGGGTAGGGCGTAGGGTATGGGTTAGGGTTAGGGTTAGGGCTAGGGTTAGGGTACGGCTTAGGGTACGGGTTCGGGGAGGGGTTCGGGTAGGGCGTAGGGTATGGTTTAGGGTTAGGGTTAGGGTTAGTGTTAGGGTTAGGGGTCGGTATATGTTACGGGTTAGGATTAGGGTACGCGTTAGGGTTAGGGTAGGGGTTAGGGTTAGGGTACGCGTTAGGGTGAGGGTAGTTATTAAACCTCTCGCTCTCTCTAGATACCCCTTAGCACGTAAAGGAATATTATTTGGGGGTCCAGCCATGGAGAAGAGTTTAGACACTAGGAGAAGATAAGGAACACACCCATTATGACGAAATCACATTAGGATTCTCTTTTTAACCTGTTCCTTAAAACACTAGTTCTTAGGAAATCTATTGGAGGCAGAAGCCGTCAAGGGTAGCTTAGGTTTAGGGTTATGGTTAGGGTGAGGTTTAGGGTACGGCTTAGGGTACGGGTTCGGGGAGGGGTTCGGGTAGGGCGTAGGGTATGGGTTATTGTTAGGGTTAGGGTTAGTGTTAGGGTTAGGGCTCGGTTTAGGGTACAGGTTAGGATTAGGGTACGCGTTAGGGTTAGGGTAGGGGTTAGGGTTAGTGTACGCGTTAGGGTGAGGGTAGTTATTAAACCTATCCCACTCTCTAGATACCCCTTAGCACGTAAAGGAATATTATTTGGGGGTCCAGCCATGGAGCAGAGTTTAGACACTAGGAGAAGATAAGGAACACACCCATTATCAAGAAATCACATTAGGATTCTCTTTTTAACCTGTTCCTTAAAACACTAGTGCTTAGGAAATCTATTGGAGGCAGAAGCAGTCAAGGGTAGCTTAGGGTTAGGGTTAGGGTTAGGGTGAGGGTTAGGGTATGGCTTACGGTACGGGTTCGGGGAGGGGTTCGGGTAGGGCGTAGGGTATGGGTTAGGGTTAGGGTTAGGGTTAGTGTTAGGGTTAGGGCTCGGTTTAGGGTACGGGTTAGGATTAGGGTACGCGTTAGGGTTAGGGTAGGGGTTAGGGTTAGTGTACGCGTTAGGGTGAGGGTAGTTATTAAACCTATCCCACTCTCTAGATACCCCTTAGCACGTAATGGAATATTATTTGGGGGTCCAGCCATGGAGAAGAGGTTAGACACGAGGAGAAGTTAAGGAACACACCCATTATCACGAAATCACATTAGGATTCTCTTTTTAACCTGTTCCTTAAAACACTAGTGCTTAGGAAATCTATTGGAGGCAGAAGCAGTCAAGGGTAGCTTAGGGTTAGGGTGAGGGTTAGGGTGAGGGTTAGGGTACGGCTTAGGGTACGGGTTCGGGGAGGGGTTCGGGTAGGGCGTAGGGTATGGTTTAGGGTTAGGGTTAGGGTTAGTGTTAGGGTTAGGGGTCGGTATATTTTACGGGTTAGGATTAGGGTACGCGTTAGTGTTAGGGTAGTGGTTAGGGTTAGGGTACGCTTTAGGGTGAGGGTAGTTATTAAACCTATCCCACTCTCTAGATACCCCTTAGCACGTAAAGGAATATTATTTGGGGGTCCAGCCATGGAGAAGAGTTTAGACACTAGGAGAAGATAAGGAACACACCCAATATCAAGAAATCACATTACGATTCTCTTTTTAACCTGTTCCTTAAAACACTAGTGCTTAGGAAATCTATTGGAGGCAGAAGCAGTCAAGGGAAGCGTAGGGTTAGGGTTAGGGTTAGGTGACGGTTAGGGTACGGCTTAGGGTACGGGTTCGTGGAGGGGTTCGGATAAGGCGTAGGGTATGGGTTAGGGTTAGTGTTAGGGCTATTGTTAGGGTTAGGGCTCGGTTTAGGGTACGGGTTAGGATTAGGGTACGCGTTAGTGTTAGGGTAGGGGTTAGGGTTAGGGTACACGATAGCGTGAGGTTAGTTATTAAACCTATCCCACTCTCTAGATACCCCTTAGCACGTAAAGGAATATTATTTGGGGGTCCAGCCATGGAGAAGAGTTTAGACACTAGGAGAAGATAAGGAACACACCCATTATCAAGAAATCACATTAGGATTCTCTTTTTAACCTGTTCCTTAAAACACTAGTGCTTAGGAAATCTATTGGAGGCAGAAGCAGTCAAGGGAAGCGTAGGGTTAGGGTTAGGGTTAGGGTGAGGGTTAGGGTACGGCTTAGGGTACGGGTTCGGGGAGGGGTTCGGGTAGGGCGTAGGGTATGGGTTAGGGTTAGGTTTAGGGTTAGTGTTAGGGTTAGGGCTCGGTTTAGGGTACGGGTTAGGATTAGGGTACGCGTTAGGGTTAGGGTAGGGGTTAGGGTTAGGGTACGCGATAGGGTGAGGTTAGTTATTAAACCTATCCCACTCTCTAGATACCCCTTAGCACGTAAAGGAATATTATTTGGGGGTCCAGCCATGGAGAAGAGTTTAGACACTAGGAGAAGATAAGGAACACACCCATTATCAAGAAATCACATTAGGATTCTCTTTTTAACCTGTTCCTTAAAACACTAGTGCTTAGGAAATCTATTGGAGGCAGAAGCAGTCAAGGGAAGCGTAGGGTTAGGGTTAGGGTTAGGGTGAGGGTTAGGGTACGGCTTAGGGTACGGGTTCGGGGAGGGGTTCGGGTAGGGCGTAGGGTATGGGTTAGGGTTAGGGTTAGGGCTAGTGTTAGGGTTAGGGCTCGGTTTAGGGTACGGGTTAGGATTAGGGTACGCGTTAGTGTTAGGGTAGGGGTTAGGGTTAGGGTACACGATAGCGTGAGGTTAGTTATTAAACCTATCCCACTCTCTAGATACCCCTTAGCACGTAAAGGAATATTATTTGGGGGTCCAGCCATGGAGAAGAGTTTAGACACTAGGAGAAGATAAGGAACACACCCATTATAAAGAAATCACATTAGGATTCTCTTTTTAACCTGTTCCTTAAAACACTAGTGCTTAGGAAATCTATTGGAGGCAGAAGCAGTCAAGGGAAGCGTAGGCTTAGGGTTAGGGTTAGGGTGAGGGTTAGGGTACGGGTTCGGGGAGGGGTTCGAGTAGGGCGTAGGGTATGGGTTAGGGTTAGGGTTAGGGCTAGTGTTAGGGTTAGGGCTCGGTTTAGCGTACGGGTTAGGATAAGGGTACGCGTTAGGGTTAGGGTAGGGGTTAGGGTTAGGGTACGCGTTAGGGTGAGGGTAGTTATTAAACCTATCCCACTCTCTAGATACCCCTTAGCACGTAAAGGAATATTATTTGGGGGTCCAGCCATGGAGAAGAGTTTAGACACGAGGAGAAGATAAGGAACACACCCATTATCAAGAAATCACATTAGGATTCTCTTTTTAACCTGTTCCTTAAAACAGTAGTGCTTAGGAAATCTATTGGAGGCAGAAGCAGTCAAGGGTAGCTTAGGGTTAGGGTTAGGGTTAGGGTGACGGTTAGGGTACGGCTTAGGGTACTGGTTCGGGGAGGGGTTCGGGTAGGGTGTAGGTTATGGGTTAGGGTTAGGGTTAGGGTTAGTGTTAGGGTTAGGGCTCGGTTTAGGGCACGGGTTAGGATTAGGGTATGCGTTAGGGTTAGGGTAGGGGTTAGGGTTAGGGTACGTGTTAGGGTGAGGGGAGTTATTAAACCTCTCGCTCTCTCTAGATACCCCTTAGCACGTAAAGGAATATTATTTGGGGGTCCAGCCATGGAGAAGAGTTTAGACACTAGGAGAAGATAAGGAACACACCCATTATGACGAAATCACATTAGGATTCTCTTTTTAACCTGTTCCTTAAAACACTAGTGCTTAGGAAATCTATTGGAGGCAGAAGCAGTCAAGGGTAGCTTAGGGTTAGGGATAGGGTTAGGGTGAGGGTTAGGGAATGGCTTAGGGTACGGGTTCGGGGAGGGGTTCGGGTAGGGCGTAGGGTATGGGTTAGGGTTAGGGTTAGGGTTAGTGTTAGGGTTAGGGCTCGGTTTAGGGTACGGGTTAGGATTAGGGTACGCGTTAGTGTTAGGGTAGGGGTTAGGGTTAGTGTACGCAATAGGTTGAGGTTAGTTATTAAACCTATAACACTCTCTAGATACCCCTTAGCACGTAAAGGAATATTATTTGGGGGTCCAGCCATGGAGAAGAGTTTAGACACTAGGAGAAGATAAGGAACACACCCATTATCAAGAAATCACATTAGGATTCTCTTTTTAACCTGTTCCTTAAAACACTAGTGCTTAGGAAATCTATTGGAGGCAGAAGCAGTCAAGGGTAGCTTAGGGTTAGGGTTAGGGTTAGGGTGAGGGTTAGGGTACGGCTTAGGGTACGGTTTCGGGGAGGGGATCGGGTAGGCCGTAGGGTATGGGTTAGGGTTAGGGTTATGGTCAGTGTTAGGGTTAGGGCTCGGTTTAGGGTACGGGTTAGGATTAGGGTACGCGTTAGGGTTAGTGTACGCGTTAGGGTGATGGTAGTTATTAAACCTATCCCACTCTCTAGATACCCCTTAGCACGTACAGGAATATTATTGGGGGTCCAGCCATGGAGAAGAGTTTAGACACTAGGAGAAGATAAGGAACACACCCATTATCACGAAATCACATTAGGATTCTCTTTTTAACCTGTTCCTTAAAACACTAGTGCTTAGGAAATCTATTGGAGGCAGAAGCAGTCAAGGGTAGCTTAGGGTTAGGGTTAGGGTTAGGGTGAGGGTTAGGGTATGGCTTAGGGTACGGGTTCGGGGAGGGGTTTGGGTAGGGCGTAGGGTATGGGTTAGGGTTAGGATTAGGGCTAGGGTTAGGGTACGGCTTAGGGTACGGGTTCGGGGAGGGGTTCGGGTAGGGCGTAGGGTATGGTTTAGGGTTAGGGTTAGGGTTAGTGTTAGGGTTAGGTGTCGGTATATGTTACGGGTTAGGATTAGGGTACGCGTTAGGGTTAGGGTAGGGGTTAGGGTTAGGGTACGCGTTAGGGTGAGGGTAGTTATTAAACCTCTCGCTCTCTCTAGATACCCCTTAGCACGTAAAGGAATATTATTTGGGGGTCCAGCCATGGAGAAGAGTTTAGACACTAGGAGAAGATAAGGAACACACCCATTATGACGAAATCACATTAGGATTCTCTTTTTAACCTGTTCCTTAAAACACTAGTTCTTAGGAAATCTATTGGAGGCAGAAGCCGTCAAGGGTAGCTTAGGTTTAGGGTTAGGGTTAGGGTGAGGGTTAGGGTACGGCTTAGGGTACGGGTTCGGGGAGGGGTTCGGGTAGGGCGTAGGGTATGGGTTAGGGTTAGGGTTAGGGTTAGTGTTAGGGTTAGGGCTCGGTTTAGGGTACAGGTTAGGATTAGGGTACGCGTTAGGGTTAGGGTAGGGGTTAGGGTTAGTGTACGCGTTAGGGTGAGGGTAGTTATTAAACCTATCCCACTCTCTAGATACCCCTTAGCACGTAAAGGAATATTATTTGGGGGTCCAGCCATGGAGCAGAGTTTAGACACTAGGAGAAGATAAGGAACACACCCATTATCAAGAAATCACATTAGGATTCTCTTTTTAACCTGTTCCTTAAAACACTAGTGCTTAGGAAATCTATTGGAGGCAGAAGCAGTCAAGGGTAGCTTAGGGTTAGGGTTAGGGTTAGGGTGAGGGTTAGGGTATGGCTTACGGTACGGGTTCGGGGAGGGGTTCGGGTAGGGCGTAGGGTATGGGTTAGGGTTAGGGTTAGGGTTAGTGTTAGGGTTAGGGCTCGGTTTAGGGTACGGGTTAGGATTAGGGTACGCGTTAGGGTTAGGTTAGGGGTTAGGGTTAGTGTACGCGTTAGGGTGAGGGTAGTTATTAAACCTATCCCACTCTCTAGATACCCCTTAGCACGTAATGGAATATTATTTGGGGGTCCAGCCATGGAGAAGAGTTTAGACACGAGGAGAAGTTAAGGAACACACCCATTATCACGAAATCACATTAGGATTCTCTTTTTAACCTGTTCCTTAAAACACTAGTGCTTAGGAAATCTATTGGAGGCAGAAGCAGTCAAGGGTAGCTTAGGGTTAGGGTGAGGGTTAGGGTGAGGGTTAGGGTACGGCTTAGGGTACGGGTTCGGGGAGGGGTTCGGGTAGGGGGTAGGGTATGGTTTAGGGTTAGGGTTAGGGTTAGTGTTAGGGTTAGGGGTCGGTATATGTTACGGGTTAGGATTAGGGTACGCGTTAGTGTTAGGGTAGTGGTTAGGGTTAGGGTACGCTTTAGGGTGAGGGTAGTTATTAAACCTATCCCACTCTCTAGATACCCCTTAGCACGTAAAGGAATATTATTTGGGGGTCCAGCCATGGAGAAGAGTTTAGACACTAGGAGAAGATAAGGAACACACCCATTATCAAGAAATCACATTAGGATTCTCTTTTTAACCTGTTCCTTAAAACACTAGTGCTTAGGAAATCTATTGGAGGCAGAAGCAGTCAAGGGAAGCGTAGGGTTAGGGTTAGGGTTAGGGTGACGTTTAGGGTACGGCTTAGGGTACGGGTTCGGGGAGGGGTTCGGGTACGGCATAGGGTATGGGTTAGGGTTAGTGTTAGGGCTATTGTTAGGGTTAGGGCTCGGTTTAGGGTACGGGTTAGGATTAGGGTACGCGTTAGTGTTAGGGTAGGGGTTAGGGTTAGGGTACACGATAGCGTGAGGTTAGTTATTAAACCTATCCCACTCTCTAGATACCCCTTAGCACGTAAAGGAATATTATTTGGGGGTCCAGCCATGGAGAAGAGTTTAGACACTAGGAGAAGATAAGGAACACACCCATTATCAAGAAATCACATTAGGATTCTCTTTTTAACCTGTTCCTTAAAACACTAGTGCTTAGGAAATCTATTGGAGGCAGAAGCAGTCAAGGGAAGCGTAGGGTTAGGGTTAGGGTTAGGGTGAGCGTTAGGGTACGGCTTAGGGTACGGGTTCGGGGAGGGGTTCGGGTAGGGCGTAGGGTATGGGTTAGGGTTAGGTTTAGGGTTAGTGTTAGGGTTAGGGCTCGGTTTAGGGTACGGGTTAGGATTAGGGTACGCGTTAGGGTTAGGGTAGGGGTTAGGGTTAGGGTACGCGATAGGGTGAGGTTAGTTATTAAACCTATCCCACTCTCTAGATACCCCTTAGCACGTAAAGGAATATTATTTGGGGGTCCAGCCATGGAGAAGAGTTTAGACACTAGGAGAAGATAAGGAACACACCCATTATAAAGAAATCACATTAGGATTCTCTTTTTAACCTGTTCCTTAAAACACTAGTGCTTAGGAAATCTATTGGAGGCAGAAGCAGTCAAGGGAAGCGTAGGCTTAGGGTTAGGGTTAGGGTGAGGGTTAGGGTACGGGTTCGGGGAGGGGTTCGAGTAGGGCGTAGGGTATGGGTTAGGGTTAGGGTTAGGGCTAGTGTTAGGGTTAGGGCTCGGTTTAGCGTACGGGTTAGGATAAGGGTACGCGTTAGGGTTAGGGTAGGGGTTAGGGTTAGGGTACGCGTTAGGGTGAGGGTAGTTATTAAACCTATCCCACTCTCTAGATACCCCTTAGCACGTAAAGGAATATTATTTGGGGGTCCAGCCATGGAGAAGAGTTTAGACACGAGGAGAAGATAAGGAACACACCCATTATCAAGAAATCACATTAGGATTCTCTTTTTAACCTGTTCCTTAAAACAGTAGTGCTTAGGAAATCTATTGGAGGCAGAAGCAGTCAAGGGTAGCTTAGGGTTAGGGTTAGGGTTAGGGTGACGGTTAGGGTACGGCTTAGGGTACTGGTTCGGGGAGGGGTTCGGGTAGGGTGTAGGTTATGGGTTAGGGTTAGGGTTAGGGTTAGTGTTAGGGTTAGGGCTCGGTTTAGGGCACGGGTTAGGATTAGGGTATGCGTTAGGGTTAGGGTAGGGGTTAGGGTTAGGGTACGTGTTAGGGTGAGGGTAGTTATTAAACCTCTCGCTCTCTCTAGATACCCCTTAGCACGTAAAGGAATATTATTTGGGGGTCCAGCCATGGAGAAGAGTTTAGACACTAGGAGAAGATAAGGAACACACCCATTATGACGAAATCACATTAGGATTCTCTTTTTAACCTGTTCCTTAAAACACTAGTGCTTAGGAAATCTATTGGAGGCAGAAGCAGTCAAGGGTAGCTTAGGGTTAGGGATAGGGTTAGGGTGAGGGTTAGGGAATGGCTTAGGGTACGGGTTCGGGGAGGGGTTCGGGTAGGGCGTAGGGTATGGGTTAGGGTTAGGGTTAGGGTTAGTGTTAGGGTTAGGGCTCGGTTTAGGGTACGGGTTAGGATTAGGGTACGCGTTAGTGTTAGGGTAGGGGTTAGGGTTAGTGTACGCAATAGGTTGAGGTTAGTTATTAAACCTATAACACTCTCTAGATACCCCTTAGCACGTAAAGGAATATTATTTGGGGGTCCAGCCATGGAGAAGAGTTTAGACACTAGGAGAAGATAAGGAACACACCCATTATCAAGAAATCACATTAGGATTCTCTTTTTAACCTGTTCCTTAAAACACTAGTGCTTAGGAAATCTATTGGAGGCAGAAGCAGTCAAGGGTAGCTTAGGGTTAGGGTTAGGGTTAGGGTGAGGGTTAGGGTACGGCTTAGGGTACGGTTTCGGGGAGGGGATCGGGTAGGGCGTAGGGTATGGGTTAGGGTTAGGGTTATGGTCAGTGTTAGGGTTAGGGCTCGGTTTAGGGTACGGGTTAGGATTAGGGTACGCGTTAGGGTTAGTGTACGCGTTAGGGTGATGGTAGTTATTAAACCTATCCCACTCTCTAGATACCCCTTAGCACGTACAGGAATATTATTGGGGGTCCAGCCATGGAGAAGAGTTTAGACACTAGGAGAAGATAAGGAACACACCCATTATCACGAAATCACATTAGGATTCTCTTTTTAACCTGTTCCTTAAAACACTAGTGCTTAGGAAATCTATTGGAGGCAGAAGCAGTCAAGGGTAGCTTAGGGTTAGGGTTAGGGTTAGGGTGAGGGTTAGGGTATGGCTTAGGGTACGGGTTCGGGGAGGGGTTTGGGTAGGGCGTAGGGTATGGGTTAGGGTTAGGGTTAGGGCTAGGGTTAGGGTACGGCTTAGGGTACGGGTTCGGGGAGGGGTTCGGGTAGGGCGTAGGGTATGGTTTAGGGTTAGGGTTAGGGTTAGTGTTAGGGTTAGGGGTCGGTATATGTTACGGGTTAGGATTAGGGTACGCGTTAGGGTTAGGGTAGGGGTTAGGGTTAGGGTACGCGTTAGGGTGAGGGTAGTTATTAAACCTCTCGCTCTCTCTAGATACCCCTTAGCACGTAAAGGAATATTATTTGGGGGTCCAGCCATGGAGAAGAGTTTAGACACTAGGAGAAGATAAGGAACACACCCATTATGACAAAATCACATTAGGATTCTCTTTTTAACCTGTTCCTTAAAACACTAGTGCTTAGGAAATCTATTGGAGGCAGAAGCAGTCAAGGGAAGCGTAGTGTTAGGGTTAGGGTTAGGGTGAGGGTTAGGGTATGGCTTAGGGTAGGGGTTCGGGGAGGGTTTCGGGTAGGGCGTAGGGTATGGGTTAGGGTTAGGGTTAGGGCTAGTGTTAGGGTTAGGGCTCGGTTTAGGGTACGGGTTAGGATTAGGGTACGCGTTAGTGTTAGGGTAGGGGTTAGGGTTAGGGTACATGATAGCGTGAGGTTAGTTATTCAACCTATCCCACTCTCTAGATACCCCTTAGCACGTAAAGGAATATTATTTGGGGGTCCAGCCATGGAGAAGAGTTTAGACACTAGGAGAAGATAAGGAACACACCCATTATCAAGAAATCACATTAGGATTCTCTTTTTAACCTGTTCCTTAAAACACTAGTGCTTAGGAAATCTATTGGAGGCAGAAGCAGTCAAGGGAAGCGTAGGGTTAGGGTTAGGGTTAGGGTGAGGGTTAGGGTACGGGTTCGGGGAGGGGTTCGAGTAGGGCGTAGGGTATGGGTTAGGGTTAGGGTTAGGGCTAGTGTTAGGGTTAGGGCTCGGTTTAGGGTACGGGTTAGGATTACGGTACGCGTTAGGGTTAGGGTAGGGGTTAGGGTTAGGGTACGCGTTACGGTGAGGGTAGTTATTAAACCTATCCCACTCTCTAGATACCCCTTAGCACGTAAAGGAATATTATTTGGGGGTCCAGCCATGGAGAAGAGTTTAGACACGAGGAGAAGATAAGGAACACACCCATTATCAAGAAATCACATTAGGATTCTCTTTTTAACCTGTTCCTTAAAACACTAGTGCTTAGGAAATCTATTGGAGGCAGAAGCAGTCAAGGGTAGCTTAGGGTTAGGGTTAGGGTTAGGGTGACGGTTAGGGTACGGCTTAGGGTACGGGTTCGGGGAGGGGTTCGGGTAGGGCGTAGGGTATGGGTTAGGGTTAGGGTTAGGGCTAGTGTTAGGGTTAGGGCTCGGTTTAGGGTACGGGTTAGGATTAGGGTACGCGTTAGTGTTAGGGTAGGGGTTAGGGTTAGGGTACACGATAGCGTGAGGTTAGTTATTAAACCTATCCCACTCTCTAGATACCCCTTAGCACGTAAAGGAATATTATTTGGGGGTCCAGCCATGGAGAAGAGTTTAGACACTAGGAGAAGATAAGGAACACACCCTTTATCAAGAAATCACATTAGGATTCTCTTTTTAACCTGTTCCTTAAAACACTAGTGCTTAGGAAATCTATTGGAGGCAGAAGCAGTCAAGGGAAGCGTAGGGTTAGGGTTAGGGTTAGGGTGAGGGTTAGGGTTCGGCTTAGGGTACGGGTTCGGGGAGGGGTTCGGGTAGGGCGTAGGGTATGGGTTAGGGTTAGGGTTAGGGCTAGTGTTAGGGTTAGGGCTCGGTTTAGGGTACGGTTTAGGATTAGGGTACGCGTTAGGGTTAGGGTAGGGGTTAGGGTTAGGGTACGCGTTAGGGTGAGGGTAGTTATTAAACCTATCCCACTCTCTAGATACCCCTTAGCACGTAAAGGAATATTATTTGGGGGTCCAGCCATGGAGAAGAGTTTAGACACTAGGAGAAGATAAGGAACACACCCATTATCAAGAAATCACATTAGGATTCTCTTTTTAACCAGTTCCTTAAAACACTATTGCTTAGGAAATCTATTGGAGGCAGAAGCCGTCAAGGGTAGCTTAGGGTTAGGGTTAGGGTTAGGGTGAGGGTTAGGGTACGGCTTACGATACGGGTTCGGGGAGGGGTTCGGGTAGGGCGTAGGGTATGGGTTAGGGTTAGGGTTAGGGCTAGTGTTAGGGTTTGGGCTCGGTTTAGGGTACGGGTTAGGATTAGGGTATGCGTTAGGGTTAGGGTAGGGGTTAGGGTTAGGGTACGCGTTAGGGTGAGGGTAGTTATTAAACCTATCACACGCTCTAGATACCCCTTAGCACGTAAAGGAATATTATTTGGGGGTCCAGCCATGGAGAAGAGTTTAGACACTAGGAGAAGATAAGGAACACACCCATTATCAAGAAATCACATTAGGATTCTCTTTTTAACCAGTTCCTTAAAACACTATTGCTTAGGAAATCTATTGGAGGCAGAAGCCGTCAAGGGTAGCTTAGGGTTAGGGTTAGGGTTAGGGTGAGGTTTAGGGTACGGCTTAGGGCACGGGTTCGGGGAGGGGTTCGGGTAGGGCGTAGGGTATGGGTTAGGGTTAGGGTTAGGGTTAGTGTTAGGGTTAGGGCTCGGTTTAGGGTACGGGTTAGGATTAGGGTACGCGTTAGGGTTAGTGTACGCGTTAGGGTGAGGGTAGTTATTAAACCTATCCCACTCTCTAGATACCCCTTAGCACGTACAGGAATATTATTGGGGGTCCAGCCATGGAGAAGAGTTTAGACACTAGGAGAAGAATAGGAACACACCCATTATCACGAAATCACATTAGGATTCTCTTTTTAACCTGTTCCTTAAAACACTAGTGCTTAGGAAATCTATTGGAGGCAGAAGCAGTCAAGGGTAGCTTAGGGTTAGGGTTAGGGTTAGGGTGAGGGTTAGGGTATGGCTTAGGGTACGGGTTCGGGTAGGGCTTCGGGTAGGGCGTAGGGTATGGGTTAGGGTTAGGGTTAGGGTTAGTGTTAGGGTTAGGGCTCGGTTTAGGGTACGGGTCAGGATTGGGGTACGCGTTAGGGTTAGGGTAGGGGTTAGGGTTAGGGTACGCGTTAGGGTGGGGGTATTTATTAAACCTATCACACTCTCTAGATACCCCTTATCACGTAAAGGAATATTATTTGGGGGTCCAGCCTTGGAGAAGAGTTTAGACACGAGGAGAATATAAGGAAAACACCCATTATCAAGAAATCACATTAGGATTCTCTTTTTAACCTGTTCCTTAAAACACTAGTGTTTAGGAAATCTATTGGAGGCAGAAGCAGTCAAGGGTAGCTTAGGGTTAGGGTTAGGGTTAGGGTGAGGGTTAGGGTATGGCTTAGGGTACGGGTTCGGGGAGGGGTTCGGGTAGGGCGTAGGGTATGGGTTAGGGTTAGGGTTAGGGATAGTGTTAGGGTTAGGGCTCGGTTTAGTGTACGGGTTAGGATTAGGGTATGCGTTAGTGTTAGGGTAGGTGTTAGGGTTAGGGTACGCGATAGGGTGAGGTTAGTTATTAAACCTATCCCACTCTCTAGATACCCCTTAGCACGTAAAGGAATATTATTTGGGGGTCCAGCCATGGAGAAGAGTTTAGACACGAGGAGAAGATAAGGAACACACCCATTATCAAGAAATCACATTAGGATTCTCTTTTTAACCTGTTCCTTAAAACACTAGTGCTTAGGAAATCTATTGGAGGCAGAAGCAGTCAAGGGAAGCGTAGTGTTAGGGTTAGGGTTAGGGTGAGGGTTAGGGTATGGCTTAGGGTACGGGTTCGGGGAGGGGTTCGGGTAGGGCGTAGGGTATGGGTTAGGGTTATGGTTAGGGTTAGTGTTAGGGTTAGGGCTCGGTTTAGGGTACGGGTTAGGATTAGGGTACGCGTTAGTGTTAGGGTAGGTGTTAGGGTTAGGGTACGTGATAGGGTGAGGTTAGTTATTAAACCTATCCCACTCTCTAGATACCCCTTAGCACGTAAAGGAATATTATTTGGGGGTCCAGCCATGGAGAAGATGTTAGACACTAGGAGAAGATAAGGAACACACCCATTATCAAGAAATCACATTAGGATTCTCTTTTTAACATGTTCCTTAAAACACTAGTGCTTAGGAAATCTATTGGAGGCAGAAGCCGTCAAGGGTAGCTTAGGGTTAGGGTTAGGGTTAGCTTTAGGGTGAGGGTTAGGGTACGGCTTAGTGCACGAGTTCGGGGAGGGTTTCGGGTAGGGCGTAGGGTATGGGTTAGGGTTAGGGTTACTGTTAGGGTTAGGGCTGGGTTTAGGGTACGGGTTAGGATTAGTGTACGCGTTAGGGTTAGTGTACGCGTTAGGGTGAGGGTAGTTATTAAACCTATCCCACTCTCTAGATACCCCTTAGCACGTACAGGAATATTATTGGGGGTCCAGCCATGGAGAAGAGTTTAGACACTAGGAGAAGATAAGGAACACACCCATTATCAAGAAATCACATTACGATTCTCTTTTTAACCTGTTCCTTAAAACACTAGTGCTTAGGAAATCTATTGGAGGCAGAAGCAGTCAAGGGTAGCTTAGGGTTAGGGTTAGGGTTAGGGTGAGGGCTAGGGTATGGCTTAGGGTACGGGTTCGGGGAGGGGTTCGGGTAGGGCATAGGGTATGGGTTAGGGTTAGGGTTAGGGTTAGTGTTAGGGTTAGGGCTCGGTTTAGGTTACGGGTTAGGATTAGGGAACGCGTTAGGGTTAGGGTAGGGGTTAGGGTTAGGGTACGTGTTAGGGTGAGGGTAGTTATTAAACCTATCACAATCTCTAGATACCCCTTAGCACATAAAGGAATATTATTTGGGGGTCCAGCCATGGAGAAGAGTTTAGACACGAGGAGAAGATAAGGAACACACCCATTATCAAGAAATCACATTAGGATTCTCTTTTTAACCTGTTCCTTAAAACACTAGTGCTTAGGAAATCTATTGGAGGCAGAAGCAGTCAAGGGTAGCTTAGGGTTAGGGTTAGGGTTAGGGTGAGGGTTAGTGTACGGCTTAGGGTACGGTTTCGGGGAGGGGATTGGGTAGGGCGTAGGGTATGGGTTAGGGTTAGGGTTATGGTCAGTGTTAGGGTTAGGGCTCGGTTTAGGGTACGGGTTAGGATTAGGGTACGCGTTAGGGTTAGTGTACGCGTTAGGGTGATGGTAGTTATTAAACCTATCCCACTCTCTAGATACCCATTAGCACGTACAGGAATATTATTGGGGGTCCAGCCATGGAGAAGAGTTTAGACACTAGGAGAAGATAAGGAACACACCCATTATCACGAAATCACATTAGGATTCTCTTTTTAACCTGTTCCTTAAAACACTAGTGCTTAGGAAATCTATTGGAGGCAGAAGCAGTCAAGGGTAGCTTAGGGTTAGGGTTAGGATTAGGGTGAGGGTTAGGGTATGGCTTAGGGTACGGGTTCGGGGAGGGGTTTGGGTAGGGCGTAGGGTATGGGTTAGGGTTAGGGTTAGGGCTAGGGTTAGGGTACGGCTTAGGGTACGGGTTCGGGGAGGGGTTCGGGTAGGGCGTAGGGTATGGTTTAGGGTTAGGGTTAGGGTTAGTGTTAGGGTTAGGGGTCGGTATATGTTACGGGTTAGGATTAGGGTACGCGTTAGGGTTAGGGTAGGGGTTAGGGTTAGGGTACGCGTTAGGGTGAGGGTAGTTATTAAACCTCTCGCTCTCTCTAGATACCCCTTAGCACGTAAAGGAATATTATTTGGGGGTCCAGCCATGGAGAAGAGTTTAAACACTAGGAGAAGATAAGGAACACACCCATTATGACGAAATCACATTAGGATTCTCTTTTTAACCTGTTCCTTAAAACACTAGTGCTTAGGAAATCTATTGGAGGCAGAAGCAGTCAAGGGAAGCGTAGTGTTAGGGTTAGGGTTAGGGTGAGGGTTAGGGTATGGCTTAGGGTAGGGGTTCGGGGAGGGTTTCGGGTAGGGCGTAGGGTATGGGTTAGGGTTAGGGTTAGGGCTAGTGTTAGGGTTAGGGCTCGGTTTAGGGTACGGGTTAGGATTAGGGTACGCGTTAGTGTTAGGGTAGGGGTTAGGGTTAGGGTACACGATAGCGTGAGGTTAGTTATTCAACCTATCCCACTCTCTAGATACCCCTTAGCACGTAAAGGAATATTATTTGGGGGTCCAGCCATGGAGAAGAGTTTAGACACGAGGAGAAGATAAGGAACACACCCATTATCAAGAAATCACATTAGGATTCTCTTTTTAACCTGTTCCTTAAAACACTAGTGCTTAGGAAATCTATTGGAGGCAGAAGCAGTCAAGGGTAGCTTAGGGTTAGGGTTAGGGTTAGGGTGACGGTTAGGGTACGGCTTAGGGTACGGGTTCGGGGAGGGGTTCGGGTAGGGCGTAGGGTATGGGTTAGGGTTAGGGTTAGGGCTAGTGTTAGGGTTAGGGCTCGGTTTAGGGTACGGGTTAGGATTAGGGTACGCGTTAGTGTTAGGGTAGGGGTTAGGGTTAGGGTACACGATAGCGTGAGGTTAGTTATTAAACCTATCCCACTCTCTAGATACCCCTTAGCACGTAAAGGAATATTATTTGGGGGTCCAGCCATGGAGAAGAGTTTAGACACTAGGAGAAGATAAGGAACACACCCTTTATCAAGAAATCACATTAGGATTCTCTTTTTAACCTGTTCCTTAAAACACTAGTGCTTAGGAAATCTATTGGAGGCAGAAGCAGTCAAGGGAAGCGTAGGGTTATGGTTAGGGTTAGGGTGAGGGTTAGGGTACGGCTTAGGGTACGGGTTCGGGGAGGGGTTCGGGTAGGGCGTAGGGTATGGGTTAGGGTTAGGGTTAGGGCTAGTGTTAGGGTTAGGGCTCGGTTTAGGGTACGGGTTAGGATTAGGGTACGCGTTAGGGTTAGGGTAGGGGTTAGGGTTAGGGTACGCGATAGGGTGAGGTTAGTTATTAAACCTATCCCACTCTCTAGATACCCCTTAGCACGTAAAGGAATATTATTTGGGGGTCCAGCCATGGAGAAGAGTTTAGACACTAGGAGAAGATAAGGAACACACCCATTATCAAGAAATCACATTAGGATTCTCTTTTTAACCAGTTCCTTAAAACACTATTGCTTAGGAAATCTATTGGAGGCAGAAGCCGTCAAGGGTAGCTTAGGGTTAGGGTTAGGGTTAGGGTGAGGGTTAGGGTACGGCTTACGATACGGGTTCGGGGAGGGGTTCGGGTAGGGCGTAGGGTATGGGTTAGGGTTAGGGTTAGGGCTAGTGTTAGGGTTTGGGCTCGGTTTAGGGTACGGGTTAGGATTAGGGTATGCGTTAGGGTTAGGGTAGGGGTTAGGGTTAGGGTACGCGTTAGGGTGAGGGTAGTTATTAAACCTATCACACGCTCTAGATACCCCTTAGCACGTAAAGGAATATTATTTGGGGGTCCAGCCATGGAGAAGGGTTTAGACACTAGGAGAAGATAAGGAACACACCCATTATCAAGAAATCACATTAGGATTCTCTTTTTAACCAGTTCCTTAAAACACTATTGCTTAGGAAATCTATTGGAGGCAGAAGCCGTCAAGGGTAGCTTAGGGTTAGGGTTAGGGTTAGGGTGAGGTTTAGGGTACGGCTTAGGGCACGGGTTCGGGGAGGGGTTCGGGTAGGGCGTAGGGTATGGGTTAGGGTTAGGGTTAGGGTTAGTGTTAGGGTTAGGGCTCGGTTTAGGGTACGGGTTAGGATTAGGGTACGCGTTAGGGTTAGTGTACGCGTTAGGGTGAGGGTAGTTATTAAACCTATCCCACTCTCTAGATACCCCTTAGCACGTACAGGAATATTATTGGGGGTCCAGCCATGGAGAAGAGTTTAGACACTAGGAGAAGAATAGGAACACACCCATTATCACGAAATCACATTAGGATTCTCTTTTTAACCTGTTCCTTAAAACACTAGTGCTTAGGAAATCTATTGGAGGCAGAAGCAGTCAAGGGTAGCTTAGGGTTAGGGTTAGGGTTAGGGTGAGGGTTAGGGTATGGCTTAGGGTACGGGTTCGGGTAGGGCTTCGGGTAGGGCGTAGGGTATGGGTTAGGGTTAGGGTTAGGGTTAGTGTTAGGGTTAGGGCTCGGTTTAGGGTACGGGTCAGGATTGGGGTACGCGTTAGGGTTAGGGTAGGGGTTAGGGTTAGGGTACGCGTTAGGGTGGGGGTATTTATTAAACCTATCACACTCTCTAGATACCCCTTATCACGTAAAGGAATATTATTTGGGGGTCCAGCCTTGGAGAAGAGTTTAGACACGAGGAGAATATAAGGAAAACACCCATTATCAAGAAATCACATTAGGATTCTCTTTTTAACCTGTTCCTTAAAACACTAGTGTTTAGGAAATCTATTGGAGGCAGAAGCAGTCAAGGGTAGCTTAGGGTTAGGGTTAGGGTTAGGGTGAGGGTTAGGGTATGGCTTAGGGTACGGGTTCGGGGAGGGGTTCGGGTAGGGCGTAGGGTATGGGTTAGGGTTAGGGTTAGGGATAGTGTTAGGGTTAGGGCTCGGTTTAGTGTACGGGTTAGGATTAGGGTATGCGTTAGTGTTAGGGTAGGTGTTAGGGTTAGGGTACGCGATAGGGTGAGGTTAGTTATTAAACCTATCCCACTCTCTAGATACCCCTT
This sequence comes from Balaenoptera acutorostrata, assembly GCF_949987535.1. Lineage (NCBI taxonomy): Eukaryota > Metazoa > Chordata > Mammalia > Artiodactyla > Balaenopteridae > Balaenoptera > Balaenoptera acutorostrata. The sequence goes on from NW_026646693.1 coordinate 103,983, forward strand.
AGCACGTAAAGGAATATTATTTGGGGGTCCAGCCATGGAGAAGAGTTTAGACACGAGGAGAAGATAAGGAACACACCCATTATCAAGAAATCACATTAGGATTCTCTTTTTAACCTGTTCCTTAAAACACTAGTGCTTAGGAAATCTATTGGAGGCAGAAGCAGTCAAGGGAAGCGTAGTGTTAGGGTTAGGGTTAGGGTGAGGGTTAGGGTATGGCTTAGGGTACGGGTTCGGGGAGGGGTTCGGGTAGGGCGTAGGGTATGGGTTAGGGTTATGGTTAGGGTTAGTGTTAGGGTTAGGGCTCGGTTTAGGGTACGGGTTAGGATTAGGGTACGCGTTAGTGTTAGGGTAGGTGTTAGGGTTAGGGTACGTGATAGGGTGAGGTTAGTTATTAAACCTATCCCACTCTCTAGATACCCCTTAGCACGTAAAGGAATATTATTTGGGGGTCCAGCCATGGAGAAGATGTTAGACACTAGGAGAAGATAAGGAACACACCCATTATCAAGAAATCACATTAGGATTCTCTTTTTAACATGTTCCTTAAAACACTAGTGCTTAGGAAATCTATTGGAGGCAGAAGCCGTCAAGGGTAGCTTAGGGTTAGGGTTAGGGTTAGCTTTAGGGTGAGGGTTAGGGTACGGCTTAGTGCACGAGTTCGGGGAGGGTTTCGGGTAGGGCGTAGGGTATGGGTTAGGGTTAGGGTTACTGTTAGGGTTAGGGCTGGGTTTAGGGTACGGGTTAGGATTAGTGTACGCGTTAGGGTTAGTGTACGCGTTAGGGTGAGGGTAGTTATTAAACCTATCCCACTCTCTAGATACCCCTTAGCACGTACAGGAATATTATTGGGGGTCCAGCCATGGAGAAGAGTTTAGACACTAGGAGAAGATAAGGAACACACCCATTATCAAGAAATCACATTACGATTCTCTTTTTAACCTGTTCCTTAAAACACTAGTGCTTAGGAAATCTATTGGAGGCAGAAGCAGTCAAGGGTAGCTTAGGGTTAGGGTTAGGGTTAGGGTGAGGGCTAGGGTATGGCTTAGGGTACGGGTTCGGGGAGGGGTTCGGGTAGGGCATAGGGTATGGGTTAGGGTTAGGGTTAGGGTTAGTGTTAGGGTTAGGGCTCGGTTTAGGTTACGGGTTAGGATTAGGGAACGCGTTAGGGTTAGGGTAGGGGTTAGGGTTAGGGTACGTGTTAGGGTGAGGGTAGTTATTAAACCTATCACAATCTCTAGATACCCCTTAGCACATAAAGGAATATTATTTGGGGGTCCAGCCATGGAGAAGAGTTTAGACACGAGGAGAAGATAAGGAACACACCCATTATCAAGAAATCACATTAGGATTCTCTTTTTAACCTGTTCCTTAAAACACTAGTGCTTAGGAAATCTATTGGAGGCAGAAGCAGTCAAGGGTAGCTTAGGGTTAGGGTTAGGGTTAGGGTGAGGGTTAGTGTACGGCTTAGGGTACGGTTTCGGGGAGGGGATTGGGTAGGGCGTAGGGTATGGGTTAGGGTTAGGGTTATGGTCAGTGTTAGGGTTAGGGCTCGGTTTAGGGTACGGGTTAGGATTAGGGTACGCGTTAGGGTTAGTGTACGCGTTAGGGTGATGGTAGTTATTAAACCTATCCCACTCTCTAGATACCCATTAGCACGTACAGGAATATTATTGGGGGTCCAGCCATGGAGAAGAGTTTAGACACTAGGAGAAGATAAGGAACACACCCATTATCACGAAATCACATTAGGATTCTCTTTTTAACCTGTTCCTTAAAACACTAGTGCTTAGGAAATCTATTGGAGGCAGAAGCAGTCAAGGGTAGCTTAGGGTTAGGGTTAGGATTAGGGTGAGGGTTAGGGTATGGCTTAGGGTACGGGTTCGGGGAGGGGTTTGGGTAGGGCGTAGGGTATGGGTTAGGGTTAGGGTTAGGGCTAGGGTTAGGGTACGGCTTAGGGTACGGGTTCGGGGAGGGGTTCGGGTAGGGCGTAGGGTATGGTTTAGGGTTAGGGTTAGGGTTAGTGTTAGGGTTAGGGGTCGGTATATGTTACGGGTTAGGATTAGGGTACGCGTTAGGGTTAGGGTAGGGGTTAGGGTTAGGGTACGCGTTAGGGTGAGGGTAGTTATTAAACCTCTCGCTCTCTCTAGATACCCCTTAGCACGTAAAGGAATATTATTTGGGGGTCCAGCCATGGAGAAGAGTTTAAACACTAGGAGAAGATAAGGAACACACCCATTATGACGAAATCACATTAGGATTCTCTTTTTAACCTGTTCCTTAAAACACTAGTGCTTAGGAAATCTATTGGAGGCAGAAGCAGTCAAGGGAAGCGTAGTGTTAGGGTTAGGGTTAGGGTGAGGGTTAGGGTATGGCTTAGGGTAGGGGTTCGGGGAGGGTTTCGGGTAGGGCGTAGGGTATGGGTTAGGGTTAGGGTTAGGGCTAGTGTTAGGGTTAGGGCTCGGTTTAGGGTACGGGTTAGGATTAGGGTACGCGTTAGTGTTAGGGTAGGGGTTAGGGTTAGGGTACACGATAGCGTGAGGTTAGTTATTCAACCTATCCCACTCTCTAGATACCCCTTAGCACGTAAAGGAATATTATTTGGGGGTCCAGCCATGGAGAAGAGTTTAGACACGAGGAGAAGATAAGGAACACACCCATTATCAAGAAATCACATTAGGATTCTCTTTTTAACCTGTTCCTTAAAACACTAGTGCTTAGGAAATCTATTGGAGGCAGAAGCAGTCAAGGGTAGCTTAGGGTTAGGGTTAGGGTTAGGGTGACGGTTAGGGTACGGCTTAGGGTACGGGTTCGGGGAGGGGTTCGGGTAGGGCGTAGGGTATGGGTTAGGGTTAGGGTTAGGGCTAGTGTTAGGGTTAGGGCTCGGTTTAGGGTACGGGTTAGGATTAGGGTACGCGTTAGTGTTAGGGTAGGGGTTAGGGTTAGGGTACACGATAGCGTGAGGTTAGTTATTAAACCTATCCCACTCTCTAGATACCCCTTAGCACGTAAAGGAATATTATTTGGGGGTCCAGCCATGGAGAAGAGTTTAGACACTAGGAGAAGATAAGGAACACACCCTTTATCAAGAAATCACATTAGGATTCTCTTTTTAACCTGTTCCTTAAAACACTAGTGCTTAGGAAATCTATTGGAGGCAGAAGCAGTCAAGGGAAGCGTAGGGTTATGGTTAGGGTTAGGGTGAGGGGTTAGGGTACGGCTTAGGGTACGGGTTCGGGGAGGGGTTCGGGTAGGGCGTAGGGTATGGGTTAGGGTTAGGGTTAGGGCTAGTGTTAGGGTTAGGGCTCGGTTTAGGGTACGGTTTAGGATTAGGGTACGCGTTAGGGTTAGGGAGGGGTTAGGGTTAGGGTACGCGTTAGGGTGAGGGTAGTTATTAAACCTATCCCACTCTCTAGATACCCCTTAGCACGTAAAGGAATATTATTTGGGGGTCCAGCCATGGAGAAGAGTTTAGACACTAGGAGAAGATAAGGAACACACCCATTATCAAGAAATCACATTAGGATTCTCTTTTTAACCAGTTCCTTAAAACACTATTGCTTAGGAAATCTATTGGAGGCAGAAGCCGTCAAGGGTAGCTTAGGGTTAGGGTTAGGGTTAGGGTGAGGGTTAGGGTACGGCTTACGATACGGGTTCGGGGAGGGGTTCGGGTAGGGCGTAGGGTATGGGTTAGGGTTAGGGTTAGGGCTAGTGTTAGGGTTTGGGCTCGGTTTAGGGTACGGGTTAGGATTAGGGTATGCGTTAGGGTTAGGGTAGGGGTTAGGGTTAGGGTACGCGTTAGGGTGAGGGTAGTTATTAAACCTATCACACTCTCTAGATACCCCTTAGCACGTAAAGGAATATTATTTGGGGGTCCAGCCATGGAGAAGAGTTTAGACACGAGGAGAAGATAAGGAACACACCCATTATCAAGAAATCACATTAGGATTCTCTTTTTAACATGTTCCTTAAAACACTAGTGCTTAGGAAATCTATTGGAGGCAGAAGCCGTCAAGGGTAGCTTAGGGTTAGGGTTAGGGTTAGGGTGAGGTTTAGGGTACGGCTTAGGGCACGGGTTCGGGGAGGGGTTCGGGTAGGGCGTAGGGTATGGGTTAGGGTTAGGGTTAGGGTTAGTGTTAGGGTTAGGGCTCGGTTTAGGTTACGGGTTAGGATTAGGGTACGCGTTAGGGTTAGTGTACGCGTTAGGGTGAGGGTAGTTATTAAACCTATCCCACTCTCTAGATACCCCTTAGCACGTACAGGAATATTATTGGGGGTCCAGCCATGGAGAAGAGTTTAGACACTAGGAGAAGAATAGGAACACACCCATTATCACGAAATCACATTAGGATTCTCTTTTTAACCTGTTCCTTAAAACCCTAGTGCTTAGGAAATCTATTGGAGGCAGAAGCAGTCAAGGGTAGCTTAGGGTTAGGGTTAGGGTTAGGGTGAGGGTTAGGGTATGGCTTAGGGTAGGGGTTCGGGTAGGGGTTCGGGTAGGGCGTAGGGTATGGGTTAGGGTTAGGGTTAGGGTTAGTGTTAGGGTTAGGGCTCGGTTTAGGGTACGGGTTAGGATTGGGGTACGCGTTAGGGTTAGGGTATGGGTTAGGGTTAGGGTACGCGTTAGGGTGAGGGTAGTTATTAAACCTATCCCACTCTCTAGATACCCCTTAGCACGTAAAGGAATATTATTTGGGGGTCCAGCCATGGAGAAGAGTTTAGACACTAGGAGAAGATAAGGAACACACCCATTATCAAGAAATCACATTAGGATTCTCTTTTTAACCAGTTCCTTAAAACACTATTGCTTAGGAAATCTATTGGAGGCAGAAGCCGTCAAGGGTAGCTTAGGGTTAGGGTTAGGGTTAGGGTGAGGGTTAGGGTACGGCTTACGATACGGGTTCGGGGAGGGGTTCGGGTAGGGCGTAGGGTATGGGTTAGGGTTAGGGTTAGGGCTAGTGTTAGGGTTTGGGCTCGGTTTAGGGTACGGGTTAGGATTAGGGTATGCGTTAGGGTTAGGGTAGGGGTTAGGGTTAGGGTACGCGTTAGGGTGAGGGTAGTTATTAAACCTATCACACTCTCTAGATACCCCTTAGCACGTAAAGGAATATTATTTGGGGGTCCAGCCATGGAGAAGAGTTTAGACACGAGGAGAAGATAAGGAACACACCCATTATCAAGAAATCACATTAGGATTCTCTTTTTAACATGTTCCTTAAAACACTAGTGCTTAGGAAATCTATTGGAGGCAGAAGCCGTCAAGGGTAGCTTAGGGTTAGGGTTAGGGTTAGGGTGAGGTTTAGGGTACGGCTTAGGGCACGGGTTCGGGGAGGGGTTCGGGTAGGGCGTAGGGTATGGGTTAGGGTTAGGGTTAGGGTTAGTGTTAGGGTTAGGGCTCGGTTTAGGTTACGGGTTAGGATTAGGGTACGCGTTAGGGTTAGTGTACGCGTTAGGGTGAGGGTAGTTATTAAACCTATCCCACTCTCTAGATACCCCTTAGCACGTACAGGAATATTATTGGGGGTCCAGCCATGGAGAAGAGTTTAGACACTAGGAGAAGAATAGGAACACACCCATTATCACGAAATCACATTAGGATTCTCTTTTTAACCTGTTCCTTAAAACCCTAGTGCTTAGGAAATCTATTGGAGGCAGAAGCAGTCAAGGGTAGCTTAGGGTTAGGGTTAGGGTTAGGGTGAGGGTTAGGGTATGGCTTAGGGTAGGGGTTCGGGTAGGGGTTCGGGTAGGGCGTAGGGTATGGGTTAGGGTTAGGGTTAGGGTTAGTGTTAGGGTTAGGGCTCGGTTTAGGGTACGGGTTAGGATTGGGGTACGCGTTAGGGTTAGGGTATGGGTTAGGGTTAGGGTACGCGTTAGGGTGGGGGTATTTATTAAACCTATCACACTCTCTAGATACCCCTTATCACGTAAAGGAATATTATTTGGGGGTCCAGCCTTGGAGAAGAGTTTAGACACGAGGAGAATATAAGGAACACACCCATTATCAAGAAATCACATTAGGATTCTCTTTTTAACCTGTTCCTTAAAACACTAGTGTTTAGGAAATCTATTGGAGGCAGAAGCAGTCAAGGGTAGCTTAGGGTTAGGGTTAGGGTTAGGGTGAGGGTTAGGGTATGGCTTAGGGTACGGGTTCGGGGAGGGGTTCGGGTAGGGCGTAGGGTATGGGTTAGGGTTAGGGTTAGGGATAGTGTTAGGGTTAGGGCTCGGTTTAGTGTACGGGTTAGGATTAGGGTATGCGTTAGTGTTAGGGTAGGTGTTAGGGTTAGGGTACGTGATAGGGTGAGGTTAGTTATTAAACCTATCCCACTCTCTAGATACCCCTTAGCACGTAAAGGAATGTTATTTGGGGGTCCAGCCATGGAGAAGAGTTTAGACACGAGGAGAAGATAAGGAACACACCCATTATCAAGAAATCACATTAGGATTCTCTTTTTAACCTGTTCCTTAAAACACTAGTGCTTAGGAAATCTATTGGAGGCAGAAGCAGTCAAGGGAAGCGTAGTGTTAGGGTTAGGGTTAGGGTGAGGGTTAGGGTATGGCTTAGGGTACGGGTTCGGGGAGGGGTTCGGGTAGGGCGTAGGGTATGGGTTAGGGTTATGGTTAGGGTTAGTGTTAGGGTTAGGGCTCGGTTTAGGGTACGGGTTAGGATTAGGGTACGCGTTAGTGTTAGGGTAGGTGTTAGGGTTAGGGTACGTGATAGGGTGAGGTTAGTTATTAAACCTATCCCACTCTCTAGATACCCCTTAGCACGTAAAGGCATATTATTTGGGGGTCCAGCCATGGAGAAGAGGTTAGACACTAGGAGAAGATAAGGAACACACCCATTATCAAGAAATCACATTAGGATTCTCTTTTTAACATGTTCCTTAAAACACTAGTGCTTAGGAAATCTATTGGAGGCAGAAGCCGTTAAGGGTAGCTTAGGGTTAGGGTTAGGGTTAGGTTTAGGGTGAGGGTTAGGGTACGGCTTAGTGCACGGGTTCGGGGAGGGGTTCGGGTAGGGCGTAGGGTATGGGTTAGGGTTAGGGTTACTGTTAGGGTTAGGGCTGGGTTTAGGGTACGGGTTAGGATTAGTGTACGCGTTAGGGTTAGTGTACGCGTTAGGGTGAGGGTAGTTATTAAACCTATCCCACTCTCTAGATACCCCTTAGCACGTACAGGAATATTATTGGGGGTCCAGCCATGGAGAAGAGTTTAGACACTAGGAGAAGATAAAGAACACACCCATTATCACGAAATCACATTAGGATTCTCTTTTTAACCTGTTCCTTAAAACACTAGTGCTTAGGAAATCTATTGGAGGCAGAAGCAGTCAAGGGTAGCTTAGGGTTAGGGTGATGGTTAGGGTATGGCTTAGGGTACGGGTTCGGGGAGGGGTTCGGGTAGGGCGTAGGGTATGGGTTAGGGTTAGATTTAGGGTTAGTGTTAGGGTTAGGGCTCGGTTTAGGGTACGGGTTAGGATTAGGGTACGCGTTAGTGTTAGGGTAGGGGTTAGGGTTAGGGTACACGATAGCGTGAGGTTAGTTATTAAACCTATCCCACTCTCTAGATACCCCTTAGCACGTAAAGGAATATTATTTGGGGGTCCAGCCATGGAGAAGAGTTTAGACACTAGGAGAAGATAAGGAACACACCCATTATCAAGAAATCACATTACGATTCTCTTTTTAACCTGTTCCTTAAAACACTAGTGCTTAGGAAATCTATTGGAGGCAGAAGCAGTCAAGGGTAGCTTAGGGTTAGGGTTAGGGTTAGGGTGAGGGCTAGGGTATGGCTTAGGGTACGGGTTCGGGGAGGGGTTCGGGTAGGGCATAGGGTATGGGTTAGGGTTAGGGTTAGGGTTAGTGTTAGGGTTAGGGCTCGGTTTAGGGTACGGGTTAGGATTAGGGAACGCGTTAGGGTTAGGGTAGGGGTTAGGGTTAGTGTACGCGTTAGGGTGAGGGTAGTTATTAAACCTATCCCACTCTCTAGATACCCCTTAGCACGTAAAGGAATATTATTTGGGGGTCCAGCCATGGAGCAGAGTTTAGACACTAGGAGACGATAAGGAACACACCCATTATCAAGAAATCACATTAGGATTCTCTTTTTAACCTGTTCCTTAAAACACTAGTGCTTAGGAAATCTATTGGAGGCAGAAGCAGTCAAGGGTAGCTTAGGGTTAGGGTTAGGGTTAGGGTGAGATTAGGGTACGGCTTAGGGTAAGGGTTCGGGGAGGGGTTCGGGTAGGGCGTAGGGTATGGGTTAGGGTTAGATTTAGGGTTAGTGTTAGGGTTAGGGCTCGGTTTAGGGTACGGGTTAGGATTAGGGTACTCGTTAGGTTTAGGGTAGCGGTTAGGGTTAGGGTACGCGTTAGGGTGAGGGTAGTTATTAAACCTATCACACCCTCTAGATACCCCTTAGCACGTAAAGGAATATTATTTGGGGGTCCAGCCATGGAGAAGAGTTTAGACACGAGGAGAAGATAAGGAACACACCCATTATCACGAAATCACATTAGGATTCTCTTTTTAACCTGTTCCTTAAAACACTAGTGCTTAGGAAATCTATTGGAGGCAGAAGCCGTCAAGGGTAGCTTAGGGTTAGGGTTAGGGTTAGGGTGAGGGTTAGGGTACGGTTTAGGGTACGGGTTCCGGGAGGGGTTCGGGTAGGGCGTAGGGTATGGGTTAGGGTTAGGGTTAGAGTTAGTGTTAGGGTTAGGGCTCTGTTTAGGGTACGGGTTAGGATTAGGGTACGCGCTAGGGTTAGGGTAGCGGTTAGGGTTAGGGTACGCGTTAGGGTGAGGGTAGTTAATAAACCTATCCCACTCTCTAGATACCCCTTAGCACGTATAGGAATATTATTTGGGGGTCCAGCCATGGAGAAGAGTTTAGACACTAGGAGAAGATAAGGAACACACCCATTATCACGGAATGACATTAGGATTCTCTTTTTAACCTGTTCCTTAAAACACTAGTGCTTAGGAAATCTATTGGAGGCAGAAGCAGTCAAGGGTAGCTTAGGGTTAGGGTTAGGGTTAGGGTGAGGGCTACGGTATGGCTTAGGGTACGGGTTCGGGGAGGGGTTCGGGTAGGGCGTAGGGTATGGGTTAGGGTTAGGGTTAGGGTTAGTGTTAGGGTTAGGGCTCGGTTTAGGGTACGGGTTAGGATTAGGGTACGCGTTAGTGTTAGGGTAGTGGTTAGGGTTAGGGTACGCTTTAGGGTGAGGGTAGTTATTAAACATATCCCACTCTCTAGATACCCCTTAGCACGTAAAGGAATATTATTTGGGTGTCCAGCCATGGAGAAGAGTTTAGACACTAGGAGAAGATAAGGAACACAACCATTATCAAGAAATCACAATATGATTCTCTTTTTAAACTGTTCCTTAAAACACTAGTGCTTAGGAAATCTATTGGAGGCAGAAGCCGTCAAGGGAAGCTTAGGGTTAGGGTTAGGGTTAGGGTGAGGGTTAGGGTACGGCTTAGGGTACGGGTTCGGGGAGGGGTTCGGGTAGGGCGTAGGCTATGGGTTAGGGTTAGGGTTAGGGTTAGTGTTAGGGTTAGGGCTCGGTTTAGGGTACGGGTTAGGATTAGGGTACGCGTTAGGGTTAGGGTAGGGGTTAGGGTTAGGGTATGCGATAGGGTGAGGTTAGTTTTTAAACCTATTCCACTCTCTAGATACCCCTTAGCACGTACAGGAATATTATTGGGGGTCCAGCCATGGAGAAGAGTTTAGACCCTAGGAGAAGATAAGGAACACACCCATTATCACGAAATCACATTAGGATTCTCTTTTTAACCTGTTCCTTAAAACACTAGTGCTTAGGAAATCTATTGGAGGCAGAAGCAGTCAAGGGTAGCTTAGGGTTAGGGTTCGGGTTAGGGTGAGGGTTAGGGTACGGCTTAGGGTACGGGTTCGGGGAGGGGTTCGGGTAGGGCGTAGGGTATGGGTTAGGGTTAGGGTTAGGGTTAGTGTTAGGGTTAGGGCTCGGTTTAGGGTACGGGTTAGGATTAGGGTACGCGTTATGGTTAGTGTACGCGTTAGGGTGAGGGTAGTTATTAAACCTATCCCACTCTCTAGATACCCCTTAGCACGTACAGGAATATTATTGGGGGTCCAGCCATGGAGAAGAGTTTAGACACTAGGAGAAGAATAGGAACACACCCATTATCACGAAATCACATTAGGATTCTCTTTTTAACCTGTTCCTTAAAACACTAGTGCTTAGGAAATCTATTGGAGGCAGAAGCAGTCAAGGGTAGCTTAGGGTTAGGGTTAGGGTTAGGGTGAGGGTTAGGGTATGGCTTAGGGTACGGGTTCGGGGAGGGGTTCAGGTAGGGCGTAGGGTATGGGTTAGGGTTAGGGTTAGGGATAGTGTTAGGGTTAGGGCTCGGTTTAGTGTACGGGTTAGGATTAGGGTATGCGTTAGTGTTAGGGTAGGTGTTAGGGTTAGGGTACGCGATAGGGTGAGGTTAGTTATTAAACCTATCCCACTCTCTAGATACCCCTTAGCACGTAAAGGAATATTATTTGGGGGTCCAGCCATGGAGAAGAGTTTAGACACGAGGAGAAGATAAGGAACACACCCATTATCAAGAAATCACATTAGGATTCTCTTTTTAACCTGTTCCTTAAAACACTAGTGCTTAGGAAATCTATTGGAGGCAGAAGAAGTCAAGGGAAGCGTAGTGTTAGGGTTAGGGTTAGGGTGAGGGTTAGGGTATGGCTTAGGGTACGGGTTCGGGTAGGGCGTAGGGTATGGGTTAGGGTTACGGTTAGGGTTAGTGTTAGGGTTAGGGCTCGGTTTAGGGTACGGGTTAGGATTAGGGTACGCGTTAGTGTTAGGGTAGGTGTTAGGGTTAGGGTACGTGATAGGGTGAGGTTAGTTATTAAACCTATCCCACTCTCTAGATACCCCTTAGCACGTAAAGGAATATTATTTGGGGGTCCAGCCTTGGAGAAGAGTTTAGACACGAGGAGAATATAAGGAACACACCCATTATCAAGAAATCACATTAGGATTCTGTTTTTAACCTGTTCCTTAAAACACTAGTGCTTAGGAAATCTATTGGAGGCAGAAGCCGTCATGGGTAGCTTAGGGTTAGGGTTAGGGTTAGGTTTAGGGTGAGGGTTAGGGTACGGCTTAGTGCACGGGTTCGTGGAGGGGTTCGGGTAGGGCGTAGGGTATGGGTTAGGATTAGGGTTAGGGTTAGTGTTAGGGTTAGGGCTCGTTTTAGGGTACGGGTTAGGATTAGGGTACGCGTTAGGGTTAGGGTAGGGGTTAGGGTTAGGGTACGCGTTAGGGTGGGGGTAGTTATTAAACCTATCACACTCTCTAGATACCCCTTAGCACGTAAAGGAATATTATTTGGGGCTCCAGCCATGGAGAAGAGTTTAGACACGAGGAGAAGGTAAGGAACACACCCATTATCAAGAAATCACATTAGGATTCTCATTTTAACATGTTCCTTAAAACACTAGTGCTTAGGAAATCTATTGGAGGCAGAAGCCGTCATGGGTAGCTTAGGGTTAGGGTTAGGGTTAGGTTTAGGGTGAGGGTTAGGGTACGGCTTAGTGCACGGGTTCGTGGAGGGGTTCGGGTAGGGCGTAGGGTATGGGTTAGGGTTAGGGTTAGGGTTACTGTTAGGGTTAGGGCTGGGTTTAGGGTACGGGTTAGGATTAGGGTACGCGTTAGGGTTAGTGTACGCATTAGGGTGAGGGTAGTTATTAAACCTATCCCACTCTCTAGATACCCCTTAGCACGTAAAGGAATATTATTTGGGTGTCCAGCCATGGAGAAGAGTTTAGACACTAGGAGAAGATAAGGAACACACCCATTATCAAGAAATCACAATATGATTCTCTTTTTAAACTGTTCCTTAAAACACTAGTGCTTAGGAAATCTATTGGAGGCAGAAGCCGTCAAGGGTAGCTTAGGGTTAGGGTTAGGGTTAGGGTGAGGGTTAGGGTACGGCTTAGGGTACGGGTTCGGGGAGGGGTTCGGGTAGGGCGTAGGCTATGGGTTAGGGTTAGGGTTAGGGTTAGTGTTAGGGTTAGGGCTCGGTTTAGGGTACGGGTTAGGATTAGGGTACACGTTAGGGTTAGGGTAGGGGTTAGGGTTAGGGTATGCGATAGGGTGAGGTTAGTTTTTAAACCTATTCCACTCTCTAGATACCCCTTAGCACGTACAGGAATATTATTGGGGGTCCAGCCATGGAGAAGAGTTTAGACCCTAGGAGAAGATAAGGAACACACCCATTATCACGAAATCACATTAGGATTCTCTTTTTAACCTGTTCCTTAAAACACTAGTGCTTAGGAAATCTATTGGAGGCAGAAGCAGTCAAGGGTAGCTTAGGGTTAGGGTTAGGGTTAGGGTGAGGGTTAGGGTACGGCTTAGGGCACGGGTTCGGGGAGGGGTTCGGGTAGGGCGTAGGGTATGGGTTAGGGTTAGGGTTAGGGTTAGTGTTAGGGTTAGGGCTCGGTTTAGGGTACGGGTTAGGATTAGGGTACGCGTTAGGGTTAGGGTAGGTGTTAGGGTTAGGGTACGCATTAGGGTGAGGGTAGTTATTAAACCTATCCCACTCTCTAGATACCCCCTAGCACGTAAAGGAATATTATTTGGGGGTCCAGCCATGGAGAAGAGTTTAGACACTAGGAGAAGATAAGGAACACACCCATTATGAAGAAATCACATTAGGATTCTCTTTTTAACCAGTTCCTTAAAACACTAGTGCTTAGGAAATCTATTGGAGGCAGAAGCCGTCAAGGGTAGCTTAGGGTTAGGGTTAGGGTGAGGGTTAGGGTACGGCTTACGATACGGGTTCGGGGAGGGGTTCGGGTAGGGCGTATGGTATGGGTTACGGTTAGGGTTAGGGCTAGTGTTAGGGTTTGGGCTCGGTTTAGGGTACGGGTTAGGATTAGGTTATGCGTTAGGGTTAGGGTAGGGGTTAGGGTTAGGGTACGCGTTATGGTGAGGGTAGTTATTAAACCTATCACACTTTCTAGATACCCCTTAGCACATAAAGGAATATTATTTGGGGGTCCAGCCATGGAGAAGAGTTTAGACATGAGGAGAAGATAAGGAACACACCCATTATCAAGAAATCACATTAGGATTCTCTTTTTAACATGTTCCTTAAAACACTAGTGCTTAGGAAATGTATTGGAGGCAGAAGCCGTCAAGGGTAGCTTAGGGTTAGGGTTAGGGTTAGGGTGAGGGTTAGGGTACGGCTTAGGGCACGGGTTCGGGGAGGGGTTCGGGTAGGGCGTAGGGTATGGGTTAGGGTTAGGGTTAGGGTTAGTGTTAGGGTTAGGGCTCGGTTTAGGGTACGGGTTAGGATTAGGGTACGCGTTAGGGTTAGTGTACGCGTTAGGGTGAGGGTAGTTATTAAACCTATCTCACTCTCTAGATACCCCTTAGCACGTACAGGAATATTATTGGGGGTCCAGCCATGGAGAAGAGTTTAGACACTAGGAGAAGATAAGGAACACACCCATTATCACGAAATCACATTAGGATTCTCTTTTTAACCTGTTCCTTAAAACACTAGTGCTTAGGAAATCTATTGGAGGCAGAAGCAGTCAAGGGTAGCTTAGGGTTAGGGTTAGGGTTAGGGTGAGGGTTAGGGTATGGCTTAGGGTACGGGTTCGGGGAGGGATTCGGGTAGGGCGTAGGGTATGGGTTAGGGTTAGGGTTAGGGTTAGTGTTAGGGTTAGGGCTCGGTTTAGGGTACGGTTTAGGATTAGGGTACGCGTTAGGGTTAGGGTAGGGATTAGGGTTAGGGTACGCGTTAGGGTGGGGGTATTTATTAAACCTATCACACTCTCTAGATACCCCTTATCACGTAAAGGAATATTATTTGGGGGTCCAGCCTTGGAGAAGAGTTTAGACACGAGGAGAATATAAGGAACACACCCATTATCAAGAAATCACATTAGGATTCTGTTTTTAACCTGTTCCTTAAAACACTAGTGCTTAGGAAATCTATTGGAGGCAGAAGCAGTCAAGGGTAGCTTAGGGTTATGGTTAGGGTTAGGGTGAGGGTTAGGGTATGGCTTAGGGTACTGGTTCGGGGAGGGGTTCGGCTAGGGCGTAGGGTATGGGTTAGGATTAGGGTTAGGGTTAGTGTTAGGGTTAGGGCTCGTTTTAGGGTACGGGTTAGGATTAGGGTACGCGTTAGGGTTAGGGTAGGGGTTAGGGTTAGGGTACGCGTTAGGGTGCGGGTAGTTATTAAACCTATCACACTCTCTAGATACCCCTTAGCACGTAAAGGAATATTATTTGGGGCTCCAGCCATGGAGAAGAGTTTAGACACGAGGAGAAGGTAAGGAACACACCCATTATCAAGAAATCACATTAGGATTCTCTTTTTAACCAGTTCCTTAAAACACTAGTGCTTAGGAAATCTATTGGAGGCAGAAGCCGTCAAGGGTAGCTTAGGGTTAGGGTTAGGGTTAGGGTGAGGGTTAGGGTACGGCTTACGATAAGGGTTCGGGGAGGGGTTCGGGTAGGGCGTAAGGTATGGGTTAGGGTTAGGGTTAGGGTTAGTGTTAGGGTTTGGGCTCGGTTTAGGGTACGGGTTAGGATTAGGGTACACGTTAGGGTTAGGGTAGGGGTTAGGGTTAGGGTACGCGATAGGGTGAGGGTAGTTATTAAACCTATCACACTCTCTAGATACCCCTTAGCACATAAAGGAATATTATTTGGGGGTCCAGCCATGGAGAAGAGTTTAGACACGAGGAGAAGATAAGGAACACACCCATTATCAAGAAATCACATTAGGATTCTCTTTTTAACATGTTCCTTAAAACACTAGTGCTTAGGAAATCTATTGGAGGCAGAAGCCGTCAAGGGTAGCTTAGGGTTAGGGTTAGGGTTAGGGTGAGGGTTAGGGTACGGCTTAGGGCACGGGTTCGGGGAGGGGTTCGGGTAGGGCGTAGGGTATGGGTTAGGGTTAGGGTTAGGGATAGTGTTAGGGTTAGGGCTCGGTTTAGTGTACGGGTTAGGATTAGGGTACGCGTTAGTGTTAGGGTAGGTGTTAGGGTTAGGGTACGCGATAGGGTGAGGTTAGTTATTAAACCTATCCCACTCTCTAGATACCCCTTAGCACGTAAAGGAATATTATTTGGGGGTCCAGCCATGGAGAAGAGTTTAGACACAAGGAGAAGATAAGGAACACACCCATTATCAAGAAATCACATTAGGATTCTCTTTTTAACCTGTTCCTTAAAACACTAGTGCTTAGGAAATCTATTGGAGGCAGAAGTAGTCAAGGGTAGCTTAGGGTTAGGGTTAGGGTTAGGGTGAGGGTTAGGGTATGGCTTAGGGTACGGGTTCGGGGAGGGGTTCGGGTAGGGCGTAGGGTATGGGTTAGGATTAGGGTTAGGGTTAGTGTTAGGGTTAGGGCTCGGTTTAGGGTACGGGTTAGGATTAGGGTACGCGTTAGGGTTAGGGTAGGGGTTAGGGTTAGGGTACGCATTAGGGTGGGGGTAGTTATTAAACCTATCACACTCTCTAGATACCCCTTAGCACGTAAAGGAATATTATTTGGGGGTCCAGCCATGGAGAAGAGTTTAGACACGAGGAGAAGATAAGGAACACACCCATTATCAAGAAATCACATTAGGATTCTCTTTTTAACATGTTCCTTAAAACACTAGTGCTTAGGAAATCTATTGGAGGCAGAAGCCGTCAAGGGTAGCTTAGGGTTAGGGTTAGGGTTAGGTTTAGGGTGAGGGTTAGGGTACGGCTTAGGGCACGGGTTCGGGGAGGGGTTCGGGTAGGGCGTAGGGTATGGGTTAGGGTTAGGGTTAGGGATAGTGTTAGGGTTAGGGCTCGGTTTAGTGTACGGGTTAGGATTAGGGTATGCGTTAGTGTTAGGGTAGGTGTTAGGGTTAGGGTACGCGATAGGGTGAGGTTAGTTATTAAACCTATCCCACTCTCTAGATACCCCTTAGCACGTAAAGGAATATTATTTGGGGGTCCAGCCATGGAGAAGAGTTTAGACACGAGGAGAAGATAAGGAACACACCCATTATCAAGAAATCACATTAGGATTCTCTTTTTAACCTGTTCCTTAAAACACTAGTGCTTAGGAAATCTATTGGAGGCAGAAGAAGTCAAGGGAAGCGTAGTGTTAGGGTTAGGGTTAGGGTGAGGGTTAGGGTATGGCTTAGGGTACGGGTTCGGGTAGGGCGTAGGGTATCGGTTAGGGTTACGGTTAGGGTTAGTGTTAGGGTTAGGGCTCGGTTTAGGGTACGGGTTAGGATTAGGGTACGCGTTAGTGTTAGGGTAGGTGTTAGGGTTAGGGTACGTGATAGGGTGAGGTTAGTTATTAAACCTATCCCACTCTCTAGATACCCCTTAGCACGTAAAGGAATATTATTTGGGGGTCCAGCCTTGGAGAAGAGTTTAGACACGAGGAGAATATAAGGAACACACCCATTATCAAGAAATCACATTAGGATTCTGTTTTTAACCTGTTCCTTAAAACACTAGTGCTTAGGAAATCTATTGGAGGCAGAAGCAGTCAAGGGTAGCTTAGGGTTAGGGTTAGGGTTAGGGTGAAGGTTAGGGTATGGCTTAGGGTAAGGGTTCGGGGAGGGGTTCGGCTAGGGCGTAGGGTATGGGTTAGGATTAGGGTTAGGGTTAGTGTTAGGGTTAGGGCTCGTTTTAGGGTACGGGTTAGGATTAGGGTACGCGTTAGGGTTAGGGTAGGGGTTAGGGTTAGGGTACGCGTTAGGGTGGGGGTAGTTATTAAACCTATCACACTCTCTAGATACCCCTTAGCACGTAAAGGAATATTATTTGGGGCTCCAGCCATGGAGAAGAGTTTAGACACGAGGAGAAGGTAAGGAACACACCCATTATCAAGAAATCACATTAGGATTCTCATTTTAACATGTTCCTTAAAACACTAGTGCTTAGGAAATCTATTGGAGGCAGAAGCCGTCATGGGTAGCTTAGGGTTAGGGTTAGGGTTAGGTTTAGGGTGAGGGTTAGGGTACGGCTTAGTGCACGGGTTCGGGGAGGGGTTCGGGTAGGGCGTAGGGTATGGGTTAGGGTTAGGGTTAGGGTTACTGTTAGGGTTAGGGCTGGGTTTAGGGTACGGGTTAGGATTAGGGTACGCGTTAGGGTTAGTGTACGCATTAGGGTGAGGGTAGTTATTAAACCTATCCCACTCTCTAGATACCCCTTAGCACGTAAAGGAATATTATTTGGGGGTCCAGCCATGGAGAAGAGTTTAGACACTAGGAGAAGATAAGGAACACACCCATTATCACGAAATCACATTAGGATTCTCTTTTTAACCTGTTCCTTAAAACACTAGTGCTTAGGAAATCTATTGGAGGCAGAAGCAGTCAAGGGTAGCTTAGGGTTAGGGTTAGGGTTAGGGTGAGGGTTAGGGTATGGCTTAGGGTACGGGTTCGGGGAGGGGTTCGGGTAGGGCATAGGGTATGGGTTAGGGTTAGGGTTAGAGTTAGTGTTAGGGTTAGGGCTCGGTTTAGGGTACGGGTTAGGATTAGGGTACGCGTTAGTGTTAGGGTAGTGGTTAGGGTTAGGGTACGCTTTAGGGTGAGGGTAGTTATTAAACCTATCCCACTCTCTAGATACCCCTTAGCACGTAAAGGAATATTATTTGGGTGTCCAGCCATGGAGAAGAGTTTAGACACTAGGAGAAGATAAGGAACACACCCATTATCAAGAAATCACAATATGATTCTCTTTTTAAACTGTTCCTTAAAACACTAGTGCTTAGGAAATCTATTGGAGGCAGAAGCCGTCAAGGGTAGCTTAGGGTTAGGGTTAGGGTTAGGGTGAGGGTTAGGGTACGGCTTAGGGTACGGGTTCGGGGAGGGGTTCGGGTAGGGCGTAGGCTATGGGTTAGGGTTAGGGTTAGGGTTAGTGTTAGGGTTAGGGCTCGGTTTAGGGTACGGGTTAGGATTAGGGTACACGTTAGGGTTAGGGTAGGGGTTAGGGTTAGGGTATGCGATAGGGTGAGGTTAGTTTTTAAACCTATTCCACTCTCTAGATACCCCTTAGCACGTACAGGAATATTATTGGGGGTCCAGCCATGGAGAAGAGTTTAGACCCTAGGAGAAGATAAGGAACACACCCATTATCACGAAATCACATTAGGATTCTCTTTTTAACCTGTTCCTTAAAACACTAGTGCTTAGGAAATCTATTGGAGGCAGAAGCAGTCAAGGGTAGCTTAGGGTTAGGGTTAGGGTTAGGGTGAGGGTTAGGATACGGCTTAGGGCACGGGTTCGGGGAGGGGTTCGGGTAGGGCGTAGGGTATGGGTTAGGGTTAGGGTTAGGGTTAGTGTTAGGGTTAGGGCTCGGTTTAGGGTACGGGTTAGGATTAGGGTACGCGTTAGGGTTAGGGTAGGTGTTAGGGTTAGGGTACGCATTAGGGTGAGGGTAGTTATTAAACCTATCCCACTCTCTAGATACCCCCTAGCACGTAAAGGAATATTATTTGGGGGTCCAGCCATGGAGAAGAGTTTAGACACTAGGAGAAGATAAGGAACACACCCATTATCAAGAAATCACATTAGGATTCTCTTTTTAACCAGTTCCTTAAAACACTAGTGCTTAGGAAATCTATTGGAGGCAGAAGCCGTCAAGGGTAGCTTAGGGTTAGGGTTAGGGTGAGGGTTAGGGTACGGCTTACGATACGGGTTCGGGGAGGGGTTCGGGTAGGGCGTATGGTATGGGTTACGGTTAGGGTTAGGGCTAGTGTTAGGGTTTGGGCTCGGTTTAGGGTACGGGTTAGGATTAGGTTATGCGTTAGGGTTAGGGTAGGGGTTAGGGTTAGGGTACGCGTTATGGTGAGGGTAGTTATTAAACCTATCACACTTTCTAGATACCCCTTAGCACATAAAGGAATATTATTTGGGGGTCCAGCCATGGAGAAGAGTTTAGACATGAGGAGAAGATAAGGAACACACCCATTATCAAGAAATCACATTAGGATTCTCTTTTTAACATGTTCCTTAAAACACTAGTGCTTAGGAAATGTATTGGAGGCAGAAGCCGTCAAGGGTAGCTTAGGGTTAGGGTTAGGGTTAGGGTGAGGGTTAGGGTACGGCTTAGGGCACGGGTTCGGGGAGGGGTTCGGGTAGGGCGTAGGGTATGGGTTAGGGTTAGGGTTAGGGTTAGTGTTAGGGTTAGGGCTCGGTTTAGGGTACGGGTTAGGATTAGGGTACGCGTTAGGGTTAGTGTACGCGTTAGGGTGAGGGTAGTTATTAAACCTATCTCACTCTCTAGATACCCCTTAGCACGTACAGGAATATTATTGGGTGTCCAGCCATGGAGAAGAGTTTAGACACTAGGAGAAGATAAGGAACACACCCATTATCACGAAATCACATTAGGATTCTCTTTTTAACCTGTTCCTTAAAACACTAGTGCTTAGGAAATCTATTGGAGGCAGAAGCAGTCAAGGGTAGCTTAGGGTTAGGGTTAGGGTTAGGGTGAGGGTTAGGGTATGGCTTAGGGTACGGGTTCGGGGAGGGATTCGGGTAGGGCGTAGGGTATGGGTTAGGGTTAGGGTTAGGGTTAGTGTTAGGGTTAGGGCTCGGTTTAGGGTACGGTTTAGGATTAGGGTACGCGTTAGGGTTAGGGTAGGGATTAGGGTTAGGGTACGCGTTAGGGTGGGGGTATTTATTAAACCTATCACACTCTCTAGATACCCCTTATCACGTAAAGGAATATTATTTGGGGGTCCAGCCTTGGAGAAGAGTTTAGACACGAGGAGAATATAAGGAACACACCCATTATCAAGAAATCACATTAGGATTCTGTTTTTAACCTGTTCCTTAAAACACTAGTGCTTAGGAAATCTATTGGAGGCAGAAGCAGTCAAGGGTAGCTTAGGGTTATGGTTAGGGTTAGGGTGAGGGTTAGGGTATGGCTTAGGGTACTGGTTCGGGGAGGGGTTCGGCTAGGGCGTAGGGTATGGGTTAGGATTAGGGTTAGGGTTAGTGTTAGGGTTAGGGCTCGTTTTAGGGTACGGGTTAGGATTAGGGTACGCGTTAGGGTTAGGGTAGGGGTTAGGGTTAGGGTACGCGTTAGGGTGCGGGTAGTTATTAAACCTATCACACTCTCTAGATACCCCTTAGCACGTAAAGGAATATTATTTGGGGCTCCAGCCATGGAGAAGAGTTTAGACACGAGGAGAAGGTAAGGAACACACCCATTATCAAGAAATCACATTAGGATTCTCTTTTTAACCAGTTCCTTAAAACACTAGTGCTTAGGAAATCTATTGGAGGCAGAAGCCGTCAAGGGTAGCTTAGGGTTAGGGTTAGGGTTAGGGTGAGGGTTAGGGTACGGCTTACGATAAGGGTTCGGGGAGGGGTTCGGGTAGGGCGTAAGGTATGGGTTAGGGTTAGGGTTAGGGTTAGTGTTAGGGTTTGGGCTCGGTTTAGGGTACGGGTTAGGATTAGGGTACACGTTAGGGTTAGGGTAGGGGTTAGGGTTAGGGTACGCGATAGGGTGAGGGTAGTTATTAAACCTATCACACTCTCTAGATACCCCTTAGCACATAAAGGAATATTATTTGGGGGTCCAGCCATGGAGAAGAGTTTAGACACGAGGAGAAGATAAGGAACACACCCATTATCAAGAAATCACATTAGGATTCTCTTTTTAACATGTTCCTTAAAACACTAGTGCTTAGGAAATCTATTGGAGGCAGAAGCCGTCAAGGGTAGCTTAGGGTTAGGGTTAGGGTTAGGGTGAGGGTTAGGGTACGGCTTAGGGCACGGGTTCGGGGAGGGGTTCGGGTAGGGCGTAGGGTATGGGTTAGGGTTAGGGTTAGGGATAGTGTTAGGGTTAGGGCTCGGTTTAGTGTACGGGTTAGGATTAGGGTACGCGTTAGTGTTAGGGTAGGTGTTAGGGTTAGGGTACGCGATAGGGTGAGGTTAGTTATTAAACCTATCCCACTCTCTAGATACCCCTTAGCACGTAAAGGAATATTATTTGGGGGTCCAGCCATGGAGAAGAGTTTAGACACAAGGAGAAGATAAGGAACACACCCATTATCAAGAAATCACATTAGGATTCTCTTTTTAACCTGTTCCTTAAAACACTAGTGCTTAGGAAATCTATTGGAGGCAGAAGTAGTCAAGGGTAGCTTAGGGTTAGGGTTAGGGTTAGGGTGAGGGTTAGGGTATGGCTTAGGGTACGGGTTCGGGGAGGGGTTCGGGTAGGGCGTAGGGTATGGGTTAGGATTAGGGTTAGGGTTAGTGTTAGGGTTAGGGCTCGGTTTAGGGTACGGGTTAGGATTAGGGTACGCGTTAGGGTTAGGGTAGGGGTTAGGGTTAGGGTACGCATTAGGGTGGGGGTAGTTATTAAACCTATCACACTCTCTAGATACCCCTTAGCACGTAAAGGAATATTATTTGGGGGTCCAGCCATGGAGAAGAGTTTAGACACGAGGAGAAGATAAGGAACACACCCATTATCAAGAAATCACATTAGGATTCTCTTTTTAACATGTTCCTTAAAACACTAGTGCTTAGGAAATCTATTGGAGGCAGAAGCCGTCAAGGGTAGCTTAGGGTTAGGGTTAGGGTTAGGTTTAGGGTGAGGGTTAGGGTACGGCTTAGGGCACGGGTTCGGGGAGGGGTTCGGGTAGGGCGTAGGGTATGGGTTAGGGTTAGGGTTAGGGTTACTGTTAGGGTTAGGGCTCGCTTTAGGGTACGGGTTAGGATTAGGGTACGCGTTAGGGTTAGTGTACGCGTTAGGGTGAGGGTAGTTATTAAACCTATCCCACTCTCTAGATACCCCTTAGCACGTAATGGAATATTATTTGGGGGTCCAGCCATGG
Organism: Balaenoptera acutorostrata; assembly: GCF_949987535.1. Lineage (NCBI taxonomy): Eukaryota > Metazoa > Chordata > Mammalia > Artiodactyla > Balaenopteridae > Balaenoptera > Balaenoptera acutorostrata. The sequence goes on from NW_026646693.1 coordinate 125,821, forward strand.
AGAAGAGTTTAGACACTAGGAGAAGATAAGGAACACACCCATTATCAAGAAATCACAATATGATTCTCTTTTTAAACTGTTCCTTAAAACACTAGTGCTTAGGAAATCTATTGGAGGCAGAAGCCGTCAAGGGTAGCTTAGGGTTAGTGTTAGGGTTAGGGTGAGGGTTAGGGTACGGCTTAGGGTACGGGTTCGGGGAGGGGTTCGGGTAGGGCGTAGGCTATGGGCTAGGGTTAGGGTTAGGGTTAGTGTTAGGGTTAGGGCTCGGTTTAGGGTACGGGTTAGGATTAGGGTAAGCGTTAGGGTTAGGTTAGGGGTTAGGGTTAGGGTATGCGATAGGGTGAGGTTAGTTTTTAAACCTATCCCACTCTCTAGATACCCCTTAGCACGTACAGGAATATTATTGGGTGTCCAGCCATGGAGAAGAGTTTAGACCCTAGGAGAAGATAAGGAACACACCCATTATCACGAAATCACATTAGGATTCTCTTTTTAACCTGTTCCTTAAAACACTAGTGCTTAGGATATCTATTGGAGGCAGAAGCAGTCAAGGGTAGCTTAGGGTTAGGGTTAGGGTGAGGGTTAGGGTACGGCTTAGGGTACGGGTTCGGGGAGGGGTTCGGGTAGGGCGTAGGGTATGGGTTAGGGTTAGGGTTAGGGTTAGTGTTAGTGTTAGGGGTCGGTTTATGTTACGGGTTAGGATTAGGGTACGCGTTAGTGTTATGGTAGTGGTTAGGGTTAGGGTACGCTTTAGGGTGAGGGTAGTTATTAAACCTATCCCACTCTCTAGATACCCCTTAGCACGTAAAGGAATATTATTTGGGGGTCCAGCCATGGGGAAGAGTTTAGACACTAGGAGAAGATAAGGAACACACCCATTATCAAGAAATCACAATATGATTCTCTTTTTAAACTGTTCCTTAAAACACTAGTGCTTAGGAAATTTATTGGAGGCAGAAGCAGTCAAGGGTAGCTTAGGGTTAGGGTTAGGGTTAGGGTGAGGGTTAGGGTATGGCTTACGGTACGGGTTCGGGGAGGGGTTCGGGTAGGGCGTAGGGTATGGGTTAGGGTTAGGGTTAGGGTTAGTGTTAGGGTTAGGGCTCGGTTTAGGGTATGGGTTAGGATTAGGGTACGCGTTAGGGTTAGGGTAGGGGTTAGGGTTAGGGTATGCGATAGGGTGAGGTTAGTTATTAAACCTATCCCACTCTCTAGATACCCCTTAGCACGTAAAGGAATATTATTTGGGGGTCCAGCCATGGAGAAGAGTTTAGACACTAGGAGAAGATAAGGAACACACCCATTATCAAGAAATCACATTAGGATTCTCTTTTTAACCAGTTCCTTAAAACACTAGTGCTTAGGAAATCTATTGGAGGCAGAAGCCGTCAAGGGTAGCTTAGTGTTAGGGTTAGGGTTAGGGTGAGGGTTAGGGTACGGCTTACGATACGGGTTCGGGGAGGGGTTCGGGTAGGGCGTAGGGTATGGGTTAGGGTTAGGGTTAGGGCTAGTGTTAGGGTTAGGGCTCGGGTTAGGGTATGGGTTAGGATTAGGGTACTCGTTAGGTTTAGGGTAGCGGTTAGGGTTAGGGTACGCATTAGGGTGAGGGTAGTTATTAAACCTATCCCACTCTCTAGATACCCCTTAGCACGTAAAGGAATATTATTTGGGGGTCCAGCCATGGAGAAGAGTTTAGACACTAGGAGAAGATAAGGAACACACCCATTATCAAGAAATCACATTAGGATTCTCTTTTTAACCTGTTCCTTAAAACACTAGTGCTTAGGAAATCTATTGGAGGCAGAAGCAGTCAAGGTTAGCTTAGGGTTAGGGTTAGGGTTAGGGTGAGGGCTAGGGTATGGCTTAGGGTACGGGTTCGGGGAGGGGTTCGGGTAGGGCGTAGGGTATGGGTTAGGGTTAGGGTTGGGGCTCGGTTTAGGGTACGGGATAGGATTAGGGAACGCGTTAGGGTTAGGGTAGGGGTTAGGGTTAGGTTACGTGTTAGGGTGAGGGTAGTTATTAAACCTATCACACTCTCTAGATACCCCTTAGCACGTAAAGGAATATTATTTGGGGGTCCAGCCATGGAGAAGAGTTTAGACACGAGGAGAAGTTAAGGAACACACCCCTTATCAAGAAATCACATTAGGATTCTCTTTTTAACCTGTTCCTTAAAACACTAGTGCTTAGGAAATCTATTGGAGGCAGAAGCAGTCAAGGGTAGCTTAGGTTTAGGGTTAGGGTTAGGGTGAGGAATAGGGTATGGCTTAGGGTATGGGTTCGGGGAGGGGTTCGGGTAGGGCGTAGGGTATGGGTTAGGGTTAGGGTTAGGGTTAGTGTTAGGGTTAGGGCTCGGTTTAGGGTACGGGTTAGGATTAGGGTACGCGTTAGTGTTAGGGTAGGTGTTAGGGTTAGTGTACGCGTTAGGGTGAGGTTAGTTATTAAACCTATCCCACTCTAGATACACCTTAGCACGTAAAGGAATATTATTTGGGGGTCCAGCCATGGAGAAGAGTTTAGACACTAGGAGAAGATAAGGAACACACCCATTATCAAGAAATCACATTAGGATTCTCTTTTTAACCTGTTCCTTAAAACACTAGTGCTTAGGAAATCTATTGGAGGCAGAAGCAGTCAAGGGTAGCTTAGGGTTAGGGTTAGGGTTAGGGTGAGGGTTAGGGTACGGCTTACGATACGGGTTCGGGGAGGGGTTCGGGTAGGGCGTAGGGTATGGGTTAGGGTTAGGGTTAGGGCTAGTGTTAGGGTTAGGGCACGGATTAGGTTACGGGTTAGGATTAGGGTATGCGTTAGGGTTAGGGTAGGGGTTAGGGTTAGGGTACGCGTTAGGGTGAGGGTAGTTATTAAACCTATCCCACTCTCTAGATACCCCTTAGCACGTAAAGGAATATTATTTGGGGGTCCAGCCATGGAGAAGAGTTTAGACACGAGGAGAAGATAAGGAACACACCCATTATCAAGAAATCACATTAGGATTCTCTTTTTAACCTGTTCCTTAAATCACTAGTGCTTAGGAAATCTATTGGAGGCAGAAGCCGTCAAGGGTAGCTTAGGGTTAGGGTTAGGGTTAGGGTGAGGGTTAGGGTATGGTTTAGGCTACGGGTTCAGGGAGGGGTTCGGGTAGGGCGTAGGGTATGGGTTAGGGTTAGGGTTAGAGTTAGTGTTAGGGTTAGGGCTCGGTTTAGGGTATGGGTTAGGATTAGGGTACGAGTTAGGGTTAGGGTAGGGGTTAGGGTTAGGGTACGCGTTAGGGTGAGGGTAGTTATTAAACCTATCCCACTCTCTAGATACCCCTTAGCACGTAAAGGAATATTATTTGGGGGTCCAGCCATGGAGAAGAGTTTAGACACTAGGAGAAGATAAGGAACACACCCATTATCACGAAAACACATTAGGATTCTCTTTTTAACCTGTTCCTTAAAACACTAGTGCTTAGGAAATCTATTGGAGGCAGAAGCAGTCAAGGGTAGCTTAGGGTTAGGGATAGGGTTAGGGTGAGGGCTAGGGTATGGCTTACGGTACGGGTTCGGGGAGGGGTGCGGGTAGGGCGTAGGGTATGGGTTAGGGTTAGTGTTATGGTTAGGGCTCGGTTTAGGGTACGGGTTAGGATTAGGGTACGCCTTAGGGTTAGGGTAGGGGTTAGGGTTAGGGTACGTGTTAGGGTGAGGGTAGTTATTAAACCTATCACACTCTCTAGATACCCTTTAGCACATAAAGGAATATTATTTGGGGGTCCAGCCATGGAGAAGAGTTTAGACACGAGGAGAAGATAAGGAACACACCCATTATCAAGAAATCACATTAGGATTCTCTTTTTAACATGTTCCTTAAAACACTAGTGCTTAGGAAATCTATTGGAGGCAGAAGCCGTCAAGGGTAGCTTAGGGTTAGGGTTAGGGTTAGGTTTAGGGTGAGGGTTAGGGTACGGCTTAGGGCACGGGTTCGGGGAGGGGTTCGGGTAGGGCGTAGGGTATGGGTTAGGGTTAGGGTTAGGGTTAGTGTTAGGGTTAGGGCTCGGTTTAGGGTACGGGTTAGGATTAGGGTACGCGTTAGGGTTAGTGTACGCGTTAGGGTGAGGGTAGTTATTAAACCTATCCCACTCTCTAGATACCCCTTAGCACGTACAGGAATATTATTGGGGGTCCAGCAACGGAGAAGAGTTTAGACACTAGGAGAAGATAAGGAACACACCCATTATCACGAAATCACATTAGGATTCTCTTTTTAACCTGTTCCTTAAAACACTAGTGCTTAGGAAATCTATTGGAGGCAGAAGCAGTCAAGGGTAGCTTAGGGTTAGGGTTAGGGTTAGGGTGAGGGTTAGGGTATGGCTTAGGGTACGGGTTTGGGGAGGGGTTCGGGTAGGGCGTAGGGTATGGGTTAGGGTTAGGGTTAGGGTTAGTGTTAGGGTTAGGGCTCGGTTTAGGGTACGGGTTAGGATTAGTGTACGCGTTAGTGTTAGGGTAGTGGTTAGGGTTAGGGTACGCGTTAGGGTGGGGGTAGTTATTAAACCTATCACACTCTCTTGATACCCCTTAGCACGTAAAGGAATATTATTTGGGGGTCCAGCTTTGGAGAAGTGTTTAGACACGAGGAGAATATAAGGAACACACCCATTATCAAGAAATCACATTAGGATTCTCTTTTTAACCTGTTCCTTAAAACACTAGTGCTTAGGAAATCTATTGGAGGCAGAAGCAGTCAAGGGTAGCTTAGGGTTAGGGTTAGGGTTAGGGTGAGGGTTAGGGTACGGCTTAGGGTACGGGTTCGGGGAGGGGTTCGGGTAGGGCGTAGGGTATGGGTTAGGGTTAGGGTTAGGGCTAGGGTTAGGGATAGGGCTCGGTTTAGGTAACGGGTTAGGATTAGGGTACGCTTTAGTGTTAGGGTAGGGGTTAGGGTTAGGGTACGCTTTAGGGTGAGGGTAGTTATTAAACCTATCCCACTCTCTAGATACCCCTTAGCACGTAAAGGAATATTATTTGGGCGTCCAGCCATGGAGAAGGGTTTAGACACTAGGAGAAGATAAGGAACACACCCATTATCAAGAAATCACAATATGATTCTCTTTTTAAACTGTTCCTTAAAACACTAGTGGTTAGGAAATCTATTGGAGGCAGAAGCAGTCAAGGGTAGCTTAGGGTTAGGGTTAGGGTTAGGGTGAGGGTTAGGGTACGGTTTAGGGTACGGGTTCAGGGAGGGGTTCGGGTAGGGCGTAGAGTATGGGTTAGGGTTAGGGTTTGAGTTAGTGTTAGGGTTAGGGCTCGGTTTAGGATACGGGTTAGGATTAGGGTACGCGCTAGGGTTAGGGTAGCGGTTAGGGTTAGGGTACGCGTTATGGTGAGGGTAGTTAATAAACCTATCCCACTCTCTAGATACCCCTTAGCACGTATAGGAATATTATTTGGGGGTCCAGCCATGGAGAAGAGTTTAGACACTAGGAGAAGATAAGGAACACACCCATTATCACGGAATCACTTTAGGATTCTCTTTTTAACCTGTTCCTTAAAACACTAGTGCTTAGGAAATCTATTGGAGTCAGAAGCAGTCAAGGGTAGCTTAGGGTTAGGGTTAGGGTTAGGGTGAGGGCTAGGGTATGGCTTAGGGTACGGGTTCGGGGAGGGGTTCGGGTAGGGCGTAGGGTATGGGTTAGGGTTAGGGTTAGGGTTAGTGTTAGGGTTAGGGCTCGGTTTAGGGTACGGGTTAGGATTAGGGAACGCGTTAGGGTTAGGGTAGGGGTTAGGGTAAGGGTACATGTTAGGGTGAGGGTAGTTATTAAACCTATCACACTCTCTAGATACCCCTTAGCACGTAAAGGAATATTATTTGGGGGTCCAGCCATGGAGAAGAGTTTAGACACGAGGAGAAGATAAGGAACACACCCATTATCAAGAAATCACATTAGGATTCTCTTTTTAACCTGTTCCTTAAAACACTAGTGCTTAGGAAATCTATTGGAGGCAGAAGCAGTCAAGGGTAGCTTAGGGTTAGGGTTAGGGTTAGGGTGAGGGTTAGGGTATGGCTTAGGGTACGGGTTCGGGGAGGGGTTCGGGTAGGGCGTAGGGTATGGGTTAGGGTTAGGTTTAGGGCTAGTGTTAGGGTTAGGGCTCGGTTTGGGGTACGGGTTAGGATTAGGGTACGCGTTAGGGTTAGGGTAGGGGTTAGGGTTAGGGTACACGTTAGGGTGAGGGTAGTTATTAAACCTATCACACTCTCTAGATACCCCTTAGCACGTAAAGGAATATTATTTGGGGGTCCAGCCATGGAAAAGAGTTTAGACAAGAGTAGAAGATAAAGAACACACCCATTATCAAGAAATCACATTAGGATTCTCTTTTTAACCTGTTCCTTAAATCACTAGTGCTTAGGAAATCTATTGGAGGCAGAAGCCGTCAAGGGTAGCTTAGGGTTAGGGTTAGGGTTAGGGTGAGGGTTAGGGTACGGCTTAGGGTACGGGTTCGGGGAGGGATTCGGGTAGGGCGTAGGGTATGGGTTAGGGTTAGGGTTAGGGTTAGGGTTAAGGTAAGGGCTCGGTTTAGGGTACGGGTTAGGATTAGGGTACGCGTTAGGGTTAGTGTACGCGTTAGGGTGAGGGTAGTTATTAAACCTATCCCACTCTCTAGATACCCCTTAGCACGTACAGGAATATTATTGGGGGTCCAGCCATGGAGAAGAGTTTAGACACTAGGAGAAGATAAGGAACACACCCATTATCACGAAATCACATTAGGATTCTCTTTTTAACCTGTTCCTTAAAACACTAGTGCTTAGGAAATCTATTGGAGGCAGAAGCAGTCAAGGGTAGCTTAGGGTTAGGGTTAGGGTTAGGGTGAGGGTTAGGGTATGGCTTAGGGTACGGGTTCGGGGAGGGGTTCGGGTAGGGCGTAGGGTATGGGTTAGGGTTAGGGTTAAGGCTAGTGTTAGGGTTAGGGCTCGGTTTGGGGTACGGGTTAGGATTAGGGTACGCGTTAGTGTTAGGGTAGGGGTTAGGGTTAGGGTACACGTTAGGGTGAGGGTAGTTATTAAACCTATCACACTCTCTAGATACCCCTTAGCACGTAAAGGAATATTATTTGGGGGTCCAGCCATGGAAAAGAGTTTAGACAAGAGGAGAAGATAAGGAACACACCCATTATCAAGAAATCACATTAGGATTCTCTTTTTAACCTGTTCCTTAAATCACTAGTGCTTAGGAAATCTATTGGAGGCAGAAGCCGTCAAGGGTAGCTTAGGGTTAGGGTTAGGGTTAGGGTGAGGGTTAGGGTATGGCTTAGGGTACGGGTTCGGGGAGGGATTCGGGTAGGGCGTAGGGTATGGTTTAGAATTAGGGTTAGGGTTTGTGTTAGGGTTAGGGCTCGGTTAAGGGTTCGGGTTAGGATTAGGGTACGCGTTAGTGTTAGGGTAGGGGTTAGGGTTAGGGTACGCTTTAGGGTGAGGGTAGTTATTAAACCTATCCCACTCTCTAGATACCCCTTAGCACGTAAAGGAATATTATTTGGGGGTCCAGCCATGGAGAAGGGTTTAGATACTAGGAGAAGATAAGGAACACACCCATTATCACGAAATCACATTAGGATTCTCTTTTTAACCTGTTCCTTAAAACACTAGTGCTTAGGAAATCTATTGGAGGCAGAAGCAGTCAAGGGTAGCTTAGGGTTAGGGTTAGGGTTAGGGTGAGGGTTAGGGTACGGTTTAGGGTACGGGTTCAGGGAGGGGTTCGGGTAGGGCGTAGAGTATGGGTTAGGGTTAGGGTTTGAGTTAGTGTTAGGGTTAGGGCTCGGTTTAGGGTACGGGTTAGGATTAGGGTACGCGCTAGGGTTAGGGTAGCGGTTAGGGTTAGGGTACGCGTTATGGTGAGGGTAGTTAATAAACCTATCCCACTCTCTAGATACCCCTTAGCACGTATAGGAATATTATTTGGGGGTCCAGCCATGGAGAAGAGTTTAGACACTAGGAGAAGATAAGGAACACACCCATTATCACGGAATCACATTAGGATTCTCTTTTTAACCTGTTCCTTAAAACACTAGTGCTTAGGAAATCTATTGGAGTCAGAAGCAGTCAAGGGTAGCTTAGGTTTAGGGTTAGGGTTAGGGTGAGGGCTAGGGTATGGCTTAGGGTACGGGTTCGGGGAGGGTTTCGGGTAGGGCGTAGCGTATGGGTTAGGGTTAGGGTTAGGGTTAGTGTTAGGGTTAGGGCTCGGTTTAGGGTACGGGTTAGGATTAGGGAACGCGTTAGGGTTAGGGTAGGGGTTAGGGTTAGGGTACGTGTTAGGGTGAGGGTAGTTATTAAACCTATCACACTCTCTAGATACCCCTTAGCACGTAAAGGAATATTATTTGGGGGTCCAGCCATGGAGAAGAGTTTAGACACGAGGAGAAGATAAGGAACACACCCATTATCAAGAAATCACATTAGGATTCTCTTTTTAACCTGTTCCTTAAAACACTAGTGCTTAGGAAATCTATTGGAGGCAGAAGCAGTCAAGGGTAGCTTAGGGTTAGGGTTAGGGTTAGGTTTAGGGTGAGGGTTAGGGTACGGCTTAGGGCACGGGTTCGGGGAGGGGTTCGGGTAGGGCGTAGGGTATGGGTTAGGGTTAGGGTTAGGGTTAGTGTTAGGGTTAGGGCTCGGTTTAGGGTACGGGTTAGGATTAGGGTACGCGTTAGGGTTAGTGTACGCGTTAGGGTGAGGGTAGTTATTAAACCTATCCCAGTCTCTAGATACCCCTTAGCACGTACAGGAATATTATTGGGGGTCCAGCCATAGAGAAGAGTTTAGACACTAGGAGAAGATAAGGAACACACCCATTATCACGAAATCACATTAGGATTCTCTTTTTAACCTGTTCCTTAAAACACTAGTGCTTAGGAAATCTATTGGAGGCAGAAGCAGTCAAGGGTAGCTTAGGGTTAGGGTTAGGGTTAGGGTGAGGGTTAGGGTATGGCTTAGGGTACGGGTTCGGGGAGGGGTTCGGGTAGGGCGTAGGGTATGGGTTAGGGTTAGGGTTAGGGTTAGTGTTAGGGTTAGGGCTCGGTTTAGGGTACGGGTTAGGATTAGGGTACGCGTTAGGGTTAGGGTAGGTGTTAGGGTTAGGGTACGCATTAGGGTGAGGGTAGTTATTAAACCTATCCCACTCTCTAGATACCCCCTAGCACGTAAAGGAATATTATTTGGGGGTCCAGCCATGGAGAAGAGTTTAGACACGAGGAGAAGATAAGGAACACACCCATTATCAAGAAATCACATTAGGATTCTCTTTTTAACCAGTTCCTTAAAACACTAGTGCTTAGGAAATCTATTGGAGGCAGAAGCCGTCAAGGGTAGCTTAGGGTTAGGGTTAGGGTGAGGGTTAGGGTACGGCTTACGATACGGGTTCGGGGAGGGGTTCGGGTAGGGCGTATGGTATGGGTTACGGTTAGGGTTAGGGCTAGTGTTAGGGTTTGGGCTCGGTTTAGGGTACGGGTTAGGATTAGGTTATGCGTTAGGGTTAGGGTAGGGGTTAGGGTTAGGGTACGCGTTATGGTGAGGGTAGTTATTAAACCTATCACACTTTCTAGATACCCCTTAGCACATAAAGGAATATTATTTGGGGGTCCAGCCATGGAGAAGAGTTTAGACATGAGGAGAAGATAAGGAACACACCCATTATCAAGAAATCACATTAGGATTCTCTTTTTAACATGTTCCTTAAAACACTAGTGCTTAGGAAATGTATTGGAGGCAGAAGCCGTCAAGGGTAGCTTAGGGTTAGGGTTAGGGTTAGGGTGAGGGTTAGGGTACGGCTTAGGGCACGGGTTCGGGGAGGGGTTCGGGTAGGGCGTAGGGTATGGGTTAGGGTTAGGGTTAGGGTTAGTGTTAGGGTTAGGGCTCGGTTTAGGGTACGGGTTAGGATTAGGGTACGCGTTAGGGTTAGTGTACGCGTTAGGGTGAGGGTAGTTATTAAACCTATCTCACTCTCTAGATACCCCTTAGCACGTACAGGAATATTATTGGGTGTCCAGCCATGGAGAAGAGTTTAGACACTAGGAGAAGATAAGGAACACACCCATTATCACGAAATCACATTAGGATTCTCTTTTTAACCTGTTCCTTAAAACACTAGTGCTTAGGAAATCTATTGGAGGCAGAAGCAGTCAAGGGTAGCTTAGGGTTAGGGTTAGGGTTAGGGTGAGGGTTAGGGTATGGCTTAGGGTACGGGTTCGGGGAGGGATTCGGGTAGGGCGTAGGGTATGGGTTAGGGTTAGGGTTAGGGTTAGTGTTAGGGTTAGGGCTCGGTTTAGGGTACGGTTTAGGATTAGGGTACGCGTTAGGGTTAGGGTAGGGATTAGGGTTAGGGTACGCGTTAGGGTGGGGGTATTTATTAAACCTATCACACTCTCTAGATACCCCTTATCACGTAAAGGAATATTATTTGGGGGTCCAGCCTTGGAGAAGAGTTTAGACACGAGGAGAATATAAGGAACACACCCATTATCAAGAAATCACATTAGGATTCTGTTTTTAACCTGTTCCTTAAAACACTAGTGCTTAGGAAATCTATTGGAGGCAGAAGCAGTCAAGGGTAGCTTAGGGTTATGGTTAGGGTTAGGGTGAGGGTTAGGGTATGGCTTAGGGTACTGGTTCGGGGAGGGGTTCGGCTAGGGCGTAGGGTATGGGTTAGGATTAGGGTTAGGGTTAGTGTTAGGGTTAGGGCTCGTTTTAGGGTACGGGTTAGGATTAGGGTACGCGTTAGGGTTAGGGTAGGGGTTAGGGTTAGGGTACGCGTTAGGGTGCGGGTAGTTATTAAACCTATCACACTCTCTAGATACCCCTTAGCACGTAAAGGAATATTATTTGGGGCTCCAGCCATGGAGAAGAGTTTAGACACGAGGAGAAGGTAAGGAACACACCCATTATCAAGAAATCACATTAGGATTCTCTTTTTAACCAGTTCCTTAAAACACTAGTGCTTAGGAAATCTATTGGAGGCAGAAGCCGTCAAGGGTAGCTTAGGGTTAGGGTTAGGGTTAGGGTGAGGGTTAGGGTACGGCTTACGATAAGGGTTCGGGGAGGGGTTCGGGTAGGGCGTAAGGTATGGGTTAGGGTTAGGGTTAGGGTTAGTGTTATGGTTAGGGCTCGGTTTAGGGTACGGGTTAGGATTAGGGTACACGTTAGGGTTAGGGTAGGGGTTAGGGTTAGGGTACGCGATAGGGTGAGGGTAGTTATTAAACCTATCACACTCTCTAGATACCCCTTAGCACATAAAGGAATATTATTTGGGGGTCCAGCCATGGAGAAGAGTTTAGACACGAGGAGAAGATAAGGAACACACCCATTATCAAGAAATCACATTAGGATTCTCTTTTTAACATGTTCCTTAAAACACTAGTGCTTAGGAAATCTATTGGAGGCAGAAGCCGTCAAGGGTAGCTTAGGGTTAGGGTTAGGGTTAGGGTGAGGGTTAGGGTACGGCTTAGGGCACGGGTTCGGGGAGGGGTTCGGGTAGGGCGTAGGGTATGGGTTAGGGTTAGGGTTAGGGATAGTGTTAGGGTTAGGGCTCGGTTTAGTGTACGGGTTAGGATTAGGGTACGCGTTAGTGTTAGGGTAGGTGTTAGGGTTAGGGTACGCGATAGGGTGAGGTTAGTTATTAAACCTATCCCACTCTCTAGATACCCCTTAGCACGTAAAGGAATATTATTTGGGGGTCCAGCCATGGAGAAGAGTTTAGACACAAGGAGAAGATAAGGAACACACCCATTATCAAGAAATCACATTAGGATTCTCTTTTTAACCTGTTCCTTAAAACACTAGTGCTTAGGAAATCTATTGGAGGCAGAAGTAGTCAAGGGTAGCTTAGGGTTAGGGTTAGGGTTAGGGTGAGGGTTAGGGTATGGCTTAGGGTACGGGTTCGGGGAGGGGTTCGGGTAGGGCGTAGGGTATGGGTTAGGATTAGGGTTAGGGTTAGTGTTAGGGTTAGGGCTCGGTTTAGGGTACGGGTTAGGATTAGGGTACGCGTTAGGGTTAGGGTAGGGGTTAGGGTTAGGGTACGCATTAGGGTGGGGGTAGTTATTAAACCTATCACACTCTCTAGATACCCCTTAGCACGTAAAGGAATATTATTTGGGGGTCCAGCCATGGAGAAGAGTTTAGACACGAGGAGAAGATAAGGAACACACCCATTATCAAGAAATCACATTAGGATTCTCTTTTTAACATGTTCCTTAAAACACTAGTGCTTAGGAAATCTATTGGAGGCAGAAGCCGTCAAGGGTAGCTTAGGGTTAGGGTTAGGGTTAGGTTTAGGGTGAGGGTTAGGGTACGGCTTAGGGCACGGGTTCGGGGAGGGGTTCGGGTAGGGCGTAGGGTATGGGTTAGGGTTAGGGTTAGGGTTACTGTTAGGGTTAGGGCTCGCTTTAGGGTACGGGTTAGGATTAGGGTACGCGTTAGGGTTAGTGTACGCGTTAGGGTGAGGGTAGTTATTAAACCTATCCCACTCTCTAGATACCCCTTAGCACGTAATGGAATATTATTTGGGGGTCCAGCCATGGAGAAGAGTTTAGACACTAGGAGAAGATAAGGAACACACCCATTATCAAGAAATCACAATATGATTCTCTTTTTAAACTGTTCCTTAAAACACTAGTGCTTAGGAAATCTATTGGAGGCAGAAGCCGTCAAGGGTAGCTTAGGGTTAGTGTTAGGGTTAGGGTGAGGGTTAGGGTACGGCTTAGGGTACGGGTTCGGGGAGGGGTTCGGGTAGGGCGTAGGCTATGGGCTAGGGTTAGGGTTAGGGTTAGTGTTAGGGTTAGGGCTCGGTTTAGGGTACGGGTTAGGATTAGGGTAAGCGTTAGGGTTAGGTTAGGGGTTAGGGTTAGGGTATGCGATAGGGTGAGGTTAGTTTTTAAACCTATCCCACTCTCTAGATACCCCTTAGCACGTACAGGAATATTATTGGGTGTCCAGCCATGGAGAAGAGTTTAGACCCTAGGAGAAGATAAGGAACACACCCATTATCACGAAATCACATTAGGATTCTCTTTTTAACCTGTTCCTTAAAACACTAGTGCTTAGGATATCTATTGGAGGCAGAAGCAGTCAAGGGTAGCTTAGGGTTAGGGTTAGGGTGAGGGTTAGGGTACGGCTTAGGGTACGGGTTCGGGGAGGGGTTCGGGTAGGGCGTAGGGTATGGGTTAGGGTTAGGGTTAGGGTTAGTGTTAGTGTTAGGGGTCGGTTTATGTTACGGGTTAGGATTAGGGTACGCGTTAGTGTTATGGTAGTGGTTAGGGTTAGGGTACGCTTTAGGGTGAGGGTAGTTATTAAACCTATCCCACTCTCTAGATACCCCTTAGCACGTAAAGGAATATTATTTGGGGGTCCAGCCATGGGGAAGAGTTTAGACACTAGGAGAAGATAAGGAACACACCCATTATCAAGAAATCACAATATGATTCTCTTTTTAAACTGTTCCTTAAAACACTAGTGCTTAGGAAATTTATTGGAGGCAGAAGCAGTCAAGGGTAGCTTAGGGTTAGGGTTAGGGTTAGGGTGAGGGTTAGGGTATGGCTTACGGTACGGGTTCGGGGAGGGGTTCGGGTAGGGCGTAGGGTATGGGTTAGGGTTAGGGTTAGGGTTAGTGTTAGGGTTAGGGCTCGGTTTAGGGTATGGGTTAGGATTAGGGTACGCGTTAGGGTTAGGGTAGGGGTTAGGGTTAGGGTATGCGATAGGGTGAGGTTAGTTATTAAACCTATCCCACTCTCTAGATACCCCTTAGCACGTAAAGGAATATTATTTGGGGGTCCAGCCATGGAGAAGAGTTTAGACACTAGGAGAAGATAAGGAACACACCCATTATCAAGAAATCACATTAGGATTCTCTTTTTAACCAGTTCCTTAAAACACTAGTGCTTAGGAAATCTATTGGAGGCAGAAGCCGTCAAGGGTAGCTTAGTGTTAGGGTTAGGGTTAGGGTGAGGGTTAGGGTACGGCTTACGATACGGGTTCGGGGAGGGGTTCGGGTAGGGCGTAGGGTATGGGTTAGGGTTAGGGTTAGGGCTAGTGTTAGGGTTAGGGCTCGGGTTAGGGTATGGGTTAGGATTAGGGTACTCGTTAGGTTTAGGGTAGCGGTTAGGGTTAGGGTACGCATTAGGGTGAGGGTAGTTATTAAACCTATCCCACTCTCTAGATACCCCTTAGCACGTAAAGGAATATTATTTGGGGGTCCAGCCATGGAGAAGAGTTTAGACACTAGGAGAAGATAAGGAACACACCCATTATCAAGAAATCACATTAGGATTCTCTTTTTAACCTGTTCCTTAAAACACTAGTGCTTAGGAAATCTATTGGAGGCAGAAGCAGTCAAGGTTAGCTTAGGGTTAGGGTTAGGGTTAGGGTGAGGGCTAGGGTATGGCTTAGGGTACGGGTTCGGGGAGGGGTTCGGGTAGGGCGTAGGGTATGGGTTAGGGTTAGGGTTGGGGCTCGGTTTAGGGTACGGGATAGGATTAGGGAACGCGTTAGGGTTAGGGTAGGGGTTAGGGTTAGGTTACGTGTTAGGGTGAGGGTAGTTATTAAACCTATCACACTCTCTAGATACCCCTTAGCACGTAAAGGAATATTATTTGGGGGTCCAGCCATGGAGAAGAGTTTAGACACGAGGAGAAGTTAAGGAACACACCCCTTATCAAGAAATCACATTAGGATTCTCTTTTTAACCTGTTCCTTAAAACACTAGTGCTTAGGAAATCTATTGGAGGCAGAAGCAGTCAAGGGTAGCTTAGGTTTAGGGTTAGGGTTAGGGTGAGGAATAGGGTATGGCTTAGGGTATGGGTTCGGGGAGGGGTTCGGGTAGGGCGTAGGGTATGGGTTAGGGTTAGGGTTAGGGTTAGTGTTAGGGTTAGGGCTCGGTTTAGGGTACGGGTTAGGATTAGGGTACGCGTTAGTGTTAGGGTAGGTGTTAGGGTTAGTGTACGCGTTAGGGTGAGGTTAGTTATTAAACCTATCCCACTCTAGATACACCTTAGCACGTAAAGGAATATTATTTGGGGGTCCAGCCATGGAGAAGAGTTTAGACACTAGGAGAAGATAAGGAACACACCCATTATCAAGAAATCACATTAGGATTCTCTTTTTAACCTGTTCCTTAAAACACTAGTGCTTAGGAAATCTATTGGAGGCAGAAGCAGTCAAGGGTAGCTTAGGGTTAGGGTTAGGGTTAGGGTGAGGGTTAGGGTACGGCTTACGATACGGGTTCGGGGAGGGGTTCGGGTAGGGCGTAGGGTATGGGTTAGGGTTAGGGTTAGGGCTAGTGTTAGGGTTAGGGCACGGATTAGGTTACGGGTTAGGATTAGGGTATGCGTTAGGGTTAGGGTAGGGGTTAGGGTTAGGGTACGCGTTAGGGTGAGGGTAGTTATTAAACCTATCCCACTCTCTAGATACCCCTTAGCACGTAAAGGAATATTATTTGGGGGTCCAGCCATGGAGAAGAGTTTAGACACGAGGAGAAGATAAGGAACACACCCATTATCAAGAAATCACATTAGGATTCTCTTTTTAACCTGTTCCTTAAATCACTAGTGCTTAGGAAATCTATTGGAGGCAGAAGCCGTCAAGGGTAGCTTAGGGTTAGGGTTAGGGTTAGGGTGAGGGTTAGGGTATGGTTTAGGCTACGGGTTCAGGGAGGGGTTCGGGTAGGGCGTAGGGTATGGGTTAGGGTTAGGGTTAGAGTTAGTGTTAGGGTTAGGGCTCGGTTTAGGGTATGGGTTAGGATTAGGGTACGAGTTAGGGTTAGGGTAGGGGTTAGGGTTAGGGTACGCGTTAGGGTGAGGGTAGTTATTAAACCTATCCCACTCTCTAGATACCCCTTAGCACGTAAAGGAATATTATTTGGGGGTCCAGCCATGGAGAAGAGTTTAGACACTAGGAGAAGATAAGGAACACACCCATTATCACGAAAACACATTAGGATTCTCTTTTTAACCTGTTCCTTAAAACACTAGTGCTTAGGAAATCTATTGGAGGCAGAAGCAGTCAAGGGTAGCTTAGGGTTAGGGATAGGGTTAGGGTGAGGGCTAGGGTATGGCTTACGGTACGGGTTCGGGGAGGGGTGCGGGTAGGGCGTAGGGTATGGGTTAGGGTTAGTGTTATGGTTAGGGCTCGGTTTAGGGTACGGGTTAGGATTAGGGTACGCCTTAGGGTTAGGGTAGGGGTTAGGGTTAGGGTACGTGTTAGGGTGAGGGTAGTTATTAAACCTATCACACTCTCTAGATACCCTTTAGCACATAAAGGAATATTATTTGGGGGTCCAGCCATGGAGAAGAGTTTAGACACGAGGAGAAGATAAGGAACACACCCATTATCAAGAAATCACATTAGGATTCTCTTTTTAACATGTTCCTTAAAACACTAGTGCTTAGGAAATCTATTGGAGGCAGAAGCCGTCAAGGGTAGCTTAGGGTTAGGGTTAGGGTTAGGTTTAGGGTGAGGGTTAGGGTACGGCTTAGGGCACGGGTTCGGGGAGGGGTTCGGGTAGGGCGTAGGGTATGGGTTAGGGTTAGGGTTAGGGTTAGTGTTAGGGTTAGGGCTCGGTTTAGGGTACGGGTTAGGATTAGGGTACGCGTTAGGGTTAGTGTACGCGTTAGGGTGAGGGTAGTTATTAAACCTATCCCACTCTCTAGATACCCCTTAGCACGTACAGGAATATTATTGGGGGTCCAGCAACGGAGAAGAGTTTAGACACTAGGAGAAGATAAGGAACACACCCATTATCACGAAATCACATTAGGATTCTCTTTTTAACCTGTTCCTTAAAACACTAGTGCTTAGGAAATCTATTGGAGGCAGAAGCAGTCAAGGGTAGCTTAGGGTTAGGGTTAGGGTTAGGGTGAGGGTTAGGGTATGGCTTAGGGTACGGGTTTGGGGAGGGGTTCGGGTAGGGCGTAGGGTATGGGTTAGGGTTAGGGTTAGGGTTAGTGTTAGGGTTAGGGCTCGGTTTAGGGTACGGGTTAGGATTAGTGTACGCGTTAGTGTTAGGGTAGTGGTTAGGGTTAGGGTACGCGTTAGGGTGGGGGTAGTTATTAAACCTATCACACTCTCTTGATACCCCTTAGCACGTAAAGGAATATTATTTGGGGGTCCAGCTTTGGAGAAGTGTTTAGACACGAGGAGAATATAAGGAACACACCCATTATCAAGAAATCACATTAGGATTCTCTTTTTAACCTGTTCCTTAAAACACTAGTGCTTAGGAAATCTATTGGAGGCAGAAGCAGTCAAGGGTAGCTTAGGGTTAGGGTTAGGGTTAGGGTGAGGGTTAGGGTACGGCTTAGGGTACGGGTTCGGGGAGGGGTTCGGGTAGGGCGTAGGGTATGGGTTAGGGTTAGGGTTAGGGCTAGGGTTAGGGATAGGGCTCGGTTTAGGTAACGGGTTAGGATTAGGGTACGCTTTAGTGTTAGGGTAGGGGTTAGGGTTAGGGTACGCTTTAGGGTGAGGGTAGTTATTAAACCTATCCCACTCTCTAGATACCCCTTAGCACGTAAAGGAATATTATTTGGGCGTCCAGCCATGGAGAAGGGTTTAGACACTAGGAGAAGATAAGGAACACACCCATTATCAAGAAATCACAATATGATTCTCTTTTTAAACTGTTCCTTAAAACACTAGTGGTTAGGAAATCTATTGGAGGCAGAAGCAGTCAAGGGTAGCTTAGGGTTAGGGTTAGGGTTAGGGTGAGGGTTAGGGTACGGTTTAGGGTACGGGTTCAGGGAGGGGTTCGGGTAGGGCGTAGAGTATGGGTTAGGGTTAGGGTTTGAGTTAGTGTTAGGGTTAGGGCTCGGTTTAGGATACGGGTTAGGATTAGGGTACGCGCTAGGGTTAGGGTAGCGGTTAGGGTTAGGGTACGCGTTATGGTGAGGGTAGTTAATAAACCTATCCCACTCTCTAGATACCCCTTAGCACGTATAGGAATATTATTTGGGGGTCCAGCCATGGAGAAGAGTTTAGACACTAGGAGAAGATAAGGAACACACCCATTATCACGGAATCACATTAGGATTCTCTTTTTAACCTGTTCCTTAAAACACTAGTGCTTAGGAAATCTATTGGAGTCAGAAGCAGTCAAGGGTAGCTTAGGGTTAGGGTTAGGGTTAGGGTGAGGGCTAGGGTATGGCTTAGGGTACGGGTTCGGGGAGGGGTTCGGGTAGGGCGTAGGGTATGGGTTAGGGTTAGGGTTAGGGTTAGTGTTAGGGTTAGGGCTCGGTTTAGGGTACGGGTTAGGATTAGGGAACGCGTTAGGGTTAGGGTAGGGGTTAGGGTTAGGGTACATGTTAGGGTGAGGGTAGTTATTAAACCTATCACACTCTCTAGATACCCCTTAGCACGTAAAGGAATATTATTTGGGGGTCCAGCCATGGAGAAGAGTTTAGACACGAGGAGAAGATAAGGAACACACCCATTATCAAGAAATCACATTAGGATTCTCTTTTTAACCTGTTCCTTAAAACACTAGTGCTTAGGAAATCTATTGGAGGCAGAAGCAGTCAAGGGTAGCTTAGGGTTAGGGTTAGGGTTAGGGTGAGGGTTAGGGTATGGCTTAGGGTACGGGTTCGGGGAGGGGTTCGGGTAGGGCGTAGGGTATGGGTTAGGGTTAGGTTTAGGGCTAGTGTTAGGGTTAGGGCTCGGTTTGGGGTACGGGTTAGGATTAGGGTACGCGTTAGGGTTAGGGTAGGGGTTAGGGTTAGGGTACACGTTAGGGTGAGGGTAGTTATTAAACCTATCACACTCTCTAGATACCCCTTAGCACGTAAAGGAATATTATTTGGGGGTCCAGCCATGGAAAAGAGTTTAGACAAGAGTAGAAGATAAAGAACACACCCATTATCAAGAAATCACATTAGGATTCTCTTTTTAACCTGTTCCTTAAATCACTAGTGCTTAGGAAATCTATTGGAGGCAGAAGCCGTCAAGGGTAGCTTAGGGTTAGGGTTAGGGTTAGGGTGAGGGTTAGGGTACGGCTTAGGGTACGGGTTCGGGGAGGGATTCGGGTAGGGCGTAGGGTATGGGTTAGGGTTAGGGTTAGGGTTAGGGTTAAGGTAAGGGCTCGGTTTAGGGTACGGGTTAGGATTAGGGTACGCGTTAGGGTTAGTGTACGCGTTAGGGTGAGGGTAGTTATTAAACCTATCCCACTCTCTAGATACCCCTTAGCACGTACAGGAATATTATTGGGGGTCCAGCCATGGAGAAGAGTTTAGACACTAGGAGAAGATAAGGAACACACCCATTATCACGAAATCACATTAGGATTCTCTTTTTAACCTGTTCCTTAAAACACTAGTGCTTAGGAAATCTATTGGAGGCAGAAGCAGTCAAGGGTAGCTTAGGGTTAGGGTTAGGGTTAGGGTGAGGGTTAGGGTATGGCTTAGGGTACGGGTTCGGGGAGGGGTTCGGGTAGGGCGTAGGGTATGGGTTAGGGTTAGGGTTAAGGCTAGTGTTAGGGTTAGGGCTCGGTTTGGGGTACGGGTTAGGATTAGGGTACGCGTTAGTGTTAGGGTAGGGGTTAGGGTTAGGGTACACGTTAGGGTGAGGGTAGTTATTAAACCTATCACACTCTCTAGATACCCCTTAGCACGTAAAGGAATATTATTTGGGGGTCCAGCCATGGAAAAGAGTTTAGACAAGAGGAGAAGATAAGGAACACACCCATTATCAAGAAATCACATTAGGATTCTCTTTTTAACCTGTTCCTTAAATCACTAGTGCTTAGGAAATCTATTGGAGGCAGAAGCCGTCAAGGGTAGCTTAGGGTTAGGGTTAGGGTTAGGGTGAGGGTTAGGGTATGGCTTAGGGTACGGGTTCGGGGAGGGATTCGGGTAGGGCGTAGGGTATGGTTTAGAATTAGGGTTAGGGTTTGTGTTAGGGTTAGGGCTCGGTTAAGGGTTCGGGTTAGGATTAGGGTACGCGTTAGTGTTAGGGTAGGGGTTAGGGTTAGGGTACGCTTTAGGGTGAGGGTAGTTATTAAACCTATCCCACTCTCTAGATACCCCTTAGCACGTAAAGGAATATTATTTGGGGGTCCAGCCATGGAGAAGGGTTTAGATACTAGGAGAAGATAAGGAACACACCCATTATCACGAAATCACATTAGGATTCTCTTTTTAACCTGTTCCTTAAAACACTAGTGCTTAGGAAATCTATTGGAGGCAGAAGCAGTCAAGGGTAGCTTAGGGTTAGGGTTAGGGTTAGGGTGAGGGTTAGGGTACGGTTTAGGGTACGGGTTCAGGGAGGGGTTCGGGTAGGGCGTAGAGTATGGGTTAGGGTTAGGGTTTGAGTTAGTGTTAGGGTTAGGGCTCGGTTTAGGGTACGGGTTAGGATTAGGGTACGCGCTAGGGTTAGGGTAGCGGTTAGGGTTAGGGTACGCGTTATGGTGAGGGTAGTTAATAAACCTATCCCACTCTCTAGATACCCCTTAGCACGTATAGGAATATTATTTGGGGGTCCAGCCATGGAGAAGAGTTTAGACACTAGGAGAAGATAAGGAACACACCCATTATCACGGAATCACATTAGGATTCTCTTTTTAACCTGTTCCTTAAAACACTAGTGCTTAGGAAATCTATTGGAGTCAGAAGCAGTCAAGGGTAGCTTAGGTTTAGGGTTAGGGTTAGGGTGAGGGCTAGGGTATGGCTTAGGGTACGGGTTCGGGGAGGGTTTCGGGTAGGGCGTAGCGTATGGGTTAGGGTTAGGGTTAGGGTTAGTGTTAGGGTTAGGGCTCGGTTTAGGGTACGGGTTAGGATTAGGGAACGCGTTAGGGTTAGGGTAGGGGTTAGGGTTAGGGTACGTGTTAGGGTGAGGGTAGTTATTAAACCTATCACACTCTCTAGATACCCCTTAGCACGTAAAGGAATATTATTTGGGGGTCCAGCCATGGAGAAGAGTTTAGACACGAGGAGAAGATAAGGAACACACCCATTATCAAGAAATCACATTAGGATTCTCTTTTTAACCTGTTCCTTAAAACACTAGTGCTTAGGAAATCTATTGGAGGCAGAAGCAGTCAAGGGTAGCTTAGGGTTAGGGTTAGGGTTAGGTTTAGGGTGAGGGTTAGGGTACGGCTTAGGGCACGGGTTCGGGGAGGGGTTCGGGTAGGGCGTAGGGTATGGGTTAGGGTTAGGGTTAGGGTTAGTGTTAGGGTTAGGGCTCGGTTTAGGGTACGGGTTAGGATTAGGGTACGCGTTAGGGTTAGTGTACGCGTTAGGGTGAGGGTAGTTATTAAACCTATCCCAGTCTCTAGATACCCCTTAGCACGTACAGGAATATTATTGGGGGTCCAGCCATAGAGAAGAGTTTAGACACTAGGAGAAGATAAGGAACACACCCATTATCACGAAATCACATTAGGATTCTCTTTTTAACCTGTTCCTTAAAACACTAGTGCTTAGGAAATCTATTGGAGGCAGAAGCAGTCAAGGGTAGCTTAGGGTTAGGGTTAGGGTTAGGGTGAGGGTTAGGGTATGGCTTAGGGTACGGGTTCGGGGAGGGGTTCGGGTAGGGCGTAGGGTATGGGTTAGGGTTAGGGTTAGGGTTAGTGTTAGGGTTAGGGCTCGGTTTAGGGTACGGGTTAGGATTAGGGTACGCGTTAGGGTTAGGGTAGGTGTTAGGGTTAGGGTACGCATTAGGGTGAGGGTAGTTATTAAACCTATCCCACTCTCTAGATACCCCCTAGCACGTAAAGGAATATTATTTGGGGGTCCAGCCATGGAGAAGAGTTTAGACACTAGGAGAAGATAAGGAACACACCCATTATCAAGAAATCACATTAGGATTCTCTTTTTAACCAGTTCCTTAAAACACTAGTGCTTAGGAAATCTATTGGAGGCAGAAGCCGTCAAGGGTAGCTTAGGGTTAGGGTTAGGGTGAGGGTTAGGGTACGGCTTACGATACGGGTTCGGGGAGGGGTTCGGGTAGGGCGTATGGTATGGGTTACGGTTAGGGTTAGGGCTAGTGTTAGGGTTTGGGCTCGGTTTAGGGTACGGGTTAGGATTAGGTTATGCGTTAGGGTTAGGGTAGGGGTTAGGGTTAGGGTACGCGTTATGGTGAGGGTAGTTATTAAACCTATCACACTTTCTAGATACCCCTTAGCACATAAAGGAATATTATTTGGGGGTCCAGCCATGGAGAAGAGTTTAGACATGAGGAGAAGATAAGGAACACACCCATTATCAAGAAATCACATTAGGATTCTCTTTTTAACATGTTCCTTAAAACACTAGTGCTTAGGAAATGTATTGGAGGCAGAAGCCGTCAAGGGTAGCTTAGGGTTAGGGTTAGGGTTAGGGTGAGGGTTAGGGTACGGCTTAGGGCACGGGTTCGGGGAGGGGTTCGGGTAGGGCGTAGGGTATGGGTTAGGGTTAGGGTTAGGGTTAGTGTTAGGGTTAGGGCTCGGTTTAGGGTACGGGTTAGGATTAGGGTACGCGTTAGGGTTAGTGTACGCGTTAGGGTGAGGGTAGTTATTAAACCTATCTCACTCTCTAGATACCCCTTAGCACGTACAGGAATATTATTGGGTGTCCAGCCATGGAGAAGAGTTTAGACACTAGGAGAAGATAAGGAACACACCCATTATCACGAAATCACATTAGGATTCTCTTTTTAACCTGTTCCTTAAAACACTAGTGCTTAGGAAATCTATTGGAGGCAGAAGCAGTCAAGGGTAGCTTAGGGTTAGGGTTAGGGTTAGGGTGAGGGTTAGGGTATGGCTTAGGGTACGGGTTCGGGGAGGGATTCGGGTAGGGCGTAGGGTATGGGTTAGGGTTAGGGTTAGGGTTAGTGTTAGGGTTAGGGCTCGGTTTAGGGTACGGTTTAGGATTAGGGTACGCGTTAGGGTTAGGGTAGGGATTAGGGTTAGGGTACGCGTTAGGGTGGGGGTATTTATTAAACCTATCACACTCTCTAGATACCCCTTATCACGTAAAGGAATATTATTTGGGGGTCCAGCCTTGGAGAAGAGTTTAGACACGAGGAGAATATAAGGAACACACCCATTATCAAGAAATCACATTAGGATTCTGTTTTTAACCTGTTCCTTAAAACACTAGTGCTTAGGAAATCTATTGGAGGCAGAAGCAGTCAAGGGTAGCTTAGGGTTATGGTTAGGGTTAGGGTGAGGGTTAGGGTATGGCTTAGGGTACTGGTTCGGGGAGGGGTTCGGCTAGGGCGTAGGGTATGGGTTAGGATTAGGGTTAGGGTTAGTGTTAGGGTTAGGGCTCGTTTTAGGGTACGGGTTAGGATTAGGGTACGCGTTAGGGTTAGGGTAGGGGTTAGGGTTAGGGTACGCGTTAGGGTGCGGGTAGTTATTAAACCTATCACACTCTCTAGATACCCCTTAGCACGTAAAGGAATATTATTTGGGGCTCCAGCCATGGAGAAGAGTTTAGACACGAGGAGAAGGTAAGGAACACACCCATTATCAAGAAATCACATTAGGATTCTCTTTTTAACCAGTTCCTTAAAACACTAGTGCTTAGGAAATCTATTGGAGGCAGAAGCCGTCAAGGGTAGCTTAGGGTTAGGGTTAGGGTTAGGGTGAGGGTTAGGGTACGGCTTACGATAAGGGTTCGGGGAGGGGTTCGGGTAGGGCGTAAGGTATGGGTTAGGGTTAGGGTTAGGGTTAGTGTTAGGGTTTGGGCTCGGTTTAGGGTACGGGTTAGGATTAGGGTACACGTTAGGGTTAGGGTAGGGGTTAGGGTTAGGGTACGCGATAGGGTGAGGGTAGTTATTAAACCTATCACACTCTCTAGATACCCCTTAGCACATAAAGGAATATTATTTGGGGGTCCAGCCATGGAGAAGAGTTTAGACACGAGGAGAAGATAAGGAACACACCCATTATCAAGAAATCACATTAGGATTCTCTTTTTAACATGTTCCTTAAAACACTAGTGCTTAGGAAATCTATTGGAGGCAGAAGCCGTCAAGGGTAGCTTAGGGTTAGGGTTAGGGTTAGGGTGAGGGTTAGGGTACGGCTTAGGGCACGGGTTCGGGGAGGGGTTCGGGTAGGGCGTAGGGTATGGGTTAGGGTTAGGGTTAGGGATAGTGTTAGGGTTAGGGCTCGGTTTAGTGTACGGGTTAGGATTAGGGTACGCGTTAGTGTTAGGGTAGGTGTTAGGGTTAGGGTACGCGATAGGGTGAGGTTAGTTATTAAACCTATCCCACTCTCTAGATACCCCTTAGCACGTAAAGGAATATTATTTGGGGGTCCAGCCATGGAGAAGAGTTTAGACACAAGGAGAAGATAAGGAACACACCCATTATCAAGAAATCACATTAGGATTCTCTTTTTAACCTGTTCCTTAAAACACTAGTGCTTAGGAAATCTATTGGAGGCAGAAGTAGTCAAGGGTAGCTTAGGGTTAGGGTTAGGGTTAGGGTGAGGGTTAGGGTATGGCTTAGGGTACGGGTTCGGGGAGGGGTTCGGGTAGGGCGTAGGGTATGGGTTAGGATTAGGGTTAGGGTTAGTGTTAGGGTTAGGGCTCGGTTTAGGGTACGGGTTAGGATTAGGGTACGCGTTAGGGTTAGGGTAGGGGTTAGGGTTAGGGTACGCATTAGGGTGGGGGTAGTTATTAAACCTATCACACTCTCTAGATACCCCTTAGCACGTAAAGGAATATTATTTGGGGGTCCAGCCATGGAGAAGAGTTTAGACACGAGGAGAAGATAAGGAACACACCCATTATCAAGAAATCACATTAGGATTCTCTTTTTAACATGTTCCTTAAAACACTAGTGCTTAGGAAATCTATTGGAGGCAGAAGCCGTCAAGGGTAGCTTAGGGTTAGGGTTAGGGTTAGGTTTAGGGTGAGGGTTAGGGTACGGCTTAGGGCACGGGTTCGGGGAGGGGTTCGGGTAGGGCGTAGGGTATGGGTTAGGGTTAGGGTTAGGGTTACTGTTAGGGTTAGGGCTCGCTTTAGGGTACGGGTTAGGATTAGGGTACGCGTTAGGGTTAGTGTACGCGTTAGGGTGAGGGTAGTTATTAAACCTATCCCACTCTCTAGATACCCCTTAGCACGTAATGGAATATTATTTGGGGGTCCAGCCATGGAGAAGAGTTTAGACACTAGGAGAAGATAAGGAACACACCCATTATCAAGAAATCACAATATGATTCTCTTTTTAAACTGTTCCTTAAAACACTAGTGCTTAGGAAATCTATTGGAGGCAGAAGCCGTCAAGGGTAGCTTAGGGTTAGTGTTAGGGTTAGGGTGAGGGTTAGGGTACGGCTTAGGGTACGGGTTCGGGGAGGGGTTCGGGTAGGGCGTAGGCTATGGGCTAGGGTTAGGGTTAGGGTTAGTGTTAGGGTTAGGGCTCGGTTTAGGGTACGGGTTAGGATTAGGGTAAGCGTTAGGGTTAGGTTAGGGGTTAGGGTTAGGGTATGCGATAGGGTGAGGTTAGTTTTTAAACCTATCCCACTCTCTAGATACCCCTTAGCACGTACAGGAATATTATTGGGTGTCCAGCCATGGAGAAGAGTTTAGACCCTAGGAGAAGATAAGGAACACACCCATTATCACGAAATCACATTAGGATTCTCTTTTTAACCTGTTCCTTAAAACACTAGTGCTTAGGATATCTATTGGAGGCAGAAGCAGTCAAGGGTAGCTTAGGGTTAGGGTTAGGGTGAGGGTTAGGGTACGGCTTAGGGTACGGGTTCGGGGAGGGGTTCGGGTAGGGCGTAGGGTATGGGTTAGGGTTAGGGTTAGGGTTAGTGTTAGTGTTAGGGGTCGGTTTATGTTACGGGTTAGGATTAGGGTACGCGTTAGTGTTATGGTAGTGGTTAGGGTTAGGGTACGCTTTAGGGTGAGGGTAGTTATTAAACCTATCCCACTCTCTAGATACCCCTTAGCACGTAAAGGAATATTATTTGGGGGTCCAGCCATGGGGAAGAGTTTAGACACTAGGAGAAGATAAGGAACACACCCATTATCAAGAAATCACAATATGATTCTCTTTTTAAACTGTTCCTTAAAACACTAGTGCTTAGGAAATTTATTGGAGGCAGAAGCAGTCAAGGGTAGCTTAGGGTTAGGGTTAGGGTTAGGGTGAGGGTTAGGGTATGGCTTACGGTACGGGTTCGGGGAGGGGTTCGGGTAGGGCGTAGGGTATGGGTTAGGGTTAGGGTTAGGGTTAGTGTTAGGGTTAGGGCTCGGTTTAGGGTATGGGTTAGGATTAGGGTACGCGTTAGGGTTAGGGTAGGGGTTAGGGTTAGGGTATGCGATAGGGTGAGGTTAGTTATTAAACCTATCCCACTCTCTAGATACCCCTTAGCACGTAAAGGAATATTATTTGGGGGTCCAGCCATGGAGAAGAGTTTAGACACTAGGAGAAGATAAGGAACACACCCATTATCAAGAAATCACATTAGGATTCTCTTTTTAACCAGTTCCTTAAAACACTAGTGCTTAGGAAATCTATTGGAGGCAGAAGCCGTCAAGGGTAGCTTAGTGTTAGGGTTAGGGTTAGGGTGAGGGTTAGGGTACGGCTTACGATACGGGTTCGGGGAGGGGTTCGGGTAGGGCGTAGGGTATGGGTTAGGGTTAGGGTTAGGGCTAGTGTTAGGGTTAGGGCTCGGGTTAGGGTATGGGTTAGGATTAGGGTACTCGTTAGGTTTAGGGTAGCGGTTAGGGTTAGGGTACGCATTAGGGTGAGGGTAGTTATTAAACCTATCCCACTCTCTAGATACCCCTTAGCACGTAAAGGAATATTATTTGGGGGTCCAGCCATGGAGAAGAGTTTAGACACTAGGAGAAGATAAGGAACACACCCATTATCAAGAAATCACATTAGGATTCTCTTTTTAACCTGTTCCTTAAAACACTAGTGCTTAGGAAATCTATTGGAGGCAGAAGCAGTCAAGGTTAGCTTAGGGTTAGGGTTAGGGTTAGGGTGAGGGCTAGGGTATGGCTTAGGGTACGGGTTCGGGGAGGGGTTCGGGTAGGGCGTAGGGTATGGGTTAGGGTTAGGGTTGGGGCTCGGTTTAGGGTACGGGATAGGATTAGGGAACGCGTTAGGGTTAGGGTAGGGGTTAGGGTTAGGTTACGTGTTAGGGTGAGGGTAGTTATTAAACCTATCACACTCTCTAGATACCCCTTAGCACGTAAAGGAATATTATTTGGGGGTCCAGCCATGGAGAAGAGTTTAGACACGAGGAGAAGTTAAGGAACACACCCCTTATCAAGAAATCACATTAGGATTCTCTTTTTAACCTGTTCCTTAAAACACTAGTGCTTAGGAAATCTATTGGAGGCAGAAGCAGTCAAGGGTAGCTTAGGTTTAGGGTTAGGGTTAGGGTGAGGAATAGGGTATGGCTTAGGGTATGGGTTCGGGGAGGGGTTCGGGTAGGGCGTAGGGTATGGGTTAGGGTTAGGGTTAGGGTTAGTGTTAGGGTTAGGGCTCGGTTTAGGGTACGGGTTAGGATTAGGGTACGCGTTAGTGTTAGGGTAGGTGTTAGGGTTAGTGTACGCGTTAGGGTGAGGTTAGTTATTAAACCTATCCCACTCTAGATACACCTTAGCACGTAAAGGAATATTATTTGGGGGTCCAGCCATGGAGAAGAGTTTAGACACTAGGAGAAGATAAGGAACACACCCATTATCAAGAAATCACATTAGGATTCTCTTTTTAACCTGTTCCTTAAAACACTAGTGCTTAGGAAATCTATTGGAGGCAGAAGCAGTCAAGGGTAGCTTAGGGTTAGGGTTAGGGTTAGGGTGAGGGTTAGGGTACGGCTTACGATACGGGTTCGGGGAGGGGTTCGGGTAGGGCGTAGGGTATGGGTTAGGGTTAGGGTTAGGGCTAGTGTTAGGGTTAGGGCACGGATTAGGTTACGGGTTAGGATTAGGGTATGCGTTAGGGTTAGGGTAGGGGTTAGGGTTAGGGTACGCGTTAGGGTGAGGGTAGTTATTAAACCTATCCCACTCTCTAGATACCCCTTAGCACGTAAAGGAATATTATTTGGGGGTCCAGCCATGGAGAAGAGTTTAGACACGAGGAGAAGATAAGGAACACACCCATTATCAAGAAATCACATTAGGATTCTCTTTTTAACCTGTTCCTTAAATCACTAGTGCTTAGGAAATCTATTGGAGGCAGAAGCCGTCAAGGGTAGCTTAGGGTTAGGGTTAGGGTTAGGGTGAGGGTTAGGGTATGGTTTAGGCTACGGGTTCAGGGAGGGGTTCGGGTAGGGCGTAGGGTATGGGTTAGGGTTAGGGTTAGAGTTAGTGTTAGGGTTAGGGCTCGGTTTAGGGTATGGGTTAGGATTAGGGTACGAGTTAGGGTTAGGGTAGGGGTTAGGGTTAGGGTACGCGTTAGGGTGAGGGTAGTTATTAAACCTATCCCACTCTCTAGATACCCCTTAGCACGTAAAGGAATATTATTTGGGGGTCCAGCCATGGAGAAGAGTTTAGACACTAGGAGAAGATAAGGAACACACCCATTATCACGAAAACACATTAGGATTCTCTTTTTAACCTGTTCCTTAAAACACTAGTGCTTAGGAAATCTATTGGAGGCAGAAGCAGTCAAGGGTAGCTTAGGGTTAGGGATAGGGTTAGGGTGAGGGCTAGGGTATGGCTTACGGTACGGGTTCGGGGAGGGGTGCGGGTAGGGCGTAGGGTATGGGTTAGGGTTAGTGTTATGGTTAGGGCTCGGTTTAGGGTACGGGTTAGGATTAGGGTACGCCTTAGGGTTAGGGTAGGGGTTAGGGTTAGGGTACGTGTTAGGGTGAGGGTAGTTATTAAACCTATCACACTCTCTAGATACCCTTTAGCACATAAAGGAATATTATTTGGGGGTCCAGCCATGGAGAAGAGTTTAGACACGAGGAGAAGATAAGGAACACACCCATTATCAAGAAATCACATTAGGATTCTCTTTTTAACATGTTCCTTAAAACACTAGTGCTTAGGAAATCTATTGGAGGCAGAAGCCGTCAAGGGTAGCTTAGGGTTAGGGTTAGGGTTAGGTTTAGGGTGAGGGTTAGGGTACGGCTTAGGGCACGGGTTCGGGGAGGGGTTCGGGTAGGGCGTAGGGTATGGGTTAGGGTTAGGGTTAGGGTTAGTGTTAGGGTTAGGGCTCGGTTTAGGGTACGGGTTAGGATTAGGGTACGCGTTAGGGTTAGTGTACGCGTTAGGGTGAGGGTAGTTATTAAACCTATCCCACTCTCTAGATACCCCTTAGCACGTACAGGAATATTATTGGGGGTCCAGCAACGGAGAAGAGTTTAGACACTAGGAGAAGATAAGGAACACACCCATTATCACGAAATCACATTAGGATTCTCTTTTTAACCTGTTCCTTAAAACACTAGTGCTTAGGAAATCTATTGGAGGCAGAAGCAGTCAAGGGTAGCTTAGGGTTAGGGTTAGGGTTAGGGTGAGGGTTAGGGTATGGCTTAGGGTACGGGTTTGGGGAGGGGTTCGGGTAGGGCGTAGGGTATGGGTTAGGGTTAGGGTTAGGGTTAGTGTTAGGGTTAGGGCTCGGTTTAGGGTACGGGTTAGGATTAGTGTACGCGTTAGTGTTAGGGTAGTGGTTAGGGTTAGGGTACGCGTTAGGGTGGGGGTAGTTATTAAACCTATCACACTCTCTTGATACCCCTTAGCACGTAAAGGAATATTATTTGGGGGTCCAGCTTTGGAGAAGTGTTTAGACACGAGGAGAATATAAGGAACACACCCATTATCAAGAAATCACATTAGGATTCTCTTTTTAACCTGTTCCTTAAAACACTAGTGCTTAGGAAATCTATTGGAGGCAGAAGCAGTCAAGGGTAGCTTAGGGTTAGGGTTAGGGTTAGGGTGAGGGTTAGGGTACGGCTTAGGGTACGGGTTCGGGGAGGGGTTCGGGTAGGGCGTAGGGTATGGGTTAGGGTTAGGGTTAGGGCTAGGGTTAGGGATAGGGCTCGGTTTAGGTAACGGGTTAGGATTAGGGTACGCTTTAGTGTTAGGGTAGGGGTTAGGGTTAGGGTACGCTTTAGGGTGAGGGTAGTTATTAAACCTATCCCACTCTCTAGATACCCCTTAGCACGTAAAGGAATATTATTTGGGCGTCCAGCCATGGAGAAGGGTTTAGACACTAGGAGAAGATAAGGAACACACCCATTATCAAGAAATCACAATATGATTCTCTTTTTAAACTGTTCCTTAAAACACTAGTGGTTAGGAAATCTATTGGAGGCAGAAGCAGTCAAGGGTAGCTTAGGGTTAGGGTTAGGGTTAGGGTGAGGGTTAGGGTACGGTTTAGGGTACGGGTTCAGGGAGGGGTTCGGGTAGGGCGTAGAGTATGGGTTAGGGTTAGGGTTTGAGTTAGTGTTAGGGTTAGGGCTCGGTTTAGGATACGGGTTAGGATTAGGGTACGCGCTAGGGTTAGGGTAGCGGTTAGGGTTAGGGTACGCGTTATGGTGAGGGTAGTTAATAAACCTATCCCACTCTCTAGATACCCCTTAGCACGTATAGGAATATTATTTGGGGGTCCAGCCATGGAGAAGAGTTTAGACACTAGGAGAAGATAAGGAACACACCCATTATCACGGAATCACATTAGGATTCTCTTTTTAACCTGTTCCTTAAAACACTAGTGCTTAGGAAATCTATTGGAGTCAGAAGCAGTCAAGGGTAGCTTAGGGTTAGGGTTAGGGTTAGGGTGAGGGCTAGGGTATGGCTTAGGGTACGGGTTCGGGGAGGGGTTCGGGTAGGGCGTAGGGTATGGGTTAGGGTTAGGGTTAGGGTTAGTGTTAGGGTTAGGGCTCGGTTTAGGGTACGGGTTAGGATTAGGGAACGCGTTAGGGTTAGGGTAGGGGTTAGGGTTAGGGTACATGTTAGGGTGAGGGTAGTTATTAAACCTATCACACTCTCTAGATACCCCTTAGCACGTAAAGGAATATTATTTGGGGGTCCAGCCATGGAGAAGAGTTTAGACACGAGGAGAAGATAAGGAACACACCCATTATCAAGAAATCACATTAGGATTCTCTTTTTAACCTGTTCCTTAAAACACTAGTGCTTAGGAAATCTATTGGAGGCAGAAGCAGTCAAGGGTAGCTTAGGGTTAGGGTTAGGGTTAGGGTGAGGGTTAGGGTATGGCTTAGGGTACGGGTTCGGGGAGGGGTTCGGGTAGGGCGTAGGGTATGGGTTAGGGTTAGGTTTAGGGCTAGTGTTAGGGTTAGGGCTCGGTTTGGGGTACGGGTTAGGATTAGGGTACGCGTTAGGGTTAGGGTAGGGGTTAGGGTTAGGGTACACGTTAGGGTGAGGGTAGTTATTAAACCTATCACACTCTCTAGATACCCCTTAGCACGTAAAGGAATATTATTTGGGGGTCCAGCCATGGAAAAGAGTTTAGACAAGAGTAGAAGATAAAGAACACACCCATTATCAAGAAATCACATTAGGATTCTCTTTTTAACCTGTTCCTTAAATCACTAGTGCTTAGGAAATCTATTGGAGGCAGAAGCCGTCAAGGGTAGCTTAGGGTTAGGGTTAGGGTTAGGGTGAGGGTTAGGGTACGGCTTAGGGTACGGGTTCGGGGAGGGATTCGGGTAGGGCGTAGGGTATGGGTTAGGGTTAGGGTTAGGGTTAGGGTTAAGGTAAGGGCTCGGTTTAGGGTACGGGTTAGGATTAGGGTACGCGTTAGGGTTAGTGTACGCGTTAGGGTGAGGGTAGTTATTAAACCTATCCCACTCTCTAGATACCCCTTAGCACGTACAGGAATATTATTGGGGGTCCAGCCATGGAGAAGAGTTTAGACACTAGGAGAAGATAAGGAACACACCCATTATCACGAAATCACATTAGGATTCTCTTTTTAACCTGTTCCTTAAAACACTAGTGCTTAGGAAATCTATTGGAGGCAGAAGCAGTCAAGGGTAGCTTAGGGTTAGGGTTAGGGTTAGGGTGAGGGTTAGGGTATGGCTTAGGGTACGGGTTCGGGGAGGGGTTCGGGTAGGGCGTAGGGTATGGGTTAGGGTTAGGGTTAAGGCTAGTGTTAGGGTTAGGGCTCGGTTTGGGGTACGGGTTAGGATTAGGGTACGCGTTAGTGTTAGGGTAGGGGTTAGGGTTAGGGTACACGTTAGGGTGAGGGTAGTTATTAAACCTATCACACTCTCTAGATACCCCTTAGCACGTAAAGGAATATTATTTGGGGGTCCAGCCATGGAAAAGAGTTTAGACAAGAGGAGAAGATAAGGAACACACCCATTATCAAGAAATCACATTAGGATTCTCTTTTTAACCTGTTCCTTAAATCACTAGTGCTTAGGAAATCTATTGGAGGCAGAAGCCGTCAAGGGTAGCTTAGGGTTAGGGTTAGGGTTAGGGTGAGGGTTAGGGTATGGCTTAGGGTACGGGTTCGGGGAGGGATTCGGGTAGGGCGTAGGGTATGGTTTAGAATTAGGGTTAGGGTTTGTGTTAGGGTTAGGGCTCGGTTAAGGGTTCGGGTTAGGATTAGGGTACGCGTTAGTGTTAGGGTAGGGGTTAGGGTTAGGGTACGCTTTAGGGTGAGGGTAGTTATTAAACCTATCCCACTCTCTAGATACCCCTTAGCACGTAAAGGAATATTATTTGGGGGTCCAGCCATGGAGAAGGGTTTAGATACTAGGAGAAGATAAGGAACACACCCATTATCACGAAATCACATTAGGATTCTCTTTTTAACCTGTTCCTTAAAACACTAGTGCTTAGGAAATCTATTGGAGGCAGAAGCAGTCAAGGGTAGCTTAGGGTTAGGGTTAGGGTTAGGGTGAGGGTTAGGGTACGGTTTAGGGTACGGGTTCAGGGAGGGGTTCGGGTAGGGCGTAGAGTATGGGTTAGGGTTAGGGTTTGAGTTAGTGTTAGGGTTAGGGCTCGGTTTAGGGTACGGGTTAGGATTAGGGTACGCGCTAGGGTTAGGGTAGCGGTTAGGGTTAGGGTACGCGTTATGGTGAGGGTAGTTAATAAACCTATCCCACTCTCTAGATACCCCTTAGCACGTATAGGAATATTATTTGGGGGTCCAGCCATGGAGAAGAGTTTAGACACTAGGAGAAGATAAGGAACACACCCATTATCACGGAATCACATTAGGATTCTCTTTTTAACCTGTTCCTTAAAACACTAGTGCTTAGGAAATCTATTGGAGTCAGAAGCAGTCAAGGGTAGCTTAGGTTTAGGGTTAGGGTTAGGGTGAGGGCTAGGGTATGGCTTAGGGTACGGGTTCGGGGAGGGTTTCGGGTAGGGCGTAGCGTATGGGTTAGGGTTAGGGTTAGGGTTAGTGTTAGGGTTAGGGCTCGGTTTAGGGTACGGGTTAGGATTAGGGAACGCGTTAGGGTTAGGGTAGGGGTTAGGGTTAGGGTACGTGTTAGGGTGAGGGTAGTTATTAAACCTATCACACTCTCTAGATACCCCTTAGCACGTAAAGGAATATTATTTGGGGGTCCAGCCATGGAGAAGAGTTTAGACACGAGGAGAAGATAAGGAACACACCCATTATCAAGAAATCACATTAGGATTCTCTTTTTAACCTGTTCCTTAAAACACTAGTGCTTAGGAAATCTATTGGAGGCAGAAGCAGTCAAGGGTAGCTTAGGGTTAGGGTTAGGGTTAGGTTTAGGGTGAGGGTTAGGGTACGGCTTAGGGCACGGGTTCGGGGAGGGGTTCGGGTAGGGCGTAGGGTATGGGTTAGGGTTAGGGTTAGGGTTAGTGTTAGGGTTAGGGCTCGGTTTAGGGTACGGGTTAGGATTAGGGTACGCGTTAGGGTTAGTGTACGCGTTAGGGTGAGGGTAGTTATTAAACCTATCCCAGTCTCTAGATACCCCTTAGCACGTACAGGAATATTATTGGGGGTCCAGCCATAGAGAAGAGTTTAGACACTAGGAGAAGATAAGGAACACACCCATTATCACGAAATCACATTAGGATTCTCTTTTTAACCTGTTCCTTAAAACACTAGTGCTTAGGAAATCTATTGGAGGCAGAAGCAGTCAAGGGTAGCTTAGGGTTAGGGTTAGGGTTAGGGTGAGGGTTAGGGTATGGCTTAGGGTACGGGTTCGGGGAGGGGTTCGGGTAGGGCGTAGGGTATGGGTTAGGGTTAGGGTTAAGGCTAGTGTTAGGGTTAGGGCTCGGTTTGGGGTACGGGTTAGGATTAGGGTACGCGTTAGGGTTAGGGTAGGGGTTAGGGTTAGGGTACACGTTAGGGTGAGGGTAGTTATTAAACCTATCACACTCTCTAGATACCCCTTAGCACGTAAAGGAATATTATTTGGGGGTCCAGCCATGGAAAAGAGTTTAGACAAGAGGAGAAGATAAGGAACACACCCATTATCAAGAAATCACATTAGGATTCTCTTTTTAACCTGTTCCTTAAATCACTAGTGCTTAGGAAATCTATTGGAGGCAGAAGCCGTCAAGGGTAGCTTAGGGTTAGGGTTAGGGTTAGGGTGAGGGTTAGGGTATGGCTTAGGGTACGGGTTCGGGGAGGGATTCGGGTAGGGCGTAGGGTATGGGTTAGAGTTAGGGTTAGGGTTTGTGTTAGGGTTAGGGCTCGGTTAAGGGTTCGGGTTAGGATTAGGGTACGCGTTAGTGTTAGGGTAGGGGTTAGGGTTAGGGTACGCTTTAGGGTGAGGGTAGTTATTAAACCTATCCCACTCTCTAGATACCCCTTAGCACGTAAAGGAATATTATTTGGGGGTCCAGCCATGGAGAAGGGTTTAGATACTAGGAGAAGATAAGGAACACACCCATTATCACGAAATCACATTAGGATTCTCTTTTTATCCTGTTCCTTAAAACACTAGTGCTTAGGAAATCTATTGGAGGCAGAAGCAGTCAAGGGTAGCTTAGGGTTAGGGTTAGGGTTAGGGTGAGGGTTAGGGTACGGTTTAGGGTACGGGTTCAGGGAGGGGTTCGGGTAGGGCGTAGAGTATGGGTTAGGGTTAGGGTTTGAGTTAGTGTTAGGGTTAGGGCTCGGTTTAGGGTACGGGTTAGGATTAGGGTACGCGCTAGGGTTAGGGTAGCGGTTAGGGTTAGGGTATGCGTTATGGTGAGGGTAGTTAATAAACCTATCCCACTCTCTAGATACCCCTTAGCACGTATAGGAATATTATTGGGGGTCCAGCCATGGAGAAGAGTTTAGACACTAGGAGAAGATAAGGAACACACCCATTATCACGGAATCACATTAGGATTCTCTTTTTAACCTGTTCCTTAAAACACTAGTGCTTAGGAAATCTATTGGAGTCAGAAGCAGTCAAGGGTAGCTTAGGTTTAGGGTTAGGGTTAGGGTGAGGGCTAGGGTATGGCTTAGGGTACGGGTTCGGGGAGGGTTTCGGGTAGGGCGTAGCGTATGGGTTAGGGTTAGGGTTAGGGTTAGTGTTAGGGTTAGGGCTCGGTTTAGGGTACGGGTTAGGATTAGGGAACGCGTTAGGGTTAGGGTAGGGGTTAGGGTTAGGGTACGTGTTAGGGTGAGGGTAGTTATTAAACTTATCACACTCTCTAGATACCCCTTAGCACGTAAAGGAATATTATTTGGGGGTCCAGCCATGGAGAAGAGTTTAGACACGAGGAGAAGATAAGGAACACACCCATTATCAAGAAATCACATTAGGATTCTCTTTTTAACCTGTTCCTTAAAACACTAGTGCTTAGGAAATCTATTGGAGGCAGAAGCCGTCAAGGGTAGCTTAGGGTTAGGGTTAGGGTTAGGTTTAGGGTGAGGGTTAGGGTACGGCTTAGGGCACGGGTTCGGGGAGGGGTTCGGGTAGGGCGTAGGGTATGGGTTAGGGTTAGGGTTAGGGTTAGTGTTAGGGTTAGGGCTCGGTTTAGGGTACGGGTTAGGATTAGGGTACGCGTTAGGGTTAGTGTACGCGTTAGGGTGAGGGTAGTTATTAAACCTATCCCAGTCTCTAGATACCCCTTAGCACGTACAGGAATATTATTGGGGGTCCAGCCATAGAGAAGAGTTTAGACACTAGGAGAAGATAAGGAACACACCCATTATCACGAAATCACATTAGGATTCTCTTTTTAACCTGTTCCTTAAAACACTAGTGCTTAGGAAATCTATTGGAGGCAGAAGCAGTCAAGGGTAGCTTAGGGTTAGGGTTAGGGTTAGGGTGAGGGTTAGGGTATGGCTTAGGGTACGGGTTCGGGGAGGGGTTCGGGTAGGGCGTAGGGTATGGGTTAGGGTTAGGGTTAGGGTTAGTGTTAGGGTTAGGGCTCGGTTTAGGGTACGGGTTAGGATTAGGGTACGCGTTAGTGTTAGGGTAGTGGCTAGGGTTAGGGTACGCGTTAGGGTGGGGGTAGTTATTAAACCTATCACACTCTCTAGATACGCCTTAGCACGTAAAGGAATATTATTTGGGGGTCCAGCCATGGAGAAGGGTTTAGACACTAGGAGAAGATAAGGAACACACCCATTATCAAGAAATCACAATATGATTCTCTTTTTAAACTGTTCCTTAAAACACTAGTGGTTAGGAAATCTATTGGAGGCAGAAGCACTCAAGGGTAGCTTAGGGTTAGGGTTAGGGTTAGGGTGAGGGTTAGGGTACGGCTTAGGGTACGGGTTCGGGGAGGTATTCGGGTAGGGCGTAGGGTATGTGTTAGGGTTAGGGTTAGGGTTAGTGTTAGGGTTAGGGTTAGGGTTAGGGTGAGGGTTAGGGTACGGGTTCGGGAAGGGGTTTGGGTACGGCGTAGGGTATGGGTTAGGGTTAGGGTTATTGTTAGTGTTAGGGTTAGGTCTCGGTTTATGGTATGGGTTAGGATTAGGGTATGCGTTAGGGTTAGCGTAGGGGTTAGGGTTAGGGTACGCGTTAGGGTGAGGGTAGTTATTAAACCTATCCCACTCTCTAGATACCCCTTAGGACGTAAAAGAATATTATTTGGGGGTCCAGCCATGGAGAAGAGTTTAGACACCAGGATAAGATAAGGAACACACCCATTATCAAGAAGTCACATTAGGATTCTCTTTTGAACCTGTTTTTTAAAACACTACTGTTTAGGAAATCTATTGCAGGCAGAAGCAGTCAAGGGTAGCTTAGCATTAGGGTTAGGGTTAGGGTACGGCTTAGGGTACGGGTTAGGTGAGGGGTTCGGGTAGGGCGTAGGGTATGGGTTAGGGTTAGGGTTAGGGTTAGTGTTAGGGTTAGGGCTCGGTTTAGGGTACGGTTTAGGATTAGTGTATGCGTTAGTGTTAGGGTAGGTGTTAGGGTTAGGGTACGCATTAGGGTTAGGGTAGTTATTAAACCTATCCCACTCTGTAGATACCCCTTAGCACGTAAAGGAATATTATTTTGGGGTCCAGCCATGGAGAAGAGTTTCGACACTAGGATAAGATAAAGATCACACCCATTATAAAGAAATCACATTAGGATTCTCTTTTTAACCTATTCCTTAAAACACTAGTGCTGAGGAAATCTATTGGAGGCAGAAGCAGTCAAGGGTAGCTTAGGGTTAGGGTTAGGGTTAGGGTGAGTGTTAGGGGACGGGTTCGGGGACGGGTTCGGGAAGGGCGTAGGGTATGGGTTAGGATTAGGGTACGCGTTAGGGTTAGGGTAGGGGTTAGGGTTAGGGTACGCATTAGGGTGAGGGTAGTTATTAAACCTATCCCACTCTCTAGATACCCCTTAGCACGTAAAGGAATATTATTTGGGGGTCCAGCCATGGAGAAGAGTTTAGACACTAGGAGAAGATAAGGAACACACCCATTATCACGAAATCACATTAGGATTTTCTTTTTAACCTGTTCCTTAAAACACTAGTGCTTAGGAAATCTATTGGAGGCAGAAGCAGTCAAGGGTAGCTTAGGGTTAGTGTTAGGGTTAGGGTGAGGGTTAGGGTATGGCTTAGGGTACGGGTTCGGGGAGGGGTTCGGGTAGGGCGTAGGGTATGGGTTAGGGTTAGGGTTAGGGTTAGTGTTAGGGTTAGGGCTAGGTTTAGGGTACGGGTTAGGATTAGGGTACGCTTTAGGGTTAGGGTAGGGATTAGGGTTAGCGTACGCGTTAGGGTGGGGGTATTTATTAAACCGATCACACTCTCTAGATACCCCTTATCACGTAAAGGAATATTATTTGGGGGTCCAGCCTTGGAGAAGAGTTTAGACACGAGGAGAATATAAGGAACACACCCATTATCAAGAAATCACATTAGGATTCTGTTTTTAACCTGTTCCTTAAAACACTAGTGCTTAGGAAATCTATTGGAGGCAGAAGCAGTCAAGGGTAGCTTAGGGTTAGGATTAGGTTAGGGTTAGGGTTAGGGTATGGCTTAGGGTACGGGTTCGGGGAGGGGTTCGGGTAGGGCGTAGGGTATGGGTTAGGGTTAGGGTTAGGGTTAGTGTTAGGGTTAGGGCTCGGTTTAGTGTACGGGTTAGGATTAGGGTACGCGTTAGTGTTAGGGTAGGTGTTAGGGTTAGGGTACGCGATAGGGTGAGGTTAGTTATTAAACCTATCCCACTCTCTAGATACCCCTTAGCACGTAAAGGAATATTATTTGGGGGTCCAGCCATGGAGAAGAGTTTAGACACTAGGAGAAGATAAGGAACACACCCATTATCAAGAAATCACATTAGGATTCTCTTTTTAACCTGTTCCTTAAAACACTAGTGCTTAGGAAATCTATTGGAGGCAGAAGCAGTCAAGGGTAGCTTAGGGTTAGGGTTAGGGTTAGGGTGAGGGTTAGGGTATGGCTTAGGGTATGGGTTCGGGGAGGGGTTCGGGTAGGGCGTAGGGTATGGGTTAGGATTAGGGTTAGGGTTAGTGTTAGGGTTAGGGCTCGGTTTAGGGTACGGGTTAGGATTAGGGTACGCGTTAGTGTTAGGGTAGGGGTTAGAGTTAGGGTACGCGTTAGGGTGGGGGTAGTTATTAAACCTATCACACTCTCTAGATACCCCTTAGCACGTAAAGGAATATTATTTGGGGCTCCAGCCATGGAGAAGAGTTTAGACACGAGGAGAAGATAAGGAACACACCCATTATCAAGAAATCACATTAGGATTCTCTTTTTAACCAGTTCCTTAAAACACTAGTGCTTAGGAAATCTATTGGAGGCAGAAGCCGTCAAGGGTAGCTTAGGGTTAGGGTTAGGGTTAGGGTGAGGGTTAGGGTACGGCTTACGATAAGGGTTCGGGGAGGGGTTCGGGTAGGGCGTAGGGTATGGGTTAGGGTTAGGGTTAGGGCTAGTGTTAGGGTTAGGGCTCGGTTTAGGGTACGGGTTAGGATTAGGGTATGCGTTAGGGTTAGGGTAGGGGTTAGGGTTAGGGTACGCGTTAGGGTGAGGGTAGTTATTAAACCTATCCCACTCTCTAGATACCCCTTAGCACGTAAAGGAATATTATTTGGGGGTCCAGCCATAGAGAAGAGTTTAGACACGAGGAGAAGATAAGGAACACACCCATTATCAATAAATCACATTAGGATTCTCTTTTTAACCTGTTCCTTAAATCACTAGTGCTTAGGAAATCTTTTGGAGGCAGAAGCCGTCAAGGGTAGCTTAGGGTTAGGGTTACGGTTAGGGTGAGGGTTAGGGTACGGTTTAGGGTACGGGTTCAGGGAGGGGTTCAGGTAGGGCGTAGGGTATGGGTTAGGGTTAGGGTTAGAGTTAGTGTTAGGGTTAGGGCTCGGTTTAGGGTATGGGTTAGGATTAGGGTACGCGTTAGGGTTAGGGTAGGGTTTAGGGTTAGGGTACGCGTTAGGGTGAGGGTAGTTATTAAACCTATCCCACTCTCTAGATACCCCTTAGCACGTAAAGGAATATTATTTGGGAGTCCAGCCATGGAGAAGAGTTTAGACACTAGGAAAAGATAAGGAACACACCCATTATCACGAAATCACATTAGGATTCTCTTTTTAACCTGTTCCTTAAAACACTAGTGCTTAGGAAATCTATTGGAGGCAGAAGCAGTCAAGGGTAGCTTAGGGTTAGGGTTTGGGTTAGGGTGAGGGCTAGGGTATGGCTTAGGGTACGGGTTCGGGGAGGGGTTCGGGTAGGGCGTAAGGTATGGGTTAGGGTTAGGGTTAGGGTTAGTGTTAGGGTTAGGGCTCGGTTTAGGGTACGGGTTAGGATTAGGGTACACGTTAGGGTTAGGGTAGGGGTTAGGGTTAGGGTACGCGATAGGGTGAGGGTAGTTATTAAACCTATCACACTCTCTAGATACCCCTTAGCACATAAAGGAATATTATTTGGGGGTCCAGCCATGGAGAAGAGTTTAGACACGAGGAGAAGATAAGGAACACACCCATTATCAAGAAATCACATTAGGATTCTCTTTTTAACATGTTCCTTAAAACACTAGTGCTTAGGAAATCTATTGGAGGCAGAAGCCGTCAAGGGTAGCTTAGGGTTAGGGTTAGGGTTAGGGTGAGGGTTAGGGTACGGCTTAGGGCACGGGTTCGGGGAGGGGTTCGGGTAGGGCGTAGGGTATGGGTTAGGGTTAGGGTTAGGGATAGTGTTAGGGTTAGGGCTCGGTTTAGTGTACGGGTTAGGATTAGGGTACGCGTTAGTGTTAGGGTAGGTGTTAGGGTTAGGGTACGCGATAGGGTGAGGTTAGTTATTAAACCTATCCCACTCTCTAGATACCCCTTAGCACGTAAACGAATATTATTTGGGGGTCCAGCCATGGAGAAGAGTTTAGACACAAGGAGAAGATAAGGAACACACCCATTATCAAGAAATCACATTAGGATTCTCTTTTTAACCTGTTCCTTAAAACACTAGTGCTTAGGAAATCTATTGGAGGCAGAAGTAGTCAAGGGTAGCTTAGGGTTAGGGTTAGGGTTAGGGTGAGGGTTAGGGTATGGCTTAGGGTACGGGTTCGGGGAGGGGTTCGGGTAGGGCGTAGGGTATGGGTTAGGATTAGGGTTAGGGTTAGTGTTAGGGTTAGGGCTCGGTTTAGGGTACGGGTTAGGATTAGGGTACGCGTTAGGGTTAGGGTAGGGGTTAGGGTTAGGGTACGCATTAGGGTGGGGGTAGTTATTAAACCTATCACACTCTCTAGATACCCCTTAGCACGTAAAGGAATATTATTTGGGGGTCCAGCCATGGAGAAGAGTTTAGACACGAGGAGAAGATAAGGAACACACCCATTATCAAGAAATCACATTAGGATTCTCTTTTTAACATGTTCCTTAAAACACTAGTGCTTAGGAAATCTATTGGAGGCAGAAGCCGTCAAGGGTAGCTTAGGGTTAGGGTTAGGGTTAGGTTTAGGGTGAGGGTTAGGGTACGGCTTAGGGCACGGGTTCGGGGAGGGGTTCGGGTAGGGCGTAGGGTATGGGTTAGGGTTAGGGTTAGGGTTACTGTTAGGGTTAGGGCTCGCTTTAGGGTACGGGTTAGGATTAGGGTACGCGTTAGGGTTAGTGTACGCGTTAGGGTGAGGGTAGTTATTAAACCTATCCCAATCTCTAGATACCCCTTAGCACGTAAAGGAATATTATTTGGGGGTCCAGCCATGGAGAAGAGTTTAGACACTAGGAGAAGATAAGGAACACACCCATTATCAAGAAATCACAATATGATTCTCTTTTTAAACTGTTCCTTAAAACACTAGTGCTTAGGAAATCTATTGGAGGCAGAAGCCGTCAAGGGTAGCTTAGGGTTAGTGTTACGGTTAGGGTGAGGGTTAGGGTACGGCTTAGGGTACGGGTTCGGGGAGGGGTTCGGGTAGGGCGTAAGCTATGGGCTAGGGTTAGGGTTAGGGTTAGTGTTAGGGTTAGGGCTCGGTTTAGGGTACGGGTTAGGATTAGGGTAAGCGTTAGGGTTAGGGTAGGGGTTAGGGTTAGGGTATGCGATAGGGTGAGGTTAGTTTTTAAACCTATCCCACTCTCTAGATACCCCTTAGCACGTACAGGAATATTATTGGGTGTCCAGCCATGGAGAAGAGTTTAGAACCTAGGAGAAGATAAGGAACACACACATTATAACGAAATCACATTAGGATTCTCTTTTTAACCTGTTCCTTAAAATACTAGTGCTTAGGAAATCTATTGGAGGAAGAAGCAGTCAAGGGTAGCTTAGGGTTAGGGTTAGGTTTAGGGTGAGGGTTAGGGTACGGCTTAGGGTACGGTTTCGGTGAGGGGTTTGGGTAGGGCGTAGGGTATGGGTTAGGGTTAGGGTTAGGGCTAGGGTTAGGGTTAGGGCTCGGTTTAGGGTACGGGTTAGGATTAGGGTACGCGTTAGGGTTAGGGTAGGGGTTAGGGTTAGGGTACGCGTTAGGGTGAGGATAGTTATTAAACCTATCCCACTCTCTAGATACCCCTTAGCACGTAAAGGAATATTATTTGGGCGTCCAGCCATGGAGAAGAGTTTAGACACGAGGAGAAAATAAGGAACACACCCATTATCAAGAAATCACATTAGGATTCTCTTTTTAACCTGTTCCTTAAAACACCAGTGCTTAGGAAATCTATTGGAGGCAGAAGTAGTCAAGGGTAGCTTAGGGTTAGGGTTAGGGTTAGGGTGAGGGTTAGGGTACGGCTTAGGGTACGGGTTCGGGGAGGGGTTCGGGTAGGGCGTAGGGTATGGGTTAGGGTTAGGGTTAGGGTTAGTGTTAGGGTTAGGGGTCGGTTTATGTTACGGGTTAGGATTAGGGTACGCGTTAGTGTTAGGGTAGTGGTTAGGGTTAGGGTACGCTTTAGGGTGAGGGTAGTTATTAAACCTATCCCACTCTCTAGATACCCCTTAGCACGTAAAGGAATATTATTTGGGGGTCCAGCCATGGGGAAGAGTTTAGACACTAGGAGAAGATAAGGAACACACCCATTATCAAGAAATCACAATATGATTCTCTTTTTAAACTGTTCCTTAAAACACTAGTGCTTAGGAAATTTATTGGAGGCAGAAGCAGTCAAGGGTAGCTTAGGGTTAGGGTTAGGGTGAGGGTTAGGGTATGGCTTAGGGTACGGGTTCGGGGAGGGGTTCGGGTAGGGCGTAGGGTATGGGTTAGGGTGAGGGTTAGGGTTAGGGCTCGGTTTAGGGTATGGGTTAGGATTAGGGTACGCGTTAGGGTTAGGGTAGGGGTTAGGATTAGGGTATGCGATAGGGTGAGGTTAGTTATTAAACCTATCCCACTCTCTAGATACCCCTTAGCACGTAAAGGAATATTATTTGGGGGTCCAGCCATGGAGAAGAGTTTAGACACTAGGAGAAGATAAGGAACACACCCATTATCAAGAAATCACATTAGGATTCTCTTTTTAACCAGTTCCTTAAAACACTAGTGCTTAGGAAATCTATTGGAGGCAGAAGCCTTCAAGGGTAGCTTAGTGTTAGGGTTAGGGTTAGGGTGAGGGTTAGGGTACGGCTTACGATACGGGTTCGGGGAGG
The DNA here is from genome assembly GCF_949987535.1 of Balaenoptera acutorostrata. Taxonomy (NCBI): domain Eukaryota; kingdom Metazoa; phylum Chordata; class Mammalia; order Artiodactyla; family Balaenopteridae; genus Balaenoptera; species Balaenoptera acutorostrata. The sequence continues at coordinate 169,140 of NW_026646693.1, forward strand.
GGTTCGGGTAGGGCGTAGGGTATGGGTTAGGGTTAGGGTTAGGGCTAGTGTTAGGGTTAGGGCTCGGGTTAGGGTATGGGTTAGGATTAGGGTACTCGTTAGGTTTAGGGTAGCGGTTAGGGTTAGGGTACGCATTAGGGTGAGGGTAGTTATTAAACCTATCCCACTCTCTAGATACCCCTTAGCACGTAAAGGAATATTATTTGGGGGTCCAGCCATGGAGAAGAGTTTAGACACTAGGAGAAGATAAGGAACACACCCATTATCAAGAAATCACATTAGGATTCTCTTTTTAACCTGTTCCTTAAAACACTAGTGCTTAGGAAATCTATTGGAGGCAGAAGCAGTCAAGGGTAGCTTAGGGTTAGGGTTAGGGTTAGGGTGAGGGTTAGGGTATGGCTTAGGGTACGGGTTCGGGGAGGGGTTCGGGTAGGGCGTAGGGTATGGGTTAGGGTTAGGGTTACGGCTAGTGTTAGGGTTAGGGCTCGGTTTGGGGTACAGGTTAGGATTAGGGTACGCGTTAGGGTTAGGGTAGGGGTTAGGGTTAGGGTACACGTTAGGGTGAGGGTAGTTATTAAACCTATCACACTCTCTAGATACCCCTTAGCACGTAAAGGAATATTATTTGGGGGTCCAGCCATGGAAAAGAGTTTAGACAAGACGAGAAGATAAGGAACACACCCATTATCACGAAATCACATTAGGATTCTCTTTTTAACCTGTTCCTTAAAACACTAGTGCTTAGGAAATCTATTGGAGGCAGAAGCCGTCAAGGGTAGCTTAGGGTTAGGGTTAGGGTTAAGGTGAGGGTTAGGGTACGGTTTAGGGTACGGGTTCAGGGAGGGGTTCGGGTAGGGCGTAGGGTATGGGTTAGGGTTAGGGTTAGACTTAGTGTTAGGGTTAGGGCTCGGTTTAGGGTACGGGTTAGGATTAGGGTACGCGCTAGGGTTAGGGTAGCGGTTAGGGTTAGGGTACGCGTTAGGGTGAGGGTAGTTAATAAACCTATCCCACTCTCTAGATTCCCCTTAGCACGTATAGGAATATTATTTGGGGGTCCAGCCATGGAGAAGAGTTTAGACACTAGGAGAAGATAAGGAACACACCCATTATCACGGAATCACATTAGGATTCTCTTTTTAACCTGTTCCTTAAAACACTAGTGCTTAGGAAATCTATTGGAGGCAGAAGCAGTCAAGGGTAGCTTAGGGTTAGGGTTAGGGTTAGGGTGAGGGCTAGGGTATGGCTTAGGGTACGGGTTCGGGGAGGGGTTCGGGTAGGGCGTAGGGTATGGGTTAGGGTTAGGGTTAGGGTTAGTGTTAGGGTTGGGGCTCGGTTTAGGGTACGGGATAGGATTAGGGAACGCGTTAGGGTTAGGGTAGGGGTTAGGGTTAGGGTACGTGTTAGGGTGAGGGTAGTTATTAAACCTATCACACTCTCTAGATACCCCTTAGCACGTAAAGGAATATTATTTGGGGGTCCAGCCATGGAGAAGAGTTTAGACACGAGGAGAAGTTAAGGAACACACCCCTTATCAAGAAATCACATTAGGATTCTCTTTTTAACCTGTTCCTTAAAACACTAGTGCTTAGGAAATCTATTGGAGGCAGAAGCAGTCAAGGGTAGCTTAGGTTTAGGGTTAGGGTTAGGGTGAGGAATAGGGTATGGCTTAGGGTACGGGTTCGGGGAGGGGTTCGGGTAGGGCGTAGGGTATGGGTTAGGGTTAGGGTTAGGGTTAGTGTTAGGGTTAGGGCTCGGTTTAGGGTACGGGTTAGGATTAGGGTACGCGTTAGTGTTAGGGTAGGTGTTAGGGTTAGGGTACGCGTTAGGGTGAGGTTAGTTATTAAACCTATCCCACTCTCTAGATACCCCTTAGCACATAAAGGAATATTATTTGGGGGTCCAGCCATGGAGAAGAGTTTAGACACTAGGAGAAGATAAGGAACACACCCATTATCAAGAAATCACATTAGGATTCTCTTTTTAACCTGTTCCTTAAAACACTAGTGCTTAGGAAATCTATTGGAGGCAGAAGCAGTCAAGGGTAGCTTAGGGTTAGGGTTAGGGTTAGGGTGAGGGTTAGGGTACGGCTTACGATACGGGTTCGGGGAGGTGTTCGGGTAGGGCGTAGGGTATGGGTTAGGGTTAGGGTTAGGGCTAGTGTTAGGGTTAGGGCTCGGTTTAGGTTACGGGTTAGGATTAGGGTATGCGTTAGGGTTAGGGTAGGGGTTAGGGTTAGGGTACGCGTTAGGGTGAGGGTAGTTATTAAACCTATCCCACTCTCTAGATACCCCTTAGCACGTAAAGGAATATTATTTGGGGGTCCAGCCATGGAGAAGAGTTTAGACACGAGGAGAAGATAAGGAACACACCCATTATCAAGAAATCACATTAGGATTCTCTTTTTAACCTGTTCCTTAAATCACTAGTGCTTAGGAAATCTATTGGAGGCAGAAGCCGTCAAGGGTAGCTTAGGGTTAGGGTTAGGGTTAGGGTGAGGGTTAGGGTATGGTTTAGGCTACGGGTTCAGGGAGGGGTTCGGGTAGGGCGTAGGGTGTGGGTTAGGGTTAGGGTTAGAGTTAGTGTTAGGGTTAGGGCTCGGTTTAGGGTATGGGTTAGGATTAGGGTACGATTTAGGGTTAGGGTAGGGGTTAGGGTTAGGGTACGCGTTAGGGTGAGGGTAGTTATTAAACCTATCCCACTCTCTAGATACCCCTTAGCACGTAAAGGAATATTATTTGGGGGTCCAGCCATGGAGAAGAGTTTAGACACTAGGAGAAGATAAGGAACACACCCATTATCACGAAAACACATTAGGATTCTCTTTTTAACCTGTTCCTTAAAACACTAGTGCTTAGGAAATCTATTGGAGGCAGAAGCAGTCAAGGGTAGCTTAGGGTTAGGGATAGGGTTAGGGTGAGGGCTAGGGTATGGCTTACGGTACGGGTTCGGGGAGGGGTGCGGGTAGGGCGTAGGGTATGGGTTAGGGTTAGTGTTATGGTTAGGGCTCGGTTTAGGGTACGGGTTAGGATTAGGGTACGCGTTAGGGTTAGGGTAGGGGTTAGGGTTAGGGTACGTGTTAGGGTGAGGGTAGTTATTAAACCTATCACACTCTCTAGATACCCCTTAGCACATAAAGGAATATTATTTGGGGGTCCAGCCATGGAGAAGGGTTTAGACACGAGGAGAAGATAAGGAACACACCCATTATCAAGAAATCACATTAGGATTCTCTTTTTAACATGTTCCTTAAAACACTAGTGCTTAGGAAATCTATTGGAGGCAGAAGCCGTCAAGGGTAGCTTAGGGTTAGGGTTAGGGTTAGGTTTAGGGTGAGGGTTAGGGTACGGCTTAGGGCACGGGTTCGGGGAGGGGTTCGGGTAGGGCGTAGGGTATGGGTTAGGGTTAGGGTTAGGGTTAGTGTTAGGGTTAGGGCTCGGTTTAGGGTACGGGTTAGGATTAGGGTACGCGTTAGGGTTAGTGTACGCGTTAGGGTGAGGGTAGTTATTAAACCTATCCCACTCTCTAGATACCCCTTAGCACGTACAGGAATATTATTGGGGGTCCAGCCACGGAGAAGAGTTTAGACACTAGGAGAAGATAAGGAACACACCCATTATCAAGAAATCACATTAGGATTCTCTTTTTAACCTGTTTCTTAAAACACTAGTGCTTAGGAAATCTATTGGAGGCAGAAGCAGTCAAGGGTAGCTTAGGGTTAGGGTTAGGGTTAGGGTGAGGGTTAGGGTATGGCTTAGGGTACGGGTTTGGTGAGGGGTTCTGGTAGGGCGTAGGGTATGGGTTAGGGTTAGGGTTAGGGTTAGTGTTAGGGTTAGGGCTCGGTTTAGGGTACGGGTTAGGATTAGGGTACGCGTTAGTGTTAGGGTAGTGGTTAGGGTTAGGGTACGCGTTAGGGTGGGGGTAGTTATTAAACCTATCACACTCTCTTGATACCCCTTAGCACGTAAAGGAATATTATTTGGGGGTCCAGCCTTGGAGAAGAGTTTAGACACGAGGAGAATATAAGGAACACACCCATTATCAAGAAATCACATTAGGATTCTCTTTTTAACCTGTTCCTTAAAACACTAGTGCTTAGGAAATCTATTGGAGGCAGAAGCAGTCAAGGGTAGCTTAGGGTTAGGGTTAGGGTTAGGGTGACGGTTAGGGTACGGCTTAGGGTACGGGTTCGGGGAGGGGTTCGGGTAGGGCGTAGGGTATGGGTTAGGGTTAGGGTTAGGGCTAGTGTTAGGGATAGGGCTCGGTTTAGGTAACGGGTTAGGATTAGGGTACGCGTTAGGCTTAGGGTAGCGTTAGGGTTAGGGTACGCGTTAGGGTGAGGGTAGTTATTAAACCTATCCCACTCTCTAGATACCCCTTAGCACGTAAAGGAATATTAATTGGGGGTCCAGCCATGGAGAAGAGTTTAGACACTAGGAGAAAATAAGGAATACACCCATTATCAAGAAATCACATTAGGATTCTCTTTTTAACCTGTTCCTTAAAACACTAGTGCTTAGGAAATCTATTGGAGGCAGAAGCAGTCAAGGGTAGCTTAGGGTTAGGGTTAGGGTTAGGGTGAGGGTTAGGGTACGGTTTAGGGTACGGGTTAGGATTAGGGTATGCGCTAGGGTTAGTGTAGCGGTTAGGGTTAGGGTACGCGTTAGGGTGAGGGTAGTTAATAAACCTATCCCACTCTCTAGATACCCCTTAGCACGTATAGGAATATTATTTGGGGGTCCAGGCATGGAGAAGAGTTTAGACACTAGGAGAAGATAAGGAACACACCCATTATCACGGAATCACATTAGGATTCTCTTTTTAACCTGTTCCTTAAAACACTAGTGCTTAGGAAATCTATTGGAGGCAGAAGCAGTCAAGGGTAGCTTAGGGTTAGGGTTAGGGTTAGGGTGAGGGCTAGGGTATGGCTTAGGGTACGGGTTCGGGGAGGGGTTCGGGTAGGGCGTAGGGTATGGGTTAGGGTTAGGGTTAGGGTTAGTGTTAGGGTTAGGGCTCGGTTTAGGGTACGGGTTAGGATTAGGGAACGCGTTAGGGTTAGGGTAGGGGTTAGGGTTAGGGTACGTGTTAGGGTGAGGGTAGTTATTAAACCTATCACACTCTCTAGATACCCCTTAGCACGTAAAGGAATATTATTTGGGGGTCCAGCCATGGAGAAGAGTTTAGACACGAGGAGAAGTTAAGGAACACACCCCTTATCAAGAAATCACATTAGGATTCTCTTTTTAACCTGTTCCTTAAAACACTAGTGCTTAGGAAATCTATTGGAGGCAGAAGCAGTCAAGGGTAGCTTAGGTTTAGGGTTAGGGTTAGGGTGAGGAATAGGGTATGGCTTAGGGTACGGGTTCGGGGAGGGGTTCGGGTAGGGCGTAGGGTATGGGTTAGGGTTAGGGTTAGGGTTAGTGTTAGGGTTAGGGCTCGGTTTAAGGTACGGGTTAGGATTAGGGTACGCGTTAGTGTTAGGGTAGGTGTTAGGGTTAGGGTACGCGTTAGGGTGAGGTTAGTTATTAAACCTATCCCACTCTCTAGATACCCCTTAGCACGTAAAGGAATATTATTTGGGGGTCCAGCCATGGAGAAGAGTTTAGACACTAGGAGAAGATAAGGAACACACCCATTATCAAGAAATCACATTAGGATTCTCTTTTTAACCTGTTCCTTAAAACACTAGTGCTTAGGAAATCTATTGGAGGCAAAAGCAGTCAAGGGTAGCTTAGGGTTAGGGTTAGGGTTAGGGTGAGGGTTAGGGTACGGCTTACGATACGGGTTCGGGGAGGTGTTCGGGTAGGGCGTAGGGTATAGGTTAGGGTTAGGGTTAGGGCTAGTGTTAGGGTTAGGGCTCGGTTTAGGTTACGGGTTAGGATTAGGGTATGCGTTAGGGTTAGGGTAGGGGTTAGGGTTAGGGTACGCGTTAGGGTGAGGGTAGTTATTAAACCTATCCCACTCTCTAGATAACCCTTAGCACGTAAAGGAATATTATTTGGGGGTCCAGCCATGGAGAAGAGTTTAGACAGGAGGAGAAGATAAGGAACACACCCATTATCAAGAAATCACATTAGGATTCTCTTTTTAACCTGTTCCTTAAATCACTAGTGCTTAGGAAATCTATTGGAGGCAGAAGCCGTCAAGGGTAGCTTAGGGTTAGGGTTAGGGTTAGGGTGAGGGTTAGGGTATGGTTTAGGCTACGGGTTCAGGGAGGGGTTCGGGTAGGGCGTAGGGTATGGGTTAGGGTTAGGGTTAGAGTTAGTGTTAGGGTTAGGGCTCGGTTTAGGGTATGGGTTAGGATTAGGGTACGAGTTAGGGTTAGGGTAGGGGTTAGGGTTAGGGTACGCGTTAGGGTGAGGGTAGTTATTAAACCTATCCCACTCTCTAGATACCCCTTAGCACGTAAAGGAATATTATTTGGGGGTCCAGCCATGGAGAAGAGTTTAGACACTAGGAGAAGATAAGGAACACACCCATTATCACGAAAACACATTAGGATTCTCTTTTTAACCTGTTCCTTAAAACACTAGTGCTTAGGAAATCTATTGGAGGCAGAAGCAGTCAAGGGTAGCTTAGGGTTAGGGATAGGGTTAGGGTGAGGGCTAGGGTATGGCTTACGGTACGGGTTCGGGGAGGGGTGCGGGTAGGGCGTAGGGTATGGGTTAGGGTTAGTGTTATGGTTAGGGCTCGGTTTAGGGTACGGGTTAGGATTAGGGTACGGGTTAGGGTTAGGGTAGGGGTTAGGGTTAGGGTACGTGTTAGGGTGAGGGTAGTTGTTAAACCTATCACACTCTCTAGATACCCCTTAGCAAATAAAGGAATATTATTTGGGGGTCCAGCCATGGAGAAGAGTTTAGACACGAGGAGAAGATAAGGAACACACCCATTATCAAGAAATCACATTAGGATTCTCTTTTTAACATGTTCCTTAAAACACTAGTGCTTAGGAAATCTATTGGAGGCAGAAGCCGTCAAGGGTAGCTTAGGGTTAGGGTTAGGATTAGGTTTAGGGTGAGGGTTAGGGTACGGCTTAGGGCACGGGTTCGGGGAGGGGTTCGGGTAGGGCGTAGGGTATCGGTTAGTGTTAGGGTTAGGGTTAGTGTTAGGGTTAGGGCTCGGTTTAGGGTACGGGTTAGGATTAGGGTACGCGTTAGGGTTAGTGTACGCGTTAGGGTGAGGGTAGTTATTAAACCTATCCCACTCTCTAGATACCCCTTAGCACGTACAGGAATATTATTGGGGGTCCAGCCACGGAGAAGAGTGTAGACACTAGGAGAAGATAAGGAACACACCCAGTATCACGAAATCACATTAGGATTCTCTTTTTAACCTGTTCCTTAAAACACTAGTGCTTAGGAAATCTATTGGAGGCAGAAGCAGTCAAGGGTAGCTTAGGGTTAGGGTTAGGGTTAGGGTGAGGGTTAGGGTATGGCTTAGGGTTCGGGTTTGGGGAGGGGTTCGGGTAGGGCGTAGGGTATGGGTTAGGGTTAGGGTTAGGGTTAGTGTTAGGGTTAGGGCTCGGTTTAGGGTACGGGTTAGGATTAGGGTACGCGTTAGTGTTAGGGTAGTGGTTAGGGTTAGGGTACGCGTTAGGGTGGGGGTAGTTATTAAACCTATCACACTCTCTTGATACCCCTTAGCACGTAAAGGAATATTATTTGGGGGTCCAGCCTTGGAGAAGAGTTTAGACACGAGGAGAATATAAGGAACACACCCATTATCAAGAAATCACATTAGGATTCTCTTTTTAACCTGTTCCTTAAAACACTAGTGCTTAGGAAATCTATTGGAGGCAGAAGCAGTCAAGGGTAGCTTAGGGTTAGGGTTAGGGTTAGGGTGACGGTTAGGGTACGGCTTAGGGTACGGGTTCGGGGAGGGGTTCGGGTAGGGCGTAGGGTATGGGTTAGGGTTAGGGTTAGGGCTAGTGTTAGGGATAGGGCTCGGTTTAGGTAACGGGTTAGGATTAGGGTACGCGTTAGGCTTAGGGTAGCGTTAGGGTTAGGGTACGCGTTAGGGTGAGGGTAGTTATTAAACCTATCCCACTCTCTAGATACCCCTTAGCACGTAAAGGAATATTAATTGGGGGTCCAGCCATGGAGAAGAGTTTAGACACTAGGAGAAAATAAGGAATACACCCATTATCAAGAAATCACATTAGGATTCTCTTTTTAACCTGTTCCTTAAAACACTAGTGCTTAGGAAATCTATTGGAGGCAGAAGCAGTCAAGGGTAGCTTAGGGTTAGGGTTAGGGTTAGGGTGAGGGTTAGGGTACGGTTTAGGGTACGGGTTAGGATTAGGGTATGCGCTAGGGTTAGTGTAGCGGTTAGGGTTAGGGTACGCGTTAGGGTGAGGGTAGTTAATAAACCTATCCCACTCTCTAGATACCCCTTAGCACGTATAGGAATATTATTTGGGGGTCCAGGCATGGAGAAGAGTTTAGACACTAGGAGAAGATAAGGAACACACCCATTATCACGGAATCACATTAGGATTCTCTTTTTAACCTGTTCCTTAAAACACTAGTGCTTAGGAAATCTATTGGAGGCAGAAGCAGTCAAGGGTAGCTTAGGGTTAGGGTTAGGGTTAGGGTGAGGGCTAGGGTATGGCTTAGGGTACGGGTTCGGGGAGGGGTTCGGGTAGGGCGTAGGGTATGGGTTAGGGTTAGGGTTAGGGTTAGTGTTAGGGTTAGGGCTCGGTTTAGGGTACGGGTTAGGATTACGGAACGCGTTAGGGTTAGGGTAGGGGTTAGGGTTAGGGTTACGTGTTAGGGTGAGGGTAGTTATTAAACCTATCACACTCTCTAGATACCCCTTAGCACGTAAAGGAATATTATTTGGGGGTCCAGCCATGGAGAAGAGTTTAGACACGAGGAGAAGTTAAGGAACACACCCCTTATCAAGAAATCACATTAGGATTCTCTTTTTAACCTGTTCCTTAAAACACTAGTGCTTAGGAAATCTATTGGAGGCAGAAGCAGTCAAGGGTAGCTTAGGTTTAGGGTTAGGGTTAGGGTGAGGAATAGGGTATGGCTTAGGGTACGGGTTCGGGGAGGGGTTCGGGTAGGGCGTAGGGTATGGGTTAGGGTTAGGGTTAGGGTTAGTGTTAGGGTTAGGGCTCGGTTTAAGGTACGGGTTAGGATTAGGGGTACGCGTTAGTGTTAGGGTAGGTGTTAGGGTTAGGGTACGCGTTAGGGTGAGGTTAGTTATTAAACCTATCCCACTCTCTAGATACCCCTTAGCACGTAAAGGAATATTATTTGGGGGTCCAGCCATGGAGAAGAGTTTAGACACTAGGAGAAGATAAGGAACACACCCATTATCAAGAAATCACATTAGGATTCTCTTTTTAACCTGTTCCTTAAAACACTAGTGCTTAGGAAATCTATTGGAGGCAAAAGCAGTCAAGGGTAGCTTAGGGTTAGGGTTAGGGTTAGGGTGAGGGTTAGGGTACGGCTTACGATACGGGTTCGGGGAGGTGTTCGGGTAGGGCGTAGGGTATAGGTTAGGGTTAGGGTTAGGGCTAGTGTTAGGGTTAGGGCTCGGTTTAGGTTACGGGTTAGGATTAGGGTATGCGTTAGGGTTAGGGTAGGGGTTAGGGTTAGGGTACGCGTTAGGGTGAGGGTAGTTATTAAACCTATCCCACTCTCTAGATAACCCTTAGCACGTAAAGGAATATTATTTGGGGGTCCAGCCATGGAGAAGAGTTTAGACAGGAGGAGAAGATAAGGAACACACCCATTATCAAGAAATCACATTAGGATTCTCTTTTTAACCTGTTCCTTAAATCACTAGTGCTTAGGAAATCTATTGGAGGCAGAAGCCGTCAAGGGTAGCTTAGGGTTAGGGTTAGGGTTAGGGTGAGGGTTAGGGTATGGTTTAGGCTACGGGTTCAGGGAGGGGTTCGGGTAGGGCGTAGGGTATGGGTTAGGGTTAGGGTTAGAGTTAGTGTTAGGGTTAGGGCTCGGTTTAGGGTATGGGTTAGGATTAGGGTACGAGTTAGGGTTAGGGTAGGGGTTAGGGTTAGGGTACGCGTTAGGGTGAGGGTAGTTATTAAACCTATCCCACTCTCTAGATACCCCTTAGCACGTAAAGGAATATTATTTGGGGGTCCAGCCATGGAGAAGAGTTTAGACACTAGGAGAAGATAAGGAACACACCCATTATCACGAAAACACATTAGGATTCTCTTTTTAACCTGTTCCTTAAAACACTAGTGCTTAGGAAATCTATTGGAGGCAGAAGCAGTCAAGGGTAGCTTAGGGTTAGGGATAGGGTTAGGGTGAGGGCTAGGGTATGGCTTACGGTACGGGTTCGGGGAGGGGTGCGGGTAGGGCGTAGGGTATGGGTTAGGGTTAGTGTTATGGTTAGGGCTCGGTTTAGGGTACGGGTTAGGATTAGGGTACGGGTTAGGGTTAGGGTAGGGGTTAGGGTTAGGGTACGTGTTAGGGTGAGGGTAGTTGTTAAACCTATCACACTCTCTAGATACCCCTTAGCAAATAAAGGAATATTATTTGGGGGTCCAGCCATGGAGAAGAGTTTAGACACGAGGAGAAGATAAGGAACACACCCATTATCAAGAAATCACATTAGGATTCTCTTTTTAACATGTTCCTTAAAACACTAGTGCTTAGGAAATCTATTGGAGGCAGAAGCCGTCAAGGGTAGCTTAGGGTTAGGGTTAGGATTAGGTTTAGGGTGAGGGTTAGGGTACGGCTTAGGGCACGGGTTCGGGGAGGGGTTCGGGTAGGGCGTAGGGTATCGGTTAGTGTTAGGGTTAGGGTTAGTGTTAGGGTTAGGGCTCGGTTTAGGGTACGGGTTAGGATTAGGGTACGCGTTAGGGTTAGTGTACGCGTTAGGGTGAGGGTAGTTATTAAACCTATCCCACTCTCTAGATACCCCTTAGCACGTACAGGAATATTATTGGGGGTCCAGCCACGGAGAAGAGTGTAGACACTAGGAGAAGATAAGGAACACACCCAGTATCACGAAATCACATTAGGATTCTCTTTTTAACCTGTTCCTTAAAACACTAGTGCTTAGGAAATCTATTGGAGGCAGAAGCAGTCAAGGGTAGCTTAGGGTTAGGGTTAGGGTTAGGGTGAGGGTTAGGGTATGGCTTAGGGTTCGGGTTTGGGGAGGGGTTCGGGTAGGGCGTAGGGTATGGGTTAGGGTTAGGGTTAGGGTTAGTGTTAGGTTTAGGGCTCGGTTTAGGGTACGGGTTAGGATTAGGGTACGCGTTAGTGTTAGGGTAGTGGTTAGGGTTAGGGTACGCGTTAGGGTGGGGGTAGTTATTAAACCTATCACACTCTCTTGATACCCCTTAGCACGTAAAGGAATATTATTTGGGGGTCCAGCCTTGGAGAAGAGTTTAGACACGAGGAGAATATAAGGAACACACCCATTATCAAGAAATCACATTAGGATTCTCTTTTTAACCTGTTCCTTAAAACACTAGTGCTTAGGAAATCTATTGGAGGCAGAAGCAGTCAAGGGTAGCTTAGGGTTAGGGTTAGGGTTAGGGTGAGGGTTAGGGTACGGCTTAGGGTACGGGTTCGGGGAGGGGTTCGGGTAGGGCGTAGGGTATGGGTTAGGGTTAGGGTTAGGGCTAGTGTTAGGGGTAGGGCTAGGTTTAGGTAACGGGTTAGGATTAGGGTACGCGTTAGGGTTACGGTAGGCGTTAGGGTTAGGGTACGCGTTAGGGTGAGGGTAGTTATTAAACCTATCCCACTCTCTAGATACCCCTTAGCACGTAAAGGAATATTATTTGGGGGTCCAGCCATGGAGAAGAGTTTAGACACTAGGAGAAAATAAGGAATACACCCATTATCAAGAAATCACATTAGGATTCTCTTTTTAACCTGTTCCTTAAAACACTAGTGCTTAGGAAATCTATTGGAGGCAGAAGCAGTCAAGGGTAGCTTAGGGTTAGGGTTAGGGTTAGGGTGAGGGTTAGGGTACGGCTTACGGTACGGGTTCGGGGAGGTGTTCGGGTAGGGCGTAGGCTATGGGTTAGGGTTAGGGTTAGGGTTAGTGTTAGGATTAGGGCTCGGTTTAGGGTACGGGTTAGGATTAGGGTACGCGTTAGTGTTAGGGTAGGGGTTAGGGTTAGGGTACGCGATAGGGTGAGGTTAGTTATTAAACCTATCCCACTCTCTAGATACCCCTTAGCACGTAAAGGAATGTTATTTGGGGGTCCAGCCATGGAGAAGAGTTTAGACACTAGGAGAAAATAAGGAACACACCCATTATCAAGAAATCACATTAGGATTCTCTTTTTAACCTGTTCCTTAAAACACTAGTGCTTAGGAAATCTATTGGAGGCAGAAGCAGTCAAGGGTAGCTTAGGGTTAGGGTTAGGGTTAGGGTGAGGGTTAGGGTATGGCTTAGGGTACGGGTTCGGGGAGGGGTTCGGGTAGGGCGTAGGGTATGGGTTAGGGTTAGGGTTAGGGCTAGTGTTAGGGTTAGGGCTCGGTTTGGGGTACGGGTTAGGATTAGGGTACGCGTTAGGGTTAGGGTAGGGGTTAGGGTTAGGGTACACGTTAGGGTGAGGGTAGTTATTAAACCTATCACACTCTCTAGATACCCCTTAGCACGTAAAGGAATATTATTTGGGGGTCCAGCCATGGAAAAGAGTTTAGACAAGAGGAGAAAATAAGGAACACACCCATTATCAAGAAATCACATTAGGATTCTCTTTTTAACCTGTTCCTTAAATCACTAGTGCTTAGGAAATCTATTGGAGGCAGAAGCCGTCAAGGGTAGCTTAGGGTTAGGGTTAGGGTTAGGGTGAGGGTTAGGGTACCCCTTAGGGTACGGGTACGGGGAGGGATTCGGGTAGGGCATAGGGTATGGGTTAGAGTTAGGGTTAGGGTTAGTGTTAGGGTTAGGGCTCGGTTAAGGGTTCGGGTTAGGATTAGGGTACGCGTTAGGGTGAGGGTAGTTATTAAACCTATCCCACTCTCTAGATACCCCTTAGCACGTAAAGGAATATTATTTGGGGGTCCAGCCATGGAGAAGGGTTTAGACACTAGGAGAAGATAAGGAACACACCCATTATCACGAAATCACATTAGGATTCTCTTTTTAACCTGTTCCTTAAAACACTAGTGCTTAGGAAATCTATTGGAGGCAGAAGCCGTCAAGGGTAGCTTAGGGTTAGGGTTAGGGTTAGGGTGAGGGTTAGGGTACGGTTTAGGGTATGGGTTCAGGGAGGGGTTCGGGTAGGGCGTAGGGTATGGGTTAGGGTTAGGGTTAGAGTTAGTGTTATGGTTAGGGCTCGGTTTAGGGTACGGGTTAGGATTAGGGTACGCGCTAGGGTTAGTGTAGCGGTTAGGGTTAGGGTACGCGTTACGGGGAGGGTAGTTAATAAACCTATCCCACTCTCTAGATACCCCTTAGCACGTATAGGAATATTATTTGGGGGTCCAGGCATGGAGAAGAGTTTAGACACTAGGAGAAGATAAGGAACACACCCATTATCACGGAATCACATTAGGATTCTCTTTTTAACCTGTTCCTTAAAACACTAGTGCTTAGGAAATCTATTGGAGGCAGAAGCAGTCAAGGGTAGCTTAGGGTTAGGGTTAGGGTTAGGGTGAGGGCTAGGGTATGGCTTAGGGTACGGGTTCGGGGAGGGGTTCGGGTAGGGCGTAGGGTATGGGTTAGGGTTAGGGTTAGGGTTAGTGTTAGGGTTAGGGCTCGGTTTAGGGTACGGGTTAGGATTAGGGAACGCGTTAGGGTTAGGGTAGGGGTTAGGGTTAGGGTACGTGTTAGGGTGAGGGTAGTTATTAAACCTATCACACTCTCTAGATACCCCTTAGCACGTAAAGGAATATTATTTGGGGGTCCAGCCATGGAGAAGAGTTTAGACACGAGGAGAAGATAAGGAACACACCCATTATCAAGAAATCACATTAGGATTCTCTTTTTAACCTGTTCCTTAAAACACTAGTGCTTAGGAAATCTATTGGAGGCAGAAGCAGTCAAGGGTAGCTTAGGGTTAGGGTTAGGGCTAGGGTGAGGGATAGGGTATGGCTTAGGGTACGGGTTCGGGGAGGGGTTCGGGTAGGGCGTAGGGTATGGGTTAGGGTTAGGGTTAGGGTTAGTGTTAGGGTTAGGGCTCGGTTTAGGGTACGGGTTAGGATTAGGGTACGCATTAGTGTTAGGGTAGGAGTTAGGGTTAGGGTACGCGTTAGGGTGAGGTTAGTTATTAAACCTATCCCACTCTCTAGATACCCCTTAGCACGTAAAGGAATATTATTTGGGGGTCCAGCCATGGAGAAGAGTTTAGACACTAGGAGAAGATAAGGAACACACCCATTATCAAGAAATCACATTAGGATTCTCTTTTTAACCTGTTCCTTAAAACACTAGTGCTTAGGAAATCTATTGGAGGCAGAAGCAGTCAAGGGTAGCTTAGGGTTAGGGTTAGGGTTAGGGTGAGGGTTAGGGTACGGCTTACGATACGGGTTCAGGGAGGGGTTCGGGTAGGGCGTAGGGTATGGGTTAGGGTTAGGGTTAGGGCTAGTGTTAGGGTTAGGGCTCGGTTTAGGGTACGGGTTAGGATTAGGGTATGCGTTAGGGTTAGGGTAGGGGTTAGGGTTAGGGTACGCGTTAGGGTGAGGGTAGTTATTAAACCTATCTCACTCTCTAGATACCCCTTAGCACGTAAAGGAATATTATTTGGGGGTCCAGCCATGGAGAAGAGTTTAGACACGAGGAGAAGATAAGGAACACACCCATTATCAAGAAATCACATTAGGATTCTCTTTTTAACCTGTTCCTTAAATCACTAGTGCTTAGGAAATCTATTGGAGGCAGAAGCCGTCAAAGGTAGCTTAGGGTTAGGGTTAGGGTTAGGGTGAGGGTTAGGGTACGGTTTAGGGTACGGGTTCAGGGAGGGGTTCGGGTAGGGCGTAGGGTATGTGTTAGGTTTAGGGTTAGAGTTAGTGTCAGGGTTAGGGCTCGGTTTAGGGTATGGGTTAGGATTAGGGTACGCGTTAGGGTTAGGGTAGGGGTTAGGGTTAGGGTACGCGTTAGGGTGAGGGTAGTTATTAAACCTATCCCACTCTCTAGATACCCCTTAGCACGTAAAGGAATATTATTTGGGGGTCCAGCCATGGAGAAGAGTTTAGACACTAGGAGAAGATAAGGAACACACCCATTATCACGAAAACACATTAGGTTTCTCTTTTTAACCTGTTCCTTAAAACACTAGTGCTTAGGAAATCTATTGGAAGCAGAAGCAGTCAAGGGTAGCTTAGGGTTAGGGTTAGGGTTAGGGTGAGGGCTAGGGTATGGCTTACGGTATGGGTTCGGGGAGGGGTTCGGGTAGGGCGTAGGGTATGGGTTAGGGTTAGTGTTATGGTTAGGGCTCGGTTTAGGGTACGGGTTAGGATTAGGGTACGCGTTAGGGTTAGGGTAGGGGTTAGGGTTAGGGTACGTGTTAGGGTGAGGGTAGTTATTAAACCTATCACACTCTCTAGATACCCCTTAGCACATAAAGGAATATTATTTGGGGGTCCAGCCATGGAGAAGAGTTTAGACACGAGGAGAAGATAAGGAACACACCCATTATCAAGAAATCACATTAGGATTCTCTTTTTAACATGTTCCTTAAAACACTAGTGCTTAGGAAATCTATTGGAGGCAGAAGCCGTCAAGGGTAGCTTAGGGTTAGGGTTAGGGTTAGGTTTAGAGTGAGGGTTAGGGTACGGCTTAGGGCACGGGTTCGGGGAGGGGTTCGGGTAGGGCGTAGGGTATGGGTTAGGGTTAGGGTTAGGGTTAGTGTTAGGGTTAGGGCTCGGTTTAGGGTACGGGTTAGGATTAGGGTACGCGTTAGGGTTAGTGTACGCGTTAGGGTGAGGGTAGTTATTAAACCTATCCCACTCTCTAGATACCCCTTAGCACGTACAGGAATATTATTGGGGGTCCAGGCATGGAGAAGAGTTTAGACACTAGGAGAAATTAAGGAACACACCCATTATCACGAAATCACATTAGGATTCTCTTTTTAACCTGTTCCTTAAAACACTAGTGCTTAGGAAATCTATTGGAGGCAGAAGCAGTCAAGGGTAGCTTAGGGTTAGGGTTAGGGTTAGGGTGAGGGTTAGGGTATGGCTTAGGGTACGGGTTCGGGGAGGGGTTCGGGTAGGGTGTAGGGTATGGGTTAGGGTTAGGGTTAGGGTTAGTGTTAGGGTTAGGGCTCGGTTTAGGGTACGGGTTAGGATTAGGGTACGCGTTAGTGTTAGGGTAGTGGTTAGGGTTAGGGTACGCTTTAGGGTGGGGGTAGTTATTAAACCTATCACACTCTCTAGATACCCCTTAGCACGTAAAGTAATATTATTTGGGGGTCCAGCCTTGGAGAAGAGTTTAGACACGAGGAGAATATAAGGAACACACCCATTATCAAGAAATCACATTAGGATTCTCTTTTTAACCTGTTCCTTAAAACACTAGTGCTTAGGAAATCTATTGGAGGCAGAAGCAGTCAAGGGTAGCTTAGGGTTAGGGTTAGGGTTAGGGTGAGGGTTAGGGTACGGCTTAGGGTACGGGTTCGGGGAGGGGTTCGGGTAGGGCGTAGGGTATGGGTTAGGGTTAGGGTTAGGGCTAGTGTTAGGGTTAGGGCTCGGTTTAGGGTACGTGTTAGGATTAGGGTATGCGTTAGGGTTAGGGTAGGGGTTAGGGTTAGGATACCCATTAGAGTGAGGGTAGTTATTAAACCTATCCCACTCTCTAGATAGCCCTTAGCACGTAAAGGAATATTATTTGGGGGTCCAGCCATGGAGAAGAGTTTAGACACGAGGAGAAGATAAGGAACACACCCATTATCAAGAAATCACATTAGGATTCTCTTTTTAACCTGTTCCTTAAATCACTAGTGCTTAGGAAATCTATTGGAGGCAGAAGCCGTCACGGGTAGCTTAGGGTTAGGGTTAGGGTTAGGGTGAGGGTTAGGGTACGGCTTAGGGTACGGGTTCGGGGAGGGGTTCAGGTAGGGCGTAGGGTATGGGTTAGAGTTAGGGTTAGGGTTAGTGTTAGGGTTAGGGCTCGGTTTAGGGTACGGGTTAGGATTAGGGTACGCTTTAGTGTTAGGGTAGGGGTTAGGGTTAGGGTACGCTTTAGGGTGAGGGTAGTTATTAAACCTATCCCACTCTCTAGATACCCCTTAGCACGTAAAGGAATATTATTTGGGCGTCCAGCCATGGAGAAGGGTTTAGACACTAGGAGAAGATAAGGAACACACCCATTATCAAGAAATCACAATATGATTCTCTTTTTAAACTGTTCCTTAAAACACTAGTGGTTAGGAAATCTATTGGAGGCAGAAGCAGTCAAGGGTAGCTTAGGGTTATGGTTAGGGTTAGGGTGAGGGTTAGGGTACGGCTTAGGGTACGGGTTCGGGGAGGGGTTCGGGTAGGGCGTAGGGTATGGGTTAGGGTTAGAGTTAGGGTTAGTGTTAGGGTTAGGGCTCGGTTTAGGGTACGGGTTAGGATTAGGGTACTCGTTAGGTTTAGGGTAGCGGTTAGGGTTAGGGTACGCGTTAGGGTGAGGGTAGTTATTAAACCTATCCCACTCTCTAGATACCCCTTAGCACGTAAAGGAATATTATTTGGGGGTCCAGCCATGGAGAAGAGTTTAGACACGAGGAGAAGATAAGGAACACACCCATTATCAAGAAATCACATTAGGATTCTCTTTTTAACCTGTTCCTTAAATCACTAGTGCTTAGGAAATCTATTGGAGGCAGAAGCCGTCAAGGGTAGCTTAGGGTTAGGGTTAGGGTTAGGGTGAGGGTTAGGGTACCCCTTAGGGTACGGGTACGGGGAGGGATTCGGGTAGGGCATAGGGTATGGGTTAGAGTTAGGGTTAGGGTTAGTGTTAGGGTTAGGGCTCGGTTAAGGGTTCGGGTTAGGATTAGGGTACGCGTTAGGGTGAGGGTAGTTATTAAACCTATCCCACTCTCTAGATACCCCTTAGCACGTAAAGGAATATTATTTGGGGGTCCAGCCATGGAGAAGGGTTTAGACACTAGGAGAAGATAAGGAACACACCCATTATCACGAAATCACATTAGGATTCTCTTTTTAACCTGTTCCTTAAAACACTAGTGCTTAGGAAATCTATTGGAGGCAGAAGCCGTCAAGGGTAGCTTAGGGTTAGGGTTAGGGTTAGGGTGAGGGTTAGGGTACGGTTTAGGGTATGGGTTCAGGGAGGGGTTCGGGTAGGGCGTAGGGTATGGGTTAGGGTTAGGGTTAGAGTTAGTGTTATGTTTAGGGCTCGGTTTAGGGTACGGGTTAGGATTAGGGTACGCGCTAGGGTTAGTGTAGCGGTTAGGGTTAGGGTACGCGTTACGGGGAGGGTAGTTAATAAACCTATCCCACTCTCTAGATACCCCTTAGCACGTATAGGAATATTATTTGGGGGTCCAGGCATGGAGAAGAGTTTAGACACTAGGAGAAGATAAGGAACACACCCATTATCACGGAATCACATTAGGATTCTCTTTTTAACCTGTTCCTTAAAACACTAGTGCTTAGGAAATCTATTGGAGGCAGAAGCAGTCAAGGGTAGCTTAGGGTTAGGGTTAGGGTTAGGGTGAGGGCTAGGGTATGGCTTAGGGTACGGGTTCGGGGAGGGGTTCGGGTAGGGCGTAGGGTATGGGTTAGGGTTAGGGTTAGGGTTAGTGTTAGGGTTAGGGCTCGGTTTAGGGTACGGGTTAGGATTAGGGAACGCGTTAGGGTTAGGGTAGGGGTTAGGGTTAGGGTACGTGTTAGGGTAAGGGTAGTTATTAAACCTATCACACCCTCTAGATACCCCTTAGCACGTAAAGGAATATTATTTGGGGGTCCAGCCATGGAGAAGAGTTTAGACACGAGGAGAAGATAAGGAACACACCCATTATCAAGAAATCACATTAGGATTCTCTTTTTAACCTGTTCCTTAAAACACTAGTGCTTAGGAAATCTATTGGAGGCAGAAGCCGTCAAAGGTAGCTTAGGGTTAGGGTTAGGGTTAGGGTGAGGGTTAGGGTACGGTTTAGGGTACGGGTTCAGGGAGGGGTTCGGGTAGGGCGTAGGGTATGTGTTAGGTTTAGGGTTAGAGTTAGTGTCAGGGTTAGGGCTCGGTTTAGGGTATGGGTTAGGATTAGGGTACGCGTTAGGGTTAGGGTAGGGGTTAGGGTTAGGGTACGCGTTAGGGTGAGGGTAGTTATTAAACCTATCCCACTCTCTAGATACCCCTTAGCACGTAAAGGAATATTATTTGGGGGTCCAGCCATGGAGAAGAGTTTAGACACTAGGAGAAGATAAGGAACACACCCATTATCACGAAAACACATTAGGTTTCTCTTTTTAACCTGTTCCTTAAAACACTAGTGCTTAGGAAATCTATTGGAAGCAGAAGCAGTCAAGGGTAGCTTAGGGTTAGGGTTAGGGTTAGGGTGAGGGCTAGGGTATGGCTTACGGTATGGGTTCGGGGAGGGGTTCGGGTAGGGCGTAGGGTATGGGTTAGGGTTAGTGTTATGGTTAGGGCTCGGTTTAGGGTACGGGTTAGGATTAGGGTACGCGTTAGGGTTAGTGTAGGGGTTAGGGTTAGGGTACGTGTTAGGGTGAGGGTAGTTATTAAACCTATCACACTCTCTAGATACCCCTTAGCACATAAAGGAATATTATTTGGGGGTCCAGCCATGGAGAAGAGTTTAGACACGAGGAGAAGATAAGGAACACACCCATTATCAAGAAATCACATTAGGATTCTCTTTTTAACATGTTCCTTAAAACACTAGTGCTTAGGAAATCTATTGGAGGCAGAAGCCGTCAAGGGTAGCTTAGGGTTAGGGTTAGGGTTAGGTTTAGAGTGAGGGTTAGGGTACGGCTTAGGGCACGGGTTCGGGGAGGGGTTCGGGTAGGGCGTAGGGTATGGGTTAGGGTTAGGGTTAGGGTTAGTGTTAGGGTTAGGGCTCGGTTTAGGGTACGGGTTAGGATTAGGGTACGCGTTAGGGTTAGTGTACGCGTTAGGGTGAGGGTAGTTATTAAACCTATCCCACTCTCTAGATACCCCTTAGCACGTACAGGAATATTATTGGGGGTCCAGCCATGGAGAAGAGTTTAGACACTAGGAGAAGATAAGGAACACACCCATTATCACGAAATCACATTAGGATTCTCTTTTTAACCTGTTCCTTAAAACACTAGTGCTTAGGAAATCTATTGGAGGCAGAAGCAGTCAAGGGTAGCTTAGGGTTAGGGTTAGGGTTAGGGTGAGGGTTAGGGTATGGCTTAGGGTACGGGTTCGGGGAGGGGTTCGGGTAGGGTGTAGGGTATGGGTTAGGGTTAGGGTTAGGGTTAGTGTTAGGGTTAGGGCTCGGTTTAGGGTACGGGTTAGGATTAGGGTACGCGTTAGTGTCAGGGTAGTGGTTAGGGTTAGGGTACGCTTTAGGGTGGGGGTAGTTATTAAACCTATCACACTCTCTAGATACCCCTTAGCACGTAAAGGAATATTATTTGGGGGTCCAGCCTTGGAGAAGAGTTTAGACACGAGGAGAATATAAGGAACACACCCATTATCAAGAAATCACATTAGGATTCTCTTTTTAACCTGTTCCTTAAAACACTAGTGCTTAGGAAATCTATTGGAGGCAGAAGCAGTCAAGGGTAGCTTAGGGTTAGGGTTAGGGTTAGGGTGAGGGTTAGGGTACGGCTTAGGGTACGGGTTCGGGGAGGGGTTCGGGTAGGGCGTAGGGTATGGGTTAGGTTTAGGGTTAGGGCTAGTGTTAGGGTTAGGGCTCGGTTTAGGGTACGTGTTAGGATTAGGGTATGCGTTAGGGTTAGGGTAGGGGTTAGGGTTAGGATACCCATTAGAGTGAGGGTAGTTATTAAACCTATCCCACTCTCTAGATAGCCCTTAGCACGTAAAGGAATATTATTTGGGGGTCCAGCCATGGAGAAGAGTTTAGACACGAGGAGAAGATAAGGAACACACCCATTATCAAGAAATCACATTAGGATTCTCTTTTTAACCTGTTCCTTAAAACACTAGTGCTTAGGAAATCTATTGGAGGCAGAAGCAGTCAAGGGTAGCTTAGGGTTAGGGTTAGGGTTAGGGTGAGGGTTAGGGTATGGCTTAGGGTACGGGTTCGGGGAGGGGTTCGGGTAGGGCGTAGGGTATGGGTTAGGGTTAGGGTTAGGGTTTGTGTTAGGGTTAGGGCTCGGTTAAGGGTTCGGGTTAGGATTAGGGTACGCGTTAGTGTTAGGGTAGGGGTTAGGGTTAGGGTACGCTTTAGGGTGAGGGTAGTTATTAAACCTATCCCACTCTCTAGATACCCCTTAGCACGTAAAGGAATATTATTTGGGGGTCCAGCCATGGAGAAGGGTTTAGACACTAGGAGAAGATAAGGAACACACCCATTATCACGAAATCACATTAGGATTCTCTTTTTAACCTGTTCCTTAAAACACTAGTGCTTAGGAAATCTATTGGAGGCAGAAGCAGTCAAGGGTAGCTTAGGGTTAGGGTTAGGGTTAGGGTGAGGGTTAGGGTACGGTTTAGGGTACGGGTTCAGGGAGGGGTTCGGGTAGGGCGTAGAGTATGGGTTAGGGTTAGGGTTTGAGTTAGTGTTAGGGTTAGGGCTCGGTTTAGGGTACGGGTTAGGATTAGGGTACGCGCTAGGGTTAGGGTAGCGGTTAGGGTTAGGGTACGCGTTATGCTGAGGGTAGTTAATAAACCTATCCCACTCTCTAGATACCCCTTAGCACGTATAGGAATATTATTTGGGGGTCCAGCCATGGAGAAGAGTTTAGACACTAGGAGAAGATAAGGAACACACCCATTATCACGGAATCACATTAGGATTCTCTTTTTAACCTGTTCCTTAAAACACTAGTGCTTAGGAAATCTATTGGAGTCAGAAGCAGTCAAGGGTAGCTTAGGGTTAGGGTTAGGGTTAGGGTGAGGGCTAGGGTATGGCTTAGGGTACGGGTTCGGGGAGGGGTTCGGGTAGGGCGTAGGGTATGTGTTAGGGTTAGGGTTAGGGTTAGTGTTAGGGTTAGGGCTCGGTTTAGGGTACGGGTTAGGATTAGGGAACGCGTTAGGGTTAGGGTAGGGGTTAGGGTTAGGGTACACGTTAGGGTGAGGGTAGTTATTAAACCTATCACACTCTCTAGATACCCCTTAGCACGTAAAGGACTATTATTTGGGGGTCCAGCCATGGAAAAGAGTTTAGACAAGAGGAGAAGATAAGGAACACACCCATTATCAAGAAATCACATTAGGATTCTCTTTTAACCTGTTCCTTAAATCACTAGTGCTTAGGAAATCTATTGGAGGCAGAAGCCGTCAAGGGTAGCTTAGGGTTAGGGTTAGGGTTAGGGTGAGGGTTAGGGTACGGCTTAGTGTACGGGTTCGGTGAGGGATTCGGGTAGGGCGTAGGGTATGGGTTAGAGTTAGGGTTAGGGTTTGTGTTAGGGTTAGGGCTCGTTTAAGTGTTCGGGTTAGGATTAGGGTACGCGTTAGTGTTAGGGTAGGGGTTAGGGTTAGGGTACGCTTTACGGTGAGGGTAGTTATTAAACCTATCCCACTCTCTAGATACCCCTTAGCACGTAAAGGAATATTATTTGGGGGTCCAGCCATGGAGAAGGGTTTAGATACTAGGAGAAGATAAGGAACACACCCATTATCACGAAATCACATTAGGATTCTCTTTTTAAACTGTTCCTTAAAACACTAGTGCTTAGGAAATCTATTGGAGGCAGAAGCAGTCAAGGGTAGCTTAGGGTTAGGGTTAGGGTTAGGGTGAGGGTTAGGGTACGGTTTAGGGTACGGGTTCAGGGAGGGGTTCGGGTAGGGCGTAGAGTATGGGTTAGGGTTAGGGTTTGAGTTAGTGTTAGGGTTAGGGCTCGGTTTAGGGTACGGGTTAGGATTAGGGTACGCGCTAGGGTTAGGGTAGCCGTTAGGGTTAGGGTACGCGTTATGGTGAGGGTAGTTAATAAACCTATCCCACTCTCTAGATACCCC
Organism: Balaenoptera acutorostrata; assembly: GCF_949987535.1. Taxonomy (NCBI): domain Eukaryota; kingdom Metazoa; phylum Chordata; class Mammalia; order Artiodactyla; family Balaenopteridae; genus Balaenoptera; species Balaenoptera acutorostrata. The sequence continues at coordinate 192,153 of NW_026646693.1, forward strand.
TTAGCACGTATAGGAATATTTTTTGGGGGTCCAGCCATGGAGAAGAGTTTAGACACTAGGAGAAGATAAGGAACACACCCATTATCACGGAATCACATTAGGATTCTCTTTTTAACCTGTTCCTTAAAACACTAGTGCTTAGGAAATCTATTGGAGTCAGAAGCAGTCAAGGGTAGCTTAGGGTTAGGGTTAGGGTTAGGGTGAGGGCTAGGGTATGGCTTAGGGTACGGGTTCGGGGAGGGGTTCGGGTAGGGCGTAGGGTATGGGTTAGGGTTAGGGTTAGGGTTAGGGTTAGGGTTAGGGCTCGGTTTAGGGTACGGGTTAGGATTAGGGAACGCGTTAGGGTTAGGGTAGGTGTTAGGGTTAGGGTACGTGTTAGGGTGAGGGTAGTTATTAAACCTATCACACTCTCTAGATACCCCTTAGCACGTAAAGGAATATTATTTGGGGGTCCAGCCATGGAGAAGAGTTTAGACACGAGGAGAAGATAAGGAACACACCCATTATCAAGAAATCACATTAGGATTCTCTTTTTAACCTGTTCCTTAAAACACTAGTGCTTAGGAAATCTATTGGAGGCAGAAGCAGTCAAGGGTAGCTTAGGGTTAGGGTTAGGGTTAGGGTGAGGGATAGGTATGGCTTAGGGTACGGGTTCGGGGAGGGGTTCGGGTAGGGCGTAGGGTATGGGTTAGGGTTAGGGTTAGGGTTACTGTTAGGGTTAGGGCTCGGTTTAGGGTACGGGTTAGGATTAGGGTACGCGTTAGTGTTAGGGTAGGTGTTAGGGTTAGGGTACGCGTTAGGGTGAGGTTAGTTATTAAACCTATCCCACTCTCTAGATACCCCTTAGCACGTAAAGGAATATTATTTGGGGGTCCAGCCATGGAGAAGAGTTTAGACACGAGGAGAAGATAAGGAACACACCCATTATCAAGAAATAACATTAGGATTCTCTTTTTAACATGTTCCTTAAAACACTAATGCTTAGGAAATCTATTGGAGGCAGAAGCCGTCAAGGGTAGCTTAGGGTTAGGGTTAGGGTTAGGTTTAGGGTGAGGGTTAGGGTACGGCTTAGGGCACGGGTTCGGGGAGGGGTTCGGGTAGGGCGTAGGGTATGGGTTAGGGTTAGGGTTAGTGTTAGGGTTAGGGCTCGGTTTAGGGTACGGGTTAGGATTAGGGTACGCGTTAGGGTTAGTGTACGCGTTAGGGTGAGGGTAGTTATTAAACCTATCCCACTCTCTAGATACCCCTTAGCACGTACAGGAATATTATTGGGGGTCCAGCCATAGAGAAGAGTTTAGACACTAGGAGAAGATAAGGAACACACCCATTATCACGAAATCACATTAGGATTCTCTTTTTAACCTGTTCCTTAAAACACTAGTGCTTAGGAAATCTATTGGAGGCAGAAGCAGTCAAGGGTAGCTTAGGGTTAGGGTTAGGGTTAGGGTGAGGGTTAGGGTATGGCTTAGGGTACGGGTTCGGGGAGGGGTTCGGGTAGGGCGTAGGGTATGGGTTAGGGTTAGGGTTAGGGTTAGTGTTAGGGTTAGGCCTCGGTTTAGGGTACGGGTTAGGATTAGGGTACGCGTTAGTGTTAGGGTAGTGGTTAGGGTTAGGGTACGCGTTAGGGTGGGGGTAGTTATTAAACCTATCACACTCTCTAGATACCCCTTAGCACGTAAAGGAATATTATTTGGGGGTCCAGCCATGGAGAAGGGTTTAGACACTAGGAGAAGATAAGGAACACACCCATTATCAAGAAATCACAATATGATTCTCTTTTTAAACTGTTCCTTAAAACACTAGTGGTTAGGAAATCTATTGGAGGCAGAAGCACTCAAGGGTAGCTTAGGGTTAGGGTTAGGGTTAGGGTGAGGGTTAGGGTACGGCTTAGGGTACGGGTTCGGGGAGGGATTCGGGTAGGGCGTAGGGTATGGGTTAGGGTTAGGGTTAGGGTTAGTGTTAGGGTTAGGGCTCGGTTTAGGGTATGGGTTAGGATTAGGGTACTCGTTAGGGTTAGGATAGCGGTTAGGGTTAGGGTACGCGTTAGGGAGAGGGTAGTTATTAAACCTATCCCACTCTCTAGATACCCCTTAGCACGTAAAGGAATATTATTTGGGGGTCCAGCCATGGAGAAGAGTTTAGACACTAGGAGAAGATAAGGAACACACCCATTATCACGAAATCACATTAGGATTCTCTTTTTAACCTGTTCCTTAAAACACTAGTGCTTAGGAAATCTATTGGAGGCAGAAGCAGTCAAGGGTAGCTTAGGGTTAGGGTTAGGGTTAGGGTGAGGGTTAGGGTACGGCTTAGGGTACGGGTTCGGGAAGGGGTTCGGGTACGGCGTAGGGTATGGGTTAGGGTTAGGGTTATTGTTAGTGTTAGGGTTAGGTCTCGGTTTATGGTATGGGTTAGGATTAGGGTATGCGTTAGGGTTAGCGTAGGGGTTAGGGTTAGGGTACGCGTTAGGGTGAGGGTAGTTATTAAACCTATCCCACTCTCTAGATACCCCTTAGGACGTAAAAGAATATTATTTGGGGGTCCAGCCATGGAGAAGAGTTTAGACACCAGGATAAGATAAGGAACACACCCATTATCAAGAAGTCACATTAGGATTCTCTTTTGAACCTGTTTTTTAAAACACTACTGTTTAGAAAATCTATTGCAGGCAGAAGCAGTCAAGGGTAGCTTAGCATTAGGGTTAGGGTTAGGGTACGGCTTAGGGTACGGGTTAGGTGAGTGGTTCGGGTAGGGCGTAGGGTATGGGTTAGGGTTAGGTTTAGGGTTAGTGTTAGGGTTAGGGCTCGGTTTAGGGTACGGTTTAGGATTAGTGTATGCATTAGTGTTAGGGTAGGTGTTAGGGTTAGGGTACGCATTAGGGTTAGGGTAGTTATTAAACCTATCCCACTCTGTAGATACCCCTTAGCACGTAAAGGAATATTATTTTGGGGTCCAGCCATGGAGAAGAGTTTCGACACTAGGATAAGATAAAGATCACACCCATTATAAAGAAATCACATTAGGATTCTCTTTTTAACCTATTCCTTAAAACACTAGTGCTGAGGAAATCTATTGGAGGCAGAAGCAGTCAAGGGTAGCTTAGGGTTAGGGTTAGGGTTAGGGTGAGGGTTAGGGTACGGGTTCGGGGACGGGTTCGGGAAGGGCGTAGGGTATGGGTTAGGATTAGGGTACGCGTTAGGGTTAGGGTAGGGGTTAGGGTTAGGGTACGCATTAGGGTGAGGGTAGTTATTAAACCTATCCCACTCTCTAGATACCCCTTAGGACGTAAAGGAATATTATTTGGGGGTCCAGCCATGGAGAAGAGTTTAGACACTAGGAGAAGATAAGGAACACACCCATTATCACGAAATCACATTAGGATTCTCTTTTTAACCTGTTCCTTAAAACACTAGTGCTTAGGAAATCTATTGGAGGCAGAAGCAGTCAAGGGTAGCTTAGGGTTAGGGTTTGGGTTAGGGTGAGGGCTAGGGTATGGCTTAGGGTACGGGTTCGGGAAGGGGTTCGGGTAGGGCGTAGGGTATGGGTTAGGGTTAGGGTTAGGGTTAGTGTTAGGATTAGGGCTCGGTTTAGGGTACGGGTTAGGATTAGGGTACGCGTTAGGGTTAGGGTTGGGGTTAGGGTTAGGGTACGCGATAGGGTGAGGGTAGTTATTAAACCTATCACACTCTCTAGATACCCCTTAGCACATAAAGGAATATTATTTGGGGGTCCATCCATGTAGAAGAGTTTAGACACGAGGAGAAGATAAGGAACACACCCATTATCAAGAAATCACATTAGGATTCTCTTTTTAACATGTTCCTTAAAACACTAGTGCTTAGGAAATCTATTGGAGGCAGAAGCCGTCAAGGGTAGCTTAGGGTTAGGGTTAGGGTTAGGGTACGGCTTAGGGCACGGGTTCGGGGAGGGGTTCGGGTAGGGCGTAGGGTATAGGTTAGGGTTAGGGTTAGGGTTAGTGTTAGGGTTAGGGCTCGGTTTAGGGTACGGGTTAGGATTAGGGTACGTGTTAGGGTTAGTGTACGCGTTAGGGTGAGGGTAGTTATTAAACCTATTCCACTCTCTAGATACCCCTTAGCACGTACAGGAATATTATTGGGGGTCCAGCCATGGAGAAGAGTTTAGACACAAGGAGAAGATAAGGAACACACCCATTATCACGAAATCACATTAGGATTCTCTTTTTAACCTGTTCCTTAAAACACTAGTGCTTAGGAAATCTATTGGAGGCAGAAGCAGTCAAGGGTAGCTTAGGGTTAGTGTTAGGGTTAGGGTGAGGGTTAGGGTATGGCTTAGGGTACGGGTTCAGGGAGGGGTTCGGGTAGGGCGTAGTGTATGGGTTATGGTTAGGGTTAGGGTTAGTGTTAGGGTTAGGGCTCGGTTTAGGGTACGGGTTAGGATTAGGGTACGCGTTAGGGTTAGGGTAGGGGTTAGGGTTAGGGTACGCGTTAGGGTGGGGGTAGTTATTAAACGTATCACACTCTCTAGATACCCCTTAGCACGTAAAAGAATATTATTTGGTGGTCCAGCCTTGGAGAAGAGTTTAGACACGAGGAGAATATAAGGAACACACCCATTATCAAGAAATCACATTAGGATTCTCTTTTTAACTTGTTACTTAAAAAAATAGTGCTTAGGAAATCTATTGGAGGCAGAAGCAGTCAAGCGTAGCTTAGGGTTAGGGTAAGGGTTAGGGTGAGGGTTAGGGTATGGCTTAGGGTACGGGTTCGGGGAGGGGTTCGGGTAGGGCGTAGGGTATGGATTAGGGTTATGGTTAGGGTTAGTGTTAGGGTTAGGGCTCGGTATAGGGTACGGGTTAGGATTAGGGTACGCGTTAGTGTTAGGGTAGGTGTTAGGGTTAGGGTACGCGATAGGCTGAGGTTAGTTATTAAACCTATCCCACTCTGTAGATACCCCTTAGCACGTAAAGGAATATTATTTGGGGGTCCAGCCATGGAGAAGAGTTTAGACACTAGGAGAAGATAAGGAACACACCCATTATCAAGAAATCACATTAGGATTCTCTTTTTAACCTGTTCCTTAAAACACTAGTGCTTAGGAAATCTATTGGAGGCAGAAGCAGTCAAGGGTAGCTTAGGGTTAGGGTTAGGGTTAGGGTGAGGGTTAGGGTATGGCTTAGGGTACGGGTTCGGGGAGGGGTTCGGGTAGGGCGTAGGGTATGGGTTAGGGTTAGGGTTAGGGTTAGTGTTAGGGTTAGGGCTCGGTTTAGGTTACGGGTTAGGATTAGGGTACGCGTTAGGGTTAGGGTAGGGGTTAGGGTTAGGGTACGCGTTAGGGTGGGGGTAGTTATTAAACCTATCACACTCTCTAGATACCCCTTAGCACGTAAAGGAATATTATTTGGGGGTCCAGCCATGGAGAAGAGTTTAGACACGAGGAGAAGATAAGGAACACACCCATTATCAAGAAATCACATTAGGATTCTCTTTTTAACCTGTTCCTTAAAACACTAGTGCTTAGGAAATCTATTGGAGGCAGAAGCCGTCAAGGGTAGCTTAGGTTTAGGGTTAGGGTTAGGGTGAGGGTTAGGGTACGGCTAAGGGTACGGGTTCGGGGAGGGGTTCGGGTAGGGTGTAGGGTATGGGTTAGGGTTAGGGTTAGGGCTAGGGTTAGGGTTAGGGCTCGGTTTAGGGTACGGGTTAGGATTAGGGTACGCGTTAGTGTTAGGGTAGGGGTTAGGGTTAGGGTACGCGTTAGGGTGAGGGTAGTTATTAAACCTATCCCACTCTCTAGATACCCCTTAGCACTTAAAGGAATATTATTTGGGGGTCCAGCCATGGAGAAGAGTTTAGACACGAGGAGAATATAAGGAACACACCCATTATCAAGAAATCACATTAGGATTCTCTTTTTAACCTGTTCCTTAAAACACTAGTGCTTAGGAAATCTATTGGAGGCAGAAGCAGTCAAGGGTAGCTTAGGGTTAGGGTTAGGGTTAGGGTGAGGGTTAGGGTATGGCTTAGGGTACGGGTTCGGGGAGGGGTTCGGGTAGGGCGTAGGGTATGGGTTAGGGTTAGGGTTAGGGTTAGTGTTAGGGTTAGGGCTCGGTTTAGGGTACGGGTTAGGATTAGGGTACGCGTTAGTGTTAGGGTAGGTGTTAGGGTTAGGGTACGCGATAGGGTGAGGTTAGTTATTAAACCTATCCCACTCTCTAGATACCCGTTAGCACGTAAAGGAATATTATTTGGGGGTCCAGCCATGGAGAAGTGTTTAGACACGAGGAGAAGATAAGGAACACACCCATTATCAAGAAATCACATTAGGATTCTCTTTTTAACCTGTTCCTTAAAACACTAGTGCTTAGGAAATCTATTGGAGGCAGAAGCCGTCAAGGGTAGCTTAGGTTTAGGGTTAGGGTGAGGGTGAGGGTTAGGGTACGGCTTAGGGTACGGGTTCGGGGAGGGGTTCGGGTAGGGCGTAGGGTATGGGTTAGGGTTAGGGTTAGGGCTAGGGTTAGGGTTAGGGCTCGGTTTAGGGTACGGGTTAGGATTAGGGTACGCGTTAGTGTTAGGGTAGGGGTTAGGGTTAGGGTACGCGTTAGGGTGAGGGTAGTTATTAAACCTATCCCACTCTCTAGATACCCCTTAGCACTTAAAGGAATATTATTTGGGGGTCCAGCCATGGAGAAGAGTTTAGACACGAGGAGAATATAAGGAACACACGCATTATCAAGAAATCACATTAGGATTCTCTTTTTAACCTGTTCCTTAAAACACTAGTGCTTAGGAAATCTATTGGAGGCAGAAGCAGTCAAGGGTAGCTTAGGGTTAGGGTTAGGGTTAGGGTGAGGGTTAGGGTATGGCTTAGGGTACGGGTTCGGGGAGGGGTTCGGGTAGGGCGTAGGGTATGGGTTAGGGTTAGGGTTAGGGTTAGTGTTAGGGTTAGGGCTCGGTTTAGGGTACGGGTTAGGATTAGGGTACGCGTTAGTGTTAGGGTAGGTGTTAGGGTTAGGGTACGCGTTAGGGTGAGGTTAGTTATTAAACCTATCCCACTCTCTAGATACCCCTTAGCACGTAAAGGAATATTATTTGGGGGTCCAGCCATGGAGAAGAGTTTAGACACGAGGAGAAGATAAGGAACACACCCATTATCAAGAAATAACATTAGGATTCTCTTTTTAACATGTTCCTTAAAACACTAGTGCTTAGGAAATCTATTGGAGGCAGAAGCCGTCAAGGGTAGCTTAGGGTTAGGGTTAGGGTTAGGTTTAGGGTGAGGGTTAGGGTACGGCTTAGGGCACGGGTTCGGGGAGGGGTTCGGGTAGGGCGTAGGGTATGGGTTAGGGTTAGGGTTAGGGTTAGTGTTAGGGTTAGGGCTCGGTTTAGGGTACGGGTTAGGATTAGGGTACGCGTTAGGGTTAGTGTACGCGTTAGGGTGAGGGTAGTTATTAAACCTATCCCACTCTCTAGATACCCCTTAGCACGTACAGGAATATTATTGGGGGTCCAGCCATAGAGAAGAGTTTAGACACTAGGAGAAGATAAGGAACACACCCATTATCACGAAATCACATTAGGATTCTCTTTTTAACCTGTTCCTTAAAACACTAGTGCTTAGGAAATCTATTGGAGGCAGAAGCATTCAAGGGTAGCTTAGGGTTAGGGTTAGGGTTAGGGTGAGGGTTAGGGTATGGCTTAGGGTACGGGTTCGGGGAGGGGTTCGGGTAGGGCGTAGGGTATGCGTTAGGGTTAGGGTTAGGGTTAGTGTTAGGGTTAGGGCTCGGTTTAGGGTACGGGGTAGGATTAGGGTACGCGTTAGTGTTAGGGTAGTGGTTAGGGTTAGGGTACGCGTTAGGGTGGGGGTAGTTATTAAACCTATCACACTCTCTAGATACCCCTTAGCACGTAAAGGAATATTATTTGGGGGTCCAGCCATGGAGAAGGGTTTAGACACTAGGAGAAGATAAGGAACACACCCATTATCAAGAAATCACAATATGATTCTCTTTTTAAACTGTTCCTTAAAACACTAGTGGTTAGGAAATCTATTGGAGGCAGAAGCACTCAAGGGTAGCTTAGGGTTAGGGTTAGGGTTAGGGTGAGGGTTAGGGTACGGCTTAGGGTACGGGTTCGGGGAGGGATTCGGGTAGGGCGTAGGGTATGGGTTAGGGTTAGGGTTAGGGTTAGTGTTAGGGTTAGGGCTCGGTTTAGGGTATGGGTTAGGATTAGGGTACTCGTTAGGGTTAGGATAGCGGTTAGGGTTAGGGTACGCGTTAGGGAGAGGGTAGTTATTAAACCTATCCCACTCTCTAGATACCCCTTAGCACGTAAAGGAATATTATTTGGGGGTCCAGCCATGGAGAAGAGTTTAGACACTAGGAGAAGATAAGGAACACACCCATTATCACGAAATCACATTAGGATTCTCTTTTTAACCTGTTCCTTAAAACACTAGTGCTTAGGAAATCTATTGGAGGCAGAAGCAGTCAAGGGTAGCTTAGGGTTAGGGTTAGGGTTAGCGTGAGGGTTAGGGTACGGCTTAGGGTACGGGTTCGGGAAGGGGTTCGGGTACGGCGTAGGGTATGGGTTAGGGTTAGGGTTATTGTTAGTGTTAGGGTTAGGTCTCGGTTTATGGTATGGGTTAGGATTAGGGTATGCGTTAGGGTTAGCGTAGGGGTTAGGGTTAGGGTACGCGTTAGGGTGAGGGTAGTTATTAAACCTATCCCACTCTCTAGATACCCCTTATTACGTAAAAGAATATTATTTGGGGGTCCAGCCATGGAGAAGAGTTTAGACACCAGGATAAGATAAGGAACACACCCATTATCAAGAAGTCACATTAGGATTCTCTTTTGAACCTGTTTTTTAAAACACTACTGTTTAGGAAATCTATTGCAGGCAGAAGCAGTCAAGGGTAGCTTAGCATTAGGGTTAGGGTTAGGGTACGGCTTAGGGTACGGGTTAGGTGAGGGGTTCGGGTAGGGCGTAGGGTATGGGTTAGGGTTAGGGTTAGGGTTAGTGTTAGGGTTAGGGCTCGGTTTAGGGTACGGTTTAGGATTAGTGTATGCGTTAGTGTTAGGGTAGGGGTTAGGGTTAGGGTACGCATTAGGGTTAGGGTAGTTATTAAACCTATCCCACTCTGTAGATACCCCTTAGCACGTAAAGGAATATTATTTGGGGGTCCAGCCATGGAGAAGAGTTTAGACACTAGGAGAAGATAAAGATCACACCCATTATAAGGAAATCACATTAGGATTCTCTTTTTAACCTATTCCTTAAAACACTAGTGCTGAGGAAATCTATTGGAGGCAGAAGCAGTCAAGGGTAGCTTAGGGTTAGGGTTAGAGTTAGGGTGAGGGTTAGGGTACGGGTTCGGGGACGGGTTCGGGAAGGGCGTAGGGTATGGGTTAGGATTAGGGTACGCGTTAGGGTTAGGGTAGGGGTTAGGGTTAGGGTACGCATTAGGGTGAGGGTAGTTATTAAACCTATCCCACTCTCTAGATACCCCTTAGCACGTAAAGGAATATTATTTGGGGGTCCACCCATGGAGAAGAGTTTAGACACTAGGAGAAGTTAGGAACACACCCATTATCACGAAATCACATTAGGATTCTCTTTTTAACCTGTTCCTTAAAACACTAGTGCTTAGGAAATCTATTGGAGGCAGAAGCAGTCAAGGGTAGCTTAGGGTTAGGGTTTGGGTTAGGGTGAGGGCTAGGGTATGGCTTAGGGTACGGGTTCGGGAAGGGGTTCGGGTAGGGCGTAGGGTATGGGTTAGGGTTAGGGTTAGGGTTAGTGTTAGGATTAGGGCTCGGTTTAGGGTACGGGTTAGGATTAGGGTACGCGTTAGGGTTAGGGTTGGGGTTAGGGTTAGGGTACGCGATAGGGTGAGGGTAGTTATTAAACCTATCACACTCTCTAGATACCCCTTAGCACATAAAGGAATATTATTTGGGGGTCCATCCATGTAGAAGAGTTTAGACACGAGGAGAAGATAAGGAACACACCCATTATCAAGAAATCACATTAGGATTCTGTTTTTAACATGTTCCTTAAAACACTAGTGCTTAGGAAATCTATTGGAGGCAGAAGCCGTCAAGGGTAGCTTAGGGTTAGGGTTAGGGTTAGGGTACGGCTTAGGGCACGGGTTCGGGGAGGGGTTCGGGTAGGGCGTAGGGTATAGGTTAGGGTTAGGGTTAGGGTTAGTGTTAGGGTTAGGGCTCGGTTTAGGGTACGGGTTAGGATTAGGGTACGTGTTAGGGTTAGTGTACGCGTTAGGGTGAGGGTAGTTATTAAACCTATTCCACTCTCTAGATACCCCTTAGCACGTACAGGAATATTATTGGGGGTCCAGCCATGGAGAAGAGTTTAGACACAAGGAGAAGATAAGGAACACACCCATTATCACGAAATCACATTAGGATTCTCTTTTTAACCTGTTCCTTAAAACACTAGTGCTTAGGAAATCTATTGGAGGCAGAAGCAGTCAAGGGTAGCTTAGGGTTAGTGTTAGGGTTAGGGTGAGGGTTAGGGTATGGCTTAGGGTACGGGTTCAGGGAGGGGTTCGGGTAGGGCGTAGTGTATGGGTTATGGTTAGGGTTAGGGTTAGTGTTAGGGTTAGGGCTAGGTTTAGGGTACGGGTTAGGATTAGGGTACGCGTTAGGGTTAGGGTAGGGGTTAGGGTTAGGGTACGCGTTAGGGTGGGGGTAGTTATTAAACCTATCACACTCTCTAGATACCCCTTAGCACGTAAAAGAATATTATTTGGTGGTCCAGCCTTGGAGAAGAGTTTAGACACGAGGAGAATATAAGGAACACACCCATTATCAAGAAATCACATTAGGATTCTCTTTTTAACCTGTTCCTTAAAACACTAGTGCTTAGGAAATCTATTGGAGGCAGAAGCAGTCAAGGGTAGCTTAGGGTTAGGGTTAGGGTTAGGGTGAGTGTTAGGGTATGGCTTAGGGTACGGGTTCGGGCAGGGGTTCGGGTAGGGCGTAGGGTATGGGTTAGGGTTAGGGTTAGGGTTAGTGTTAGGGTTAGGGCTCGGTTTAGGGTACGGGTTAGGATTAGGGTACGCGTTAGTGTTAGGGTAGGTGTTAGGGTTAGGGTACGCGATAGGGTGAGGTTAGTTATTAAACCTATCCCACTCTCTAGATACCCGTTAGCACGTAAAGGAATATTATTTGGGGGTCCAGCCATGGAGAAGAGTTTAGACACGAGGAGAAGATAAGGAACACACCCATTATCAAGAAATCACATTAGGATTCTCTTTTTAACCTGTTCCTTAAAACACTAGTGCTTAGGAAATCTATTGGAGGCAGAAGCCGTCAAGGGTAGCTTAGGTTTAGGGTTAGGGTGAGGGTGAGGGTTAGGGTACGGCTTAGGGTACGTGTTCGGGGAGGGGTTCGGGTAGGGCGTAGGGTATGGGTTAGGGTTAGGGTTAGGGCTAGGGTTAGGGTTAGGGCTCGGTTTAGGGTACGGGTTAGGATTAGGGTACGCGTTAGTGTTAGGGTAGGGGTTAGGGTTAGGGTACGCGTTAGGGTGAGGGTAGTTATTAAACCTATCCCACTCTCTAGATACCCCTTAGCACTTAAAGGAATATTATTTGGGGGTCCAGCCATGGAGAAGAGTTTAGACACGAGGAGAATATAAGGAACACACTCATTATCAAGAAATCACATTAGGATTCTCTTTTTAACCTGTTCCTTAAAACACTAGTGCTTAGGAAATCTATTGGAGGCAGAAGCAGTCAAGGGTAGCTTAGGGTTAGGGTTAGGGTTAGGGTGAGGGTTAGGGTATGGCTTAGGGTACGGGTTCGGGGAGGGGTTCGGGTAGGGCGTAGGGTATGGGTTAGGGTTAGGGTTAGGGTTAGTGTTAGGGTTAGGGCTCGGTTTAGGGTACGGGTTAGGATTAGGGTACGCGTTAGTGTTAGGGTAGGTGTTAGGGTTAGGGTACGCGATAGGGTGAGGTTAGTTATTAAACCTATCACACTCTCTAGATACCCCTTAGCACGTAAAGGAATATTATTTGGGGGTCCAGCCATGGAGAAGAGTTTAGACACGAGGAGAAGATAAGGAACACACCCATTATCAAGAAATCACATTAGGATTCTCTTTTTAACCTGTTCCTTAAAACACTAGTGCTTAGGAAATCTATTGGAGGCAGAAGCAGTCAAGGGTAGCTTAGGGTTAGGGTTAGGGTTAGGGTGAGGGATAGGTATGGCTTAGGGTACGGGTTCGGGGAGGGGTTCGGGTAGGGCGTAGGGTATGGGTTAGGGTTAGGGTTAGGGTTACTGTTAGGGTTAGGGCTCGGTTTAGGGTACGGGTTAGGATTAGGGTACGCGTTAGTGTTAGGGTAGGTGTTAGGGTTAGGGTACGCGTTAGGGTGAGGTTAGTTATTAAACCTATCCCACTCTCTAGATACCCCTTAGCACGTAAAGGAATATTATTTGGGGGTCCAGCCATGGAGAAGAGTTTAGACACGAGGAGAAGATAAGGAACACACCCATTATCAAGAAATAACATTAGGATTCTCTTTTTAACATGTCCTTAAAACACTAGTGCTTAGGAAATCTATTGGAGGCAGAAGCCGTCAAGGGTAGCTTAGGGTTAGGGTTAGGGTTAGGTTTAGGGTGAGGGTTAGGGTACGGCTTAGGGCACGGGTTCGGGGAGGGGTTCGGGTAGGGCGAAGGGTATGGGTTAGGGTTAGGGTTAGGGTTAGTGTTAGGGTTAGGGCTCGGTTTAGGGTACGGGTTAGGATTAGGGTACGCGTTAGGGTTAGTGTACGCGTTAGGGTGAGGGTAGTTATTAAACCTATCCCACTCTCTAGATACCCCTTAGCACGTACAGGAATATTATTGGGGGTCCAGCCATAGAGAAGAGTTTAGACACTAGGAGAAGATAAGGAACACACCCATTATCACGAAATCACATTAGGATTCTCTTTTTAACCTGTTCCTTAAAACACTAGTGCTTAGGAAATCTATTGGAGGCAGAAGCAGTCAAGGGTAGCTTAGGGTTAGGGTTAGGGTTAGGGTGAGGGTTAGGGTATGGCTTAGGGTACGGGTTCGGGGAGGGGTTCGGGTAGGGCGTAGGGTATGGGTTAGGGTTAGGGTTAGGGTTAGTGTTAGGGTTAGGCCTCGGTTTAGGGTACGGGTTAGGATTAGGGTACGCGTTAGTGTTAGGGTAGTGGTTAGGGTTAGGGTACGCGTTAGGGTGGGGGTAGTTATTAAACCTATCACACTCTCTAGATACCCCTTAGCACGTAAAGGAATATTATTTGGGGGTCCAGCCATGGAGAAGGGTTTAGACACTAGGAGAAGATAAGGAACACACCCATTATCAAGAAATCACAATATGATTCTCTTTTTAAACTGTTCCTTAAAACACTAGTGGTTAGGAAATCTATTGGAGGCAGAAGCACTCAAGGGTAGCTTAGGGTTAGGGTTAGGGTTAGGGTGAGGGTTAGGGTACGGCTTAGGGTACGGGTTCGGGGAGGGATTCGGGTAGGGCGTAGGGTATGGGTTAGGGTTAGGGTTAGGGTTAGTGTTAGGGTTAGGGCTCGGTTTAGGGTATGGGTTAGGATTAGGGTACTCGTTAGGGTTAGGATAGCGGTTAGGGTTAGGGTACGCGTTAGGGAGAGGGTAGTTATTAAACCTATCCCACTCTCTAGATACCCCTTAGCACGTAAAGGAATATTATTTGGGGGTCCAGCCATGGAGAAGAGTTTAGACACTAGGAGAAGATAAGGAACACACCCATTATCACGAAATCACATTAGGATTCTCTTTTTAACCTGTTCCTTAAAACACTAGTGCTTAGGAAATCTATTGGAGGCAGAAGCAGTCAAGGGTAGCTTAGGGTTAGGGTTAGGTTAGGGTGAGGGTTAGGGTACGGCTTAGGGTACGGGTTCGGGAAGGGGTTCGGGTACGGCGTAGGGTATGGGTTAGGGTTAGGGTTATTGTTAGTGTTAGGGTTAGGTCTCGGTTTATGGTATGGGTTAGGATTAGGGTATGCGTTAGGGTTAGCGTAGGGGTTAGGGTTAGGGTACGCGTTAGGGTGAGGGTAGTTATTAAACCTATCCCACTCTCTAGATACCCCTTAGGACGTAAAAGAATATTATTTGGGGGTCCAGCCATGGAGAAGAGTTTAGACACCAGGATAAGATAAGGAACACACCCATTATCAATAAGTCACATTAGGATTCTCTTTTGAACCTGTTTTTTAAAACACTACTGTTTAGGAAATCTATTGCAGGCAGAAGCAGTCAAGGGTAGCTTAGCATTAGGGTTAGGGTTAGGGTACGGCTTAGGGTACGGGTTAGGTGAGGGGTTCGGGTAGGGCGTAGGGTATGGGTTAGGGTTAGGGTTAGGGTTAGTGTTAGGGTTAGGGCTCGGTTTAGGGTACGGTTTAGGATTAGTGTATGCGTTAGTGTTAGGGTAGGTGTTAGGGTTAGGGTACGCATTAGTGTTAGGGTAGTTATTAAACCTATCCCACTCTGTAGATACCCCTTAGCACGTAAAGGAATATTATTTTGGGGTCCAGCCATGGAGAAGAGTTTCGACACTAGGATAAGATAAAGATCACACCCATTATAAAGAAATCACATTAGGATTCTCTTTTTAACCTATTCCTTAAAACACTAGTGCTGAGGAAATCTATTGGAGGCAGAAGCAGTCAAGGGTAGCTTAGGGTTAGGGTTAGGGTTAGGGTGAGGGTTAGGGTACGGGTTCGGGGACGGGTTCGGGAAGGGCGTAGGGTATGGGTTAGGATTAGGGTACGCGTTAGGGTTAGGGTTGGGGTTAGGGTTAGGGTACGCATTAGGGTGAGGGTAGTTATTAAACCTATCCCACTCTCTAGATACCCCTTAGCACGTAAAGGAATATTATTTGGGGGTCCAGCCATGGAGAAGAGTTTAGACACTAGGAGAAGATAAGGAACACACCCATTATCACGAAATCACATTAGGATTCTCTTTTTAACCTGTTCCTTAAAACACTAGTGCTTAGGAAATCTATTGGAGGCAGAAGCAGTCAAGGGTAGCTTAGGGTTAGGGTTTGGGTTAGGGTGAGGGCTAGGGTATGGCTTAGGGTACGGGTTCGGGAAGGGGTTCGGGTAGGGCGTAGGGTATGGGTTAGGGTTAGGGTTAGGGTTAGTGTTAGGATTAGGGCTCGGTTTAGGGTACGGGTTAGGATTAGGGTACGCGTTAGGGTTAGGGTTGGGGTTAGGGTTAGGGTACGCGATAGGGTGAGGGTAGTTATTAAACCTATCACACTCTCTAGATACCCCTTAGCACATAAAGGAATATTATTTGGGGGTCCATCCATGTAGAAGAGTTTAGACACGAGGAGAAGATAAGGAACACACCCATTATCAAGAAATCACATTAGGATTCTCTTTTTAACATGTTCCTTAAAACACTAGTGCTTAGGAAATCTATTGGAGGCAGAAGCCGTCAAGGGTAGCTTAGGGTTAGAGTTAGGGTTAGGGTACGGCTTAGGGCACGGGTTCGGGGAGGGGTTCGGGTAGGGCGTAGGGTATAGGTTAGGGTTAGGGTTAGGGTTAGTGTTAGGGTTAGGGCTCGGTTTAGGGTACGGGTTAGGATTAGGGTACGTGTTAGGGTTAGTGTACGCGTTAGGGTGAGGGTAGTTATTAAACCTATTCCACTCTCTAGATACCCCTTAGCACGTACAGGAATATTATTGGGGGTCCAGCCATGGAGAAGAGTTTAGACACAAGGAGAAGATAAGGAACACACCCATTATCACGAAATCACATTAGGATTCTCTTTTTAACCTGTTCCTTAAAACACTAGTGCTTAGGAAATCTATTGGAGGCAGAAGCAGTCAAGGGTAGCTTAGGGTTAGTGTTAGGGTTAGGGTGAGGGTTAGGGTATGGCTTAGGGTACGGGTTCAGGGAGGGGTTCGTGTAGGGCGTAGTGTATGGGTTATGGTTAGGGTTAGGGTTAGTGTTAGGGTTAGGGCTCGGTTTAGGGTACGGGTTAGGATTAGGGTACGCGTTAGGGTTAGGGTAGGGGTTAGGGTTAGGGTACGCGTTAGGGTGGGGGTAGTTATTAAACCTATCACACTCTCTAGATACCCCTTAGCACGTAAAAGAATATTATTTGGTGGTCCAGCCTTGGAGAAGAGTTTAGACACGAGGAGAATATAAGGAACACACCCATTATCAAGAAATCACATTAGGATTCTCTTTTGAACCTGTTACTTAAAACAATAGTGCTTAGGAAATCTATTGGAGGCAGAAGCAGTCAAGCGTAGCTTAGGGTTAGGGTTCGGGTTAGGGTGAGGGTTAGGGTATGGCTTAGGGTACGGGTTCGGGGAGGGGTTCGGGTAGGGCGTAGGGTATGGATTAGGGTTATGGTTAGGGTTAGTGTTAGGGTTAGGGCTCGGTATAGGGTACGGGTTAGGATTAGGGTACGCGTTAGTGTTAGGGTAGGTGTTAGGGTTAGGGTACGCGATAGGTGAGGTTAGTTATTAAACCTATCCCACTCTGTAGATACCCCTTAGCACGTAAAGGAATATTATTTGGGGTTCCAGCCATGGAGAAGAGTTTAGACACTAGGAGAAGATAAGGAACACACCCATTATCAAGAAATCACATTAGGATTCTCTTTTTAACCTGTTCCTTAAAACACTAGTGCTTAGGAAATCTATTGGAGGCAGAAGCAGTCAAGGGTAGCTTAGGGTTAGGGTTAGGGTTAGGGTGAGGGTTAGGGTATGGCTTAGGGTACGGGTTCGGGGAGGGGTTCGGGTAGGGCGTAGGGTATGGGTTAGGGTTAGGGTTAGGGTTAGTGATAGGGTTAGGGCTCGGTTTAGGTTACGGGTTAGGATTAGGGTACGCGTTAGGGTTAGGGTAGGGGTTAGGGTTAGGGTACGCGTTAGGGTGGGGGTAGTTATTAAACCTATCACACTCTCTAGATACCCCTTAGCACGTAAAGGAATATTATTTGGGGGTCCAGCCATGGAGAAGAGTTTAGACACGAGGAGAAGATAAGGAACACACCCATTATCAAGAAATCACATTAGGATTCTCTTTTTAACCTGTTCCTTAAAACACTAGTGCTTAGGAAATCTATTGGAGGCAGAAGCCGTCAAGGGTAGCTTAGGTTTAGGGTTAGGGTTAGGGTGAGGGTTAGGGTACGGCTAAGGGTACGGGTTCGGGGAGGGGTTCGGGTAGGGCGTAGGGTATGGGTTAGGGTTAGGGTTAGGGCTAGGGTTAGGGTTAGGGCTCGGTTTAGGGTACGGGTTAGGATTAGGGTACGCGTTAGTATTAGGGTAGGGGTTAGGGTTAGGGTACGCGTTAGGGTGAGGGTAGTTATTAAACCTATCCCACTCTCTAGATACCCCTTAGCACTTAAAGGAATATTATTTGGGGGTCCAGCCATGGAGAAGAGTTTAGACACGAGGAGAATATAAGGAACACACCCATTATCAAGAAATCACATTAGGATTCTCTTTTTAACCTGTTCCTTAAAACACTAGTGCTTAGGAAATCTATTGGAGGCAGAAGCAGTCAATGGTAGCTTTGGGTTAGGGTTAGGGTTAGGGTGAGGGTTAGGGTATGGCTTAGGGTACGGGTTCGGGGAGGGGTTCGGGTAGGGCGTAGGGTATGGGTTAGGGTTAGGGTTAGGGTTAGTGTTAGGGTTAGGGCTCGGTTTAGGGTACGGGTTAGGATTAGGGTACGCGTTAGTGTTAGGGTAGGTGTTAGGGTTAGGGTACGCGATAGGGTGAGGTTAGTTATTAAACCTATCCCACTCTCTAGATACCCGTTAGCACGTAAAGGAATATTATTTGGGGGTCCAGCCATGGAGAAGAGTTTAGACACGAGGAGAAGATAAGGAACACACCCATTATCAAGAAATCACATTAGGATTCTCTTTTTAACCTGTTCCTTAAAACACTAGTGCTTAGGAAATCTATTGGAGGCAGAAGCCGTCAAGGGTAGCTTAGGTTTAGGGTTAGGGTGAGGGTGAGGGTTAGGGTACGGCTTAGGGTACGGGTTCGGGGAGGGGTTCGGGTAGGGTGTAGGGTATGGGTTAGGGTTAGGGTTAGGGCTAGGGTTAGGGTTAGGGCTCGGTTTAGGGTACGGGTTAGGATTAGGGTACGCGTTAGTGTTCGGGTAGGGGTTAGGGTTAGGGTACGCGTTAGGGTGAGGGTAGTTATTAAACCTATCCCACTCTCTAGATACCCCTTAGCACTTAAAGGAATATTATTTGGGGGTCCAGCCATGGAGAAGAGTTTAGACACGAGGAGAATATAAGGAACACACCCATTATCAAGAAATCACATTAGGATTCTCTTTTTAACCTGTTCCTTAAAACACTAGTGCTTAGGAAATCTATTGGAGGCAGAAGCAGTCAAGGGTAGCTTAGGGTTAGGGTTAGGGTTAGGGTGAGGGTTAGGGTATGGCTTAGGGTACGGGTTCGGGGAGGGGTTCGGGTAGGGCGTAGGGTATGGGTTAGGGTTAGGGTTAGGGTTAGTGTTAGGGTTAGGGCTCGGTTTAGGGTACGGGTTAGGATTAGGGTACGCGTTAGTGTTAGGGTAGGTGTTAGGGTTAGGGTACGCGATAGGGTGAGGTTAGTTATTAAACCTATCCCACTCTCTAGATACCCGTTAGCACGTAAAGGAATATTATTTGGGGGTCCAGCCATGGAGAAGAGTTTAGACAATAGGAGAAGATAAGGAACACACCCATTATCAAGAAATCACATTAGGATTCTCTTTTTAACCTGTTCCTTAAAACACTAGTGCTTAGGAAATCTATTGGAGGCAGAAGCAGTCAAGGGTAGCTTAGGGTTAGGGTTAGGGTTAGGGTGAGGGTTAGTGTATGGCTTAGGGTACGGGTTCGGGGAGGTGTTCGGGTAGGGCGTAGGGTATGGGTTAGGGTTAGGGTTAGGGTTAGTGTTAGGGTTAGGGCTCGGTTTAGGGTACGGGTTAGGATTAGGGTACGTGTTAGGGTTACGGTAGGGGTTAGGGTTAGGGTACGCGTTAGGGTGGGTGTAGTTATGAAACCTATCACACTCTCTAGATACCCCTTAGCACGTAAAGGAATATTATTTGGGGGTCCAGCCATGGAGAAGAGTTTAGACACGAGGAGAAGATAAGGAACACACCCATTATCAAGAAATCACATTAGGATTCTCTTTTTAACCTGTTCCTTAAAACACTAGTGCTTAGGAAATCTATTGGAGGCAGAAGCCGTCAAGGGTAGCTTAGGTTTAGGGTTAGGGTTAGGGTGAGGGTTAGGGTACGGCTAAGGGTACGGGTTCGGGGAGGGGTTCGGGTAGGGCGTAGGGTATGGGTTAGGGTTAGGGTTAGGGCTAGGGTTAGGGTTAGGGCTCGGTTTAGGGTACGGGTTAGGATTAGGGTACGCGTTAGTATTAGGGTAGGGGTTAGGGTTAGGGTACGCGTTAGGGTGAGGGTAGTTATTAAACCTATCCCACTCTCTAGATACCCCTTAGCACTTAAAGGAATATTATTTGGGGGTCCAGCCATGGAGAAGAGTTTAGACACGAGGAGAATATAAGGAACACACCCATTATCAAGAAATCACATTAGGATTCTCTTTTTAACCTGTTCCTTAAAACACTAGTGCTTAGGAAATCTATTGGAGGCAGAAGCAGTCAAGGGTAGCTTAGGGTTAGGGTTAGGGTTAGGGTGAGGGTTAGGGTATGGCTTAGGGTACGGGTTCGGGGAGGGGTTCGGGTAGGGCGTAGGGTATGGGTTAGGGTTAGGGTTAGGGTTAGTGTTAGGGTTAGGGCTCGGTTTAGGGTACGGGTTAGGATTAGGGTACGCGTTAGTGTTAGGGTAGGTGTTAGGGTTAGGGTACGCGATAGGGTGAGGTTAGTTATTAAACCTATCCCACTCTCTAGATACCCGTTAGCACGTAAAGGAATATTATTTGGGGGTCCAGCCATGGAGAAGAGTTTAGACACGAGGAGAAGATAAGGAACACACCCATTATCAAGAAATCACATTAGGATTCTCTTTTTAACCTGTTCCTTAAAACACTAGTGCTTAGGAAATCTATTGGAGGCAGAAGCCGTCAAGGGTAGCTTAGGTTTAGGGTTAGGGTGAGGGTGAGGGTTAGGGTACGGCTTAGGGTACGGGTTCGGGGAGGGGTTCGGGTAGGGTGTAGGGTATGGGTTAGGGTTAGGGTTAGGGCTAGGGTTAGGGTTAGGGCTCGGTTTAGGGTACGGGTTAGGATTAGGGTACGCGTTAGTGTTCGGGTAGGGGTTAGGGTTAGGGTACGCGTTAGGGTGAGGGTAGTTATTAAACCTATCCCACTCTCTAGATACCCCTTAGCACTTAAAGGAATATTATTTGGGGGTCCAGCCATGGAGAAGAGTTTAGACACGAGGAGAAGATAAGGAACACACCCATTATCAAGAAATCACATTAGGATTCTCTTTTTAACCTGTTCCTTAAAACACTAGTGCTTAGGAAATCTATTGGAGGCAGAAGCAGTCAAGGGTAGCTTAGGGTTAGGGTTAGGGTTAGGGTGAGGGTTAGGGTATGGCTTAGGGTACGGGTTCGGGGAGGGGTTCGGGTAGGGCGTAGGGTATGGGTTAGGGTTAGGGTTAGGGTTAGTGTTAGGGTTAGGGCTCGGTTTAGGGTACGGGTTAGGATTAGGGTACGCGTTAGTGTTAGGGTAGGTGTTAGGGTTAGGGTCCGCGATAGGGTGAGGTTAGTTATTAAACCTATCCCACTCTCTAGATACCCGTTAGCACGTAAAGGAATATTATTTGGGGGTCCAGCCATGGAGAAGAGTTTAGACAATAGGAGAAGATAAGGAACACACCCATTATCAAGAAATCACATTATGATTCTCTTTTTAACCTGTTCCTTAAAACACTAGTGCTTAGGAAATCTATTGGAGGCAGAAGCAGTCAAGGGTAGCTTAGGGTTAGGGTTAGGGTTAGGGTGAGGGTTAGGGTATGGCTTAGGGTACGGGTTCGGGGAGGTGTTCGGGTAGGGCGTAGGGTATGGGTTAGGGTTAGGGTTAGGGTTAGTGTTAGGGTTAGGGCTCGGTTTAGGGTACGGGTTAGGATTAGGGTACGTGTTAGGGTTAGGGTAGGGGTTAGGGTTAGGGTACGCGTTAGGGTGGGTGTAGTTATGAAACCTATCACACTCTCTAGATACCCCTTAGCACGTAAAGGAATATTATTTGGGGGTCCAGCCATGGAGAAGAGTTTAGACACGAGGAGAAGATAAGGAACACACCCATTATCAAGAAATCACATTAGGATTCTCTTTTTAACCAGTTCCTTAAAACACTAGTGCTTAGGAAATCTATTGGAGGCAGAAGCCGTCAAGGGAAGCTTACGGTTAGGGTTAGGGTTAGGATGAGGGTTAGGGTACGGCTTACGATAAGGGTTCGGGGAGGGGTTCGGGTAGGGCGTAGGGTATGGGTTAGGGTTAGGGTTAGGGCTAGTGTTAGGGTTAGGGCTCGGTTTAGGGTACGGGTTAGGATTAGGGTACGTGTTAGGGTTAGTGTACGCGTTAGGGTCAGGGTAGTTATTAAACCTATTCCACTCTCTAGATACCCCTTAGCACGTACAGGAATATTATTGGGGGTCCAGCCATGGAGAAGAGTTTAGACACTAGGAGAAGATAAGGAACACACCCATTATCACGAAATCACATTAGGATTTTCTTTTTAACCTGTTCCTTAAAACACTAGTGCTTAGGAAATCTATTGGAGGCAGAAGCAGTCAAGGGTAGCTTAGGGTTAGTGTTAGGGTTAGGGTGAGGTTTAGGGTATGGCTTAGGGTACGGGTTCAGGGAGGGGTTCGGGTAGGGCGTAGGGTATGGGTTAGGGTTAGGGTTAGGGTTAGTGTTAGGGTTAGGGCTCGGTTTAGGGTACGGGTTAGGATTAGGGTACGCGTTAGGGTTAGGGTAGGGGTTAGGGTTAGGGTACGCGATAGGGTGAGGGTAGTTATTAAACCTATCACACTCTCTAGATACCCCTTAGCACATAAAGGAATATTATTTGGTGGTCCATCCATGGAGAAGAGTTTAGACACGAGGTGAAGATAAGGAACACACCCATTATCAAGAAATCACATTAGGATTCTCTTTTTAACATGTTCCTTAAAACACTAGTGCTTAGGAAATCTATTGGAGGCAGAAGCCGTCAAGGGTAGCTTAGGGTTAGGGTTAGGGGTAGGGTGAGGGTTAGGGTACGGCTTAGGGCACTGGTTCGGGGAGGTGTTCGGGTAGGGCGTAGGGTATGGTTTAGGGTTAGGGTTAGGGTTAGTGTTAGGGTTAGGGCTCGGTTTAGGGTACGGGTTAGGATTAGGGTACGTGTTAGGGTTAGTGTACACGTTAGGGTGAGGGTAGTTATTAAACCTATTCCACTCTCTAGATACCCCTTAGCACGTACAGGAATATTATTGGGGGTCCAGCCATGGAGAAGAGTTTAGACACTAGGAGAAGATAAGGAACACACCCATTATCACGAAATCACATTAGGATTCTCTTTTTAACCTGTTCCTTAAAACACTATTGCTTAGGAAATCTATTGGAGGCAGAAGCAGTCAAGGGTAGCTTAGGGTTAGTGTTAGGGTTAGGGTGAGGGTTAGGGTATGGCTTAGGGTACGGGTTCGGGGAGGGGTTCGGGTACGACGTAGGGTATGGTTTAGGGTTAGGGTTAGGGTTAGTGTTAGGGTTAGGGCTCGGTTTAGGGTATGGGTTAGGATTAGGGTACTCGTTAGGGTTAGGTTAGCGGTTAGGGTTAGGTTACGCGTTAGGGTGAGGGTATTTATTAAACCTATCCCACTCTCTAGATACCCCTTAGCACGTAAAGGAATATTATTTGGGGGTCCAGCCATGGAGAAGAGTTTAGACACTAGGAGAAGATAAGGAACACACACATTATCACGAAATCACATTAGGATTCTCTTTTTAACCTGTTCCTTAAAACACTAGTGCTTAGGAAATCTATTGGAGGCAGAAGCAGTCAAGGGTAGCTTAGGGTTAGGGTTAGGGTTAGGGTGAGGGTTAGGGTACGGCTTAGGGTACGGGTTCGGGAAGGGGTTCGGGTACGGCGTAGGGTATGGGTTAGGGTTAGGGTTATTGTTAGTGTTAGGGTTAGGTCTCGGTTTATGGTATGGGTTAGGATTAGGGTATGCGTTAGGGTTAGGGTAGGGGTTAGGGTTAGGGTACGCGTTACGGTGAGGGTAGTTATTAAACCTATCCCACTCTCTAGATACCCCTTAGGACGTAAAAGAATATTATTTGGGGGTCCAGCCAAGGAGAAGAGTTTAGACACCAGGATAAGATAAGGAACACACCCATTATCAAGAAGTCACATTAGGATTCTCTTTTGTACCTGTTTTTTAAAACACTACTGTTTAGGAAATCTATTGCAGGCAGAAGCCGTCAAGGGTAGCTTAGCATTAGGGTTAGGGTTAGGGTACGGCTTAGGGTACGGGTTAGGTGAGGGGTTCGGGTAGGGCGTAGGGTATGGGTTAGGGTTAGGGTTAGTGTTAGGGTTAGGGCTCGGTTTAGGGTACGGTTTAGGATTAGTGTATGCGTTAGTGTTACGGTAGGGGTTAGGGTTAGGGTACGCATTAGGGTTAGGGTAGTTATTAAACCTATCCCACTCTGTAGATACCCCTTAGCACGTAAAGGAATATTATTTTGGGGTCCAGCCATGGAGAAGAGTTTCGACACTAGGATAAGATAAAGATCACACCCATTATAAAGAAATCACATTAGGATTCTCTTTTTAACCTATTCCTTAAAACACTAGTGCTGAGGAAATCTATTGGAGGCAGAAGCAGTCAAGGGTAGCTTAGGGTTAGGGTTAGGGTTAGGGTGAGGGTTAGGGTGAGGGTTAGGGTACGGGTTCGGGGACGGGTTCGGGAAGGGCGTAGGGTATGGGTTAGGATTAGGGTACGCGTTAGGGTTAGGGTAGGGGTTAGGGTTAGGGTACGCATTAGGGTGAGGGTAGTTATTAAACCTATCCCACTCTCTAGATACCCCTTAGCACGTACAGGAATATTATTGGGGGTCCAGCCATGGAGAAGAGTTTAGACACTAGGAGAAGATAAGGAACACACCCATTATCACGAAATCACATTAGGATTCTCTTTTTAACCTGTTCCTTAAAACACTAGTGCTTAGGAAATCTATTGGAGGCAGAAGCAGTCAAGGGTAGCTTAGGGTTAGGGTTTGGGTTAGGGTGAGGGCTAGGGTATGGCTTAGGGTACGGGTTCGAGGAGGGGTTCGGGTAGGGCATAGGGTATGGGTTAGGGTTAGGGTTAGGGTTAGTGTTAGGATTAGGGCTCGGTTTAGGGTACGGGTTAGGATTAGGGTACGCGTTAGGGTTAGGGTTGGGGTTAGGGTTAGGGTACGCGATAGGGTGAGGGTAGTTATTAAACCTATCACACTCTCTAGATACCCCTTAGCACTTAAAGGAATATTATTTGGGGGTCCAGCCATGGAGAAGAGTTTAGACACGAGGAGAAGATAAGGAACACACCCATTATCAAGAAATCACATTAGGATTCTCTTTTTAACATGTTCCTTAAAACACTAGTGCTTAGGAAATCTATTGGAGGCAGAAGCCGTCAAGGGTAGCTTAGGGTTAGTGTTAGGGTTAGGGTGAGGGTTAGGGTACGGCTTAGGGCACGGGTTCGGGGAGGGGTTCGGGTAGGGCGTAGGGTATGGGTTAGGGTTAGGGTTAGGGTTAGTGTTAGGGTTAGGGCTCGGTTTAGGGTACGGGTTAGGATTAGGGTACGTGTTAGGGTTAGTGTACGCGTTAGGGTGAGGGTAGTTATTAAACCTATTCCACTCTCTAGATACCCCTTAGCACGTACAGGAATATTATTGGGGGTCCAGCCATGGAGAAGAGTTTAGACACTAGGAGAAGATAAGGAACACACCCATTATCACGAAATCACATTAGGATTCTCTTTTTAACATGTTCCTTAAAACACTAGTGCTTAGGAAATCTATTGGAGGCAGAAGCCGTCAAGGGTAGCTTAGGTTTAGGGTTAGGGTTAGGGTGAGGGTTAGGGTACGGCTTAGGGTACGGGTTCGGGGAGGGGTTCGGGTAGGGCGTAGGGTATGCGTTAGGGTTAGGGTTAGGGCTAGGGTTAGGGTTAGGGCTCGGTTTAGGGTACGGGTTAGGATTAGGGTACGCGATAGTGTTAGGGTAGGGGTTAGGGTTAGGGTACGCGTTAGGGTGAGGGTAGTTATTAAACCTATCACACTCTCTAGATACCCCTTAGCACTTAAAGGAATATTATTTGGGGGTCCAGCCATGGAGAAGAGTTTAGACACGAGGAGAATATAAGGAACACACCCATTATCAAGAAATCACATTAGGATTCTCTTTTTAACCTGTTCCTTAAAACACTAGTGCTTAGGAAATCTATTGGAGGCAGAAGCAGTCAAGGGTAGCTTAGGGTTAGGGTTAGGGTTAGGGTGAGGGTTAGGGTATGGCTTAGGGTAAGGGTTCGGGGAGGGGTTCGGGTAGGGCGTAGGGTATGGGTTAGGGTTAGGGTTAGGGTTAGTGTTAGGTTTAGGGCTCGGTTTAGGGTACGGGTTAGGATTAGGGTACGCGTTAGTGTTAGGGTAGGTGTTAGGGTTAGGGTACGCGATAGGGTGAGGTTAGTTATTAAACCTATCCCACTCTCTAGATACCCGTTAGCACGTAAAGGAATATTATTTGGGGGTCCAGCCATGGAGAAGAGTTTAGACAATAGGAGAAGATAAGGAACACACCCATTATCAAGAAATCACATTAGGATTCTCTTTTTAACCTGTTCCTTAAAACACTAGTGCATAGGAAATCTATTGGAGGCAGAAGCAGTCAAAGGTAGCTTAGGGTTAGGGTTAGGGTTAGGGTGAGGGTTAGGGTATGGCTTAGGGTACGGGTTCGGGGAGGGGTTCGGGTAGGGCCTAGGGTATGGGTTAGGGTTAGGGTTAGGGATAGTGTTAGGGTTAGGGCTCGGTTTAGGGTACGGGTTAGGATTAGGGTACGCGTTAGGGTTAGGGTAGGGGTTAGGGTTAGGGTACGCGTTAGGGTGGGGGTAGTTATTAAACCTATCACACTCTCTAGATACCCCTTAGCACGTAAAGGAATATTATTTGGGGGTCCAGCCATGGAGAAGAGTTTAGACAATAGGAGAAGATAAGGAACACACCCATTATCAAGAAATCACATTAGGATTCTCTTTTTAACCTGTTCCTTAAAACACTAGTGCTTAGGAAATCTATTGGAGGCAGAAGCAGTCAAGGGTAGCTTAGGGTTAGGGTTAGGGTTAGGGTGAGGGTTAGGGTACGGCTTAGGGTACGGGTTCGGGGAGGGGTTCGGGTAGGGCGTAGGGTATGGGTTAGGGTTAGGGTTAGGGCTAGTGTTAGGGTTAGGGCTCGGTTTAGGGTACGGGTTAGGATTAGGGTACGCGTTAGGGTTAGGGTAGGGGTTAGGGTTAGGGTACGCGTTAGGGTGAGGGTAGTTATTAAACCTATCACACTCTCTAGATACCCCTTAGCACGTAAAGGAATATTATTTGGGGGTCCAGCCATGGAGAAGAGTTTAGACACGAGGAGAAGATAAGGAACACACCCATTATCAAGAAATCACATTAGGATTCTCTTTTTAACCTGTTCCTTAAAACACTAGTGCTTAGGAAATCTATTGGAGGCAGAAGCAGTCAAGAGTAGCTTAGGGTTAAGGTTAGGGTTAGGGTTAGGGTGAGGGCTAGGGTATGGCTTAGGGTACGGGTTCGGGGAGGGGTTCGGGTAGGGCATAGGGTATTTGTTAGGGTTAGGGTTAGGGTTAGGGTTAGGGTTAGGGCTCGGTTTAGGTACGGGTTAGGATTAGGGAACACGTTAGGGTTAGGGTAGGAGTTAGGGTTAGGGTACGTGTTAGGGTGAGGGTAGTTATTAAACCTATCACACTCTCTAGATACCCCTTAGCACATAAAGGAATATTATTTGGGGGTCCAGCCATGGAGAAGAGTTTAGACACGAGGAGAAGATAAGGAACACACCCATTATCAAGAAATCACATTAGGATTCTCTTTTTAACATGTTCCTTAAAACACTAGTGCTTAGGAAATCTATTGGAGGCAGAAGCCGTCAAGGGTAGCTTAGGTTTAGGGTTAGGGTTAGGGTGAGGGTTAGGGTACGGCTTAGGGTACGGGTTCGGGGAGGGGTTCGGGTAGGGCGTAGGGTATGCGTTAGGGTTAGGGTTAGGGCTAGGGTTAGGGTTAGGGCTCGGTTTAGGGTACGGGTTAGGATTAGGGTACGCGATAGTGTTAGGGTAGGGGTTAGGGTTAGGGTACGCGTTAGGGTGAGGGTAGTTATTAAACCTATCACACTCTCTAGATACCCCTTAGCACTTAAAGGAATATTATTTGGGGGTCCAGCCATGGAGAAGAGTTTAGACACGAGGAGAATATAAGGAACACACCCATTATCAAGAAATCACATTAGGATTCTCTTTTTAACCTGTTCCTTAAAACACTAGTGCTTAGGAAATCTATTGGAGGCAGAAGCAGTCAAGGGTAGCTTAGGGTTAGGGTTAGGGTTAGGGTGAGGGTTAGGGTATGGCTTAGGGTAAGGGTTCGGGGAGGGGTTCGGGTAGGGCGTAGGGTATGGGTTAGGGTTAGGGTTAGGGTTAGTGTTAGGTTTAGGGCTCGGTTTAGGGTACGGGTTAGGATTAGGGTACGCGTTAGTGTTAGGGTAGGTGTTAGGGTTAGGGTACGCGATAGGGTGAGGTTAGTTATTAAACCTATCCCACTCTCTAGATACCCGTTAGCACGTAAAGGAATATTATTTGGGGGTCCAGCCATGGAGAAGAGTTTAGACAATAGGAGAAGATAAGGAACACACCCATTATCAAGAAATCACATTAGGATTCTCTTTTTAACCTGTTCCTTAAAACACTAGTGCATAGGAAATCTATTGGAGGCAGAAGCAGTCAAGGGTAGCTTAGTGTTAGGGTTAGGGTTAGGGTGAGGGTTAGGGTATGGCTTAGGGTACGGGTTCGGGGAGGGGTTCGGGTAGTGCGTAGGGTATGGGTTAGGATTAGCGTTAGGGTTAGTGTTAGGGTTAGGGCTCGGTATAGGGTACGGGTTAGGATTAGGGTACGTGTTAGGGTTAGGGTAGGGGTTAGGGTTAGGGTACGCGTTAGGGTGGGTGTAGTTATTAAACCTATCACACTCTCTAGATACCCCTTAGCACGTAAAGGAATATTATTTGGGGGTCCAGCCATGGAGAAGAGTTTAGACACGAGGAGAAGATAAGGAACACACCCATTATCAAGAAATCACATTAGGATTCTCTTTTTAACCAGTTCCTTAAAACACTAGTGCTTAGGAAATCTATTGGAGGCAGAAGCCGTCAAGGGTAGCTTAGGGTTAGGGTTAGGGTTAGGGTGAGGGTTAGGGTACGGCTTAGGGTACGGGTTCGGGGAGGGGTTCGGGTAGGGCGTAGGGTATGGGTTAGGGTTAGGGTTAGGGTTAGTGTTAGGTTTAGGGCTCGGTTTAGGGTACGGGTTAGGACTAGGGTACGCGTTAGTGTTAGGGTAGGTGTTAGGGTTAGGGTACGCGATAGGGTGAGGTTAGTTATTAAACCTATCCCACTCTCTAGATACCCGTTAGCACGTAAAGGAATATTATTTGGGGGTCCAGCCATGGAGAAGAGTTTAGACAATAGGAGAAGATAAGGAACACACCCATTATCAAGAAATCACATTAGGATTCTCTTTTTAACCTGTTCCTTAAAACACTAGTGCTTAGGAAATCTATTGGAGGCAGAAGCAGTCAAGGGTAGCTTAGAGTTAGGGTTAGGGTTAGGGTTAGGGTGAGGGTTAGGGTATGGCTTAGGGTACGGGTTCGGGGAGGGGTTCGGGTAGGGCGTAGGGTATGGGTTAGGGTTATGGTTAGGGTTAGTGTTAGGGTTAGGGCTCGGTTTAGGGTACGGGTTAGGATTAGGGTACGCGTTAGTGTTAGGGTAGGTGTTAGGGTTAGGGTACGCGATAGGGTGAGGTTAGTTATTAAACCTATCCCACTCTCTAGATACCCGTTAGCACGTAAAGGAATATTATTTGGGGGTCCAGCCATGGAGAAGAGTTTAGACAATAGGAGAAGATAAGGAACACACCCATTATCAAGAAATCACATCAGGATTCTCTTTTTAACCTGTTCCTTAAAACACTAGTGCTTAGGAAATCTATTGGAGGCAGAAGCAGTCAAGGGTAGCTTAGGGTTAGGGTTAGGGTTAGGGTTAGGGTTAGGGTGAGGGTTAGGGTACGGCTTAGGGTACGGGTTCGGGGAGGGGTTCGGGTAGGGCGTAGGGTATGGGTTAGGGTTAGGGTTAGGGTTAGTGTTAGGGTTAGGGCTCGGTTTAGGGTACGGGTTAGGATTAGGGTACGCGTTAGGGTTAGGGTAGGGGTTAGGGTTAGGGTACGCGTTAGGGTGGGGGTAGTTATTAAACCTATCACACTCTCTAGATACCCCTTAGCACGTAAAGGAATATTATTTGGGGGTCCAGCCATGGAGAAGAGTTTAGACACGAGGAGAAGATAAGGAACACACCCATTATCAAGAAATCACATTAGGATTCTCTTTTTAACCTGTTCCTTAAAACACTAGTGCTTAGGAAATCTATTGGAGGCAGAAGCAGTCAAGGGTAGCTTAGGGTTAGGGTTAGGGTTAGGGTGAGGGTTAGGGTACGGCTTAGGGTACGGGTTCGGGGAGGGGTTCGGGTAGGGCGTAGGGTATGGGTTAGGGTTATGGTTAGGGTTAGTGTTAGGGTTAGGGCTCGGTATAGGGTACGGGTTAGGATTAGGGTACGCGTTAGGGTTAGGGTAGGGGTTAGGGTTAGGGTACGCGTTAGGGTGGGGGTAGTTATTAAACCTATCACACTCTCTAGATACCCCTTAGCACGTAAAGGAATATTATTTGGGGGTCCAGCCATGGAGAAGAGTTTAGACACGAGGAGAAGATAAGGAACACACCCATTATCAAGAAATCACATTAGGATTCTCTTTTTAACCAGTTCCTTAAAACACTAGTGCTTAGGAAATCTATTGGAGGCAGAAGCCGTCAAGGGTAGCTTAGGGTTACGGTTAGGGTTAGGGTGAGGGTTAGGGTACGGCTTACGATAAGGGTTCGGGGAGGGGTTCGGGTAGGGCGTAGGGTATGGGTTAGGGTTAGGGTTAGGGCTAGTGTTAGGGTTAGGGCTCGGTTTAGGGTACGGGTTAGGATTAGGGTATGCGTTAGGGTTAGGGTAGGGGTTAGGGTTAGGGTACGCGTTAGGGTGAGGGTAGTTATTAAACCTATCCCACTCTCTAGATACCCCTTAGCACGTAAAGGAATATTATTTGGGGGTCCAGCCATGGAGAAGAGTTTAGACACGAGGAGAAGATAAGGAACACACCCATTATCAATAAATCACATTAGAATTCTCTTTTTAACCTGTTCCTTAAATCACTAGTGCTTAGGAAATCTTTTGGAGGCAGAAGCCGTCAAGGGTAGCTTAGGGTTAGGGTTAGGGTTAGGGTGAGGGGTAGGGTACGGCTTAGGGTACGGGTTCGGGGAGGGGTTCGGGTAGGGCGTAGGGTATGGGTTAGGGTTAGGGTTAGAGTTAGTGTTAGGGTTAGGGCTCGGTTTAGGGTATGGGTTAGGATAAGTTTACGCGTTAGGGTTAGGGTAGGGGTTAGTGTTAGGGTACGCGTTAGGGTGAGGGTAGTTATTAAACCTATCCCACTCTCTAGATACCCCTTAGCACGTAAAGGAATATTATTTGGGGGTCCAGCCATGGAGAAGAGTTTAGACACTAGGAGAAGATAAGGAACACACCCATTATCACGAAATCACATTAGGATTCCCTTTTTAACCTGTTCCTTAAAACACTAGTGCTTAGGAAATCTATTGGAGACAGAAGCAGTCAATGGTAGCTTAGGTTTAGGGTTTGGGTTAGGGTGAGGGCTAGGGTATGGCTTAGGGTACGGGTTCGGGGAGGGGTTCGGGTAGGGCGTAGGGTATGGGTTAGGGTTAGGGTTAGGGTTAGTGTTAGGATTAGGGCTCGGTTTAGGTTACGGGTTAGGATTAGGGTACGCGTTAGGGTTAGGGTAGGGGTTAGGGTTAGGGTACGCGATAGGGTGAGGGTATTTATTAAACCTATCACACTCTCTAGATACCCCTTAGCACATAAAGGAATATTATTTGGGGGTCCATCCATGGAGAAGAGTTTAGACACGAGGAGAAGATAAGGAACACACCCATTATCAAGAAATCACATTAGGATTCTCTTTTTAACATGTTCCTTAAAACACTAGTGCTTAGGAAATCTATTGGAGGCAGAAGCCGTCAAGGGTAGCTTAGGGTTAGGGTTAGGGTTAGGGTGAGGGTTAGGGTACGGCTTAGGGCACGGGTTCGGGGAGGGGTTCGGGTAGGGCGTAGGGTATGGGTTAGGGTTATGGTTAGGGTTAGTGTTAGGGTTAGGGCTCGGTTTAGGGTACGGGTTAGGATTAGGGTACGCGTTAGTGTTAGGGTAGGTGTTAGGGTTAGGGTACGCGATAGGGTGAGGTTAGTTATTAAACCTATCCCACTCTCTAGATACCCCTTAGCACGTAAAGGAATATTATTTGGGGGTCCAGCCATGGAGAAGAGTTTAGACACTAGGAGAAGATAAGGAACACACCCATTATCAAGAAATCACATTAGGATTCTCTTTTTAACCTGTTCCTTAAAACACTAGTGCTTAGGAAATCTATTGGAGGCAGAAGCAGTCAAGGGTAGCTTAGGGTTAGGGTTAGGGTTAGGGTGAGGGTTAGGGTACGGCTTAGGGTACGGGTTCGGGGAGGGGTTCGGGTAGGGCGTAGGGTATGGGTTAGGGTTAGGGTTAGGGCTAGTGTTAGGGTTAGGGCTCGGTTTAGGGTACGGGTTAGGATTAGGGTACGCGTTAGGGTTAGGGTAGGGGTTAGGGTTAGGGTATGCGTTAGGGTGAGGGTAGTTATTAAACCTATCACACTCTCTAGATACCCCTTAGCACGTAAAGGAATATTATTTGGGGGTCCAGCCATGGAGAAGAGTTTAGACATGAGGAGAAGATAAGGAACACACCCATTATCAAGAAATCACATTAGGATTCTCTTTTTAACCTGTTCCTTAAAACACTAGTGCTTAGGAAATCTATTGGAGGCAGAAGCAGTCAAGAGTAGCTTAGGGTTAGGGTTAGGGTTAGGGTGAGGGCTAGGGTATGGATTAGGGTACGGGTTCGGGGAGGGGTTCGGGTAGGGCATAGGGTATGGTTTAGGGTTAGGGTTAGGGTTAGTGTTAGGGTTAGGGCTCGGTTTAGGTACGGGTTAGGATTAGGGAACACGTTAGGGTTAGGGTAGGGGTTAGGGTTAGGGTACGTGTTAGGGTGAGGGTAGTTATTAAACCTATCACACTCTCTAGATACCCCTTAGCACATAAAGGAATATTATTTGGAGGTCCAGCCATGGAGAAGAGTTTAGACACGAGGAGAAGATAAGGAACACACCCATTATCAAGAAATCACATTAGGATTCTCTTTTTAACCTGTTCCTTAAAACACTAGTGCTTAGGAAATCTATTGGAGGCAGAAGCCGTCAAGGGTAGCTTAGGTTTAGGGTTAGGGTTAGGGTGAGGGTTAGGGTACGGCTTAGGGTACGGGTTCGGGGAGGGGTTCGGGTAGGGCGTAGGGTATGGGTTAGGGTTAGGGTTAGGACTAGGGTTAGGGTTAGGGCTCGGTTTAGGGTACGGGTTAGGATTAGGGTACGCGTTAGTGTTAGGGTAGGGGTTAGGGTTAGGGTACGCGTTAGGGTGAGGGTAGTTATTAAACCTATCCCACTCTCTAGATACCCCTTAGCACTTAAAGGAATATTATTTGGTGGTCCAGCCATGGAGAAGAGTTTAGACAATAGGAGAAGATAAGGAACACACCCATTATCAAGAAATCACATTAGGATTCTCTTTTTAACCTGTTCCTTAAAACACTAGTGCTTAGGAAATCTATTGGAGGCAGAAGCAGTCAAGGGTAGCTTAGGGTTAGGGTTAGGGTTAGGGTGAGGGTTAGGGTATGGCTTAGGGTAAGGGTTCGGGGAGGGGTTCGGGTAGGGCGTAGGGTATGGGTTAGGGTTAGGGTTAGGGTTAGTGTTAGGTTTAGGGCTCGGTTTAGGGTACGGGTTAGGATTAGGGTACGCGTTAGTGTTAGGGTAGGTGTTAGGGTTAGGGTACGCGATAGGGTGAGGTTAGTTATTAAACCTATCCCACTCTCTAGATACCCGTTAGCACGTAAAGGAATATTATTTGGGGGTCCAGCCATGGAGAAGAGTTTAGACAATAGGAGAAGATAAGGAACACACCCATTATCAAGAAATCACATTAGGATTCTCTTTTTAACCTGTTCCTTAAAACACTAGTGCATAGGAAATCTATTGGAGGCAGAAGCAGTCAAGGGTAGCTTAGTGTTAGGGTTAGGGTTAGGGTGAGGGTTAGGGTATGGCTTAGGGTACGGGTTCGGGGAGGGGTTCGGGTAGTGCGTAGGGTATGGGTTAGGATTAGCGTTAGGGTTAGTGTTAGGGTTAGGGCTCGGTATAGGGTACGGGTTAGGATTAGGGTACGTGTTAGGGTTAGGGTAGGGGTTAGGGTTAGGGTACGCGTTAGGGTGGGTGTAGTTATTAAACCTATCACACTCTCTAGATACCCCTTAGCACGTAAAGGAATATTATTTGGGGGTCCAGCCATGGAGAAGAGTTTAGACACGAGGAGAAGATAAGGAACACACCCATTATCAAGAAATCACATTAGGATTCTCTTTTTAACCAGTTCCTTAAAACACTAGTGCTTAGGAAATCTATTGGAGGCAGAAGCCGTCAAGGGTAGCTTAGGGTTAGGGTTAGGGTTAGGGTTAGGGTTAGGGTATGGCTTACGATAAGGGTTCGGGGAGGGGTTCGGGTAGGGCGTAGGGTATGGGTTAGGGTTAGGGCTAGTGTTAGGGTTAGGGCTCGGTTTAGGGTACGGGTTAGGATTAGGGTATGCGTTAGGGTTAGGGTAGGGGTTAGGGTTAGGGTACGCGTTAGGGTGAGGGTAGTTATTAAACCTATCCCACTCTCTAGATACCCCTTAGCACGTAAAGGAATATTATTTGGGGGTCCAGCCATGGAGAAGAGTTTAGACACGAGGAGAAGATAAGGAACACACCCATTATCAATAAATCACATTAGAATTCTCTTTTTAACCTGTTCCTTAAATCACTAGTGCTTAGGAAATCTTTTGGAGGCAGAAGCCGTCAAGGGTAGCTTAGGGTTAGGGTTAGGGTTAGGGTGAGGGTTAGGGTACGGCTTAGGGTACGGGTTCGGGGAGGGGTTCGGGTAGGGCGTAGGGTATGGGTTAGGGTTAGGGTTAGAGTTAGTGTT
The DNA here is from genome assembly GCF_949987535.1 of Balaenoptera acutorostrata. NCBI lineage: Eukaryota > Metazoa > Chordata > Mammalia > Artiodactyla > Balaenopteridae > Balaenoptera > Balaenoptera acutorostrata. The sequence continues at coordinate 226,558 of NW_026646693.1, forward strand.
AGGGTTAGGGCTCGGTTTAGGGTATGGGTTAGGATAAGTTTACGCGTTAGGGTTAGGGTAGGGGTTAGTGTTAGGGTACGCGTTAGGGTGAGGGTAGTTATTAAACCTATCCCACTCTCTAGATACCCCTTAGCACGTAAAGGAATATTATTTGGGGGTCCAGCCATGGAGAAGAGTTTAGACACTAGGAGAAGATAAGGAACACACCCATTATCACGAAATCACATTAGGATTCCCTTTTTAACCTGTTCCTTAAAACACTAGTGCTTAGGAAATCTATTGGAGACAGAAGCAGTCAATGGTAGCTTAGGTTTAGGGTTTGGGTTAGGGTGAGGGCTAGGGTATGGCTTAGGGTACGGGTTCGGGGAGGGGTTCGGGTAGGGCGTAGGGTATGGGTTAGGGTTAGGGTTAGGGTTAGTGTTAGGATTAGGGCTCGGTTTAGGTTACGGGTTAGGATTAGGGTACGCGTTAGGGTTAGGGTAGGGGTTAGGGTTAGGGTACGCGATAGGGTGAGGGTATTTATTAAACCTATCACACTCTCTAGATACCCCTTAGCACATAAAGGAATATTATTTGGGGGTCCATCCATGGAGAAGAGTTTAGACACGAGGAGAAGATAAGGAACACACCCATTATCAAGAAATCACATTAGGATTCTCTTTTTAACATGTTCCTTAAAACACTAGTGCTTAGGAAATCTATTGGAGGCAGAAGCCGTCAAGGGTAGCTTAGGGTTAGGGTTAGGGTTAGGGTGAGGGTTAGGGTACGGCTTAGGGCACGGGTTCGGGGAGGGGTTCGGGTAGGGCGTAGGGTATGGGTTAGGGTTATGGTTAGGGTTAGTGTTAGGGTTAGGGCTCGGTTTAGGGTACGGGTTAGGATTAGGGTACGCGTTAGTGTTAGGGTAGGTGTTAGGGTTAGGGTACGCGATAGGGTGAGGTTAGTTATTAAACCTATCCCACTCTCTAGATACCCCTTAGCACGTAAAGGAATATTATTTGGGGGTCCAGCCATGGAGAAGAGTTTAGACACTAGGAGAAGATAAGGAACACACCCATTATCAAGAAATCACATTAGGATTCTCTTTTTAACCTGTTCCTTAAAACACTAGTGCTTAGGAAATCTATTGGAGGCAGAAGCAGTCAAGGGTAGCTTAGGGTTAGGGTTAGGGTTAGGGTGAGGGTTAGGGTACGGCTTAGGGTACGGGTTCGGGGAGGGGTTCGGGTAGGGCGTAGGGTATGGGTTAGGGTTAGGGTTAGGGCTAGTGTTAGGGTTAGGGCTCGGTTTAGGGTACGGGTTAGGATTAGGGTACGCGTTAGGGTTAGGGTAGGGGTTAGGGTTAGGGTATGTGTTAGGGTGAGGGTAGTTATTAAACCTATCACACTCTCTAGATACCCCTTAGCACGTAAAGGAATATTATTTGGGGGTCCAGCCATGGAGAAGAGTTTAGACATGAGGAGAAGATAAGGAACACACCCATTATCAAGAAATCACATTAGGATTCTCTTTTTAACCTGTTCCTTAAAACACTAGTGCTTAGGAAATCTATTGGAGGCAGAAGCAGTCAAGAGTAGCTTAGGGTTAGGGTTAGGGTTAGGGTGAGGGCTAGGGTATGGATTAGGGTACGGGTTCGGGGAGGGGTTCGGGTAGGGCGTAGGGTATGGGTTAAGGTTAGGGTTAGGGTTAGTGTTAGGGTTAGGGCTCGGTTTAGGGTACGGGTTAGGATTAGGGTACGCGTTAGGGTTAGGGTAGGGGTTAGGGTTAGGGTACGCGTTAGGGTTGGGGTAGTTATTAAACCTATCACACTCTCTAGATACCCCTTAGCACGTAAAGGAATATTATTTGGGGGTCCAGCCATGGAGAAGAGTTTAGACACGAGGAGAAGATAAGGAACACACCCATTATCAAGAAATCACATTAGGATTCTCTTTTTAACCTGTTCCTTAAAACACTAGTGCTTAGGAAATCTATTGGAGGCAGAAGCAGTCAAGGGTAGCTTAGGGTTAGGGTTAGGGTTAGGGTGAGGGTTAGGGTACGGCTTAGGGTACGGGTTCGGGGAGGGGTTCGGGTAGGGCGTAGGGTATGGGTTAGGGTTAGGGTTAGGGCTAGTGTTAGGGTTAGGGCTCGGTTTAGGGTACGGGTTAGGATTAGGGTACGCGTTAGGGTTAGGGTAGGGGTTAGGGTTAGGGTATGCGTTAGGGTGAGGGTAGTTATTAAACCTATCACACTCTCTAGATACCCCTTAGCACGTAAAGGAATATTATTTGGGGGTCCAGCCATGGAGAAGAGTTTAGACATGAGGAGAAGATAAGGAACACACCCATTATCAAGAAATCACATTAGGATTCTCTTTTTAACCTGTTCCTTAAAACACTAGTGCTTAGGAAATCTATTGGAGGCAGAAGCAGTCAAGAGTAGCTTAGGGTTAGGGTTAGGGTTAGGGTGAGGGCTAGGGTATGGATTAGGGTACGGGTTCGGGGAGGGGTTCGGGTAGGGCATAGGGTATGGTTTAGGGTTAGGGTTAGGGTTAGTGTTAGGGTTAGGGCTCGGTTTAGGTACGGGTTAGGATTAGGGAACACGTTAGGGTTAGGGTAGGGGTTAGGGTTAGGGTACGTGTTAGGGTGAGGGTAGTTATTAAACCTATCACACTCTCTAGATACCCCTTAGCACATAAAGGAATATTATTTGGAGGTCCAGCCATGGAGAAGAGTTTAGACACGAGGAGAAGATAAGGAACACACCCATTATCAAGAAATCACATTAGGATTCTCTTTTTAACCTGTTCCTTAAAACACTAGTGCTTAGGAAATCTATTGGAGGCAGAAGCCGTCAAGGGTAGCTTAGGTTTAGGGTTAGGGTTAGGGTGAGGGTTAGGGTACGGCTTAGGGTACGGGTTCGGGGAGGGGTTCGGGTAGGGCGTAGGGTATGGGTTAGGGTTAGGGTTAGGAGTAGGGTTAGGGTTAGGGCTCGGTTTAGGGTACGGGTTAGGATTAGGGTACGCGTTAGTGTTAGGGTAGGGGTTAGGGTTAGGGTACGCGTTAGGGTGAGGGTAGTTATTAAACCTATCCCACTCTCTAGATACCCCTTAGCACTTAAAGGAATATTATTTGGTGGTCCAGCCATGGAGAAGAGTTTAGACAATAGGAGAAGATAAGGAACACACCCATTATCAAGAAATCACATTAGGATTCTCTTTTTAACCTGTTCCTTAAAACACTAGTGCTTAGGAAATCTATTGGAGGCAGAAGCAGTCAAGGGTAGCTTAGGGTTAGGGTTAGGGTTAGGGTGAGGGTTAGGGTATGGCTTAGGGTATGGGTTCGGGGAGGGGTTCGGGTAGGGCGTAGGGTATGGGTTAGGATTAGCGTTAGGGTTAGTGTTAGGGTTAGGGCTCGGTTTAGGGTACGGGTTAGGATTAGGGTACGTGTTAGGGTTAGGGTAGGGGTTAGGGTTAGGGTACGCGTTAGGGTGGGTGTAGTTATTAAACCTATCACACTCTCTAGATACCCCTTAGCACGTAAAGTAATATTATTTGGGGGTCCAGCCATGGAGAAGAGTTTAGACACGAGGAGAAGATAAGGAACACACCCATTATCAAGAAATCACATTAGGATTGTCTTTTTAACCAGTTCCTTAAAACACTAGTGCTTAGGAAATCTATTGGAGGCAGAAGCCGTCAAGGGTAGCTTAGGGTTAGGGTTAGGGTTAGGGTTAGGGTTAGGGTATGGCTTACGATAAGGGTTCGGGGAGGGGTTCGGGTAGGGCGTAGGGTATGGGTTAGGGTTAGGGCTAGTGTTAGGGTTAGGGCTCGGTTTAGGGTACGGGTTAGGATTAGGGTACGCGTTAGGGTTAGGGTAGGGGTTAGGGTTAGGGTATGCGTTAGGGTGAGGGTAGTTATTAAACCTATCACACTCTCTAGATACCCCTTAGCACGTAAAGGAATATTATTTGGGGGTCCAGCCATGGAGAAGAGTTTAGACATGAGGAGAAGATAAGGAACACACCCATTATCAAGAAATCACATTAGGATTCTCTTTTTAACCTGTTCCTTAAAACACTAGTGCTTAGGAAATCTATTGGAGGCAGAAGCAGTCAAGAGTAGCTTAGGGTTAGGGTTAGGGTTAGGGTGAGGGCTAGGGTATGGATTAGGGTACGGGTTCGGGGAGGGGTTCGGGTAGGGCGTAGGGTATGGGTTAAGGTTAGGGTTAGGGTTAGTGTTAGGGTTAGGGCTCGGTTTAGGGTACGGGTTAGGATTAGGGTACGCGTTAGGGTTAGGGTAGGGGTTAGGGTTAGGGTACGCGTTAGGGTTGGGGTAGTTATTAAACCTATCACACTCTCTAGATACCCCTTAGCACGTAAAGGAATATTATTTGGGGGTCCAGCCATGGAGAAGAGTTTAGACATGAGGAGAAGATAAGGAACACACCCATTATCAAGAAATCACATTAGGATTCTCTTTTTAACCTGTTCCTTAAAACACTAGTGCTTAGGAAATCTATTGGAGGCAGAAGCAGTCAAGAGTAGCTTAGGGTTAGGGTTAGGGTTAGGGTGAGGGTTAGGGTACGGCTTAGGGTACGGGTTCGGGGAGGGGTTCGGGTAGGGCGTAGGGTATGGGTTAGGGTTAGGGTTAGGAGTAGGGTTAGGGTTAGGGCTCGGTTTAGGGTACGGGTTAGGATTAGGGTACGCGTTAGTGTTAGGGTAGGGGTTAGGGTTAGGGTACGCGTTAGGGTGAGGGTAGTTATTAAACCTATCCCACTCTCTAGATACCCCTTAGCACTTAAAGGAATATTATTTGGTGGTCCAGCCATGGAGAAGAGTTTAGACAATAGGAGAAGATAAGGAACACACCCATTATCAAGAAATCACATTAGGATTCTCTTTTTAACCTGTTCCTTAAAACACTAGTGCTTAGGAAATCTATTGGAGGCAGAAGCAGTCAAGGGTAGCTTAGGGTTAGGGTTAGGGTTAGGGTGAGGGTTAGGGTATGGCTTAGGGTATGGGTTCGGGGAGTGGTTCGGGTAGGGCGTAGGGTATGGGTTAGGATTAGCGTTAGGGTTAGTGTTAGGGTTAGGGCTCGGTTTAGGGTACGGGTTAGGATTAGGGTACGTGTTAGGGTTAGGGTAGGGGTTAGGGTTAGGGTACGCGTTAGGGTGGGTGTAGTTATTAAACCTATCACACTCTCTAGATACCCCTTAGCACGTAAAGTAATATTATTTGGGGGTCCAGCCATGGAGAAGAGTTTAGACACGAGGAGAAGATAAGGAACACACCCATTATCAAGAAATCACATTAGGATTGTCTTTTTAACCAGTTCCTTAAAACACTAGTGCTTAGGAAATCTATTGGAGGCAGAAGCCGTCAAGGGTAGCTTAGGGTTAGGGTTAGGGTTAGGGTTAGGGTTAGGGTATGGCTTACGATAAGGGTTCGGGGAGGGGTTCGGGTAGGGCGTAGGGTATGGGTTAGGGTTAGGGCTAGTGTTAGGGTTAGGGCTCGGTTTAGGGTACGGGTTAGGATTAGGGTATGCGTTAGGGTTAGGGTAGGGGTTAGGGTTAGGGTACGCGTTAGGGTGAGGGTAGTTATTAAACCTATCCCACTCTCTAGATACCCCTTAGCACGTAAAGGAATATTATTTTGGGGTCCAGCCATGGAGAAGAGTTTAGACACGAGGAGAAGATAAGGAACACACCCATTATCAATAAATCACATTAGAATTCTCTTTTTAACCTGTTCCTTAAATCACTAGTGCTTAGGAAATCTTTTGGAGGCAGAAGCCGTCAAGGGTAGCTTAGGGTTAGGGTTAGGGTTAGGGTGAGGGTTAGGGTACGGCTTAGGGTACGGGTTCGGGGAGGGGTTCGGGTAGGGCGTAGGGTATGGGTTAGGGTTAGGGTTAGAGTTAGTGTTAGGGTTAGGGCTCGGTTTAGGGTATGGGTTAGGATAAGTTTACGCGTTAGGGTTAGGGTAGGGGTTAGTGTTAGGGTACGCGTTAGGGTGAGGGTAGTTATTAAACCTATCCCACTCTCTAGATACCCCTTAGCACGTAAAGGAATATTATTTGGGGGTCCAGCCATGGAGAAGAGTTTAGACACTAGGAGAAGATAAGGAACACACCCATTATCACGAAATCACATTAGGATTCTCTTTTTAACCTGTTCCTTAAAACACTAGTGCTTAGGAAATCTATTGGAGGCAGAAGCAGTCAAGGGTAGCTTAGGTTTAGGGTTTGGGTTAGGGTGAGGGCTAGGGTATGGCTTAGGGTACGGGTTCGGGGAGGCGTTCGTGTAGGGCGTAGGGTATGGGTTAGGGTTAGGGTTAGGGTTAGTGTTAGGATTAGGGCTCGGTTTAGGGTACGGGTTAGGATTAGGGTACGCGTTAGGGTTAGGGTAGGGGTTAGGGTTAGGGTACGCGATAGGGTGAGGGTAGTTATTAAACCTATCACACTTTCTAGATACCCCTTAGCACATAAAGGAATATTATTTGGGGGTCCATCCATGGAGAAGAGTTTAGACACGAGGAGAAGATAAGGAACACACCCATTATCAAGAAATCACATTAGGATTCTCTTTTTAACATGTTCCTTAAAACACTAGTGCTTAGGAAATCTATTGGAGGCAGAAGCCGTCAAGGGTAGCTTAGGGTTAGGGTTAGGGTTAGGGTGAGGGTTAGGGTACGGCTTAGGGCACGGGTTCGGGGAGGGGTTCGGGTAGGGCGTAGGGTATGGGTTAGGGTTAGGGTTAGGGTTAGTGTTAGGGTTAGGGCTTGGTTTAGGGTACGGGTTAGGATTAGGGTACGTGTTAGGGTTAGTGTACGCGTTAGGGTGAGGGTAGTTATTAAACCTATTCCACTCTCTAGATACCCCTTAGCACGTACAGGAATATTATTGGGGGTCCAGCCATGGAGAAGAGTTTAGACACTAGGAGAAGATAAGGAACACACCCATTATCACGAAATCACATTAGGATTCTCTTTTTAACCTGTTCCTTAAAACACTAGTGCTTAGGAAATCTATTGGAGGCAGAAGCAGTCAAGGGTAGCTTAGGGTTAGTGTTAGGGTTAGGGTGAGGGTTAGGGTATGGCTTAGGGTACGGGTTCAGGGAGGGGTTCGGGTAGGGCGTAGGGTATGGGTTAGGTTTAGGGTTAGGGTTAGTGTTAGGGTTAGGGCTCGGTTTAGGGTACGGGTTAGGATTAGGGTACGCGTTAGGGTTAGGGTAGGGGTTAGGGTTAGGGTACGCGATAGGGTGAGGGTAGTTATTAAACCTATCACACTCTCTAGATACCCCTTAGCACATAAAGGAATATTATTTGGGGGTCCATCCATGGAGAAGAATTTAGACACGAGGAGAAGATAAGGAACACACCCATTATCAAGAAATCACATTAGGATTCTCTTTTTAACATGTTCCTTAAAACACTAGTGCTTAGGAAATCTATTGGAGGCAGAAGCCGTCAAGGGTAGCTTAGGGTTAGGGTTAGGGTTAGGGTGAGGGTTAGGGTACGGCTTAGGGCACTGGTTCGGGGAGGTGTTCGGGTAGGGCGTAGGGTATGGGTTAGGGTTAGGGTTAGGGTTAGTGTTAGGGTTAGGGCTCGGTTTAGGGTACGGGTTAGGATTAGGGTACGCGTTAGGGTTAGGGTAGGGGTTAGGGTTAGGGTATGCGTTAGGGTGGGGGTAGTTATTAAACCTATCACACTCTCTAGATACCCCTTAGCACGTAAAGGAATATTATTTGGGGGTCCAGCCTTGGAGAAGAGTTTAGACACGAGGAGAATATAAGGAACACACCCATTTTCAAGAAATCACATTAGGATTCTCTTTTTAACCTGTTCCTTAAAACACTAGGGCTTAGGAAATCTATTGGAGGCAGAAGCAGTCAAGGGTAGCTTAGGGTTAGGGTTAGGGTTAGGGTGAGGGTTAGGGTATGGCTTAGGGTACGGGTTCGGGGAGGGGTTCGGGTAGGGCGTAGGGTATGGGTTAGGGTTAGGGTTAGGGTTAGTGTTAGGGTTAGGGCTCGGTTTAGTGTACGGGTTAGGATTAGGGTACGCGTTAGGGTTAGGGTAGGGGTTAGGGTAAGGGTACGCGTTAGGGTGGGGGTAGTTATTAAACCTATCACACTCTCTAGATACCCCTTAGCACGTAAAGGAATATTATTTGGGGGTCCAGCCATGGAGAAGAGTTTAGACACTAGGAGAAGATAAGGAACACACCCATTATCAAGGAATCACATTAGGATTCTCTTTTTAACCTGTTCCTTAAAACACTAGTGCTTAGGAAATCTATTGGAGGCAGAAGCAGTCAAGGGTAGCTTATGGTTAGGTTTAGGGTGAGGGTTAGTGTACGGCTTAGGGTACGGGTTCGGGGAGGGGTTCGGGTAGGGCGTAGGGTATGGGTTAGGGTTAGGGTTAGAGTTAGTGTTAGGGTTAGGGCTCGGTTTAGGGTATGGGTTAGGATTGGTTTACGCGTTAGGGTTAGGGTAGGGGTTAGGGTTAGGGTACGCGATAGGGTGAGGGTAGTTATTAAACCTATCACACTCTCTAGATACCCCTTAGCACATGAAGGAATATTATTTGGGGGTCCATCCATGGAGAAGAGTTTAGACTCGAGGAGAAGATAAGGAACACACCCATTATCAAGAAATCACATTAGGATTCTGTTTTTAACATGTTCCTTAAAACACTAGTGCTTAGGAAATCTATTGGAGGCAGAAGCCGTCAAGGGTAGCTTAGGGTTAGGGTTAGGGTTAAGGTGAGGGTTAGGGTACGGCTTAGGGCACGGGTTCGGGGAGGGGTTCGGGTAGGGCGTAGGGTATGGGTTAGGGTTAGGGTTAGGGTTAGTGTTAGGGTTAGGGCTCGGTTTAGGGTACGGGTTAGGATTAGGGTACGTGATAGGGTTAGTGTACGCGTTAGGGTGAGGGTAGTTATTAAACCTATTCCACTCTCTAGATACCCCTTAGCACGTATAGGAATATTATTGGGGGTCCAGCCATGGAGAAGAGTTTAGACACTAGGAGAAGATAAGGAACACACCCATTATCACGAAATCACATTAGGATTCTCTTTTTAACCTGTTCCTTAAAACACTAGTGCTTAGGAAATCTATTGGAGGCAGAAGCAGTCAAGGGTAGCTTAGGGTTAGTGTTAGGGTTAGGGTGAGGGTTAGGGTATGGCTTAGGGTACGGGTTCAGGGAGGGGTTCGGGTAGGGCGTAGGGTATGGGTTAGGGTTAGGGTTAGGGTTAGTGTTAGGGTTAGGGCTCGGTTTAGGGTACGGGTTAGGATTAGGGTACGCGTTAGGGTTAGGGTAGGGGTTAGGGTTAGGGTACGCGATAGGGTGAGGGTAGTTATTAAACCTATCACACTCTCTAGATACCCCTTAGCACATAAAGGAATATTATTTGGGGGTCCATCCATGGAGAAGAGTTTAGACACGAGGAGAAGATAAGGAACACACCCATTATCAAGAAATCACATTAGGATTCTCTTTTTAACATGTTCCTTAAAACACTAGTGCTTAGGAAATCTATTGGAGGCAGAAGCCGTCAAGGGTAGCTTAGGGTTAGGGTTAGGGTTAGGGTGAGGGTTAGGGTACGGCTTAGGGCACTGGTTCGGGGAGGTGTTCGCGTAGGGCGTAGGGTATGGGTTAGGGTTAGGGTTAGGGTTAGTGTTAGGGTTAGGGCTCGGTTTAGGGTACGGGTTAGGATTAGGGTACGTGTTAGGGTTAGTGTACGCGTTAGGGTGAGGGTAGTTATTAAACCTATTCCACTCTCTAGATACCCCTTAGCACGTACAGGAATATTATTGGGGGTCCAGCCATGGAGAAGAGTTTAGACACTAGGAGAAGATAAGGAACACACCCATTATCACGAAATCTCATTAGGATTCTCTTTTTAACCTGTTCCTTAAAACACTATTGCTTAGGAAATCTATTGGAGGCAGAAGCAGTCAAGGGTAGCTTAGGGTTAGTGTTAGGGTTAGGGTGAGGGTTAGGGTATGGCTTAGGGTACGGGTTCAGTGAGGGTTTCGGGTAGGGCGTAGGGTATGGGTTAGGGTTAGGGTTAGGGTTAGTGTTAGGGTTAGGGCTCGGTTTAGGGTACGGGTTAGGATTAGGGTACGCGTTAGGGTTAGGGTAGGGGTTAGGGTTAGGGTATGCGTTAGGGTGGGGGTAGTTATTAAACCTATCACACTCTCTAGATACCCCTTAGCACGTAAAGGAATATTATTTGGGGGTCCAGCCTTGGAGAAGAGTTTAGACACGAGGAGAATATAAGGAACACACCCATTTTCAAGAAATCACATTAGGATTCTCTTTTTAACCTGTTCCTTAAAACACTAGTGCTTAGGAAATCTATTGGAGGCAGAAGCCGTCAATGGTAGCTTAGGGTTAGGGTTAGGGTTAGGGTGAGGGTTAGGGTACGGCTTAGGGCACGGGTTCGGGGAGGGGTTCGGGTAGGGCGTAGGGTATGGGTTAGGGTTAGGGTTAGGGTTAGTGTTAGGGTTAGGGCTCGGTTTAGGGTACGGGTTAGGATTAGGGTACGTGATAGGGTTAGTGTACGCGTTAGGGTGAGGGTAGTTATTAAACCTATTCCACTCTCTAGATACCCCTTAGCACGTATAGGAATATTATTGGGGGTCCAGCCATGGAGAAGAGTTTAGACACTAGGAGAAGATAAGGAACACACCCATTATCACGAAATCACATTAGGATTCTCTTTTTAACCTGTTCCTTAAAACACTAGTGCTTAGGAAATCTATTGGAGGCAGAAGCAGTCAAGGGTAGCTTAGGGTTAGTGTTAGGGTTAGGGTGAGGGTTAGGGTATGGCTTAGGGTACGGGTTCAGGGAGGGGTTCGGGTAGGGCGTAGGGTATGGGTTAGGGTTAGGGTTAGGGTTAGTGTTAGGGTTAGGGCTCGGTTTAGGGTACGGGTTAGGATTAGGGTACGCGTTAGGGTTAGGGTAGGGGTTAGGGTTAGGGTACGCGATAGGGTGAGGGTAGTTATTAAACCTATCACACTCTCTAGATACCCCTTAGCACATAAAGGAATATTATTTGGGGGTCCATCCATGGAGAAGAGTTTAGACACGAGGAGAAGATAAGGAACACACCCATTATCAAGAAATCACATTAGGATTCTCTTTTTAACATGTTCCTTAAAACACTAGTGCTTAGAAAATCTATTGGAGGCAGAAGCCGTCAAGGGTAGCTTAGGGTTAGGGTTAGGGTTAGGGTGAGGGTTAGGGTACGGCTTAGGGCACTGGTTCGGGGAGGTGTTCGGGTAGGGCGTAGGGTATGGGTTAGGGTTAGGGTTAGGGTTAGTGTTAGGGTTAGGGCTCGGTTTAGGGTACGGGTTAGGATTAGGGTACGTGATAGGGTTAGTGTACGCGTTAGGGTGAGGGTAGTTATTAAACCTATTCCACTCTCTAGATACCCCTTAGCACGTATAGGAATATTATTGGGGGTCCAGCCATGCAGAAGAGTTTAGACACTAGGAGAAGATAAGGAACACACCCATTATCACGAAATCACATTAGGATTCTCTTTTTAACCTGTTCCTTAAAACACTAGTGCTTAGGAAATCTATTGGAGGCAGAAGCAGTCAAGGGTAGCTTAGGGTTAGTGTTAGGGTTAGGGTGAGGGTTAGGGTATGGCTTAGGGTACGGGTTCAGGGAGGGTTTCGGGTAGGGCGTAGGGTATGGGTTAGGGTTAGGGTTAGGGTTAGTGTTAGGGTTAGGGCTCGGTTTAGGGTACGGGTTAGGATTAGGGTACGTGTTAGGGTTAGGGTAGGGGGTAGGGTTAGGGTACGCGTTAGGGTGGGTGTAGTTATTAAACCTATCACACTCTCTAGATACCCCTTAGCACGTAAAGGAATATTATTTGGGGGTCCAGCCATGGAGAAGAGTTTAGACACGAGGAGAAGATAAGGAACACACCCATTATCAAGAAATCACATTAGGATTCTCTTTTTAACCAGTTCCTTAAAACACTAGTGCTTAGGAAATCTATAGGAGGAAGAAGCCATCAAGGGTAGCTTAGGGTTAGGGTTAGGGTTAGGGTGAGGGTTAGGGTACGGCTTACGATAAGGGTTCGGGGAGGGGTTCGTGTAGGGCGTAGGGTATGGGTTAGGGTTAGGGTTAGGGCTAGTGTTAGGGTTAGGGCTCGGTTTAGGGTACGGGTTAGGATTAGGGTATGCGTTAGGGTTAGGGTAGGGGTTAGGGTTAGGGTACGCGTTAGGGTGAGGGTAGTTATTAAACCTATCCCACTCTCTAGATACCCCTTAGCACGTAAAGGAATATTATTTGGGGGACCAGCCATGGAGAAGAGTTTAGACACGAGGAGAAGATAAGGAACACACCCATTATCAATAAATCACATTAGAATTCTCTTTTTAACCTGTTCCTTAAATCACTAGTGCTTAGGAAATCTTTTGGAGGCAGAAGCCGTCAAGGGTAGCTTAGGGTTAGGGTTTGGGTTAGGGTGAGGGCTAGGGTATGGCTTAGGGTACGGGTTCGGGGAGGGGTTCGGGTAGGGCGTAGGGTATGGGTTAGGGTTAGGGTTAGGGTTAGTGTTAGGATTAGGGCTCGGTTTAGGGTACGGGTTAGGATTAGGGTACGCGTTAGGGTTAGGGTAGGGGTTAGGGTTAGGGTACGCGATAGGGTGAGGGTAGTTATTAAACCTATCACACTCTCTAGATACCCCTTAGCACATAAAGGAATATTATTTGGGGGTCCATCCATGGAGAAGAGTTTAGACACGAGGAGAAGATAAGGAACACACCCATTATCAAGAAATCACATTAGGATTCTCTTTTTAACATGTTCCTTAAAACACTAGTGCTTAGGAAATCTATTGGAGGCAGAAGCCGTCAAGGGTAGCTTAGGGTTAGGGTTAGGGTTAGGGTGAGGGTTAGGGTACGGCCTAGGGCACGGGTTCGGGGAGGGGTTCGGGTAGGGCATAGGGTATGGGTTAGGGTTAGGGTTAGGGTTAGTGTTAGGGTTAGGGCTCGGTTTAGGGTACGGGTTAGGATTAGAGTACGTGTTAGGGTTAGTGTACGCGTTAGGGTGAGGGTAGTTATTAAACCTATTCCACTCTCTAGATACCCCTTAGCACGTACAGGAATATTATTGGGGGTCCAGCCATGGAGAAGAGTTTAGACACTAGGAGAAGATAAGGAACACACCCATTATCACGAAATCACATTAGGATTCTCTTTTTAACCTGTTCCTTAAAACACTAGTGCTTAGGAAATCTATTGGTGGCAGAAGCAGTCAAGGGTAGCTTAGGGTTAGTGTTAGGGTTAGGGTGAGGGTTCGGGTATGGCTTAGGGTACGGGTTAAGGGAGGGGTTCGGGTAGGGCGTAGGGTATGGGTTAGGGTTAGGGTTAGGGTTAGTGTTAAGTTTAGGGCTCGGTTTAGGGTACGGGTTAGGATTAGGGTATGCGTTAGGGTTAGGGTAGGGGTTAGGGTTAGGGTAGGCGATAGGGTGAGGGTAGTTATTAAACCTATCACACTCTCTAGATACCCCTTAGCACATAAAGGAATATTATTTGGGGGTCCATCCATGGAGAAGAGTTTAGACACGAGGAGAAGATAAGGAACACACCCATTATCAAGAAATCACATTAGGATTCTCTTTTTAACATGTTCCTTAAAACACTAGTGCTTAGGAAATCTATTGGAGGCAGAAGCCGTCAAGGGTAGCTTAGGGTTAGGGTTAGGGTTAGGGTGAGGGTTAGGGTACGGCTTAGGGCACTGGTTCGGGGAGGTGTTTGGGTAGGGCGTAGGGTATGGGTTAGGGTTAGGGTTAGGGTTAGTGTTAGGGTAAGGGCTCGGTTTAGGGTACGGGTTAGGATTAGGGTACGTGTTAGGGTTAGTGTACGCGTTAGGGTGAGGGTAGTTATTAAACCTATTCCACTCTCTAGATACCCCTTAGCACGTACAGGAATATTATTGGGGGTCCAGCCATGGAGAAGAGTTTAGACACTAGGAGAAGATAAGGAACACACCCATTATCACGAAATCACATTAGGATTCTCTTTTTAACCTGTTCCTTAAAACACTAGTGCTTAGGAAATCTATTGGAGGCAGAAGCAGTCAAGGGTAGCTTAGGGTTAGTGTTAGGGTTAGGGTGAGGGTTAGGGTATGGCTTAGGGTACGGGTTCAGGGAGGGGTTCGGGTAGGGAGTAGGGTATGGGTTAGGGTTAGGGTTAGGGTTAGGGCTCGGTTTAGGGTACGGGTTAGGATTAGGGTACGCGTTAGGGTTAGGGTAGGGGTTAGGGTTAGGGTACGCGTTAGGGTGGGGGTAGTTATTAAACCTATCCCACTCTCTAGATACCCCTTAGCACGTAAAGGAATATTATTTGGGGGTCCAGCCTTGGAGAAGAGTTTAGACACGAGGAGAATATACGGAACACACCCATTATCAAGAAATCACATTAGGATTCTCTTTTTAACCTGTTCCTTAAAACACTAGTGCTTAGGAAATCTATTGGAGGCAGAAGCAGTCAAGGGTAGCTTAGGGTTAGGGTTAGGGTTAGGGTGAGGGTTAGGGTATGGCTTAGGGTACGGGTTCGGGGAGGGGTTCGGGTAGGGCGTAGGGTATGGGTTAGGGTTAGGGTTAGGGTGAGTGTTAGGGTTAGGGCTCGGTTTAGGGTACGGTTTAGGATTAGGGTACGCGTTAGTGTTAGGGAAGGTGTTAGGGTTAGGGTACGCGATAGGGTGAGGTTAGTTATTAAACCTATCCCACTCTCTAGATACCCGTTAGCACGTAAAGGAATATTATTTGGGGGTCCAGCCATGGAGAAGAGTTTAGACAATAGGAGAAGATAAGGAACACACCCATTATCAAGAAATCACATTAGGATTCTCTTTTTAACCTGTTCCTTAAAACACTAGTGCTTAGGAAATCTATTGGAGTCAGAAGCAGTCAAGGGTAGCTTAGGGTTAGGGTTAGGGTTAGGGTGAGGGTTAGGGTATGGCTTAGGGTACGGGTTCGGGGAGGGGTTCGGGTAGGGCGTAGGGTATGGGTTAGGGTTAGGGTTAGGGCTAGTGTTAGGGTTAGGGCTCGGTTTAGGGTACGGGTTAGGATTAGGGTACGCGTTAGGGTTAGGGTAGGGGTAAGGGTTAGGGTACGCGTTAGGGTGAGGGTAGTTATTAAACCTATCCCACTCTCTAGATACCCCTTAGCACGTAAAGGAATATTATTTGGGGGTCCAGCCATGGAGAAGAGTTTAGACACTAGGAGAAGATAAGGAACACACCCATTATCAAGAAATCACATTAGGATTCTCTTTTTAACCTGTTCCTTAAAACACTAGTGCTTAGGAAATCTATTGGAGGCAGAAGCAGTCAAGGGTAGCTTAGGGTTAGGGTTAGGGTTAGGGTGAGGGTTAGGGTACGGCTTAGGGTACGGGTTCGGGGAGGGGTTCGGGTAGGGCGTAGGCTATGGGTTAGGGTTAGGGTTAGGGTTTGTGTTAGGGTTAGGGCTCGGTTTAGGGTACGGTTTAGGATTAGTGTATGCATTAGTGTTAGGGTAGGGGTTAGGGTTAGGGTACGCATTAGGGTTAGGGTAGTTATTAAACCTATCCCACCCTGTAGATACCCCTTACCACGTAAAGGAATATTATTTTGGGGTCCAGCCATGGAGAAGAGTTTCGACACTAAGATAAGATAAAGATCACACCCATTATAAAGAAATCACATTAGGATTCTCTTTTTAACCTATTCCTTAAAACACTAGTGCTGAGGAAATCTATTGGAGGCAGAAGCAGTCAAGGGTAGCTTAGTGTTAGGGTTAGGGTTAGGGTGAGGGTTAGGGTACGGGTTCGGGGACGGGTTCGGGAAGGGCGTAGGGTATGGGTTAGGATTAGGGTACGCGTTAGGGTTAGGGTATGGGTTAGGGTTAGGGTACGCATTAGGGTGAGTGTAGTTATTAAACCTATCCCACTCTCTAGATACCCCTTAGCACGTAAAGGAATATTATTTGGGGGTCCAGCCATGGAGAAGAGTTTAGACACTAGGAGAAGATAAGGAACACACCCATTATCACGAAATCACATTAGGATTCTCTTTTTAACCTGTTCCTTAAAACACTAGTGCTTAGGAAATCTATTGGAGGCAGAAGCAGTCAAGGGTAGCTTAGGGTTAGGGTTTGGGTTAGGGTGAGGGCTAGGGTATGGCTTAGGGTACGGGTTCGGGGAGGGGTTCGGGTAGGGCGTAGGGTATGGGTTAGGGTTAGGGTTAGGGTTAGTGTTAGGATTAGGGCTCGGTTTAGGGTACGGGTTAGGATTAGGGTACGCGTTAGGGTTAGGGTAGGGGTTAGGGTTAGGGTACGCGATAGGGTGAGGGTAGTTATTAAACCTATCACACTCTCTAGATACCCCTTAGCACATAAAGGAATATTATTTGGGTGTCCATCCATGGAGAAGAGTTTAGACACGAGGAGAAGATAAGGAACACACCCATTATCAAGAAATCACATTAGGATTCTCTTTTTAACATGTTCCTTAAAACACTAGTGCTTAGGAAATCTATTGGAGGCATAAGCCGTCAAGGGTAGCTTAGGGTTAGGGTTAGGGTTAGGGTGAGGGTTAGGGTACGGCTTAGGGCACGGGTTCGGGGAGGGGTTCGGGTAGGGCGTAGGGTATGGGTTAGGGTTAGGGTTAGGGTTAGTGTTAGGGTTAGGGCTCGGTATAGGGTACGGGTTAGGATTAGGGTACGTGTTAGGGTTAGTGTACGCGTTAGGGTGAGGGTAGTTATTAAACCGATTCCACTCTCTAGATACCCCTTAGCACGTACAGGAATATTATTGGGGGTCCAGCCATGGAGAAGAGTTTAGACACTAGGAGAAGATAAGGAACACACCCATTATCACGAAATCACATTAGGATTCTCTTTTTAACCTGTTCCTTAAAACACTAGTGCTTAGGAAATCTATTGGAGGCAGAAGCAGTCAAGGGTAGCTTAGGGTTAGTGTTAGGGTTAGGGGGAGGGTTAGGGTATGGCTTAGGGTACGGTTTCAGGGAGGGGTTCGGGTAGGGCGTAGGGTATGGGTTAGGGTTAGAGTTAGGGTTAGTGTTAGGGTTAGGGCTCGGTTTAGGGTACGGGTTAGGATTAGGGTACGCGTTAGGGTTAGGGTATGTGTTAGGGTTAGGGTACGCGATAGGTTGAGGTTAGTTATTAAACCTATCCCACTCTCTAGGTACCCCTTAGCACGTAAAGGAATATTATTTGGGGGTCCAGCCATGGAGAAGAGTTTAGACACGAGGAGAAGATAAGGAACACACCCATTATCAAGAAATCACATTAGGATTCTCTTTTTAACCTGTTTCTTAAACCACTAGTGCTTAGGAAATCTATTGGAGGCAGAAGCAGTCAAGGCTAGCTTAGGGTTAGGGTTAGGGTTAGGGTGAGGGTTAGGGTACGGCTTAGGGTACGGGTTCGGGGAGGGGTTCGGGTTGGGCGTAGGGTATGGGTTAGGGTTAGGGTTAGGGCTAGTGTTAGGGTTAGGGCTCGGTTTAGGGTATGGGTTAGGATTAGGGTACGCGTTAGGGTTAGGGTAGGGGTTAGGGTACGGGTTCGGGGAGGGGTTCGGGTAGGGCATAGGTTATGGGTTAGGGTTAGAGTTAGGGTTAGTGTTAGGGTTAGGGCTCGGTTTAGGTACGGGTTAGGATTATGGAACACGTTAGGGTTAGGGTAGGGGTTAGGGTTAGGGTACGTGTTAGGGTGAGGGTAGTTATTAAACCTATCACACTCTCTAGATACCCCTTAGCACATAAAGGAATATTATTTGGGGGTCCAGCCATGGAGAAGAGTTTAGACACGAGGAGAAGATAAGGAACACACCCATTATCAAGAAATCACATTAGGATTCTCTTTTTAACCTGTTCCTTAAAACACTAGTGCTTAGGAAATCTATTGGAGGCAGAAGCCGTCAAGGGTAGCTTAGGGTTAGGGTGAGTGTTAGGGTATGGCTTAGGGTACGGGTTCGGGGAGGGGTTCGGGTAGGGCGTAGGGTATGGGTTAGGGTTAGGGTTAGGGTTAGTGTTAGGGTTAGGGCTCGGTTTAGGGTACGGGTTAGGATTAGGGTATGCGTTAGTGTTAGGGTAGGTGTTAGGGTTAGGGTACGCGATAGGGTGAGGTTAGTTATTAAACCTATCCCACTCTCTAGATACCCCTTAGCACGTAAAGGAATATTATTTGGGGGTCCAGCCATGGAGAAGAGTTTAGGCACTAGGAGAAGATAAGGAACACACCCATTATCAAGAAATCACATTAGGATTCTCTTTTTAACCTGTTCCTTAAAACACTAGTGCTTAGGAAATCTATTGGAGGCAGAAGCAGTCAAGGGTAGCTTAGGGTTAGGGTTAGGGTTAGGGTGAGGGTTAGGGTATGGCTTAGGGTATGGGTTCGGGGAGGGGTTCGGGTAGGGCGTAGGGTATGGGTTAGGGTTAGGGTTAGGGTTAGTGTTAGGGTTAGGGCTCAGTTTAGTGTACGGGTTAGGATTAGGGTACGCGTTAGGGTTAGGGTAGGGGTTAGGGTTAGGGTACGCGTTAGGGTGGGGGTAGTTATTAAACCTATCACACTCTCTAGATACCCCTTAGCACGTAAAGGAATATTATTTGGGGGTCCAGCCATGGAGAAGAGTTTAGACACGAGGAGAAGATAAGGAACACACCCATTATCAAGAAATCACATTAGGATTCTCTTTTTAACCTGTTCCTTAAAACACTAGGGCTTAGGAAATCTGTTGGAGGCAGAAGCAGTCAAGGGTAGCTTAGGGTTAGGGTTAGGGTTAGGGTGAGGGTTAGGGTACGGCTTAGGGTACGGGTTCGGGGAGGGGTTCGGGTAGGGCGTAGGCTATGGGTTAGGGTTAGGGTTAGGGTTAGTGTTAGGGTTAGGGCTCGGTTTAGGTTACGGGTTAGTATTAGGGTACGCGTTAATGTTAGGTTAGGGGTTAGGGTTAGGGTATGCGATAGGGTGAGGTTAGTTATTAAACCTATCCCACTCTCTAGATACCCCTTAGCACGTAAAGGAATATTATTTGGGGGTCCAGCCATGGAGAAGAGTTTAGACACTAGGAGAAGATAAGGAACACACCCATTATCAAGAAATCACATTAGGATTCTCTTTTTAACCTGTTCCTTAAAACACTAGTGCTTAGGAAATCTATTGGAGGCAGAAGCAGTCAAGGGTAGCTTAGGGTTAGGGTTAGGGTTAGGGTGAGGGTTAGGGTATGGCTTAGGGTACGGGTTCGGGGAGGGGTTCGGGTAGGGCGTAGGGTATGGGTTAGGGTTAGGGTTAGGGCTAGTGTTAGGGTTAGGGCTCGGTTTGGGGTACGGGTTAGGATTAGGGTACGCGTTAGGGTTAGTGTAGGGGTTAGGTTTAGGGTACACGTTAGGGTGAGGGTAGTTAATAAACCTATCACACTCTCTAGATACCCCTTAGCACGTAAAGGAATATTATTTGGGGGTCCAGCCATGGAAAAGAGTTTAGACAAGAGGAGAAGATAAGGAACACACCCATTATCAAGAAATCACATTAGGATTCTCTTTTTAACCTGTTCCTTAAATCACTAGTGCTTAGGAAATCTATTGGAGGCAGAAGCCGTTTAGGGTAGCTTAGGGTTAGCGTTAGGGTTAGGGTTAGGGTGAGGGTTAGGGTACGGCTTAGGGTACGGGTTCGGGGAGGGATTCGGGTAGGGCGTAGGGTATGGGTTACAGTTAGGGTTAGGGTTAGTGTTAGGGTTAGGGCTCGGTTAAGGGTTCGGGTTAGGATTAGGGTACGCGTTAGTGTTAAGGTAGGGGTTAGGGTTAGGGTACGCTTTAGGGTGAGGGTAGTTATTAAACCTATCCCACTCTCTAGATCCCCCTTAGCACGTAAAGGAATATTATTTGCGGGTCCAGCCATGGAGAAGAGTTTAGACACTAGGAGAAGATAAGGAACACACCCATTATCAAGAAATCACATTAGGATTCTCTTTTTAACCTGTTCCTTAAAACACTAGTGCTTAGGAAATCTATTGGAGGCAGAAGCAGTCAAGGGTAGCTTAGGGTTAGGGTTAGGGTGAGGGTGAGGGTTAGGGTACGGCTTAGGGTAAAGGTTCGGGGAGGGGTTCGGGTAGGGCGTAGGCTATGGGTTAGGGTTAGGGTTAGGGTTAGTGTTAGGGTTAGGGCTCGGGTTAGGGTACGGGTTAGGATTAGGGTACGCGTTAGTGTTAGGGTAGGGGTTAGGGTTAGGGTATGCGATAGGGTGAGGTTAGTTATTAAACCTATCCCACTCTCTAGATACCCTTTAGCACGTAAAGGAATATTATTTGGGGGTACAGCCATGGAGAAGAGTTTAGACACTAGGAGAAGATAAGGAACACACCCATTATCAAGAAATCACATTAGGATTCTCTTTTTAACCTGTTCCTTAAAACACTAGTGCTTAGGAAATCTATTGGAGGCAGAAGCAGTCAAGGGTAGCTTAGGGTTAGGGTTAGGGTTAGGGTGAGGGTTAGGGTATGGCTTAGGGTACGGGTTCGGGGAGGGGTTCGGGTAGGGCGTAGGGTATGGGTTAGGGTTAGGGTTAGGGCTAGTGTTAGGGTTAGGGCTCGGTTTGGGGTACGGGTTAGGATTAGGGTATGCGTTAGGGTTAGGGTAGGGGTTAGGGTTAGGGTGCACGTTAGGGTGAGGATAGTTAATAAACCTATCACACTCTCTAGATACCCCTTAGCACGTAAAGGAAAATTATTTGGGGGTCCAGCCATGGAAAAGAGTTTAGATAAGAGGAGAAGATAAGGAACACACCCATTATCAAGAAATCACATTAGGATTCTCTTTTTAACCTGTTCCTTAAATCACTAGTGCTTAGGAAATCTATTGGAGGCAGAAGCCGTCAAGGGTAGCTTAGGGTTAGGGTTAGGGTTAGGGTGAGGGTTAGGGTACGGCTTAGGGTACGGGTTCGGGGAGGGGTTCGGGTAGGGCGTAGGGTATGGGTTAGAGTTAGGGTTAGGGTTAGTGTTAGGGTTAGGGCTCGGTTAAGGGTACGGGTTAGGATTAGGGTACGCGTTAGTGTTAGTTTAGGGGTTAGGGTTAGGGTACGCTTTAGGGTGAAGGTAGTTATTAAACCTATCCCACTCTCTAGATACCCCTTAGCACGTAAAGGAATATTATTTGGGGGTCCAGCCATGGAGAAGGGTTTAGACACTAGGAGAAGATAAGGAACACACCCATTATCAAGAAATCATAATATGATTCTCTTTTTAAACTGTTTCTTAAAACACTAGTGCTTAGGAAATCTATTGGAGGCAGAAGCAGTCAAGGGTAGCTTAGGGTTAGGGTTAGGGTTAGGGTGAGGGTTAGGGTACGGCTTAGGGTACGGGTTCGGGGAGGGATTCGGGTAGGGCGTAGGGTATGGGTTAGGGTTAGGGTTAGGGTTAGTGTTAGGGTTAGGGCTCGGTTTAGGGTATGGGTTAGGATTAGGGTACTCGTTAGGGTTAGGGTAGCGGTTAGGGTTAGGTTACGCGTTAGGGTGAGGGTAGTTATTAAACCTATCCCACTCTCTAGATACCCCTTAGCACGTAAAGGAATATTATTTGGGGGTCCAGCCATGGAGAAGAGTTTAGACACGAGGAGAAGATAAGGAACACACCCATTATCAAGAAATCACATTAGGATTCTCTTTTTAACCTGTTCCTTAAAACACTAGTGCTTAGGAAATCTATTGGAGGCAGAAGCAGTCAAGGGTAGCTTAGGGTTAGGGTTAGGTTTAGGGTGAGGGTTAGGGTACGGCTTAGGGTACGGGTTCGGGGAGGGGTTCGGGTAGGGCGTAGGGTATGGGTTAGGGTTAGGGTTAGGGCTAGTGTTAGGGTTAGGGCTCGGTTTAGGGTACGGGTTAGGATTAGGGTACGCGTTAGGGTTAGGGTAAGGGTTAGGGTTAGGGTACGCGTTAGGGTGAGGGTAGTTATTAAACCTATCCCACTCTCTAGATACCCCTTAGCACGTAAAGGAATATTATTTGGGGGTCCAGCCATGGAGAAGAGTTTAGACACGAGGAGAAGATTAGGAACACACCCATTATCAAGAAATCACATTAGGATTCTCTTTTTAACCTGTTCCTTAAAACACTTGTGCTTAGGAAATCTATTGGAGGCAGAAGCAGTCAAGGGTAGCTTAGGGTTAGGGTTAGGTTTAGGGTGAGGGTTAGGGTACGGCTTAGGGTACGGGTTCGGGGAGGGGTTCGGGTAGGGCGTAGGGTATGGGTTAGGGTTAGGGTTAGGGCTAGTGTTAGGGTTAGGGCTCGGTTTAGGGTACGGGTTAGGATTAGGGTACGCGTTAGGGTTAGGGTAAGGGATAGGGTTAGGGTACGCGTTAGGGTGAGGGTAGTTATTAAACCTATCCCACTCTCTAGATACCCCTTAGCACGTAAAGGAATATTATTTGGGGGTCCAGCCATGGAGAAGAGTTTAGACACGAGGAGAAGATAAGGAACACACCCATTATCAAGAAATCACATTAGGATTCTCTTTTTAACCTGTTCCTTAAAACACTAGTGCTTAGGAAATCTATTGGAGGCAGAAGCAGTCAAGGGTAGCTTAGGGTTAGGGTTAGGGTTAGGGTGAGGGTTAGGGTACGGCTTAGGGTACGGGTTCGGGGAGGGGTTCGGGTAGGGCGTAGGCTATGGGTTAGGGTTAGGGTTAGGGTTAGTGTTAGGGTTAGGGCTCGGGTTAGGGTACGGGTTAGGATTAGGGTACGCGTTAGTGTTAGGTTAGGGGTTAGGGTTAGGGTATGCGATAGGGTGAGGTTAGTTATTAAACCTATCCCACTCTCTAGATACCCTTTAGCACGTAAAGGAATATTATTTGGGGGTCCAGCCATGGAGAAGAGTTTAGACACTAGGAGAAGATAAGGAACACACCCATTATCAAGAAATCACATTAGGATTCTCTTTTTAACCTGTTCCTTAAAACACTAGTGCTTAGGAAATCTATTGGAGGCAGAAGCAGTCAAGGGTAGCTTAGGGTTAGGGTTAGGGTTAGGGTGAGGGTTAGGGTATGGCTTAGGGTACGGGTTCGGGGAGGGGTTCGGGTAGGGCGTAGGGTATGGGTTAGGGTTAGGGTTAGGGCTAGTGTTAGGGTTAGGGCTCGGTTTGGGGTACGGGTTAGGATTAGGGTACGCGTTAGGGTTAGGGTAGGGGTTAGGGTTAAGGTGCACGTTAGGGTGAGGATAGTTAATAAACCTATCACACTCTCTAGATACCCCTTAGCACGTAAAGGAATATTATTTGGGGGTCCAGCCATGGAAAAGAGTTTAGACAAGAGGAGAAGATAAGGAACACACCCATTATCACGAAATCACATTAGGATTCTCTTTTTAACCTGTTCCTTAAATCACTAGTGCTTAGGAAATCTATTGGAGGCAGAAGCCGTCAAGGGTAGCTTAGGGTTAGGGTTAGGGTTAGGGTGAGGGTTAGGGTACGGCTTAGGGTACGGGTTCGGGGAGGGGTTCGGGTAGGGCGTAGGGTATGGGTTAGAGTTAGGGTTAGGGTTAGTGTTAGGGTTAGGGCTCGGTTAAGGGTACGGGTTAGGATTAGGGTACGCGTTAGTGTTAGGTTAGGGGTTAGGGTTAGGGTACGCTTTAGGGTGAGGGTAGTTATTAAACCTATCCCACTCTCTAGATACCCCTTAGCACGTAAAGGAATATTATTTGGGGGTCAGCCATGGAGAAGGGTTTAGACACTAGGAGAAGATAAGGAACACACCCATTATCAAGAAATCACATTAGGATTGTCTTTTTAACCTGTTCCTTAAAACACTAGTGTTTAGGAAATCTATTGGAGGCAGAAGCAGTCAAGGGTAGCTTAGCATTAGGGTTAGGGTTAGGGTACGGCTTAGGGTACGGGTTAGGTGAGGGGTTCCGGTAGGGCGTAGGGTATGGGTTAGGGTTAGGGTTAGGGTTAGTGTTAGGGTTAGGGCTCGGTTTAGGGTACGGTTTAGGATTAGTGTATGCGTTAGTGTTAGGGTAGGGGTTAGGGTTAGGGTACGCATTAGGGTTAGGGTAGTTATTAAACCTATCCCACTCTGTAGATACCCCTTAGCACGTAAAGGAATATTATTTGGGGGTCCAGCCATGGAGAAGAGTTTCGACACTAGGATAAGATAAAGCTCACACCCATTATAAAGAAATCACATTAGGATTCTCTTTTTAACCTATTCCTTAAAACACTAGTGCTGAGGAAATCTATTGGAGGCAGAAGCAGTCAAGGGTAGCTTAGGGTTAGGGTTAGGGTTAGGGTGCGGGTTAGGGTCCGACTTAGGGTACGGGTTCGGTAACGGGTTCGGGAAGGGCGTAGGGTATGGGTTAGGATTAGTGTTAGGGTTAGTGTTAGGGTTAGGGCTCGGTTTAGGGTATGGTTTAGGATTAGGGTACGCGTTAGTGTTAGGGTAGGGTTTACGGTTAGGGTACACGTTAGGGTTAGGGTCGTTATTATACCTATTCCACTCTCTAGATACCCCTTAGCACGTAAAGGAATATCATTTGGGGGTCTAGCCATGGAGAAGAGTTTAGACACTAGGATAAGATAAGGAACACACCCATTATCAAGAAATCACATTAGGATTCTCATTTTAACCTGTTCCTTAAAACACTAGTCCTTAGGAAATCTATTGGAGGCAGAAGCAGTCAAGGGTAGCTTAGGGTTACGGTTAGGGTGAGGGTGAGGGTTAGGGTACGGTTTAGGGTATGGGTTCGGGGAGGGGTTCGGGTAGGGCGTAGAGTATGGTTTAGGGTTAGGTTTAGGGTTAGGGTTAGTGTTAGGGCTCGGTTTAGGGTACGGGTTAGGATTAGAGTACGCGTTAAAGTTAGGGTAGGTGTTAGGGTTAGGGTACGCGTTAGGGTTTGGGTAGTTATTAAACCAATCCCACTCTCTAGATACCCCTAAGCACATAAAGGAATATTATTTTGGGGTCCAGCCATGGAGAAGAGTTTAGACACTAGGATAAGAGAAGGAACACACCCATTATCAAGAAATCACTTTAGGATTCTCTTTTTAACCTGTTCCTTAATACACTAGTGCTTAGGAAATCTATTGGAGGCAGAAGCAGTCAAGGGTAGCTTAGGTTTAGGGTTAGGGTTAGTGTGAAGGTTAGGGTACGGCTTAGGGTTCGGGTTCGGGGAGGCGTTATGCTATGGCGTAGGGTATGGGTTAGGGTTAGGGTTAGGGTTAGTGTTAGGGTTAGGGCTCGGTTTTGGGTACGGGTTAGGATTAGGGTACGCGTTAGGGTTAGGGTCGGGGTTAGCGTTACGGTACGCGTTAGGGTGAGGTTAGTTATTAAACCTATCCCACTCTCTAGATACCACTTAGCACGTAAAGGAATATTATTTGGGGGTCCAGCCATGGAGAAGAGTTTAGACACTAGGATAAGATAAGGAACACACCCATTATCAAGAAATCACATTAGGATTCTCTTTTTTACTTGTTCCTTAAAACACTAGTGCTTAGGAACTCTATTGGAGGCAGAAGCCGTCAAGGGTAGCTTAGGGTTAGTGTTAGGGTTAAGTTTAGGGTGAGGGTTACGGTACAGCTTCAGGCCCTCTTCTGGTTCCGGGGGGCAGGCTGAGCCTGTGGTTAATTCTTCTTCCTGATGGGAAAATAGAGTGACCTGTGCCTGTCCCAAAACATAGAGGTAGTCTCTCATTGGTTCCCCTTCTTCCCATTCATCTTCAGAACAAATTGCAACCTGTACGGAACAGGAGGTTAAAGGTGCTGATGCTCCAAGTAGGGAGGTTGCTAGTAAAGCGGCTGGAATGGCGAACCGGAGCACAAGGAGGTGAGAAATGAGGTGCGTTTTAGAAACCTTTCCCGATCACACGGTGTACCATCTTCTGGGTTTCTCATGCATCTTTTTGATGTAGGAAGATGACCTTGTACCTGGAGATTTGGGACCCATGGGCTGGGTACCACGCAGTATTACTTTAAAGGGTCTGCGTTGGCTCACCCAACCTCACCAAACCTCTCAGCCCCAAGAGTGTCCACCCTTATGTCTCATCCAGCTGTGGGTCCAGATATGGTCAATCCAGGTTGCATCACAGCCCCTGAATGAATTGTGTGAGTATTTCTCTCTCTTTCACTGTCTTTGTTTCATGGGTTTTTAAAAGTAATTTATTTTTATAATGGGGTTTAGCTGCTTTTCACTGCTGTGTTTATGCCGCTTTACACCCACTTGACTCACTTACGGAGACATATCAATACATAGGTTTGAAGATTCTTACTAGTCAGAAATATTCTTGTGCGATGAATAGGGGGTGTTGAGTCCAGTTCACTGAGCAAGGAGTAAGTGTTGTCTATTACATATTGGGTTTATGGAACGGTATGTTGGCTAATTTGAAACCCTTGTTTTATGCATCACCCCACCTCACCTTTCCCGTTAAGCAGCCATATTGTGTTTTCTAAATGTGTGATTCTCTTCTGTTTTGTAATTCAGTTCAAGTGTAACGGTTTTTACATTCCCTCTATAAGTGATATCTTATGATAAGTGTCTTTTTCTGTGTGACTTATTTCACTTAGAATCGTTGTACCTAAATCCACTCATCATGCTGCTACTAACATTATGACATTGATGTCATGCCTGAGAGATATCCCATTCTACATAAGGACCTCAAATTCTTTATCCATTTTTCGCTTTCCTGGGCTATTTAAGATGTAATGAAGTGGAGGTTCCTGTCAACAGAGCAGCCATAAACTTTGGGGTGCCTGTGTCTTGCTGATTTTTAGTTTTCCCAATTTATACACCCATGAGTGGAAGTGCCCTATGCTCTCTAAGCTGTGTTCTTTCGATGTTTCAGGACACACCGTACACTTCTCCAGAGTGGCTGTTGGCAATTTACATCCCACCCATCAGCGTAGCAAGGCTCCCATTTCTCCATGGCCTGTCCTGCATTTCTGGTTTTGATACATTTTTCAGCATGGCCCTTTTGACCGATGGGAAGCGAGACTTCTTTGTAGTGCTGATTTGCCTTGCCAGGTTGTTTGGTTGGCCAAAACGGGCGTATGTGTTTTTTCCTGAATATATTCAGGAAAAAACGCATACGCCCTTTTTGGCCAAGGGCATCACTGTCGACGTTTTGCCGCTTTTCATGGGCTTTAAAGGCGATTCGAATCTACCTCCTGAAATCTGTTTCCTGCAATTCTGCCTTGCTTTCAAATCCTCTTCGTTGCCTTCCCTCAATTTATTTGTGGACTAGAGTTATCATTTATAACTGCACAGGTTTTGTGAATTGCAGTGCCCCTGACCTGAATTTTTCAACTCGCTTTTTTGGGAGCTGGCCGCAAAAGTGCAGGATTGCTTCAGGCCCTCTTCTGGTTCCGGGGGCCAGGCTGAGCCTGTGGTTAATTCTTCTTCCTGATGGGAAAATAGAGTGATGTGTGCCTGTCCCAACATATAGAGCTAGTCTCTCATTGGTTCCCCTTCTTCCCATGCATCCTCAGGACAAATTGCAACCTGTACGGAACAGGAGGTTAAAGGTGCTTATGCTCCAAGTAGGGAGATTGCTAGTCAAGGGGCTGGAATGGCAAACCGGAGCACAAGGAGATGACAAATGAGGTGCGTTTTAGAAACCTTTCCCGATCACACGGTGTACCATCTTCTGGGTTTCTCATGCATGTTTTCGATGTAGGAAGATGCCCTTGTACCGGGAGATTTGGGACCCATGGGATGGGTACCACGCAGTATTACTTTAATAGGTCTGCATTTGCTCACCCAACCTCACCAAACCTCTCAGCCCCAAGAGTGTCCACCCTTATGTCTCATCCAGCTGTGGGTATAGATATGGTCAATACAGGTTGTATCACAGCCCCTGACCGAATTGTGTAAGAATTTCTCTCTCTTTCATTGTCTTTGTTTCATGGGTGTTTTAAAGAAATTTATTTTTATAATGGGGTTTAGCTTCTTTTCACTGCTCTGTTCATGCCGCTTTACACCCACTTGACTCACTTACGGAGAGATATCAATACCTAGGTTTTAAGATTCTTACTTGTCAGATATATTGTTGTGCGGTGAATAGCGGGTGTTGAGTCCAGTTCACTGAGCAAGGAGTAGTTCTTGTCTATTACATATTGGGTTTATGGAACGGTATATGAACTAATTTGAAACCCTTCTTTCATGTATCACACCACCTCACCTTTCCCGTTAAGCAGTCATAGTGTGTCTTCTAAAAGTGTGACTCTGTTCTGTTTTGTAATTCAGTTCAAGTGTGACGGTTTTTACATTCCCTCTATAAGTGATATCTTATGATAAGTGTCTTTTTCTGTGTGACTTATTTCACTTAGAATCGTCGAAACTAAATCCACTCCTCATGCTGCTACTCGCGTTAAGACATTGATTTCATGGCTGAGTGATATTCCATTGTACATAAGAAGCAAAACTTCTTTATCCATTTTTCTGTTTCCTAGGATATTTAAGGTGTAATGAAGTGGAGGTTCTTGTCAACAGAGCAACCCTTAACTTTGGGTTGCCTGTGTCTTGCTGATTTTTAGATTTCCCAATTTATACGCCCATGCGTGGAAGTGCCCCATTCTCTGTAGCTGTGTTTTTTAGATGTTTTTGGAAACACCATACCCTTCTGCAGAGTCGCCATTGGCAATTTACATCCCGCCCATCAGTGTAACAAGGCTCCCTTTCCTCCTTGTCCTCTCCTGCATTTCTTGTTTTTACACTTTTTTAGGAAGTTCCTTTTGACCGATGGGAAGTGAGACTCCTTTGTAGTGCTGATTTGCATTTCCGGCTTGCTTGGTTGGCCAAAAAGGGCCTATGCGTTTTTTTCTGAATTTATTCAGGAAAAAATGCATACGCCCTTTTTGGCCAAGGGCATCCTTGTCGACGTTTGGCCGCTTTTCATGTGCTTTAGTGGCGATTCGATTCTAACTCCTGAAATTTGTTTCCTGCAATTCTGCCTTTCTTTCCAATCCTTTTCGTTGCCTTCCCTCAATATAGTTTTGGACGATAGTTATAATTTAAAACTCTGCAGGTTTATGAATTGCAGTGCCCCTGAGCTCCATTTTTCAACTCGCTTTTTGGGAGCTTCCCGCAGAGCCGCTGGTTTGCTTCTGGCCCTACTCTGGTTCTCAGTGGCAGGCTAAGCCTTTGCTTAATTCTTCTTCCTGATTGGAAATTAGAGTGACATGTGCCTGTCCGAGCATCTAGGGCTTGGCTCTCCTTGTTTCTCCTCCTTCCCCTTCTTCCTTTGGACAAATTCCAAATTCTGTGCAACTGGATGTTGAAGGTGCTGACATCCTCAAGTGGGGAGGTTTTAAGGAAAATGGCTGGAGGGGTGAATCCAACAACCAGGAAATTAGGAGTTTTGGTTCCTTTTCCAAAATCTTCCTGATCCAACCGTGTTCCATCTTCTGTGTGTCACTAGCATGTTTTAGCTGTAGGAAAGGTCCCGTGTATGTAAGGAGAACACCAGGGATTTTTCCAAATCAGTGTCTCCCCGATCTCCAATCTGGGGAATTTTTAAGCTACTGGTACATGTGTGTTCATTAAGGGACTTGGGCCGTAGGCAGAGTCCGAACTTTAGATGATTGAAGTCTTCAGGCTCAGAAACGCTCACCATCGGCCTCCTTTAGTTTCCATTTTATCTGTAGTTGATAGATGATGTTGATATAGATATCTATTGTTTTTCAGATTATTTCCCCTTAGGGGTCATTAAAAAATATTGAGTATAGTTCCCTGTGCTATACAGTAGTTCCTTGTTGATGATATATTTTATACATAGCAGTGTGTATATGTTAATCCGAAACTGTTAATTTATCCCTCCTCCCACCTTTCCCCTTTGGTAATAAAAAAATATAAGATTTTATACTTCTCAGAAATCTAGGAGCTGAAAGAGAGGTATCATTTTCAATGGAAAATCATTCAAAACAAGGTTGAAACTTCAACCAAGATTATTAGATGTACATCCTTGGAAAGAAATCACTGCATTTCACTACTGTTGACCTGACAAATAAGACAAACCCCTCCACTGAACTTGCTTATAATAAAGTGATGGAAATATCAAATGGAAGTGTTAGAAACATCTTATTTTACACGAGCCTTATACACTGCTCTATGTTAATTACAGTTTGGCTCACACATCTGTTCATTGAAGTTACAATGTTCTCAAATTCTGTTACTGATCCTGCAGAGTGGGCCCCAACAAGGGTCTCCCTGCCCAGTGTCATTGGAGCCAACAGATCGAGACTGACTTTGGTTCAGAAGCAAAGGAAAACTTTATATTTTAATCAGAGAATGGAGAGGTGAGAGTGTGTGCTCCCCTGCGGGTTGTGGGCCGGGCTGCTGTGTAGGGATCCTGTCAGCATCAGCGGGAGGGAGGGGGCGGAACTCTCGAGGGCCGGGTTGGCTGGAGCTCAGGCTCTATGTCGCAGAGTCTGCACAGGGCCCCACGAGCTGAGGTGTCGGCCCAGCCATTTTGCACTAGGAAATCGGGTCTGAAGTGCCGGGTGTGGGACCTCTGCATGTGGAAACCTAGGAGCAAGTGAAATTAGACAAAGTACAAAGGACAAAATGGTTAGACTTTATTTTATTGCCCAGATTCTATTTTTATCTCCCAGGAATTTTTAATGGGCTTTGCCAGTGACAAAGCCCTCCTCTGCCTTTTGTCCCATTCCTCATTCGTGGGGCGCTGAGGGTGCAGACACCTCTTCTGTAAATGCTTCGTGCTGAGTTGGGTGTCCTCATACCTGGGGGGAGGGGCAGGACTTCTCTCCAGCAGCCTCCAGGTGAGGTTGATTGTCCCCAGGCCTCCTCCCTCACTGCTCGTCTGCCTGAGCACCAGCATTGGAAGTTTCATAGATTCTAATGACCTTTAAGGGTCCAGGAAAGAGATGTTCAGAGACGTTGCAGGGCGGGTGGGCGGTTTTACCCTGCTCCACATTGGTTCGACCCCCTTAGGCTGACGGTTTCTGCCAGCCTAGATGCTCTGACCAGTAGTCTGCGCTTTCTTCAGTTAGGCCACTGAATTAACGTACAAACAGCACCAGGTGTCAGAGCCCTGCTTGCTCAACTCCCAGACACTCCAGGGCTGGTGGTGATCCAGGACCATGACGGCCACTCAGTCAACGGCCTTTTGAAGTAGGAGGAGTACAGCCGGTCTCATTGGCCTCCGTCACCGCAGTGTCTGTAGGCTTTTCTATGGTGGCAGCGTTATTTACGGTTCCCCTGCCAAGTTTATTAGCTCCGCTCTGGGTGCAGTAAGTCCTGTAAGCAATAGTCTGCTCTTTTGGGGCACACTCTTGTTGTTTTCTGAGAGAAGCTCCAGGTCAAGTGATGGTCACACGAGTCGTCATGGGGGCCCATTGCCCCCAGTTGTCTCTCCGGAGGTTGGTGTTGGAGGACCTCCTCACTCGAGGTCATTGTGCCCACGGAGCAATCCCTGCAACTTCAGGGCATGGTGGGTGGTTAGGATCACCAAGTGGCGTCCTTTACCCTTAGGAGGGAGCTGGCCTTGCGGGCTGCTGATTTCCAGGTTTTTAGATACCCCCAGTATCCTGGTCAGATGGGGTGGCTGGCCAATGCCTGGAGGGCATTCTTGCATTGTTCCATTTCAAGTGGTCCCAGTTTTTGCACTAATACTCCAAGGGCGATTTGCCTTGGACCAGGAATGTAAAGGTCAAAGGGTTTAGCTAACTTAGGGAGGTCCAGGGCAAGGGTCTGAATTGACTGCACTTTCCCTTCTTGAAGGGCCGCTTCTGGATTCTATTCAAAAGGATCATCATCTTTTCCTTTCAGTGTTTCATATAGAGGCCCAGCTATTAGACTGTAGTTAGGGATCCAGATGCAGCAAACCCCGGTCTCCCCAGGATCCCCTAAGCTGTCTTCTAGATTCAGGAAGGGTGAGGCAGCAAATGGCTTCTTCCCTTTCCTGGGGTGGGCTTCTCCGACCTTCTGTATGAATGAAACCCAGGAAGGTCACCTTAGTTTGTGATATTTGAGCCTTTTTCTTGGACACCTTCTATCTTTTATTGGCTAGGTAGTTCAGAGGCCTCCTTAGTCGGGCTGGTGATCAGAATGTCATCTGCATATTGAAGGAGGGTTCCCTTCTCCAGAGGTAGATCTTTTAGGTCTTTAGCTAACGTTTCCCAAAAGATGGTGTGGGAATTTTTGAACCCCTGGGGCAGGACGGCCCAGCAGCATTGCTTTTGTTGTATGTTGAGTCTTGCCACTCACAGCCAAAATTTCTTGTGACTCTGGGACTAATGGAATACAGAAGAAGGCATCATTGAAGTCTAATACAGAATACCATGTCCTGCTGGATGGTAGAATGACCAGCAGGGTGTAGGAATTTGGAACTACTAGATGTATATCCTCTGTGGCTTCACTGACTGTCCTGGCGTCCTCTACCAGGTACCCAGCAGCCCACGGGGCTCTTGTGGTCGGGCCCCTCACAGGATATGGAGCTCACCTGGGCAGGTACCCAGCTGCCCATGGGGCTCTCGGTGTTAGGCCACTCCCAGGATATGGAGCTCACCTGGGCAGGTACCCAGCAGCCCATGGGGCCCTCATGGTCAGGCCCCTCCCAGGTTATGGAGCTCACCTGGGCAGGTACGCAGCAGCCCACAGGGCTCTCGTGGGCAGGCCCCTCCCTGGATATGGAGCTCCCCTGGACAGGTACCCTGGCAGGGCTGGGCACACAGGAACCGTGCACATAGCCCTCATTGCAGAGCACCCCCACCACAACTGTAGCTCAGAGCTGACACAGAGCACCTCAGAGCAGAGCTTGAACTAACAAACAGCAGCTCCAACAGGTCTGTGACCCTAGGCTTCACTCTGTGCAGCCTCCCTCTGCCTGGTCTTCCAGGGGCTTCCACTGCATCCGGGGCACCAGGCCTCTGTCTGCACCCACCACCCCTCCTCTCCCTGACTCCTGGGTTCCTCTCATTAGCAGAGGGTCTTCTTGAAGTTGTCTCCCACTCATGGACCAGATGAAATGATTAGAAAACAAGCCAGGGCTGCCGCCCCTTATCTATCCTGACTCTCGGGACCCTACACCTGTTCCTTGGATCTGGCCGGTGCAGCAAGGCCCATTTTCTGCAACTCTGAGCCCCTGAGGGGCGAGGATTGGCTGACCTTGGCAGCCTGACCCGGCCGGCCAGCCCTTCCCAGGTGTGCCTGGGTTGAGGTCAATATAAACACCCCTCCAGGCAGCAAAAGCCTCTGCAGCTGTGCCTGACGCCATATTCTCTGCCCCGTCAGCAGTCTCGGGGTTGGGATGGTGGGAGGGAGTAGGGCCCGTGGCTCTATGAGTGGCCCGGTGTGACTGGGGCTCTGCTGGACTTCCTGAAGGAGTTGCCCTGCTGCCACCTGCTAAAGAAGAGGATGTGTCACCCATACTTGCTGCTGGAATTTCTCCCCGGGCAGAGGTGAGGAAGGAAAAAAGCAGTGGGGGCCGGGACAGGAGGGGTACCTCAGGCAGGGAAATGGAAAGCTTCCAGACGAGTGCCCAGGGCCAGGACCATCCTGGCTGGCCTGCAGGCACCAAGTCGGCCTGCGTGTCCAAGCCCCTTCCTCTAGCTTTTAAAGTCTTTGCACACATTCAGGTGTTTTACCTGGGAAGGGTGGGAAAAGTTCAGCAGCAACTGGCCTGGGGCTCAGCTCACATTTACTCAGAGACGCCTCCTCACGGTCCCCCAGCTTTGCAATGAGGACGCTCCTTGTGTTGGGGCTGCTGGCTGCATGGGAAATGATTCCCCACCTGTGACCAACTTCAGAATTGTTTACCACTGGAGCAAGTGCCCTGATAGGGTTTTCCTCTGTATGACCAGTGGGTTCTGTTTTTTTTTTTCTTTTTTGGTTCAAGGTAAATTTTATTCCTCTTTTTGTATTTATGGATATAAGCATGGAAATAATTCATTCATATAAATACGTCTATGGGAAGGACAGAACTTTTTTTTCTGTTTTATTTTTTTAAGTATTAATTATTTTTTAATTTTTGAATTTATTTTATTCATTTTTTTATACAGCAGGTTCTTATTGGTTATCTATTTTATACATATAAGTGTATATATGTCAATCCCAGGCTCGCAATTCATCCCACCACCACCACCCTGCCACTTTCCCCCCTTGGTGTCCATACATTTGTTCTCTACATCTGTGTCTCTATTTCTGCCTTGCAAACCGGCTCATCTGTACCATTTTTCTAGGTTCCACATGTATGCGTTAATATACGATATTTGTTTTTCTCTTTCTGACTTACTTCACTCTGTATGACAGTCTCTAGATCTATCCACGTCTCTACAAATGACCCAATTTCATTCCTTTTTATGGCTGAGAAATATTGCATTTTATATATGTAGCACATCTTTTCCGTTCATCTGTCTATGGGCATTTAGGTTGCTTCCATGACCTGGCTATTGTAAATAGTGCTGCAGTGAACATTGTGGTGAATATGTCTTTTTGAATTATGGTTTTCTCTGGGTATATGGCCAGTAGTGGGATTGCTGGGTCACACGGTAATTCTATTTTTAGTTTTTTAAGGAACCTCCATACTGTTCTCCATAGTGACTGTATCAACTTACATTCCCACAAATAGTGTAAGAGGGTTCCCTTTTCTCCACACCCTCTCCAGCATTTGTTGTTTGTAGATTTTCTGATGATGCCCATTCTAACTCGTGTGAGGTGATAACTCATTGTAGTTTTGGTTTATATTTCTCTAATAATTAGTGATGTTGAGCAGCTTTTCATGTGCTTCTTGGTCATCTGTATGTCTTCTTGGGACAAATGTCTATTTACATCATCTGCCCATTTTTGGATTGGGTTGTTTGTTTTTTTACTGTTGAGCTGCATGAGCTGTTTATATACATTGGAGATTAATCCTTTGTCCATTGATTCGTTTGCAAATATTTTCTCCCATTCTGAGGGTTGTCTTTTCGTCTTGTTTGTAGTTTCCTTTGCTTTGCAAAAGCTTTTAGGTTTCATTTGCTCCCATTTGTTTATTATTGTTTCTTATTCCATTACTCTAGGAGGTGGATCAAAAAAGACCTTGCTGTGATTTATGTCAAAGAGTATTCTTCCTATGTTTTCCTCTAAGAGTTTTATAGTGTCCGGTCTTACATTTTGGTCTCTAATGCATTTTGAGTTTATTTTTTGTGTATGGTGTTAGGGAGTGTTCTAATTTCATTCTTTTACATGTAGCTGTCCATTTTTCCCAGCACCACTTATTGAAGAGACTGTCTTTTCTCCATTGTATATCCTTGCCTCCTTTGTCATAGATTAGTGGGTCATAGGTGTGTAGGTTTATCTCTGGGCTTTCCTTTTTTTTTTTTTTCTTTTACATCTTTAATGGAGTATAATTGCTTTACAATTGTGTGTTAGTTTCTGCTGTATAAAAAACTGAATCAGCTATGCGTATACATATAACACCATATCCCCTCCCTCTTGCACCTCCCTCTCACTCCCTTATCCCACCCTTTTAGGTGGTCACAAAGCACAGAGCTGGTCTCCCTGTGCTATGTGGCTGCTTCCCAGTAGCTATCAATTTTACATTTGGTACTGTATATATGTCCATACCACTCTCTCACTTTGTCCCAGCTTACCCTACCCCCTCCCCATGTCCTCAAGTCCTTTCTCTACGTCTGTGTCCTTAATCCTTTCCTGCCCCTAGGTTCTACATAAACTTTTTTTTTTAGATTCCATATATATGTGTTAGCATACGGTGTTTGTTTTTCTCTTTCTGACTTACTTCACTCTGTAGGACAGACTCTAGATCCATCCACCTCACTAAAAATAACTCAATTTCGTTTCTTTTTATGGCTGAATCATGTTCCATTGTATATATGTGCCACATCTTCTTTATCCATTTATCTGTTGATGGACACTTAGGTTGCTTCCATGTCCTGGCTATTGTAAATAGAGCTACAGTGAACATTGTGGTACATGACTCTTTTTGAATTATGGTTTTCTCAGGGTAAATGTCCAGGAGTGGGTTTGCTGGGTTGTATGGTAGTTCTATTTTTAGTTTTTAAGGAACCTTCATACCGTTCTCCCTAGTGGCTATATCAATTTACATTCCCACCAACAGTGCAAGAGGGTTCCCTTTTCTCCAATTAATGCCTCTCCAGCATTTATTGTTGGTAGATTTTTTGATGATGGCCATTCTGACTGGTGTGAGGTGATACCTCGCTGTAGTTTTGATTTGCATTTCTCTAATGATTAGTGATGTTCAGCATCTTTCATGTGTTTGTTGGCA
The DNA here is from genome assembly GCF_949987535.1 of Balaenoptera acutorostrata. Taxonomy (NCBI): domain Eukaryota; kingdom Metazoa; phylum Chordata; class Mammalia; order Artiodactyla; family Balaenopteridae; genus Balaenoptera; species Balaenoptera acutorostrata. The sequence continues at coordinate 262,760 of NW_026646693.1, forward strand.
ACCTGTATATCTTCTTTGGAGAAATGTCTATTTAGGTCTTCTGCCCATTTTTGGATTGGGTTGTTTGGTTTTGTGATATTGAGCTACATGAGCTGCTTTTTGGAGATTAATCCTTTGCCATTTGCTTCATTTGAAAATATTTTCTCCCATTCTGATGGTTGTCTTTTCATCTTGCTTATGTTTTCCTTTGCTGTGCAAAAGAATTTATGTTTCATTAGGTCCCATTTTTTAATTTTTGTTTTTATTTCCATTTCTCTAGGAGGTGGGTCAAAAAGGATCTTGCTGTGATTTATGTCATAGACTGTTCTGCTTATGTTTTCCTCTAAGACTTTTATAGTGGCTGGTCTTATATTTAGGTCTCTAATCCATTTTGAGTTTATTTTTGTGTATGGTGTTAGGGAGTGTTCTAATTTCATTCTTTTACATGTAGCTGTCCAGTTTTCCCAGCACCACTTACTGAAGACACTGTCTTTTCTCCGTTGTATACCCTTGCCTCCTTTGTCATAGATTAGTTAACCATAGGTATGTGGGTTTATCTCTGTGCTTTCTATCCTGTTCTATTGACCTATATTTCTGTTTTTGTGTCAGTACCATATTATCTTGATTACTGTAGCTTTGTAATATAGTCTGAAGTCTGGAAGTCTGATTCCTCCAGCTCTTTTTTTTCCCCCTGAAGACTGCTTTGGCTATCCAAGGTCTTTTGTGTCTCCCTACAAATTTTAAGATTTTTTTTTCTTGTTCCGTAGAAAATGCCAAAGGTATTTTGATCGGGATTGCATTAAATCTGTAGATTGCTTTGGGTAGTATAGTCATTTTCACAATATTGATTCTTCTAATCCAAGAACATGGTATATGTCTCCATCTGTTTATATCATCTTTGATTTCTTTCATCAGTGTCTTATAGTTTTCTGAGTACAGGTCTTTTACTTCCTTAGGTAGGTTTATTCCTAGGTATTTTATTCTTTTTGTTGCAGTGGTAATGGGATTGTTTCCTTAATTTCTCTTTCTGATCTTTCATTGTTAGTGTATAGGAATGCAAGCAATTTCTGTGCATTAATTTTGTATCCTGCAACTTTACCAGATTCATTGATTAGCTCCAGTGGTTTTCTGGTGGCATCTTTAGGATTCTCTATCTATGATATCATGTCATCTGCAAACAGTGACAATTTTACTCCTTCTTTTCCTTTTTGTATTCCTTTTATTTCTTTTTCTTCTCTGATTGCCATGGCTAGGACTTCCAAAACTATGTTGAATAGCAGTGGTGAGAGTGGACATCCTCGTCTTGTTCCTGATCTTAGAGGAAACGCTTGCAGTTTTTCACCATTGAGAATGGTGTTTGCTGCGGGTTTGTCATATATGGCCTTTATTATGTTGAGGTAGTTTCCCTCTATGCCCACACTCTGCAGAGTTTTTATCATAAATGGGTGTTGAATTTTCACAAAATCTTTTCCTTCATCTATTGAGATGATCATATGGTTTTATTCTACAATTTGTTAATATGGTGTATTCACATTGATTTGTGTATATTGAAGAATCCTTGCATCCCTGGGATACACCCCACTTGATCATGGTGTATGATCCTTTTAATGTGTTGTTCGATTCTGTTTGCTAGTATTTGGTTGAGGATTTTTACATCTATATTCATCAGTGATATTGGTCTATAATTTTCTTTCCTTGTAGTATCTCTGTCTGATTTTGGTATCAGGGTGATGGTGGTCTCATAGAATGAGTTTGGGAGTGTTCCTTCCCCTGCAATTGTTTTGAAGAATTTGAGAAGGTTGGGTGTTAGCTCTTCTCTAAATGTTTGATAGAATTCACCTGTGATGCCATCCGGTTCTGGACTTTTGTTTGTTGGAAGATTTTTAATCACAGTTTCAATTTCATTGCTTGTGATAGGTTTGTTCATATTTTCTATTTCTTCCTGGTTCAGTCTTGGAAGGTTATCCCTTTCTAAGAATTTGTCCATTTCTTCCAGGTTGTCCATTTTATTGGCATAGATTTGCTTGTAGTAGTCTCTTAGGATGCTTTGTATTCCTGTGGTGTCTGTTGTAACTTCTCCTTTTTCACTTCTAATTTTTTTGATTTGAGTCCTCTCCCTCTTTTTCTTGAGTCTGGCTAAAGGTTGATCATTATTGCTTATCTTCTCAAAGAACCAGCTTTTAGTTTTATTGATCTTTGCTTTCATTTTCTTTGTTTCTATTTCATTTATTTCTGCTCTGATCTTTAAGATTTCTTTCCTTCTACTAACTTTGGGTTTTGTTCTTCTTTCTCTAGTTCCTCTAGGTGTAAGGTTAGATTGTTTATTTGAGATTTTTCTTGTTTCTTGAGGTAGGCTTGTATTGCTATAAACTTCCCTCTTAAAACTGCTTTTGCTGCATCCCATAGGTTTTGGATCATCGTGTTTTTGTTGTCATTTGTCTCTAGGTAGTTTTTGATTTCCTCTTTGATTTCTTCAGTGATCTCTTGGTTATTTAGTAACGTATTGTTTAGCCTCCATGTGTTTGTGTTTTTTACGGTATTTTTCCGTGTAATTGATTTCTAATCTCATAGCATTGTGGTTGGAACAGCTGCTTGACATGATTTCAGTTTTCTTAAATTTACTGAGGCTTTGTGACCCAAGATGTGATCTATCTTGGAGAATGTTCCGTGTGCAGTTAAGAAGAACGTGTAATCTGCTGTTTTTGGATGGAATGTCCTATAAATATCAATTAACTCTATCTGGTCTATTGTGTCATTTAAAGCTTGTGTTTCCTTATTAATTTTCTGTCTGGCTGATCTCCACTGGTGTAAGTGAGCTGTTAAAGTCCCCCACTATTATTGTGTTACTGTTGATTTCCTCTTTTATAGCTGTTAGCGGTTGCCTTATACATTGAGGTGCTCCTATGTTGGGTACATATATATTTATAATTGTTATATCTTCTTCTTGGATTGATCCCTTGACCATTATGTACTGTCTTTCCTTGTCTCTTGTAACATTCTTTATTTTAAAGTCTATTTTATCTGATATGAGTATTGCTACTCCAGCTTTCTTTTGATTTTCATTTGCATAGAATATATTTTTCCATCGCCTCACTTTCAGTCTGTGTGTGTCCCTAGGTCTGAAATGGGTCTCTTGTAGACAGCATATATATGGGTCTTGTTTTTGTATCCATTCAGCGAGCCTGTGTCCTTTGGTTGGAACATTTAGTGCATTCACGTTTAAGGTAATTATCGATATGTATGTTCCTATTACTATTTTCTTAATTGTTATGGGGTTGTCTTGGTGGGTCCTTTTCTTCTCTTGTGTTTCCCACTTAGAGAAGTTCCTTTAGCATTTGGGGTAGAGCTGGTTTCATGGTGCTGAATTCTCTTAGCTTTTGCTTGTCTGTAAGGCTTTTGATTTCTCCATCAAATCTGAATGAGACCTTTGCAGGGTGGAGTACTCTTGGTTGTAGGTTCTTCCCTTTCATCACTTTAAATTGATCATGCCACTCCCTTCTGGCTTGTAGATTTTCTGCTGAGAAATCAGCTGTTATCCTTATGGGAGTTCCCTTGTATGTTATTTGTCATTTTTCCCTTGCTGCTTTCAATAATTTTTCTTTGTCGTTAATTTTTGTCAATTTGATTACTATGTGTCTTGTCATTTTTCTCCTTCGGTTTATCCTGCCTGGGACTCTCTGTGCTTCTGGACTTGGGTGGCTATTTCTTTTCCCATGCTAGGGAAGTTTTTGACCATAATCTCTTCAAATATATTCTCGGGTCCTTTCTCTCTCTTCTCCTTCTGGGACCCCTATCATGCGAATGTTGTTGTGTTTAATGTTGTCCCAGAGGACTCTTGGGGTGTCTTCATTTATTTTCATTCTTTTTCTTTATTCTGTTCCATGGCAGTGATTCCCACCTTTCTGTCTTCCAGGTCACTTATCCGTTCTTCTGCCACAGTTATTCTGCTACTGATTCCTTCTAGTATATTTTTCATTTCAGTTATTACATTGTTTACCTCTGTTTGTTTGTTCTTTAATTCTTCTAGGTGTTTGTTCCTTAATTCTTCTAGGTCTTTGTTAAGCATTTTTTGTGTCTTCTCCATCTTTGCCTACTTTCTTTTTCCAAGGTCTTGGCTCAACTTCACTATCATTATTCTGAATTCTTTTTCGGGAAGGTTCCCTATCTCCACGTCATTTCGTTTTTTTTTTTTCTGGGGTTTTTATCTTGTTCCTTGATCTGGTATAAAGTCCTCTGCCTTTTCATTTTGTCTATCTTTCTGTGAATGTGGTTTTCCTTCCACAGGCTGCAGAATTGTAGTTCTTCTTGCTTCTGCTGTCTGCTCTCTGGTGGATGAGTCTATCTTAGAGGCTTGTGCAAGCTTCCTGATGGGAGGGACTGGTGGTGGGTAGAGCTGGGTGTTGCTTTGGTGGGCAGAGCTTTAATCCGCTTGTCTGTGGATTAAATAAAACTTTAATAAAAAGTTTAATCCGCTTGTCTGCTGATGCATGGGGCTGGGTTCCCTCCCTGTTGGTGGTTTGGCCTGAGGCGACCCAGCACTGGAGCCTACCTTGCTCTTGGTGGGGCTAATGGCGGACTCTGGGAGGGCTCACACCAAGGAGTATTTCCCAGAACTTCTGCTGCCATTGTCGTTGTCCTCACGGTGAGCCACAGCCACAGCCACCACCTGCCTCTTCAGGAGACCCTCTAAAAGTAGCAGGTAGTTCTGATCATTCTCCTACAGGGTCACTGCTCCTTCCCCTGGGTCCTGATGTGCACACTACTTTGTTTGTGCCCTCCATGAGTGGAGTATCTGAGTGGAGTTGAGACTCTGAGACTCTGCGTGGAGTCGCACAGACTCTGGGTCCTGTGAAGCTTCGATGTTTTGTGGTTCTAGAAATCCTATAGGAGACGGTCCACAGTAGGTGAAGCTAACGTTGTCAGTAGAGGTGTTGAAGCCAAAGATCTGCAGTTCCGACTAGAGGTGCCCATGTACATACAGGACAAAATCATCTCGTGTGAATGTAGTTCAGGCATGTTTAAGATGAATGCAGTCATGTTAATGCCTACCATATTCTATCTTGAGCCTCTCCTCAGGGACCCCCTCCTCAGTTCCTGAGGCTCCTGTAAGTCATGTGCAGGGGACTGGAGAGTGAGCTCTGTCCAGTCTGAGCCCTGAGTTACCCTGTGTGTATCTTAGGATACTTTGTATTTCTGTGGTGTCTGTCTGTTGTAACATCATCTCTTTCATTTCAGATTTATTTGGGCCCTCTCTTTTTAAAAAAACATACTACTGTTGTCTTTTATTCTTTACAGAAGTTTAATAAGTGTTTGATCTACTATCCTTACCCTATGTATACTTTTTGCAGTGAGATTTTTACTTTTCTTTGTTTCCTTGTTACTATCAATAATTAGTGAGACTTCTTTTAAGCTACCTTCAACATTGCTTATAAAGCTGCTTTATTAGTGATGACAGAGCCTTAATGGAATTCATGCTCTGGTTGTAAATTAGAATGCAATGTGCCAGCAAAAAGCCCCTTAAGTTTATGTCTCACTACTTCTTGTTTTTTTTTAATCTAATTTTTATTTTTTGTCAGAGCAAATTTGATTAAAATGTTTTGTTTCTTCTAGGTGTGCAAGATGTGGTTCTTTTAAACATATACATATATCTATTCTTCTTTGGATCATTTTCCCATGTAGGTTATGACACAATGTTGAGCAGTCTTGTCTTGGTATTACATAGGTCTTTGGTGATTACATATTTCACATGTGTTTCTATATCTATCTTAACCCCAATATCCTAATGTATCCAATCCTCACACCTTTCCATTTGGTGAACCATAAGTTTGTTTAATGAATCTGTGATTGCATTTCTCTGTGGAAATATCTTCATTGGTATGAATTTTTAGCTAAGACCTATAAGTGATATTATAGGATATGTGTCTTTGGCTTTCTGACTTAGTACAATTTGCCTGATTACCTCAAGAATCATACATGGTGCTGTAAATGGCATTGTTTCATTTTTTTCCCTGGCTAATATTCCATCTGTACGTGTACCAGTTCTTCTTTGGCCACGCACCTCTTGATGGACTTTCTGGTTGCCTCCATGTCTTGGCTATTGTAATACTGCTGCAATGCATATTTGCTTGGCTGTGTCTTTCCAGTTCTATCTTATGTTATAGGCCAAGGAGTGGGCTTGCTGTATCATATGGTAGCTCAGTGTGTACGTTTTAAAGGCACCACCATTCAGTTCTCATTGGTGGCTCTTTCCAGGTTACGTCCCACTTAAAATTGAGGGTATGCATTTCTCCAAAACACCTTCAATATTTATTGTTTGTAGTTTTCTTGCTGATGGTTATTCTAACAGGTGCGAGCTGATACCTCTCTGTGGTTGAATTTGCATGTGTCCCAAAATCTGTTGAAATTGAGCTTTAAAGCATGCCCTTTCTATTTATCAAACTGTGATTACAGCTTAGTTCTTCAAAGTGTTTTATTAAAGTAAGTGTCACATTTTGAAAATTTTTGGCCATTATCTCCCTTAAGACATTTTGAAGGCAGGTTTCATTTACAGCCCTGAAGTACTTGTTCATATGAAGTGACCATTAGCACAGATTTGAAAGCTGCTTTGGCAGGTAACGGCCGGAGGGCGGCAGCCTTTCCACATTCCCCAATCTGGTAACTAGGGAAGGAGCCTTCAGCCCCAAAAGTGTCCACCCTTATGTCTCATCCAGCTGTGGATCTAGATATGGTCAATCTAGGTTGCATCACAGCCCCTGAATGAATTGTGTGAGAATTTCTCTGTCTTTCAACGTCTTTGTTTCATGGGTATTTAAAAGTAGTTTATTTTTATAATGGGGTTTAGCTGCTTTTCACTGCTGTGTTTATGCCGCTTTACACCCACTTGACTCACTTACAGAGAGATATCAATACATAGGGTTTAAGATTCTTACTAGTCAGATATAGTCTTGTGCGGTGAATAGGGGGTGTTGAGTCCAGTTCAGTGAGCAAGGAGTAGGTCTTGTCTATTACATATTGGGTTTATGGAACGGTATCTGAGCTAATTTGAAACCCTTGTTTCATGCATCACCCCACCTCACCTTTCCCGTTAAGCAGCCATAGTGTGTTTTCTAAATGTGTGACTCTGTTCTGTTTTGTAATTCAGTTCAAGTGTAACGGTTTTTACAATCCCTCTATAAGTGATACCTTTTGATAAGTGTCTTTTTCTGTGTGACTTATTTCACTTAGAATCATCGTACCTACATCCACTCATCATGCTGCTAGTAGCCTTAGGACATTGATTTCATGGATGAGTCATATTCCATTGTACATAAGTACCACAACTTCTTTATCCATTTTCCTCTTTCCTGGGATATTTAAGGTGTACCGAAGTGGAGGTTCTTGAAAACAGAGCAGCCCTAAAATTTGGGGTGCCTGTGTCTTGCTGATTTTTAGTTTTCCCAAGTTATACAGCCATGAGTGGAAGTGCCCTATGCTCTCTAAGCTGTTTCCTAGATGTTTCAGGACACACCATACACTTCTCCACAGAGGCTGTTGGCAATTTTCATCCCGCCCAAGAGCGTAACGAGGTTCTCATTTCTCCATGGCCGGTCCTGCATTTCTGGTTTTTACACTTTTTTAGGATGACGCTTTTGACCGATGGGAAGTGAGACTTCTTTGTAGTGCTGATTTGCATTTACAGCTTGCTTGGTTGGCCCAAAAGGGCGTATGCGTTTTTTCCTGTATATATTCAGGAAAAAACGCATACGCCCTTTTGGGACAAGTGCACCGTTTTCGACGTTTTGAAGCTTTTCATGTGCTTTAGGGGCGATTCGTATCTACCTCCTGAAATCAGTTTCCTGCAATTTTCCCTTGCTTTGAAATCCTCTTCGCTGCCTTCCTTCAATATATTTTTGGACGAGAGTTATCATTTATAACTCTGCAGGTTTGTGAATTGCAGTGACCGTGAACTCTATTTTTCAACTCGCTTTTTGGGAGCTGGCCGCAAATCCGCGGGATTGCTTCAGGCCCTATTCTGGTTCTAGGGAGCAGGCCAAGGCTGCGTTTAATTCTTCTTCCTGTTGGGAAATTAGAGTGACCTGTGCATTTACCAACACTTAGAGCTAGTCTCTCATTGGTTCCCCCGATTCCCGTTCATCCTCACGGCAATTTGCAACCTGGATGAAACAGGGGGTGAAAGGTGCTGATTCTCCAAGTGGGGAGATTGTTAGTAAAGTGGCAGGAATGGCAATACAGAGCATCAGGAGATGAGAAATGAGGTGCCTTTTAGAAACCTTTCTCGATCACATGATGTACCATTCTCTGGGTTTCCCATGCATATTTTTGGTGTAGGAAGATTCCGTTGAACCTGGAGATTTGGGACTCATGGAATGAGTACCAGGCGGTATTACTTTAAAGGGTCTGCGATTGCTCACCCAACCTCACCAATCCTGTCAGCCCCAAGAGTGTCCAGCCTTATGTCTCATCCAGCTGTAGGTCTAGATGTGGTCTGTCCAGGTTGCATCACAGCCCCTGAATGAATTGTGTGAGAATTTCTCTCTCTTTCACTGTCTTTGTTTCATGGGTATTTAAAAGTAGTTTATTTTTATAATGGGGTTTAGCTGCTTTTCACTGCTGTGTTTATGCCGCTTTACACCCACTTGACTCACTTACAGAGAGATATCAATACATAGGTTTGAAGATTCTTACTAGTCAGATATATTCTTGTGTGGTGATAGGGGGTGTTGAGTCCAGTTCACTGGGCAAGGAGTAGGTCTTGTCTATTATATATTGGGTTTATGGAACGGTATGTGAGCTAATTTGAAACCCTTGTTTTATGCATCACGCCACCTCACCTTTACAGTTAAGCAGCCATACTATGTTTTCTAAATGAGTGACTCTGTTCTGTTTTGTAATTCAGTTCAAGTGTAGCGGTTTTTACATTCCCTCTATAAGTGATATCTTATGATAAGTGTCCTTTTCTGCGTGACTTATTTCACTTAGAATCATAGTACCTAAATGACTCATCTTGCTGCTCCTAGCCTTATGACGTTGATTTCATGGCTGAGTGATATTCTATTGTACATAAGTACGAAAACTTCTTATCCATTTTTCACTTTCCTGGGATATTAAAAGGTGTTCCGAAGAGGAGGTTCTTGTCAACAGAGGAGTCCTAAACTTTGGGGTGCCTGTGTCTTGCTGATTTTTAGTTTTCCCAATTTATACACCCATGAGTGGAAGTGCCCTATGCTCTCTAAGCTGTGTTTTTTAGATGTTTCAGGACACATCATACACTTCTCCAGAGTGGCTGTTGGCAATTTACATCCCGCCCATCAGCATAGCAAGGCTCCCATTTCTCCATGGCCTGTCCTGCATTTCTGGTTTTGACACATTTTTCAGCATGGCCCTTTTGACCGATGGGAAGCAAGACTACTTTGTAGCGCTGATTTGCCTTTCCAGGTTGCTTGGTTGGCCAAAAAGGGTGTATGCGTTTTTTCCTGAATATATTCTGGAAAAAAAGTATACGCCCTTTTTGGCCAAGGGCATCACTGTCGACGTTTTGCCGCTTTTCATGTGCTTTCAAGGTGATTCAAACCTACCTCCTGAAATCTGTTTCCTGCAATTCTGCCTTGCTTTCAAAGCCTCTTCGTTGACTTCCCTCAATTTATTTGTGGATGAGAGTTATCATTTGTAACTCTGCAGGTTTGTGAATTGCACTGCCCCTGAGCTCCTTTTTTCAACTCGCTTTTTTGGGAGCTGGACGCAAAAGCGCAGGATTGCTTCAAGCCCTATTCTGGTTCCATGGGCCAGGCTGAGCCTGTGGTTAATTCTTCTTCCTGATGGGAAAATAGAGTGACCTGTGCCTGTCCCAACACCTAGAGCTAGTCTCTCATTGGTTCCCCCTCTTCCCGTTCATCCTCAGGACAAATTGCAACCTGTACGGAACTGGAGGTTAAAGGTGCTGATGCTCCAATTAGGGAGATTGCTAGTAAAGGGCTGGAACGGCGAACCAGAGCACAAGGAGATAGGAAATCAGGTGCGTTTTAGAAACCTTTCCCGATCACACGGTGTACCATCTTCTGGGTTTCTCATGCATGTTTTCGACGTAGGAAGATGCCCTTGAACCTGGAGATTTGGGACCCATGGGATGGGTACCATGCAGTATTACTTTAAAGGGTCTGCGTTGGCTCACCCAAGCTCACCAAACCTCTCAGCCCCAAGACTGTCCACCCTTATGTCTCAATCAGCTGTGGGTCTAGATTTGGTCAATCCAGGTTGCATCACAGCCCCTGAACGAATTTTGTAAGAATTTCTCTCTCTTTCACTGTCTTTGTTTCACGGGTTTTGAAAAGTAATTTATTTTTATAATGGGGTTTAGCTGCTTTTCACGGCTGTGTTTATGCCGCTTTACACCCCATTGACTTACTTACAGAGAGATATCAGTACATAGGTTTAAAGATTCTTACTAGTCAGATATATTCCTGTGCGGTGAATGGGGGGTGTTGAGTCCAGTTCACTGAGTAAGGAGTAGGTCTTTTTTATTACATATTGGGTTTATGGCACGGTATCTGAGCTAATTTGAAACCCTTGTTTTATGCATCACCCCACCTCACCTTTCCCGTTCAGCAGCCATAGTATGTTTTCTAAACGTGTGATTCTGTTCTGTTTTGTAATTCAGTTCAAGTGTAGCGGTTTTTACATTCCCTCTATAAGTGATATCTTATGATAAGTGTCTTTTTCTGTGTGACTTATTTCACTTAGAATCGTCGGACCTAAATCCACTCATCATGCTGCTACTAGCCTTATGACGTTGATTTCATGGCTGAGTGATATTCCATTGTACATGAGGAACACAACTTCTTTATCCATTTTACTCTTTCTTACGATATTTAAGGTGTAATAAAGTGGAGGTTCCTGTCTATAGAACAGCCGTAAACTTTGGAGTGCCTGCGTCTTGCTGATTTTTAGTTTTCCCAATTTATACGCCCATGAGTGGAAGTGCCCTATGCTCTCTAAGCTGTGTTTTTTAGATGTTTCAGGAAACACCGTACACTTCTCCAGAGTGGCTGTTGGCAATTTACATCCCGCCCATCAGCGTCGCAAGGCTCCCATTTCTCCATGGCCGGTCCTGCATTTCTGGTTTTGACACATTTTTCCGCATGGCCCTTTTGCCCGATGGGAAGCGAGACTTCTTTGGAGCACTGATTTGCATTTCCAGATTGCTTGGTTGGCCAAAAAGGGCGTATGCGTTTTTTCCTGAATATATTCAGGAAAAAACACATACGCCCTTTTTGGCCAAGGGCATCGTTGTCCACGTTTTGCCTCTTTTCATGTGCTTTGAAGCTTATTCGAATCTACCTCCTGCAAACTTTTTCCTGGAATTCGGCCTTGCATTCAAATCCTCTTCGTTGCCTTCCCTCAATATATTTGTGGACGAGAGTTATCATTTTTAACTCTGCAGGTTTGTGAATTGCAGTGCCCATGAGCTCCATTTTTCAACTCGCTTTTTTGGGAGCTGGACGCAAAAGTGCAGGATTGCTTCAGGCCCTCTTCTGGTTCTGGGGGGCAGGCTGAGCTTGTGGTTAATTCTTCTTCCTGATGGGAAAATAGAGTGACCTGTGCCTGTCCCAACACCTACAGCTAGTCTCTCATTGGTTCGCCCTCTTCCCGTTCATCCTCAGGACAAATTGCAACCTGTACGGAACAGGAGGTTAAAGGTGCTGATTCTCCAAGGAGGGAGATGGCTAGTAAAGCGGCTGGAATGGCGAACCCGAGCACAAGGAGATGAGAAATGAGGTGCGTTTTAGAAACCTTTCCCGATCACATGGTGTACCATCTTCTGGGTTTCTCATGCATGTTTTCGATGTAGGAAGATGCCCTTTAACCTAGAGATTTGGGACCCATGGGATGGGTACCATGCAGTATTACTTTAAAGGGTCTGCGTTGGCTCACACAACCTCACCAAACCTTTCAGCCCCAAGAGTGTCCACCCTTATGTCTCAATCAGCTGTGGGTCTAGTTATGGTCAATCTAGGTTCCATCACAGCCCCTGAACGAATTTTGTAAGAATTTCTCTCTCTTCCACTGTCTTTGTTTCACGGGTTTTGAAAAGTAATTTATTTTTATAATGGGGTTTAGCTGCTTTTCACGGCTGTGTTTATGCCGCTTTACACCCCCTTGACTCACTTACAGAGAGATATCAGTACATAGGTTTGACGATTCTTACTAGTCAGATATATTCTTGTGCGGTGAATAGGGGGTGTTGAGTCCAGTTCACTGAGCAAGGAGTAGGTCTTGTCTATTACATATTGGGTTTATGGAACGGTATCTGAGCTAATTTGAAACCCTTGTTTTATGCATCACCCCACCTCACCTTTCCGCTTCAGCAGCCATAGTGTGATTTCTGAACGTGTGACTCTGTTCTGTTTTGTAATTCAGTTCAAGTGTAGCGGTTTTTACATTCCCTCTATAAGTGATATCTTATGATAAGTGTCTGTTTCTGTGTGACTTATTTCACTTAGAATCGTCGGACCTAAATCCACTCATCGTGCTGCTACTAGCCTTATGACGTTGATTTCATGGCTGAGTGATATTCCATTATACATGAGGACCACAACTTCTTTATCCATTTTTCTCTTTCCTAGGATATTTAAGGTGTAATGAAGTGGGGGTGTTTGTCAACAGAGCAGCCCTAAACTTTGGTGTGCCTGTGTCTTGCTGATTTTAGTTTTCCCAATTTATACGCCCATGAGTGGAAGTGCCCTATACTCTCTAAGCTGTGTTTTTTAGATGTCTCAGGACACACCGTACACTTCTCCAGAGTGGCTGTTGGCAATTTACGTCCCGCCCATCAGGGTAGCAAGGCTCCCATTTCTCCATGGCCGGTCCTGCATTTCTGGTTTGGACACTTTTTTCCGCATGGCCCTTTTGCCCGCTGGGAAGCGAGACTTTTTTGGAGCGCTGATTTGCCTTTCCAGGTTGCTTGGTTGGCCAAAAAGGGCATATGCGTTTTTTCCTGAATATATTCAGGAAAAAACGCATACGCCCTTTTTGGCCAAGGGCATCACTGTCCACGTTTTGCCGCTTTTCATGGGCTTTCAAGGCGATTCGAATCTACCTCCTGAAATCTGTATCCTGCAATTCTGCCTTGCTTTCAAATCCTCTTCGTTGCCTTCCCTCAATATATTTGTGGACGAGAGTTATCATTTTTAACTCTGCAGGTTTGTGAATTGCAGTGCCCATGAGCTCCATTTTTCAACTCGCTTTTTTGGGAGCTGGACGCAAAAGTGCAGGATTGCTTCAGGCCCTCTTCTGGTTCTGGGGGGCAGGCTGAGCTTGTGGTTAATTCTTCTTCCTGATGGGAAAATAGAGTGACCTGTGCCTGTCCCAACACCTAGAGCTAGTCTCTCATTGGTTCGCCCTCTTCCCGTTCATCCTCAGGACAAATTGCAACCTGTACAGAACAGGAGGTTAAAGGTGCTGATTCTCCAAGGAGGGAGATGGCTAGTAAAGCGGCTGGAATGGCGAACCCGAGCACAAGGAGATGAGAAATGAGGTGCGTTTTAGAAACCTTTCCCGATCACATGGTGTACCATCTTCTGGGTTTCTCATGCATGTTTTCGATGTAGGAAGATGCCCTTTAACCTAGAGATTTGGGACCCATGGGATGGGTACCATGCAGTATTACTTTAAAGGGTCTGCGTTGGCTCACACAACCTCACCAAACCTTTCAGCCCCAAGAGTGTCCACCCTTATGTCTCAATCAGCTGTGGGTCTAGTTATGGTCAATCCAGGTTCCATCACAGCCCCTAAACGAATTTTGTAAGAATTTCTCTCTCTTCCACTGTCTTTGTTTCACGGGTTTTGAAAAGTAATTTATTTTTATAATGGGGTTTAGCTGCTTTTCACGGCTGTGTTTATGCCGCTTTACACCCCCTTGACTCACTTACAGAGAGATATCAGTACATAGGTTTGACGATTCTTACTAGTCAGATATATTCTTGTGCGGTGAATAGGGGGTGTTGAGTCCAGTTCACTGAGCAAGGAGTAGGTCTTGTCTATTACATATTGGGTTTATGGAACGGTATCTGATCTAATTTGAAACCCTTGTTTTATGCATCACCCCACCTCACCTTTCCGCTTCAGCAGCCATAGTGTGATTTCTGAATGTGTGACTCTGTTCTGTTTTGTAATTCAGTTCAAGTGTAGCGGTTTTTACATTCCCTCTATAAGTGATATCTTATGATAAGTGTCTGTTTCTGTGTGACTTATTTCACTTAGAATCGTCGGACCTAAATCCACTCATCGTGCTGCTACTAGCCTTATGACGTTGATTTCATGGCTGAGTGATATTCCATTGTACATGAGGACCACAACTTCTTTATCCATTTTTCTCTTTCCTAGGATATTTAAGGTGTAATGAAGTGGGGGTGTTTGTCAACAGAGCAGCCCTAAACTTTGGTGTGCCTGTGTCTTGCTGATTTTAGTTTTCCCAATTTATACGCCCATGAGTGGAAGTGCCCTATACTCTCTAAGCTGTGTTTTTTAGATGTCTCAGGACACACCGTACACTTCTCCAGAGTGGCTGTTGGCAATTTACGTCCCGCCCATCAGGGTAGCAAGGCTCCCATTTCTCCATGGCCGGTCCTGCATTTCTGGTTTGGACACTTTTTTCCGCATGGCCCTTTTGCCCGCTGGGAAGCGAGACTTTTTTGGAGCGCTGATTTGCCTTTCCAGGTTGCTTGGTTGGCCAAAAAGGGCATATGCGTTTTTTCCTGAATATATTCAGGAAAAAACGCATATGCCCTTTTTGGCCAAGGGCATCACTGTCCACGTTTTGCCGCTTTTCATGGGCTTTCAAGGCGATTCGAATCTACCTCCTGAAATCTGTTTCCTGCAATTCTGCCTTGCTTTCAAATCCTCTTCGTTGCCTTCCCTCAATATATTTGTGGACGAGAGTTATCATTTTTAACTCTGTAGGTTTGTGAATTGCAGTGCCCATGGGCTCCATTTTTCAACTCGCTTTTTTGGGAGCTGGACGCAAAAGTGCAGGATTGCTTCAGGCCCTCTTCTGGTTCTGGGGGGCAGGCTGAGCTTGTGGTTAATTCTTCTTCCTGATGGGAAAATAGAGTGACCTGTGCCTGTCCCAACACCTAGAGCTATTCTCTCATTGGTTCGCCCTCTTCCCGTTCATCCTCAGGACAAATTGCAACCTGTACGGAACAGGAGGTTAAAGGTGCTGATTCTCCAAGGAGGGAGATGGCTAGTAAAGCGGCTGGAATGGCGAACCCGAGCACAAGGACATGAGAAATGAGGTGCATTTTAGAAACCTTTCCCGATCACATGGTGTACCATCTTTTGGGTTTCTCATGCATGTTTTCGACGTAGGAAGATGCCCTTTAACCTAGAGATTTTGGACCCATGGGATGGGAACCATGCAGTATTACTTGAAAGGGTCTGCGTTGGCTCACACAACCTCACCAAACCTTTCAGCCCCAAGAGTGTCCACCCTTATGTCTCAATCAGCTGTGGGTCTAGATATGGTCAATCCAGGTTGCATCACAGCCCCTGAACGAATTTTGTAAGAATTTCTCTCTCTTCCACTGTCTTTGTTTCACGGGTTTTGAAAAGTAATTTATTTTTATAATGGGGTTTAGCTGCTTTTCACGGCTGTGTTTATGCCGCTTTACACCCCCTTGACTCACTTACAGAGAGATATCAGTACATAGGTTTGACGATTCTTACTAGTCAGATATATTCTTGTGCGGTGAATAGGGGGTGTTGAGTCCAGTTCACTGAGCAAGGAGTAGGTCTTGTCTATTACATATTGGGTTTATGGAACGGTATCTGAGCTAATTTGAAACCCTTGTTTTATGCATCACCCCACCTCACCTTTCCGCTTCAGCAGCCATAGTGTGTTTTCTGAACGTGTGATTCTGTTCTGTTTTGTAATTCAGTTCCAATGTAGCGGTTTTTACATTCCCTCTATAAGTGATATCTTATGATAAGTGTCTTTTTCTGTGTGACTTATTTCACTTAGAATCGTCTGACCTAAATCCACTCATCGTGCTGCTACTAGCCTTATGACGTTGATTTCATGGCTGAGTGATATTCCATTGTACATGAGGACCACAACTTCTTTATCCAGTTTTCTCTTTCCTAGGATATTTAAGGTGTAATGAAGTGGGGGTGTTTGTCAACAGAGCAGCCCTAAATTTTGGGGTGCCTGTGTCTTGCTGATTTTTAGTTTTCCCAATTTATACGCCCATGAGTGGAAGTGCCCTATGCTCTCCAAGCTGTTTTTTAGATGTTTCAGGACACACCGTACAGTTCTCCAGAGTGGCTGTTGGCAATTTACATCCCACCCATCAGCGTAGCAAGGCTCCCATTTCTCCATGGCCGGTCCTGCATTTCTGGTTTGGACACTTTTTTCCGCATGGCCCTTTTGCCCGCTGGGAAGCGAGACTTTTTTGGAGCGCTGATTTGCCTTTCCAGGTTGCTTGGTTGGCCAAAAAGGGCATATGCGTTTTTTCCTGAATATATTCAGGAAAAAACGCATATGCCCTTTTTGGCCAAGGGCATCACTGTCCACGTTTTGCCGCTTTTCATGGGCTTTCAAGGCGATTCGAATCTACCTCCTGAAATCTGTTTCCTGCAATTCTGCCTTGCTTTCAAATCCTCTTCGTTGCCTTCCCTCAATATATTTGTGGACGAGAGTTATCATTTTTAACTCTGCAGGTTTGTGAATTGCAGTGCCCATGGGCTCCATTTTTCAACTCGCTTTTTTGGGAGCTGGACGCAAAAGTGCAGGATTGCTTCAGGCCCTCTTCTGGTTCTGGGGGGCAGGCTGAGCTTGTGGTTAATTCTTCTTCCTGATGGGAAAATAGAGTGACCTGTGCCTGTCCCAACACCTAGAGCTATTCTCTCATTGGTTCGCCCTCTTCCCGTTCATCCTCAGGACAAATTGCAACCTGTACGGAACAGGAGGTTAAAGGTGCTGATTCTCCAAGGAGGGAGATGGCTAGTAAAGCGGCTGGAATGGCGAACCCGAGCACAAGGACATGAGAAATGAGGTGCGTTTTAGAAACCTTTCCCGATCACATGGTGTACCATCTTTTGGGTTTCTCATGCATGTTTTCGACGTAGGAAGATGCCCTTTAACCTAGAGATTTGGGACCCATGGGATGGGAACCATGCAGTATTACTTTAAAGGGTCTGCGTTGGCTCACACAACCTCACCAAACCTTTCAGCCCCAAGAGTGTCCACCCTTATGTCTCAATCAGCTGTGGGTCTAGATATGGTCAATCCAGGTTGCATCACAGCCCCTGAACGAATTTTGTAAGAATTTCTCTCTCTTCCACTGTCTTTGTTTCACGGGTTTTGAAAAGTAATTTATTTTTATAATGGGGTTTAGCTGCTTTTCACGGCTGTGTTTATGCCGCTTTACACCCCCTTGACTCACTTACAGAGAGATATCAGTACATAGGTTTGACGATTCTTACTAGTCAGATATATTCTTGTGCGGTGAATAGGGGGTGTTGAGTCCAGTTCACTGAGCAAGGAGTAGGTCTTGTCTATTACATATTGGGTTTATGGAACGGTATCTGAGCTAATTTGAAACCCTTGTTTTATGCATCACCCCACCTCACCTTTCCGCTTCAGCAGCCATAGTGTGTTTTCTGAACGTGTGACTCTGTTCTGTTTTGTAATTCAGTTCCAATGTAGCGGTTTTTACATTCCCTCTATAAGTGATATCTTATGATAAGTGTCTTTTTCTGTGTGACTTATTTCACTTAGAATCGTCTGACCTAAATCCACTCATCGTGCTGCTACTAGCCTTATGACGTTGATTTCATGGCTGAGTGATATTCCATTGTACATGAGGACCACAACTTCTTTATCCAGTTTTCTCTTTCCTAGGATATTTAAGGTGTAATGAAGTGGGGGTGTTTGTCAACAGAGCAGCCCTAAATTTTGGGGTGCCTGTGTCTTGCTGATTTTTAGTTTTCCCAATTTATACGCCCATGAGTGGAAGTGCCCTATGCTCTCCAAGCTGTTTTTTAGATGTTTCAGGACACACCGTACAGTTCTCCAGAGTGGCTGTTGGCAATTTACATCCCACCCATCAGCGTAGCAAGGCTCCCATTTCTCCATGGCCGGTCCTGCATTTCTGGTTTGGACACTTTTTTCCGCATGGCCCTTTTGCCCGCTGGGAAGCGAGACTTCTTTGGAGCGCTGATTGGCCTTTCCAGATTGCTTGGTTGGCCAAAAAGGGCGTATGCGTTTTTTCCTGAATATATTCAGGAAAAAACGCATACGCCCTTTTTGGCCAAGGGCATCATTGTCCACGTTTTGCCGCTTTTCATGTGCTTTCAAGGCGATTCGAATCTACCTCCTGAAATCTGTTTCCTGCAATTCTGCCTTGCTTTCAAATCCTCTTCGTTGCCTTCCCTCAATATATTTGTGGACGAGAGTTATCATTTTTAACTCTGCAGGTTTGTGAATTGCAGTGCCCATGAGCTCCATTTTTCAAGTCACTTTTTTGGGAGCTGGCCGCAAAAGTGCAGGATTGCTTCAGGCCCTCTTCTGGTTCTGGGGGGGCAGGCTGAGCTTGTGGTTAATTCTTCTTCCTGATGGGAAAATAGAATGACCTGTGCCTGTCCCAACACCTAGAGCTAGTCTCTCATTGGTTCGCCCTCTTCCCGTTCATCCTCAGGACAAATTGCAACCTGTACGGAACAGGAGGTTAAAGGTGCTGATTCTCCAAGGAGGGAGATGGCTAGTAAAGCGGCTGGAGTGGCGAACCCGAGCAAAGGAGATGAGAAATGAGGTGCGTTTTAGAAACCTTTCCCGATCACACGGTGTACCATCTTCTGGGTTTCTCATGCATGTTTTCGATGTAGGAAGATGCCCTTTAACCTAGAGATTTGAGACCCATGGGATGGGTACCATGCAGTATTACTTTAAAGGGTCTGCATTGGCTCCCACAACCTCACCAAACCTTTCAGCCCCAAGAGTGTCCACCCTTATGTCTCAATCAGCTGTGGGTCTAGTTATGGTCAATCCAGGTTCCATCACAGCCCCTGAACGAATTTTGTAAGAATTTCTCTCTCTTCCACTGTCTTTGTTTCACGGGTTTTGAAAAGTAATTTATTTTTATAATGGGGTTTAGCTGCTTTTCACGGCTGTGTTTATGCCGCTTTACACCCCCTTGACTCACTTACAGAGAGATATCAGTACATAGGTTTGACGATTCTTACTAGTCAGATATATTCTTGTGTGGTGAATAGGGGGTGTTGAGTCCAGTTCACTGAGCAAGGAGTAGGTCTTGTCTATTACATATTGGGTTTTTGGAACGGTATCTGAGCTAATTTGAAACCCTTGTTTTATGCATCACCCCACCTCACCTTTCCCGTTCAGCAGCCATAGTGTGTTTTCTAAACGTGTGACTCTGTTCTGTTTTGTAATTAAGTTCAAGTGTAGCGGTTTTTACATTCCCTCTATAAGTGATATCTTATGATAAGTGTCTTTTTCTGTGTGACTTATTTCACTTAGAATCGTCGTACCTAAATCCACTCATCGTGCTGCTACTAGCTTTATGACGTTGATTTCATGGCTGAGTGATATTCCATTGTACATGAGGACCACAACTTCTTTATCCATTTTTCTCTTTCCTAGGATATTTAAGGTGTAATGAAGTGGGGGTTCTTGTCAACAGAGCAGCCCTAAACTTTGGGGTGCCTGTATCTTTCTTATTTTAAGTTTTCCCAATTTATACGCCCATGAGTGGAAGTGCCCTATGCTCTCTAAGCTGTGTTTTTTAGATGTTTCAGGACCCACCGTACACTTCTCCAGAGTGGCTGTTGGCAATTTACATCCCGCCCATCAGCGTAGCAAGGCTCCCATTTCTCCATGGCCGGTCATGCATTTCTGGTTTGGACACTTATTTCCGCATGGCCCTTTTGCCCGCTGGGAAGCGAGACTTCTTTGGAGCGCTGATTTGCCTTTCCAGGTTGCTTGGTTGGCCAAAAAGGGCGTATGCGTTTTTTCCTGAATATATTCAGGAAAAAACGCATACGCCCTTTTTGGCCAAGGGCATCATTTTCCACGTTTTGCCGCATTTCATGTGCTTTCAAGGCGATTCGAATCTACCTCCTGAAATCTGTTTCCTGCAATTCTGCCTTGCTTTCAAATCCTCTTCGTTGCCTTCCCTTAATATATTTGTGGACGAGAATTATCATTTATAACTCTGCAGGTTTGTGAATTGCAGTACCCCTGAGCTCCATTTTTCAACTCGCTTTTTTGGGAGCTGGCCGCAAAAGTGCAGGATTGCTTCAGGCCCTCTTCTGGTTCTGGGGGGCAGGCTGAGCTGTGGTTAATTCTTCTTCCTGATGGGAAAATAGAGTGACCTGTGCCTGTCCCAACACCTAGAGCTAGTCTCTCATTGGTTCGCCCTCTTCCCGTTCATACTCAGGACAAATTGCAACCTGTACGGAACAGGAGGTTAAAAGTGCTGATTCTCCAAGGAGGGAGATGGCTAGTAAAGCGGCTGGAATGGTGAACCCGAGCACAAGGAGATGAGAAATGAGGTGCGTTTTAGAAACTTTTCCCGATCACACGGTGTACCATCTTCTGGGCTTCTCATGCATGTTTTCGATGTAGGAAGATGCCCTTGAACCTGGAGATTTGGGACACATGGGATGGGTACCATGCAGTATTACTTTAAAGGGCCTGTGTTTGCTCACCCAACCTCACCAAAGCTCTCAGCCCCAAGAGTGCCCACCCTTATGTCTCAATCAGCTGTGGATCTAGATATGGTCAATCCAGGTTGCATCACAGCCCCTGAACGAATTTTGTAAGAGTTTCTCTCTCTTTCACTGTCTTTGTTTCACGGGTTTTGAAAAGTAATTTATTTTTATAATGGGGTTTAGCTGCTTTTCACGGCTGTGTTTATGGCGCTTTACACCCCCTTGACTCACTTACAGAGAGATATCAATACATAGGTTTGAAGATTCTTACTAGTCAGATATATTCTTGTGTGGTGAATAGGGGATGTTGAGTCCAGTTCACTGAGCAAGGAGTAGGTCTTGTCTATTACATATTGGGTTTATGGAACGGTATCTGAGCTAATTTGAAACCCTTGTTTTATGCATCACCCCACCTCACCTTTCCGCTTCAGCAGCCATAGTGTGATTTCTGAATGTGTGACTCTGTTCTGTTTTGTAATTCAGTTCAAATGTAGCGGTTTTTACATTCCCTCTATAAGTGATATCTTATGATAAGTGTCTGTTTCTGTGTGACTTATTTCACTTAGAATCGTCGGACCTAAATCCACTCATCGTGCTGCTACTAGCCTTATGACGTTGATTTCATGGCTGAGTGATATTCCATTGTACATGAGGACCACAACTTCTTTATCCATTTTTCTCTTTCCTAGGATATTTAAGGTGTAATGAAGTGGGGGTGTTTGTCAACAGAGCAGCCCTAAACTTTGGTGTGCCTGTGTCTTGCTGATTTTAGTTTTCCCAATTTATACGCCCATGAGTGGAAGTGCCCTATACTCTCTAAGCTGTGTTTTTTAGATGTCTCAGGACACACCGTACACTTCTCCAGAGTGGCTGTTGGCAATTTACGTCCCGCCCATCAGGGTAGCAAGGCTCCCATTTCTCCATGGCCGGTCCTGCATTTCTGGTTTGGACACTTTTTTCCGCATGGCCCTTTTGCCCGCTGGGAAGCGAGACTTCTTTGGAGCGCTGATTGGCCTTTCCAGGTTGCTTGGTTGGCCAAAAAGGGCGTATGCGTTTTTTCCTGAATATATTCAGGAAAAAACGCATACGCCCTTTTTGGCCAAGGGCATCATTGTCCACGTTTTGCCGCTTTTCATGTGCTTTCAAGGCGATTCGAATCTACCTCCTGAAATCTGTTTCCTGCAATTCTGCCTTGCTTTCAAATCCTCTTCGTTGCCTTCCCTCAATATATTTGTGGACGAGAGTTATCATTTTTAACTCTGCAGGTTTGTGAATTGCAGTGCCCATGGGCTCCATTTTTCAACTCGCTTTTTTGGGAGCTGGACGCAAAAGTGCAGGATTGCTTCAGGCCCTCTTCTGGTTCTGGGGGGCAGGCTGAGCTTGTGGTTAATTCTTCTTCCTGATGGGAAAATAGAGTGACCTGTGCCTGTCCCAACACCTAGAGCTAGTCTCTCATTGGTTCGCCCTCTTCCCGTTCATCCTCAGGACAAATTGCAACCTGTACGGAACAGGAGGTTAAAGGTGCTGATTCTCCAAGGAGGGAGATGGCTAGTAAAGCGGCTGGAATGGCGAACCCGAGCACAAGGAGATGAGAAATGAGGTGCGTTTTAGAAACCTTTCCCGATCACATGGTGTACCATCTTTTGGGTTTCTCATGCATGTTTTCGACGTAGGAAGATGCCCTTTAACCTAGAGATTTGGGACCCATGGGATGGGTACCATGCAGTATTACTTTAAAGGGTCTGCGTTGGCTCACACAACCTCACCAAACCTTTCAGCCCCAAGAGTGTCCACCCTTATGTCTCAATCAGCTGTGGGTCTAGATATGGTCAATCCAGGTTGCATCACAGCCCCTGAACGAATTTTGTAAGAATTTCTCTCTCTTCCACTGTCTTTGTTTCACGGGTTTTGAAAAGTAATTTATTTTTATAATGGGGTTTAGCTGCTTTTCACGGCTGTGTTTATGCCGCTTTACACCCCCTTGACTCACTTACAGAGAGATATCAGTACATAGGTTTGACGATTCTTACTAGTCAGATATATTCTTGTGCGGTGAATAGGGGGTGTTGAGTCCAGTTCACTGAGCAAGGAGTAGGTCTTGTCTATTACATATTGGGTTTATGGAACGGTATCTGAGCTAATTTGAAACCCTTGTTTTATGCATCACCCCACCTCACCTTTCCGCTTCAGCAGCCATAGTGTGTTTTCTGAACGTGTGACTCTGTTCTGTTTTGTAATTCAGTTCCAATGTAGCGGTTTTTACATTCCCTATATAAGTGATATCTTATGATAAGTGTCTTTTTCTGTGTGACTTATTTCACTTAGAATCGTCGGACCTAAATCCACTCATCGTGCTGCTACTAGCCTTATGACGTTGATTTCATGGCTGAGTGATATTCCATTGTACATGAGGACCACAACTTCTTTATCCAGTTTTCTCTTTCCTAGGATATTTAAGGTGTAATGAAGTGGGGGTGTTTGTCAACAGAGCAGCCCTAAACTTTGGGGTGCCTGTGTCTTGCTGATTTTTAGTTTTCCCAATTTATACGCCCATGAGTGGAAGTGCCCTATCCTCTCCAAGCTGTTTTTTAGATGTTTCAGGACACACCGTACAGTTCTCCAGAGTGGCTGTTGGCAATTTACATCCCACCCATCAGCGTAGCAAGGCTCCCATTTCTCCATGGCCGGTCCTGCATTTCTGGTTTGGACACTTTTTTCCGCATGGCCCTTTTGCCCGCTGGGAAGCGAGACTTCTTTGGAGCGCTGATTGGCCTTTCCAGGTTGCTTGGTTGGCCAAAAAGGGCGTATGCGTTTTTTCCTGAATATATTCAGGAAAAAACGCATACGCCCTTTTTGGCCAAGGGCATGATTGTCCACGTTTTGCCGCTTTTCATGTGCTTTCAAGGCAATTCGAATCTACCTCCTGAAATCTGTTTCCTGCAATTCTGCCTTGCTTTCAAATCCTCTTCGTTGCCTTCCCTCAATATATTTGTGGACGAGAGTTATCATTTTTAACTCTGCAGGTTTGTGAATTGCAGTGCCCATGAGCTCCATTTTTCAACTCGCTTTTTTGGGAGCTGGCCGCAAAAGTGCAGGATTGCTTCAGGCCCTCTTCTGGTTCTAGGGGGGCAGGCTGAGCTTGTGGTTAATTCTTCTTCCTGATGGGAAAATAGAGTGACCTGTGCCTGTCCCAACACCTAGAGCTAGTCTCTCATTGGTTCGCCCTCTTCCCGTTCATCCTCAGGACAAATTGCAACCTGTACGGAACAGGAGGTTAAAGGTGCTGATTCTCCAAGGAGGGAGATGGCTAGTAAATCGGTTGGAATGGCGAACCCGAGCAAAGGAAATGAAAAATGAGGTGCGTTTTAGAAACCTTTCCCGATCACACGGTGTACCATCTTCTGGGTTTCTCATGCATGTTTTTGATGTAGGAAGATGCCCTTTAACCTAGAGATTTGAGACCCATGGGATGGGTACCATGCAGTATTACTTTAAAGGGTCTGCGTTGGCTCCCACAACCTCACCAAAACTTTCAGCCCCAAGAGTGTCCACCCTTATGTCTCAATCAGCTGTGTGTCTAGTTATGGTCAATCCAGGTTCCATCACAGCCCCTGAACGAATTTTGTAAGAATTTCTCTCTCTTCCACTGTCTTTGTTTCACGGGTTTTGAAAAGTAATTTATTTTTATAATGGGGTTTAGCTGCTTTTCACGGCTGTGTTTATGCCGCTTTACACCCCCTTGACTCACTTACAGAGAGATATCAGTACATAGGTTTGACGATTCTTACTAGTCAGATATATTCTTGTGTGGTGAATAGGGGGTGTTGATTCCAGTTCACTGAGCAAGGAGTAGGTCTTGTCTATTACATATTGGGTTTTTGGAACGGTATCTGAGCTAATTTGAAACCCTTGTTTTATGCATCACCCCACCTCACCTTTCCCGTTCAGCAGCCATAGTGTGTTTTCTAAACGTGTGACTCTGTTCTGTTTTGTAATTCAGTTCAAGTGTAGCGGTTTTTACATTCCCTCTATAAGTGATATCTTATGATAAGTGTCTTTTTCTGTGTGACTTATTTCACTTAGAATCGTCGTACCTAAATCCACTCATCGTGCTGCTACTAGCCTTATGACGTTGATTTCATGGCTGAGTGATATTCCATTGTACATGAGGACCCCAACTTCTTTATCCATTTTTCTCTTTCCTAGGATATTTAAGGTGTAATGAAGTGGGGGTTCTTGTCAACAGAGCAGCCCTAAACTTTGGGGTGCCTGTATCTTTCTTATTTTAAGTTTTCCCAATTTATACGCCCATGAGTGGAAGTGCCCTATGCTCTCTAAGCTGTGTTTTTTAGATGTTTCAGGACCCACCGTACACTTCTCCAGAGTGGCTGTTGGCAATTTACATCCCGCCCATCAGCGTAGCAAGGCTCCCATTTCTCCATGGCCGGTCCTGCATTTCTGGTTTGGACACTTATTTCCGCATGGCCCTTTTGCCCGCTGGGAAGCGAGACTTCTTTGGAGCGCTGATTTGCCTTTCCAGGTTGCTTGGTTGGCCAAAAAGGGCGTATGCGTTTTTTCCTGAATATATTCAGGAAAAAACGCATACGCCCTTTTTGGCCAAGGGCATCATTTTCCACGTTTTGCCGCATTTCATGTGCTTTCAAGGCGATTCGAATCTACCTCCTGAAATCTGTTTCCTGCAATTCTGCCTTGCTTTCAAATCCTCTTCGTTGCCTTCCCTTAATATATTTGTGGACGAGAATTATCATTTATAACTCTGCAGGTTTGTGAATTGCAGTACCCCTGAGCTCCATTTTTCAACTCGCTTTTTTGGGAGCTGGCCGCAAAAGTGCAGGATTGCTTCAGGCCCTCTTCTGGTTCTGGGGGGCAGGCTGAGCTGTGGTTAATTCTTCTTCCTGATGGGAAAATAGAGTGACCTGTGCCTGTCCCAACACCTAGAGCTAGTCTCTCATTGGTTCGCCCTCTTCCCGTTCATACTCAGGACAAATTGCAACCTGTACGGAACAGGAGGTTAAAAGTGCTGATTCTCCAAGGAGGGAGATGGCTATTAAAGCGGCTGGAATGGTGAACCCGAGCACAAGGAGATGAGAAATGAGGTGCGTTTTAGAAACCTTTCCCGATCACACGGTGTACCATCTTCTGGGCTTCTCATGCATGTTTTCGATGTAGGAAGATGCCCTTGAACCTGGAGATTTGGGACCCATGGGATGGGTACCATGCAGTATTACTTTAAAGGGTCTGCGTTGGCTCACCCAACCTCACCAAACCTCTCAGCCCCAAGAGTGTCCACCCTTATGTCTCAATCAGCTGTGGGTCTAGATATGGTCAATCCAGGTTGCATCACAGCCCCTGAACGAAATGTGTAAGAATTTCTCTCTCTTTCACTGTCTTTGTTTCACGGGTTTTGAAAAGTAATTTATTTTTATAATGGGGTTTAGCTGCTTTTCTCGGCTGTGTTTATGCCGCTTTACACCCCCTTGACTCACTTACAGAGAGATATCAATACATAGGTTTGAAGATTCTTACTAGTCAGATATATTCTTGTGTGGTGAATAGGGGGTGTTGAGTCCAGTTCACTGAGCAAGGAGTAGGTCTTGTCTATTACATCTTGGGTTTATTGAACGGTATCTGAGCTAATTTGAAACACTTGTTTTATGCATCACCCCACCTCACCTTTCCCGTTCAGCAGCCATAGTGTGTTTCCTAAACGTGTGACTCTGTTCTGTTTTGCAATTCAGTTCAAGTGTAGCGGTTTTTACATTCCCTCTATAAGTGATATCTTATGATAAGTGTCTTTTTCTGTGTGACTTATTTCACTTAGAATCGTCGGACCTAAATCCACTCATCGTGCTGCTACTAGCCTTATGACGTTGATTTCATGGCTGAGTGATATTCCGTTGTACATGAGGACCTCAACTTCTTTATCCATTTTTCTATTTCCTAGGATATTTAAGGTGTAATGAAGTGGGGGTTCTTGTCAACAGAGCAGCCCTAAACATTGGGGTGCCTGTGTCTTGCTGATTTTTAGTTTCCCAATTTATACGCCCATGAGTGGAAGTGCCCTATGCTCTCCAAGCTGTGTTTTTTAGATGTTTCAGGACCCACCGTACACTTCTCCAGAGTGGCTGTTGGCAATTTACATCCCGCCCATCAGCGTAGCAAGGCTCCCATTTCTCCATGGCCGGTCCTGCATTTCTGGTTTGGACACTTTTTTCCGCATGGCCCTTTTGCCCGCTGGGAAGCGAGACTTCTTTGGAGCGCTGATTTGCATTTCCAGTTTGCTTGGTTGGCCAAAAAGGGCGTACGCGTTTTTTCCTGAATATATTCAGGAAAAAACGCATACACCCTTTTTGGCCAAGGGCATCACTGTCCACCTTCTGCCTCTTTTCTTGGGCTTTCAAGGCGATTCGAATCTGCCTCCTGAAATCTGTTTCCTGCAATTCTGCCTTGCTTTCAAATCCTCTTCGTTGCCTTCCCTCAATATATTTGTGGACGAGAGTTATCATTTATAACTCTGCAGGTTTGTGAATTGCAGTGCCCCTGAGCTCCATTTTACAACGCGATTTTTTGGGAGCTGGCCGCAAAAGTGCAGGATTGCTTCAGGCCCTCTTCTGGTTCTGGGGAGCAGGCTGAGCTTGTGGTTAATTCTTCTTCCTGATGGGAAAATAGAGTGACCTGTGCTTGTCCCAACACCTAGAGCTAGTCTCTCATTGGTTCGCCCTCTTCCCGTTCATCCTCAGGACAAATTGCAACCTGTACGGAACAGGAGGTTAAAGGTGCTGATTCTCCAAGGAGGGAGATGGCTAGTAAATCGGTTGGAATGGCGAACCCGAGCAAAGGAGATGAGAAGTGAGGTGCGTTTTAGAAACCTTTCCCGATCACACGGTGTACCATCTTCTGGGCTTCTCATGCATATTTTCGATGTAGGAAGATGCCCTTGAACCTGGAGATTTGGGACCCATGGGATGGGTACCATGCAGTATTACTTTAAAGGGTCTGCGTTGGCTCACCCAACCTCACCAAACCTCTCAGCCCCAAGAGTGTCCACCCTTACGTCTCAATCAGCTGTGGGTCTAGATATGGTCAATCCAGGTTGCATCACAGCCCCTGAACGAAATGTGTAAGAATTTCTCTCTCTTTCACTGTCTTTGTTTCACGGGTTTTGAAAAGTAATTTATTTTTATAATGGGGTTTAGCTGCTTTTCTCGGCTGTGTTTATGCCGCTTTACACCCCCTTGACTCACTTACAGAGAGATATCAATACATAGGTTTGAAGATTCTTACTAGTCAGATATAATCTTGTGTGGTGAATAGGGGGTTTTGAGTCCAGTTCACTGAGCAAGGAGTAGGTCTTGTCTACAACATATTGGGTTTATGGAACGGTATCTGATCTAATTTGAAACCCTTGTTTTATGCATCACCCCAGCTCACCTTTCCCGTTCAGCAGCCATAGTGTGTTTTCTAAACGTGTGACTCTGTTCTGTTTTGTAATTCAGTTCAAGTGTAGCGGTTTTTACATTCCGTATATAAGGGATATCTTATGATAAGTGTCTTTTTCTGTGTGAGTTATTTCACTTAGAATCGTCGGACCTAAATCCACTCATCGTGCTGCTACTAGCCTTATGACGTGGATTTCATGGCTGAGGGATATTCCATTGTACATGAGGACCACAACTTCTTTATCCACTTTTCTCTTTCCTACGATATTTAAGGTGAAATGAAGTGGGGGTTTTTGTCAACAGAGCAGCCCTAAACTTTGGGGTGCCTGTGTCTTGCTGATTTTTAGTTTTCCCAATTTATACGCCCATGAGTGGAAGTGCCCTATGCTCTCCAAGCTGTGTTTTTTAGATGTTTCAGGACCCACCGTACACTTCTCCAGAGTGGCTGTTGGCAATTTACATCCCGCCCATCAGCGAAGCAAGGCTCCCATTTCTCCATGGCCGGTCCTGCATTTCTGGTTTGGACACTTTTTTCCGCATGGCCCTTTTGCCCGCTGGGAAGCGAGACTTCTTTGGAGCGCTGATTTGCCTTTCCAGGTTGCCTGGTTGGCCCAAAAGGGCGTATGCGTGTTTTCCTGAATATATTCAGGAAAACACGCATATGCCCTTCTTGGCCAAGGGCATCATTGTCCACGTTTTGCCGCTTTTCATGTGCTTTCAAGGCGATTCGAATCTACCTCCTGAAATCTGTTTCCTGCAATTCTGCCTTGCTTTCAAATCCTCTTCGTTGCCTTCCCTCAATATATTTGTGGACGAGAGTTATCATTAATAACTGTGCAGGTTTGCGAATTGCAGTGCCCCTGAGCTCCATTTTTCCAGTCGGTTTTTTGGGAGCTGGCCGCAAAAGTGCAGGATGGCTTCAGGCCCTCTTCTGGTTCTGGGGGGCAGGCTGAGCTTGTGGTTAATTCTTCTTCCTGATGGGAAAATAGAGTGACCTGTGCCTGTCCCAACCCCTAGAGCTAGTCGCTCATTGGTTCCCCCTCTTCCCGTTCATCCTCAGGACAAATTGCAACCTGTACGGAACAGGAGGTTAAAGGTGCTGATTCTCCGAGGAGGGAGATGGCTAGTAAAGAGGCTGGAATGGCGAACCCGAGCACAGGAGATGAGAAATGAGGTGCGTTTTAGAAACCTTTCCCGAGCACACGGTGTACCATCTTCTGAGCTTCTCTTGCATGTTTTCGTTGTAGGAAGATGCCCTTGAACCTGGAGATTTGGGACCCATGGTATGGTACCATGCAGTATTATTTTAAAGGATCTGCGTTGGCTCACCCAACCTCATCAAACCTCTCAGCCCCAAGAGTGTCCACCCTATGTCTCAATCAGCTGTGGGTCTAGATATGGTCAATCCAGGTTGCATCACAGCCACTGAATGTATTTTGTAAGAATTTCCCTCTCTTTCACTGTCTTTGTTTCACGGGTTTTGAAAAGTAATTTATTTTTATAATGGGGTTTAGCTGCTTTTCACGGCTGTGTTTATGCCGCTTTACACCCCCTTGACTCACTTACAGAGAGATATCAATACATAGGTTTGAAGATTCTTACTAGTCAGATATATTCTTGTGCGGTGAATAGGGGGTGTTGAGTCCAGTTCACTGAAAAAGGAATAGGTCTTGTCTCTTACATATTGGGTTTATGGAACGGTATCTGAGCTAATTTGAAACCCTTGTTTTATGCATCACCCCACCTCACCTTTCCCGTTCAGCAGCCATAGTGTGTTTCCTAAACGTGTGACTCTGTTCTGTTTTGTAATTCAGTTCAAGTGTAGCGGTTTTTACATTCCCTCTAGAAGTGATATCTTATGATAAGTGTCTTTTTCTGTGTGACTTATTTCACTTAGAATCGTCGTACCTAAATCCACTCATCGTGCTGCTCCTAGCCTTATGACGTTGATTTCATGGCTGAGTGATATTCCATTGTACATGAGGACCAAAACTTCTTTATCCATTTTTCTCTTTCCTAGGATATTTAAGGTGTAATGAAGTGGGGGTTTTTGCCACAGAGCAGCCCTAAACTTTGGGGTGCCTGTGTCTTGCTGATTTTTAGTTTCCCAATTTATACGCCCATGTGTGGAAGTGCCCTATGCTCTCCATGCTGTGTTTTTTAGATGTTTCAGGACCCACCGTGCACTTCTCCAGAGTGGCTGTTGGAAATTTACATCCCACCCATCAGCGTAGCAAGGCTCCCATTTCTCCATGGCCGGTCCTGCATTTCTGGTTTGGACACTTTTTTCCGCATGGCCCTTTTGCCCGCTGGGAAGCGAGACTTCTTTGGAGCGCTGATTGGCCTTTCCAGGTTGCTTGGTTGGCCAAAAAGGGCGTATGCGTTTTTTCCTGAATATATTCAGGAAAAAACTCATACGCCCTTTTTGGCCAAGGGCATCACTGTCCACCTTTTGCCTCTTTTCTTGGGCTTTCAAGGCGATTCGAATCTACCTCCTGAAATCTGTTTCCTGCAATTCTGCCTTGCTTTCAAATCCTCTTCGTTGCCTTCCCTCAATATATTTGTGCACGAGAGTTATCATTTATAACTCTGCAGGTTTGTGAATTGCAGTGCCCCTGAGCTCCATTTTTCAACTCGCTTTTTTGGGAGCTGGCCGCAAAAGCGCAGGATTGCTTCAGGCCCTCTTCTGGTTCTGGGGGGCAGGCTGAGCTTGTGGTTAATTCTTCTTCCTGATGGGAAAATAGAGTGACCTGTGCCTGTCCCAACACCTAGAGCTAGTCTCTCATTGGATCGCCCTCTTCCCGTTCATCCTCAGGACAAATTGCAACCTGTACGGAACAGGAGGTTAAAGGTGCTGATTCTCCAAGGAGGGAGATGGCTAGTAAAGCGGCTGGAATGGCGAACCCGAGCACAAGGAGATGAGAAATGAGGTGCGTTTTAGAAACCTTTCCCGATCACACGGTGTACCATCTTCTGGGCTTCTCATGCATGTTTTCGATGTAGGAAGATGCCCTTGAACCTGGAGATTTGGGACCCATGGGATGGGTACCATGCAGTATTACTTTAAAGGGTCTGCGTTGGCTCACCCAACCTCACCAAACCTCTCAGCCCCAAGAGTGTCCACCCTTATGTCTCAATCAGCTGTGGGTCTAGATATGGTCAATCCAGGTTGCATCACAGCCCCTGAACGAAATGTGTAAGAATTTCTCTCTCTTTCACTGTCTTTGTTTCACGGGTTTTGAAAAGTAATTTATTTTTATAATGGGGTTTAGCTGCTTTTCTCGGCTGTGTTTATGCCGCTTTACACCCCCTTGACTCACTTACAGAGAGATATCAATACATAGGTTTGAAGATTCTTACTAGTCAGATATATTCTTGTGTGGTGAATAGGGGGTGTTGAGTCCAGTTCACTGAGCAAGGAGTAGGTCTTGTCTATTACATCTTGGGTTTATTGAACGGTATCTGAGCTAATTTGAAACACTTGTTTTATGCATCACCCCACCTCACCTTTCCCGTTCAGCAGCCATAGTGTGTTTCCTAAACGTGTGACTCTGTTCTGTTTTGTAATTCAGTTCAAGTGTAGCGGTTTTTACATTCCCTATATAAGGGATATCTTATGATAAGTGTCTTTTTCTGTGTGAGTTATTTCACTTAGAATCGTCGGACCTAAATCCACTCATCGTGCTGCTACTAGCCTTATGACGTGGATTTCATGGCTGAGGGATATTCCATTGTACATGAGGACCACAACTTCTTTATCCACTTTTCTCTTTCCTAGGATATTTAAGGTGAAATGAAGTGGGGGTTTTTGTCAACAGAGCAGCCCTAAACTTTGGGGTGCCTGTGTCTTGCTGATTTTTAGTTTTCCCAATTTATACGCCCATGAGTGGAAGTGCCCTATGCTCTCCAAGCTGTGTTTTTTAGATGTTTCAGGACCCACCGTACACTTCTCCAGAGTGGCTGTTGGCAATTTACATCCCGCCCATCAGCGAAGCAAGGCTCCCATTTCTCCATGGCCGGTCCTGCATTTCTGGTTTGGACACTTTTTTCCGCATGGCCCTTTTGCCCGCTGGGAAGCGAGACTTCTTTGGAGCGCTGATTTGCCTTTCCAGGTTGCCTGGTTGGCCCAAAAGGGCGTATGCGTGTTTTCCTGAATATATTCAGGAAAACACGCATATGCCCTTCTTGGCCAAGGGCATCATTGTCCACGTTTTGCCGCTTTTCATGTGCTTTCAAGGCGATTCGAATCTACCTCCTGAAATCTGTTTCCTGCAATTCTGCCTTGCTTTCAAATCCTCTTCGTTGCCTTCCCTCAATATATTTGTGGACGAGAGTTATCATTAATAACTGTGCAGGTTTGCGAATTGCAGTGCCCCTGAGCTCCATTTTTCCAGTCGGTTTTTTGGGAGCTGGCCGCAAAAGTGCAGGATGGCTTCAGGCCCTCTTCTGGTTCTGGGGGGCAGGCTGAGCTTGTGGTTAATTCTTCTTCCTGATGGGAAAATAGAGTGACCTGTGCCTGTCCCAACCCCTAGAGCTAGTCGCTCATTGGTTCCCCCTCTTCCCGTTCATCCTCAGGACAAATTGCAACCTGTACGGAACAGGAGGTTAAAGGTGCTGATTCTCCGAGGAGGGAGATGGCTAGTAAAGAGGCTGGAATGGCGAACCCGAGCACAGGAGATGAGAAATGAGGTGCGTTTTAGAAACCTTTCCCGAGCACACGGTGTACCATCTTCTGAGCTTCTCTTGCATGTTTTCGTTGTAGGAAGATGCCCTTGAACCTGGAGATTTGGGACCCATGGTATGGTACCATGCAGTATTATTTTAAAGGATCTGCGTTGGCTCACCCAACCTCATCAAACCTCTCAGCCCCAAGAGTGTCCACCCTATGTCTCAATCAGCTGTGGGTCTAGATATGGTCAATCCAGGTTGCATCACAGCCACTGAATGTATTTTGTAAGAATTTCCCTCTCTTTCACTGTCTTTGTTTCACGGGTTTTGAAAAGTAATTTATTTTTATAATGGGGTTTAGCTGCTTTTCACGGCTGTGTTTATGCCGCTTTACACCCCCTTGACTCACTTACAGAGAGATATCAATACATAGGTTTGAAGATTCTTACTAGTCAGATATATTCTTGTGCGGTGAATAGGGGGTGTTGAGTCCAGTTCACTGAAAAAGGAATAGGTCTTGTCTCTTACATATTGGGTTTATGGAACGGTATCTGAGCTAATTTGAAACCCTTGTTTTATGCATCACCCCACCTCACCTTTCCCGTTCAGCAGCCATAGTGTGTTTCCTAAACGTGTGACTCTGTTCTGTTTTGTAATTCAGTTCAAGTGTAGCGGTTTTTACATTCCCTCTAGAAGTGATATCTTATGATAAGTGTCTTTTTCTGTGTGACTTATTTCACTTAGAATCGTCGTACCTAAATCCACTCATCGTGCTGCTCCTAGCCTTATGACGTTGATTTCATGGCTGAGTGATATTCCATTGTACATGAGGACCAAAACTTCTTTATCCATTTTTCTCTTTCCTAGGATATTTAAGGTGTAATGAAGTGGGGGTTTTTGCCACAGAGCAGCCCTAAACTTTGGGGTGCCTGTGTCTTGCTGATTTTTAGTTTCCCAATTTATACGCCCATGTGTGGAAGTGCCCTATGCTCTCCATGCTGTGTTTTTTAGATGTTTCAGGACCCACCGTACACTTCTCCAGAGTGGCTGTTGGAAATTTACATCCCACCCATCAGCGTAGCAAGGCTCCCATTTCTCCATGGCCGGTCCTGCATTTCTGGTTTGGACACTTTTTTCCGCATGGCCCTTTTGCCCGCTGGGAAGCGAGACTTCTTTGGAGCGCTGATTGGCCTTTCCAGGTTGCTTGGTTGGCCAAAAAGGGCGTATGCGTTTTTTCCTGAATATATTCAGGAAAAAACTCATACGCCCTTTTTGGCCAAGGGCATCACTGTCCACCTTTTGCCTCTTTTCTTGGGCTTTCAAGGCGATTCGAATCTACCTCCTGAAATCTGTTTCCTGCAATTCTGCCTTGCTTTCAAATCCTCTTCGTTGCCTTCCCTCAATATATTTGTGCACGAGAGTTATCATTTATAACTCTGCAGGTTTGTGAATTGCAGTGCCCCTGATCTCCATTTTTCAACTCGCTTTTTTGGGAGCTGGCCGCAAAAGCGCAGGATTGCTTCAGGCCCTCTTCTGGTTCTGGGGGGCAGGCTGAGCTTGTGGTTAATTCTTCTTCCTGATGGGAAAATAGAGTGACCTGTGCCTGTCCCAACACCTAGAGCTAGTCTCTCATTGGATCGCCCTCTTCCCGTTCATCCTCAGGACAAATTGCAACCTGTACGGAACAGGAGGTTAAAGGTGCTGATTCTCCAAGGAGGGAGATGGCTAGTAAAGCGGCTGGAATGGCGAACCCGAGCACAAGGAGATGAGAAATGAGGTGCGTTTTAGAAACCTTTCCCGATCACACGGTGTACCATCTTCTGGGCTTCTCATGCATGTTTTCGATGTAGGAAGATGCCCTTGAACCTGGAGATTTGGGACCCATGGGATGGGTACCATGCAGTATTACTTT
Source organism: Balaenoptera acutorostrata (assembly GCF_949987535.1). NCBI lineage: Eukaryota > Metazoa > Chordata > Mammalia > Artiodactyla > Balaenopteridae > Balaenoptera > Balaenoptera acutorostrata. Next base: position 297,503 of record NW_026646693.1, read on the forward strand.
AAAGGGTCTGCGTTGGCTCACCCAACCTCACCAAACCTCTCAGCCCCAAGAGTGTCCACCCTTATGTCTCAATCAGCTGTGGGTCTAGATATGGTCAATCCAGGTTGCATCACAGCCCCTGAACGAAATGTGTAAGAATTTCTCTCTCTTTCACTGTCTTTGTTTCACGGGTTTTGAAAAGTAATTTATTTTTATAATGGGGTTTAGCTGCTTTTCTCGGCTGTGTTTATGCCGCTTTACACCCCCTTGACTCACTTACAGAGAGATATCAATACATAGGTTTGAAGATTCTTACTAGTCAGATATATTCTTGTGTGGTGAATAGGGGGTGTTGAGTCCAGTTCACTGAGCAAGGAGTAGGTCTTGTCTATTACATCTTGGGTTTATTGAACGGTATCTGAGCTAATTTGAAACACTTGTTTTATGCATCACCCCACCTCACCTTTCCCGTTCAGCAGCCATAGTGTGTTTCCTAAACGTGTGACTCTGTTCTGTTTTGCAATTCAGTTCAAGTGTAGCGGTTTTTACATTCCCTCTATAAGTGATATCTTATGATAAGTGTCTTTTTCTGTGTGACTTATTTCACTTAGAATCGTCGGACCTAAATCCACTCATCGTGCTGCTACTAGCCTTATGACGTTGATTTCATGGCTGAGTGATATTCCGTTGTACATGAGGACCTCAACTTCTTTATCCATTTTTCTATTTCCTAGGATATTTAAGGTGTAATGAAGTGGGGGTTCTTGTCAACAGAGCAGCCCTAAACATTGGGGTGCCTGTGTCTTGCTGATTTTTAGTTTCCCAATTTATACGCCCATGAGTGGAAGTGCCCTATGCTCTCCAAGCTGTGTTTTTTAGATGTTTCAGGACCCACCGTACACTTCTCCAGAGTGGCTGTTGGCAATTTACATCCCGCCCATCAGCGTAGCAAGGCTCCCATTTCTCCATGGCCGGTCCTGCATTTCTGGTTTGGACACTTTTTTCCGCATGGCCCTTTTGCCCGCTGGGAAGCGAGACTTCTTTGGAGCGCTGATTTGCATTTCCAGTTTGCTTGGTTGGCCAAAAAGGGCGTACGCGTTTTTTCCTGAATATATTCAGGAAAAAACGCATACACCCTTTTTGGCCAAGGGCATCACTGTCCACCTTCTGCCTCTTTTCTTGGGCTTTCAAGGCGATTCGAATCTGCCTCCTGAAATCTGTTTCCTGCAATTCTGCCTTGCTTTCAAATCCTCTTCGTTGCCTTCCCTCAATATATTTGTGGACGAGAGTTATCATTTATAACTCTGCAGGTTTGTGAATTGCAGTGCCCCTGAGCTCCATTTTACAACGCGATTTTTTGGGAGCTGGCCGCAAAAGTGCAGGATTGCTTCAGGCCCTCTTCTGGTTCTGGGGAGCAGGCTGAGCTTGTGGTTAATTCTTCTTCCTGATGGGAAAATAGAGTGACCTGTGCTTGTCCCAACACCTAGAGCTAGTCTCTCATTGGTTCGCCCTCTTCCCGTTCATCCTCAGGACAAATTGCAACCTGTACGGAACAGGAGGTTAAAGGTGCTGATTCTCCAAGGAGGGAGATGGCTAGTAAAGCGGCTGGAATGGCGAACCCGAGCACAAGGAGATGAGAAATGAGGTGCGTTTTAGAAACCTTTCCCGATCACACGGTGTACCATCTTCTGGGCTTCTCATGCATGTTTTCGATGTAGGAAGATGCCCTTGAACCTGGAGATTTGGGACCCATGGGATGGGTACCATGCAGTATTACTTTAAAGGGTCTGCGTTGGCTCACCCAACCTCACCAAACCTCTCAGCCCCAAGAGTGTCCACCCTTATGTCTCAATCAGCTGTGGGTCTAGATATGGTCAATCCAGGTTGCATCACAGCCCCTGAACGAAATGTGTAAGAATTTCTCTCTCTTTCACTGTCTTTGTTTCACGGGTTTTGAAAAGTAATTTATTTTTATAATGGGGTTTAGCTGCTTTTCACGGCTGTGTTTATGCCGCTTTACACCCCCTTGACTCACTTACAGAGAGATATCAATACATAGGTTTGAAGATTCTTACTAGTCAGATATAATCTTGTGTGGTGAATAGGGGGTTTTGAGTCCAGTTCACTGAGCAAGGAGTAGGTCTTGTCTACAACATATTGGGTTTATGGAACGGTATCTGATCTAATTTGAAACCCTTGTTTTATGCATCACCCCAGCTCACCTTTCCCGTTCAGCAGCCATAGTGTGTTTTCTAAACGTGTGACTCTGTTCTGTTTTGTAATTCAGTTCAAGTGTAGCGGTTTTTACATTCCCTATATAAGGGATATCTTATGATAAGTGTCTTTTTCTGTGTGAGTTATTTCACTTAGAATCGTCGGACCTAAATCCACTCATCGTGCTGCTACTAGCCTTATGACGTGGATTTCATGGCTGAGGGATATTCCATTGTACATGAGGACCACAACTTCTTTATCCACTTTTCTCTTTCCTAGGATATTTAAGGTGAAATGAAGTGGGGGTTTTTGTCAACAGAGCAGCCCTAAACTTTGGGGTGCCTGTGTCTTGCTGATTTTTAGTTTTCCCAATTTATACGCCCATGAGTGGAAGTGCCCTATGCTCTCCAAGCTGTGTTTTTTAGATGTTTCAGGACCCACCGTACACTTCTCCAGAGTGGCTGTTGGCAATTTACATCCCGCCCATCAGCGTAGCAAGGCTCCCATTTCTCCATGGCCGGTCCTGCATTTCTGGTTTGGACACTTTTTTCCGCATGGCCCTTTTGCCCGCTGGGAAGCGAGACTTCTTTGGAGCGCTGATTTGCCTTTCCAGGTTGCCTGGTTGGCCCAAAAGGGCGTATGCGTGTTTTCCTGAATATATTCAGGAAAACACGCATATGCCCTTCTTGGCCAAGGGCATCATTGTCCACGTTTTGCCGCTTTTCATGTGCTTTCAAGGCGATTCGAATCTACCTCCTGAAATCTGTTTCCTGCAATTCTGCCTTGCTTTCAAATCCTCTTCGTTGCCTTCCCTCAATATATTTGTGGACGAGAGTTATCATTAATAACTGTGCAGGTTTGCGAATTGCAGTGCCCCTGAGCTCCATTTTTCCAGTCGGTTTTTTGGGAGCTGGCCGCAAAAGTGCAGGATGGCTTCAGGCCCTCTTCTGGTTCTGGGGGGCAGGCTGAGCTTGTGGTTAATTCTTCTTCCTGATGGGAAAATAGAGTGACCTGTGCCTGTCCCAACCCCTAGAGCTAGTCGCTCATTGGTTCCCCCTCTTCCCGTTCATCCTCAGGACAAATTGCAACCTGTACGGAACAGGAGGTTAAAGGTGCTGATTCTCCGAGGAGGGAGATGGCTAGTAAAGAGGCTGGAATGGCGAACCCGAGCACAGGAGATGAGAAATGAGGTGCGTTTTAGAAACCTTTCCCGAGCACACGGTGTACCATCTTCTGAGCTTCTCTTGCATGTTTTCGTTGTAGGAAGATGCCCTTGAACCTGGAGATTTGGGACCCATGGTATGGTACCATGCAGTATTATTTTAAAGGATCTGCGTTGGCTCACCCAACCTCATCAAACCTCTCAGCCCCAAGAGTGTCAACCCTATGTCTCAATCAGCTGTGGGTCTAGATATGGTCAATCCAGGTTGCATCACAGCCACTGAATGTATTTTGTAAGAATTTCCCTCTCTTTCACTGTCTTTGTTTCACGGGTTTTGAAAAGTAATTTATTTTTATAATGGGGTTTAGCTGCTTTTCACGGCTGTGTTTATGCCGCTTTACACCCCCTTGACTCACTTACAGAGAGATATCAATACATAGGTTTGAAGATTCTTACTAGTCAGATATATTCTTGTGCGGTGAATAGGGGGTGTTGAGTCCAGTTCACTGAAAAAGGAATAGGTCTTGTCTCTTACATATTGGGTTTATGGAACGGTATCTGAGCTAATTTGAAACCCTTGTTTTATGCATCACCCCACCTCACCTTTCCCGTTCAGCAGCCATAGTGTGTTTCCTAAACGTGTGACTCTGTTCTGTTTTGTAATTCAGTTCAAGTGTAGCGGTTTTTACATTCCCTCTAGAAGTGATATCTTATGATAAGTGTCTTTTTCTGTGTGACTTATTTCACTTAGAATCGTCGTACCTAAATCCACTCATCGTGCTGCTCCTAGCCTTATGACGTTGATTTCATGGCTGAGTGATATTCCATTGTACATGAGGACCAAAACTTCTTTATCCATTTTTCTCTTTCCTAGGATATTTAAGGTGTAATGAAGTGGGGGTTTTTGCCACAGAGCAGCCCTAAACTTTGGGGTGCCTGTGTCTTGCTGATTTTTAGTTTCCCAATTTATACGCCCATGTGTGGAAGTGCCCTATGCTCTCCATGCTGTGTTTTTTAGATGTTTCGGGACCCACCGTACACTTCTCCAGAGTGGCTGTTGGAAATTTACATCCCACCCATCAGCGTAGCAAGGCTCCCATTTCTCCATGGCCGGTCCTGCATTTCTGGTTTGGACACTTTTTTCCGCATGGCCCTTTTGCCCGCTGGGAAGCGAGACTTCTTTGGAGCGCTGATTGGCCTTTCCAGGTTGCTTGGTTGGCCAAAAAGGGCGTATGCGTTTTTTCCTGAATATATTCAGGAAAAAACTCATACGCCCTTTTTGGCCAAGGGCATCACTGTCCACCTTTTGCCTCTTTTCTTGGGCTTTCAAGGCGATTCGAATCTACCTCCTGAAATCTGTTTCCTGCAATTCTGCCTTGCTTTCAAATCCTCTTCGTTGCCTTCCCTCAATATATTTGTGCGCGAGAGTTATCATTTATAACTCTGCAGGTTTGTGAATTGCAGTGCCCCTGAGCTCCATTTTTCAACTCGCTTTTTTGGGAGCTGGCCGCAAAAGCGCAGGATTGCTTCAGGCCCTCTTCTGGTTCTGGGGGGCAGGCTGAGCTTGTGGTTAATTCTTCTTCCTGATGGGAAAATAGAGTGACCTGTGCCTGTCCCAACACCTAGAGCTAGTCTCTCATTGGATCGCCCTCTTCCCGTTCATCCTCAGGACAAATTGCAACCTGTACGGAACAGGAGGTTAAAGGTGCTGATTCTCCAAGGAGGGAGATGGCTAGTAAAGCGGCTGGAATGGCGAACCCGAGCACAAGGAGATGAGAAATGAGGTGCGTTTTAGAAACCTTTCCCGATCACACGGTGTACCATCTTCTGGGCTTCTCATGCATGTTTTCGATGTAGGAAGATGCCCTTGAACCTGGAGATTTGGGACCCATGGGATGGGTACCATGCAGTATTACTTTAAAGGGTCTGCGTTGGCTCACCCAACCTCACCAAACCTCTCAGCCCCAAGAGTGTCCACCCTTATGTCTCAATCAGCTGTGGGTCTAGATATGGTCAATCCAGGTTGCATCACAGCCCCTGAACGAAATGTGTAAGAATTTCTCTCTCTTTCACTGTCTTTGTTTCACGGGTTTTGAAAAGTAATTTATTTTTATAATGGGGTTTAGCTGCTTTTCTCGGCTGTGTTTATGCCGCTTTACACCCCCTTGACTCACTTACAGAGAGATATCAATACATAGGTTTGAAGATTCTTACTAGTCAGATATATTCTTGTGTGGTGAATAGGGGGTGTTGAGTCCAGTTCACTGAGCAAGGAGTAGGTCTTGTCTATTACATCTTGGGTTTATTGAACGGTATCTGAGCTAATTTGAAACACTTGTTTTATGCATCACCCCACCTCACCTTTCCCGTTCAGCAGCCATAGTGTGTTTCCTAAACGTGTGACTCTGTTCTGTTTTGCAATTCAGTTCAAGTGTAGCGGTTTTTACATTCCCTCTATAAGTGATATCTTATGATAAGTGTCTTTTTCTGTGTGACTTATTTCACTTAGAATCGTCGGACCTAAATCCACTCATCGTGCTGCTACTAGCCTTATGACGTTGATTTCATGGCTGAGTGATATTCCGTTGTACATGAGGACCTCAACTTCTTTATCCATTTTTCTATTTCCTAGGATATTTAAGGTGTAATGAAGTGGGGGTTCTTGTCAACAGAGCAGCCCTAAACATTGGGGTGCCTGTGTCTTGCTGATTTTTAGTTTCCCAATTTATACTCCCATGAGTGGAAGTGCCCTATGCTCTCCAAGCTGTGTTTTTTAGATGTTTCAGGACCCACCGTACACTTCTCCAGAGTGGCTGTTGGCAATTTACATCCCGCCCATCAGCGTAGCAAGGCTCCCATTTCTCCATGGCCGGTCCTGCATTTCTGGTTTGGACACTTTTTTCCGCATGGCCCTTTTGCCCGCTGGGAAGCGAGACTTCTTTGGAGCGCTGATTTGCATTTCCAGTTTGCTTGGTTGGCCAAAAAGGGCGTACGCGTTTTTTCCTGAATATATTCAGGAAAAAACGCATACACCCTTTTTGGCCAAGGGCATCACTGTCCACCTTCTGCCTCTTTTCTTGGGCTTTCAAGGCGATTCGAATCTGCCTCCTGAAATCTGTTTCCTGCAATTCTGCCTTGCTTTCAAATCCTCTTCGTTGCCTTCCCTCAATATATTTGTGGACGAGAGTTATCATTTATAACTCTGCAGGTTTGTGAATTGCAGTGCCCCTGAGCTCCATTTTACAACGCGATTTTTTGGGAGCTGGCCGCAAAAGTGCAGGATTGCTTCAGGCCCTCTTCTGGTTCTGGGGAGCAGGCTGAGCTTGTGGTTAATTCTTCTTCCTGATGGGAAAATAGAGTGACCTGTGCTTGTCCCAACACCTAGAGCTAGTCTCTCATTGGTTCGCCCTCTTCCCGTTCATCCTCAGGACAAATTGCAACCTGTACGGAACAGGAGGTTAAAGGTGCTGATTCTCCAAGGAGGGAGATGGCTAGTAAAGCGGCTGGAATGGCGAACCCGAGCACAAGGAGATGAGAAATGAGGTGCGTTTTAGAAACCTTTCCCGATCACACGGTGTACCATCTTCTGGGCTTCTCATGCATGTTTTCGATGTAGGAAGATGCCCTTGAACCTGGAGATTTGGGACCCATGGGATGGGTACCATGCAGTATTACTTTAAAGGGTCTGCGTTGGCTCACCCAACCTCACCAAACCTCTCAGCCCCAAGAGTGTCCACCCTTATGTCTCAATCAGCTGTGGGTCTAGATATGGTCAATCCAGGTTGCATCACAGCCCCTGAACGAAATGTGTAAGAATTTCTCTCTCTTTCACTGTCTTTGTTTCACGGGTTTTGAAAAGTAATTTATTTTTATAATGGGGTTTAGCTGCTTTTCACGGCTGTGTTTATGCCGCTTTACACCCCCTTGACTCACTTACAGAGAGATATCAATACATAGGTTTGAAGATTCTTACTAGTCAGATATAATCTTGTGTGGTGAATAGGGGGTTTTGAGTCCAGTTCACTGAGCAAGGAGTAGGTCTTGTCTACAACATATTGGGTTTATGGAACGGTATCTGATCTAATTTGAAACCCTTGTTTTATGCATCACCCCAGCTCACCTTTCCCGTTCAGCAGCCATAGTGTGTTTTCTAAACGTGTGACTCTGTTCTGTTTTGTAATTCAGTTCAAGTGTAGCGGTTTTTACATTCCCTATATAAGGGATATCTTATGATAAGTGTCTTTTTCTGTGTGAGTTATTTCACTTAGAATCGTCGGACCTAAATCCACTCATCGTGCTGCTACTAGCCTTATGACGTGGATTTCATGGCTGAGGGATATTCCATTGTACATGAGGACCACAACTTCTTTATCCACTTTTCTCTTTCCTAGGATATTTAAGGTGAAATGAAGTGGGGGTTTTTGTCAACAGAGCAGCCCTAAACTTTGGGGTGCCTGTGTCTTGCTGATTTTTAGTTTTCCCAATTTATACGCCCATGAGTGGAAGTGCCCTATGCTCTCCAAGCTGTGTTTTTTAGATGTTTCAGGACCCACCGTACACTTCTCCAGAGTGGCTGTTGGCAATTTACATCCCGCCCATCAGCGTAGCAAGGCTCCCATTTCTCCATGGCCGGTCCTGCATTTCTGGTTTGGACACTTTTTTCCGCATGGCCCTTTTGCCCGCTGGGAAGCGAGACTTCTTTGGAGCGCTGATTTGCCTTTCCAGGTTGCCTAGTTGGCCCAAAAGGGCGTATGCGTGTTTTCCTGAATATATTCAGGAAAACACGCATATGCCCTTCTTGGCCAAGGGCATCATTGTCCACGTTTTGCCGCTTTTCATGTGCTTTCAAGGCGATTCGAATCTACCTCCTGAAATCTGTTTCCTGCAATTCTGCCTTGCTTTCAAATCCTCTTCGTTGCCTTCCCTCAATATATTTGTGGACGAGAGTTATCATTAATAACTCTGCAGGTTTGCGAATTGCAGTGCGCCTGAGCTCCATTTTTCCAGTCGGTTTTTTGGGAGCTGGCCGCAAAAGTGCAGGATGGCTTCAGGCCCTCTTCTGGTTCTGGGGGGCAGGCTGAGCTTGTGGTTAATTCTTCTTCCTGATGGGAAAATAGAGTGACCTGTGCCTGTCCCAACCCCTAGAGCTAGTCGCTCATTGGTTCCCCCTCTTCCCGTTCATCCTCAGGACAAATTGCAACCTGTACGGAACAGGAGGTTAAAGGTGCTGATTCTCCGAGGAGGGAGATGGCTAGTAAAGAGGCTGGAATGGCGAACCCGAGCACAGGAGATGAGAAATGAGGTGCGTTTTAGAAACCTTTCCCGAGCACACGGTGTACCATCTTCTGAGCTTCTCTTGCATGTTTTCGTTGTAGGAAGATGCCCTTGAACCTGGAGATTTGGGACCCATGGTATGGTACCATGCAGTATTATTTTAAAGGATCTGCGTTGGCTCACCCAACCTCATCAAACCTCTCAGCCCCAAGAGTGTCCACCCTATGTCTCAATCAGCTGTGGGTCTAGATATGGTCAATCCAGGTTGCATCACAGCCACTGAATGTATTTTGTAAGAATTTCCCTCTCTTTCACTGTCTTTGTTTCACGGGTTTTGAAAAGTAATTTATTTTTATAATGGGGTTTAGCTGCTTTTCACGGCTGTGTTTATGCCGCTTTACACCCCCTTGACTCACTTACAGAGAGATATCAATACATAGGTTTGAAGATTCTTACTAGTCAGATATATTCTTGTGCGGTGAATAGGGGGTGTTGAGTCCAGTTCACTGAGCAAGGAATAGGTCTTGTCTCTTACATATTGGGTTTATGGAACGGTATCGGAGCTAATTTGAAACCCTTGTTTTATGCATCACCCCACCTCACCTTTCCCGTTCAGCAGCCATAGTGTGTTTCCTAAACGTGTGACTCTGTTCTGTTTTGTAATTCAGTTCAAGTGTAGCGGTTTTTACATTCCCTCTAGAAGTGATATCTTATGATAAGTGTCTTTTTCTGTGTGACTTATTTCACTTAGAATCGTCGTACCTAAATCCACTCATCGTGCTGCTCCTAGCCTTATGACGTTGATTTCATGGCTGAGTGATATTCCATTGTACATGAGGACCACAACTTCTTTATCCATTTTTCTCTTTCCTAGGATATTTAAGGTGTAATGAAGTGGGGGTTTTTGCCACAGAGCAGCCCTAAACTTTGGGGTGCCTGTGTCTTGCTGATTTTTAGTTTCCCAATTTATACGCCTATGTGTGGAAGTGCCCTATGCTCTCCATGCTGTGTTTTTTAGATGTTTCAGGACCCACCGTACACTTCTCCAGAGTGGCTGTTGGAAATTTACATCCCACCCATCAGCGTAGCAAGGCTCCCATTTCTCCATGGCCGGTCCTGCATTTCTGGTTTGGACACTTTTTTCCGCATGGCCCTTTTGCCCGCTGGGAAGCGAGACTTCTTTGGAGCGCTGATTGGCCTTTCCAGGTTGCTTGGTTGGCCAAAAAGGGCGTATGCGTTTTTTCCTGAATATATTCAGGAAAAAACTCATACGCCCTTTTTGGCCAAGGGCATCACTGTCCACCTTTTGCCTCTTTTCTTGGGCTTTCAAGGCGATTCGAATCTACCTCCTGAAATCTGTTTCCTGCAATTCTGCCTTGCTTTCAAATCCTCTTCGTTGCCTTCCCTCAATATATTTGTGCACGAGAGTTATCATTTATAACTCTGCAGGTTTGTGAATTGCAGTGCCCCTGAGCTCCATTTTTCAACTCGCTTTTTTGGGAGCTGGCCGCAAAAGCGCAGGATTGCTTCAGGCCCTCTTCTGGTTCTGGGGGGCAGGCTGAGCTTGTGGTTAATTCTTCTTCCTGATGGGAAAATAGAGTGACCTGTGCCTGTCCCAACACCTAGAGCTAGTCTCTCATTGGATCGCCCTCTTCCCGTTCATCCTCAGGACAAATTGCAACCTGTACGGAACAGGAGGTTAAAGGTGCTGATTCTCCAAGGAGGGAGATGGCTAGTAAAGCGGCTGGAATGGCGAACCCGAGCACAAGGAGATGAGAAATGAGGTGCGTTTTAGAAACCTTTCCCGATCACACGGTGTACCATCTTCTGGGCTTCTCATGCATGTTTTCGATGTAGGAAGATGCCCTTGAACCTGGAGATTTGGGACCCATGGGATGGGTACCATGCAGTATTACTTTAAAGGGTCTGCGTTGGCTCACCCAACCTCACCAAACCTCTCAGCCCCAAGAGTGTCCACCCTTATGTCTCAATCAGCTGTGGGTCTAGATATGGTCAATCCAGGTTGCATCACAGCCCCTGAACGAAATGTGTAAGAATTTCTCTCTCTTTCACTGTCTTTGTTTCACGGGTTTTGAAAAGTAATTTATTTTTATAATGGGGTTTAGCTGCTTTTCACGGCTGTGTTTATGCCGCTTTACACCCCCTTGACTCACTTACAGAGAGATATCAATACATAGGTTTGAAGATTCTTACTAGTCAGATATAATCTTGTGTGGTGAATAGGGGGTTTTGAGTCCAGTTCACTGAGCAAGGAGTAGGTCTTGTCTACAACATATTGGGTTTATGGAACGGTATCTGATCTAATTTGAAACCCTTGTTTTATGCATCACCCCAGCTCACCTTTCCCGTTCAGCAGCCATAGTGTGTTTTCTAAACGTGTGACTCTGTTCTGTTTTGTAATTCAGTTCAAGTGTAGCGGTTTTTACATTCCCTATATAAGGGATATCTTATGATAAGTGTCTTTTTCTGTGTGAGTTATTTCACTTAGAATCGTCGGACCTAAATCCACTCATCGTGCTGCTACTAGCCTTATGACGTGGATTTCATGGCTGAGGGATATTCCATTGTACATGAGGACCACAACTTCTTTATCCACTTTTCTCTTTCCTAGGATATTTAAGGTGAAATGAAGTGGGGGTTTTTGTCAACAGAGCAGCCCTAAACTTTGGGGTGCCTGTGTCTTGCTGATTTTTAGTTTTCCCAATTTATACGCCCATGAGTGGAAGTGCCCTATGCTCTCCAAGCTGTGTTTTTTAGATGTTTCAGGACCCACCGTACACTTCTCCAGAGTGGCTGTTGGCAATTTACATCCCGCCCATCAGCGTAGCAAGGCTCCCATTTCTCCATGGCCGGTCCTGCATTTCTGGTTTGGACACTTTTTTCCGCATGGCCCTTTTGCCCGCTGGGAAGCGAGACTTCTTTGGAGCGCTGATTTGCCTTTCCAGGTTGCCTAGTTGGCCCAAAAGGGCGTATGCGTGTTTTCCTGAATATATTCAGGAAAACACGCATATGCCCTTCTTGGCCAAGGGCATCATTGTCCACGTTTTGCCGCTTTTCATGTGCTTTCAAGGCGATTCGAATCTACCTCCTGAAATCTGTTTCCTGCAATTCTGCCTTGCTTTCAAATCCTCTTCGTTGCCTTCCCTCAATATATTTGTGGACGAGAGTTATCATTAATAACTCTGCAGGTTTGCGAATTGCAGTGCGCCTGAGCTCCATTTTTCCAGTCGGTTTTTTGGGAGCTGGCCGCAAAAGTGCAGGATGGCTTCAGGCCCTCTTCTGGTTCTGGGGGGCAGGCTGAGCTTGTGGTTAATTCTTCTTCCTGATGGGAAAATAGAGTGACCTGTGCCTGTCCCAACCCCTAGAGCTAGTCGCTCATTGGTTCCCCCTCTTCCCGTTCATCCTCAGGACAAATTGCAACCTGTACGGAACAGGAGGTTAAAGGTGCTGATTCTCCGAGGAGGGAGATGGCTAGTAAAGAGGCTGGAATGGCGAACCCGAGCACAGGAGATGAGAAATGAGGTGCGTTTTAGAAACCTTTCCCGAGCACACGGTGTACCATCTTCTGAGCTTCTCTTGCATGTTTTCGTTGTAGGAAGATGCCCTTGAACCTGGAGATTTGGGACCCATGGTATGGTACCATGCAGTATTATTTTAAAGGATCTGCGTTGGCTCACCCAACCTCATCAAACCTCTCAGCCCCAAGAGTGTCCACCCTATGTCTCAATCAGCTGTGGGTCTAGATATGGTCAATCCAGGTTGCATCACAGCCACTGAATGTATTTTGTAAGAATTTCCCTCTCTTTCACTGTCTTTGTTTCACGGGTTTTGAAAAGTAATTTATTTTTATAATGGGGTTTAGCTGCTTTTCACGGCTGTGTTTATGCCGCTTTACACCCCCTTGACTCACTTACAGAGAGATATCAATACATAGGTTTGAAGATTCTTACTAGTCAGATATATTCTTGTGCGGTGAATAGGGGGTGTTGAGTCCAGTTCACTGAGCAAGGAATAGGTCTTGTCTCTTACATATTGGGTTTATGGAACGGTATCGGAGCTAATTTGAAACCCTTGTTTTATGCATCACCCCACCTCACCTTTCCCGTTCAGCAGCCATAGTGTGTTTCCTAAACGTGTGACTCTGTTCTGTTTTGTAATTCAGTTCAAGTGTAGCGGTTTTTACATTCCCTCTAGAAGTGATATCTTATGATAAGTGTCTTTTTCTGTGTGACTTATTTCACTTAGAATCGTCGTACCTAAATCCACTCATCGTGCTGCTCCTAGCCTTATGACGTTGATTTCATGGCTGAGTGATATTCCATTGTACATGAGGACCACAACTTCTTTATCCATTTTTCTCTTTCCTAGGATATTTAAGGTGTAATGAAGTGGGGGTTTTTGCCACAGAGCAGCCCTAAACTTTGGGGTGCCTGTGTCTTGCTGATTTTTAGTTTCCCAATTTATACGCCTATGTGTGGAAGTGCCCTATGCTCTCCATGCTGTGTTTTTTAGATGTTTCAGGACCCACCGTACACTTCTCCAGAGTGGCTGTTGGAAATTTACATCCCACCCATCAGCGTAGCAAGGCTCCCATTTCTCCATGGCCGGTCCTGCATTTCTGGTTTGGACACTTTTTTCCGCATGGCCCTTTTGCCCGCTGGGAAGCGAGACTTCTTTGGAGCGCTGATTGGCCTTTCCAGGTTGCTTGGTTGGCCAAAAAGGGCGTATGCGTTTTTTCCTGAATATATTCAGGAAAAAACTCATACGCCCTTTTTGGCCAAGGGCATCACTGTCCACCTTTTGCCTCTTTTCTTGGGCTTTCAAGGCGATTCGAATCTACCTCCTGAAATCTGTTTCCTGCAATTCTGCCTTGCTTTCAAATCCTCTTCGTTGCCTTCCCTCAATATATTTGTGCACGAGAGTTATCATTTATAACTCTGCAGGTTTGTGAATTGCAGTGCCCCTGAGCTCCATTTTTCAACTCGCTTTTTTGGGAGCTGGCCGCAAAAGCGCAGGATTGCTTCAGGCCCTCTTCTGGTTCTGGGGGGCAGGCTGAGCTTGTGGTTAATTCTTCTTCCTGATGGGAAAATAGAGTGACCTGTGCCTGTCCCAACACCTAGAGCTAGTCTCTCATTGGATCGCCCTCTTCCCGTTCATCCTCAGGACAAATTGCAACCTGTACGGAACAGGAGGTTAAAGGTGCTGATTCTCCAAGGAGGGAGATGGCTAGTAAAGCGGCTGGAATGGCGAACCCGAGCACAAGGAGATGAGAAATGAGGTGCGTTTTAGAAACCTTTCCCGATCACACGGTGTACCATCTTCTGGGCTTCTCATGCATGTTTTCGATGTAGGAAGATGCCCTTGAACCTGGAGATTTGGGACCCATGGGATGGGTACCATGCAGTATTACTTTAAAGGGTCTGCGTTGGCTCACCCAACCTCACCAAACCTCTCAGCCCCAAGAGTGTCCACCCTTATGTCTCAATCAGCTGTGGGTCTAGATATGGTCAATCCAGGTTGCATCACAGCCCCTGAACGAAATGTGTAAGAATTTCTCTCTCTTTCACTGTCTTTGTTTCACGGGTTTTGAAAAGTAATTTATTTTTATAATGGGGTTTAGCTGCTTTTCTCGGCTGTGTTTATGCCGCTTTACACCCCCTTGACTCACTTACAGAGAGATATCAATACATAGGTTTGAAGATTCTTACTAGTCAGATATATTCTTGTGTGGTGAATAGGGGGTGTTGAGTCCAGTTCACTGAGCAAGGAGTAGGTCTTGTCTATTACATCTTGGGTTTATTGAACGGTATCTGAGCTAATTTGAAACACTTGTTTTATGCATCACCCCACCTCACCTTTCCCGTTCAGCAGCCATAGTGTGTTTCCTAAACGTGTGACTCTGTTCTGTTTTGCAATTCAGTTCAAGTGTAGCGGTTTTTACATTCCCTCTATAAGTGATATCTTATGATAAGTGTCTTTTTCTGTGTGACTTATTTCACTTAGAATCGTCGGACCTAAATCCACTCATCGTGCTGCTACTAGCCTTATGACGTTGATTTCATGGCTGAGTGATATTCCGTTGTACATGAGGACCTCAACTTCTTTATCCATTTTTCTATTTCCTAGGATATTTAAGGTGTAATGAAGTGGGGGTTCTTGTCAACAGAGCAGCCCTAAACATTGGGGTGCCTGTGTCTTGCTGATTTTTAGTTTCCCAATTTATACTCCCATGAGTGGAAGTGCCCTATGCTCTCCAAGCTGTGTTTTTTAGATGTTTCAGGACCCACCGTACACTTCTCCAGAGTGGCTGTTGGCAATTTACATCCCGCCCATCAGCGTAGCAAGGCTCCCATTTCTCCATGGCCGGTCCTGCATTTCTGGTTTGGACACTTTTTTCCGCATGGCCCTTTTGCCCGCTGGGAAGCGAGACTTCTTTGGAGCGCTGATTTGCATTTCCAGTTTGCTTGGTTGGCCAAAAAGGGCGTACGCGTTTTTTCCTGAATATATTCAGGAAAAAACGCATACACCCTTTTTGGCCAAGGGCATCACTGTCCACCTTCTGCCTCTTTTCTTGGGCTTTCAAGGCGATTCGAATCTGCCTCCTGAAATCTGTTTCCTGCAATTCTGCCTTGCTTTCAAATCCTCTTCGTTGCCTTCCCTCAATATATTTGTGGACGAGAGTTATCATTTATAACTCTGCAGGTTTGTGAATTGCAGTGCCCCTGAGCTCCATTTTACAACGCGATTTTTTGGGAGCTGGCCGCAAAAGTGCAGGATTGCTTCAGGCCCTCTTCTGGTTCTGGGGAGCAGGCTGAGCTTGTGGTTAATTCTTCTTCCTGATGGGAAAATAGAGTGACCTGTGCTTGTCCCAACACCTAGAGCTAGTCTCTCATTGGTTCGCCCTCTTCCCGTTCATCCTCAGGACAAATTGCAACCTGTACGGAACAGGAGGTTAAAGGTGCTGATTCTCCAAGGAGGGAGATGGCTAGTAAAGCGGCTGGAATGGCGAACCCGAGCACAAGGAGATGAGAAATGAGGTGCGTTTTAGAAACCTTTCCCGATCACACGGTGTACCATCTTCTGGGCTTCTCATGCATGTTTTCGATGTAGGAAGATGCCCTTGAACCTGGAGATTTGGGACCCATGGGATGGGTACCATGCAGTATTACTTTAAAGGGTCTGCGTTGGCTCACCCAACCTCACCAAACCTCTCAGCCCCAAGAGTGTCCACCCTTATGTCTCAATCAGCTGTGGGTCTAGATATGGTCAATCCAGGTTGCATCACAGCCCCTGAACGAAATGTGTAAGAATTTCTCTCTCTTTCACTGTCTTTGTTTCACGGGTTTTGAAAAGTAATTTATTTTTATAATGGGGTTTAGCTGCTTTTCACGGCTGTGTTTATGCCGCTTTACACCCCCTTGACTCACTTACAGAGAGATATCAATACATAGGTTTGAAGATTCTTACTAGTCAGATATAATCTTGTGTGGTGAATAGGGGGTTTTGAGTCCAGTTCACTGAGCAAGGAGTAGGTCTTGTCTACAACATATTGGGTTTATGGAACGGTATCTGATCTAATTTGAAACCCTTGTTTTATGCATCACCCCAGCTCACCTTTCCCGTTCAGCAGCCATAGTGTGTTTTCTAAACGTGTGACTCTGTTCTGTTTTGTAATTCAGTTCAAGTGTAGCGGTTTTTACATTCCCTATATAAGGGATATCTTATGATAAGTGTCTTTTTCTGTGTGAGTTATTTCACTTAGAATCGTCGGACCTAAATCCACTCATCGTGCTGCTACTAGCCTTATGACGTGGATTTCATGGCTGAGGGATATTCCATTGTACATGAGGACCACAACTTCTTTATCCACTTTTCTCTTTCCTAGGATATTTAAGGTGAAATGAAGTGGGGGTTTTTGTCAACAGAGCAGCCCTAAACTTTGGGGTGCCTGTGTCTTGCTGATTTTTAGTTTTCCCAATTTATACGCCCATGAGTGGAAGTGCCCTATGCTCTCCAAGCTGTGTTTTTTAGATGTTTCAGGACCCACCGTACACTTCTCCAGAGTGGCTGTTGGCAATTTACATCCCGCCCATCAGCGTAGCAAGGCTCCCATTTCTCCATGGCCGGTCCTGCATTTCTGGTTTGGACACTTTTTTCCGCATGGCCCTTTTGCCCGCTGGGAAGCGAGACTTCTTTGGAGCGCTGATTTGCCTTTCCAGGTTGCCTGGTTGGCCCAAAAGGGCGTATGCGTGTTTTCCTGAATATATTCAGGAAAACACGCATATGCCCTTCTTGGCCAAGGGCATCATTGTCCACGTTTTGCCGCTTTTCATGTGCTTTCAAGGCGATTCGAATCTACCTCCTGAAATCTGTTTCCTGCAATTCTGCCTTGCTTTCAAATCCTCTTCGTTGCCTTCCCTCAATATATTTGTGGACGAGAGTTATCATTAATAACTGTGCAGGTTTGCGAATTGCAGTGCCCCTGAGCTCCATTTTTCCAGTCGGTTTTTTGGGAGCTGGCCGCAAAAGTGCAGGATGGCTTCAGGCCCTCTTCTGGTTCTGGGGGGCAGGCTGAGCTTGTGGTTAATTCTTCTTCCTGATGGGAAAATAGAGTGACCTGTGCCTGTCCCAACCCCTAGAGCTAGTCGCTCATTGGTTCCCCCTCTTCCCGTTCATCCTCAGGACAAATTGCAACCTGTACGGAACAGGAGGTTAAAGGTGCTGATTCTCCGAGGAGGGAGATGGCTAGTAAAGAGGCTGGAATGGCGAACCCGAGCACAGGAGATGAGAAATGAGGTGCGTTTTAGAAACCTTTCCCGAGCACACGGTGTACCATCTTCTGAGCTTCTCTTGCATGTTTTCGTTGTAGGAAGATGCCCTTGAACCTGGAGATTTGGGACCCATGGTATGGTACCATGCAGTATTATTTTAAAGGATCTGCGTTGGCTCACCCAACCTCATCAAACCTCTCAGCCCCAAGAGTGTCAACCCTATGTCTCAATCAGCTGTGGGTCTAGATATGGTCAATCCAGGTTGCATCACAGCCACTGAATGTATTTTGTAAGAATTTCCCTCTCTTTCACTGTCTTTGTTTCACGGGTTTTGAAAAGTAATTTATTTTTATAATGGGGTTTAGCTGCTTTTCACGGCTGTGTTTATGCCGCTTTACACCCCCTTGACTCACTTACAGAGAGATATCAATACATAGGTTTGAAGATTCTTACTAGTCAGATATATTCTTGTGCGGTGAATAGGGGGTGTTGAGTCCAGTTCACTGAAAAAGGAATAGGTCTTGTCTCTTACATATTGGGTTTATGGAACGGTATCTGAGCTAATTTGAAACCCTTGTTTTATGCATCACCCCACCTCACCTTTCCCGTTCAGCAGCCATAGTGTGTTTCCTAAACGTGTGACTCTGTTCTGTTTTGTAATTCAGTTCAAGTGTAGCGGTTTTTACATTCCCTCTAGAAGTGATATCTTATGATAAGTGTCTTTTTCTGTGTGACTTATTTCACTTAGAATCGTCGTACCTAAATCCACTCATCGTGCTGCTCCTAGCCTTATGACGTTGATTTCATGGCTGAGTGATATTCCATTGTACATGAGGACCAAAACTTCTTTATCCATTTTTCTCTTTCCTAGGATATTTAAGGTGTAATGAAGTGGGGGTTTTTGCCACAGAGCAGCCCTAAACTTTGGGGTGCCTGTGTCTTGCTGATTTTTAGTTTCCCAATTTATACGCCCATGTGTGGAAGTGCCCTATGCTCTCCATGCTGTGTTTTTTAGATGTTTCGGGACCCACCGTACACTTCTCCAGAGTGGCTGTTGGAAATTTACATCCCACCCATCAGCGTAGCAAGGCTCCCATTTCTCCATGGCCGGTCCTGCATTTCTGGTTTGGACACTTTTTTCCGCATGGCCCTTTTGCCCGCTGGGAAGCGAGACTTCTTTGGAGCGCTGATTGGCCTTTCCAGGTTGCTTGGTTGGCCAAAAAGGGCGTATGCGTTTTTTCCTGAATATATTCAGGAAAAAACTCATACGCCCTTTTTGGCCAAGGGCATCACTGTCCACCTTTTGCCTCTTTTCTTGGGCTTTCAAGGCGATTCGAATCTACCTCCTGAAATCTGTTTCCTGCAATTCTGCCTTGCTTTCAAATCCTCTTCGTTGCCTTCCCTCAATATATTTGTGCGCGAGAGTTATCATTTATAACTCTGCAGGTTTGTGAATTGCAGTGCCCCTGAGCTCCATTTTTCAACTCGCTTTTTTGGGAGCTGGCCGCAAAAGCGCAGGATTGCTTCAGGCCCTCTTCTGGTTCTGGGGGGCAGGCTGAGCTTGTGGTTAATTCTTCTTCCTGATGGGAAAATAGAGTGACCTGTGCCTGTCCCAACACCTAGAGCTAGTCTCTCATTGGATCGCCCTCTTCCCGTTCATCCTCAGGACAAATTGCAACCTGTACGGAACAGGAGGTTAAAGGTGCTGATTCTCCAAGGAGGGAGATGGCTAGTAAAGCGGCTGGAATGGCGAACCCGAGCACAAGGAGATGAGAAATGAGGTGCGTTTTAGAAACCTTTCCCGATCACACGGTGTACCATCTTCTGGGCTTCTCATGCATGTTTTCGATGTAGGAAGATGCCCTTGAACCTGGAGATTTGGGACCCATGGGATGGGTACCATGCAGTATTACTTTAAAGGGTCTGCGTTGGCTCACCCAACCTCACCAAACCTCTCAGCCCCAAGAGTGTCCACCCTTATGTCTCAATCAGCTGTGGGTCTAGATATGGTCAATCCAGGTTGCATCACAGCCCCTGAACGAAATGTGTAAGAATTTCTCTCTCTTTCACTGTCTTTGTTTCACGGGTTTTGAAAAGTAATTTATTTTTATAATGGGGTTTAGCTGCTTTTCTCGGCTGTGTTTATGCCGCTTTACACCCCCTTGACTCACTTACAGAGAGATATCAATACATAGGTTTGAAGATTCTTACTAGTCAGATATATTCTTGTGTGGTGAATAGGGGGTGTTGAGTCCAGTTCACTGAGCAAGGAGTAGGTCTTGTCTATTACATCTTGGGTTTATTGAACGGTATCTGAGCTAATTTGAAACACTTGTTTTATGCATCACCCCACCTCACCTTTCCCGTTCAGCAGCCATAGTGTGTTTCCTAAACGTGTGACTCTGTTCTGTTTTGCAATTCAGTTCAAGTGTAGCGGTTTTTACATTCCCTCTATAAGTGATATCTTATGATAAGTGTCTTTTTCTGTGTGACTTATTTCACTTAGAATCGTCGGACCTAAATCCACTCATCGTGCTGCTACTAGCCTTATGACGTTGATTTCATGGCTGAGTGATATTCCGTTGTACATGAGGACCTCAACTTCTTTATCCATTTTTCTATTTCCTAGGATATTTAAGGTGTAATGAAGTGGGGGTTCTTGTCAACAGAGCAGCCCTAAACATTGGGGTGCCTGTGTCTTGCTGATTTTTAGTTTCCCAATTTATACTCCCATGAGTGGAAGTGCCCTATGCTCTCCAAGCTGTGTTTTTTAGATGTTTCAGGACCCACCGTACACTTCTCCAGAGTGGCTGTTGGCAATTTACATCCCGCCCATCAGCGTAGCAAGGCTCCCATTTCTCCATGGCCGGTCCTGCATTTCTGGTTTGGACACTTTTTTCCGCATGGCCCTTTTGCCCGCTGGGAAGCGAGACTTCTTTGGAGCGCTGATTTGCATTTCCAGTTTGCTTGGTTGGCCAAAAAGGGCGTACGCGTTTTTTCCTGAATATATTCAGGAAAAAACGCATACACCCTTTTTGGCCAAGGGCATCACTGTCCACCTTCTGCCTCTTTTCTTGGGCTTTCAAGGCGATTCGAATCTGCCTCCTGAAATCTGTTTCCTGCAATTCTGCCTTGCTTTCAAATCCTCTTCGTTGCCTTCCCTCAATATATTTGTGGACGAGAGTTATCATTTATAACTCTGCAGGTTTGTGAATTGCAGTGCCCCTGAGCTCCATTTTACAACGCGATTTTTTGGGAGCTGGCCGCAAAAGTGCAGGATTGCTTCAGGCCCTCTTCTGGTTCTGGGGAGCAGGCTGAGCTTGTGGTTAATTCTTCTTCCTGATGGGAAAATAGAGTGACCTGTGCTTGTCCCAACACCTAGAGCTAGTCTCTCATTGGTTCGCCCTCTTCCCGTTCATCCTCAGGACAAATTGCAACCTGTACGGAACAGGAGGTTAAAGGTGCTGATTCTCCAAGGAGGGAGATGGCTAGTAAAGCGGCTGGAATGGCGAACCCGAGCACAAGGAGATGAGAAATGAGGTGCGTTTTAGAAACCTTTCCCGATCACACGGTGTACCATCTTCTGGGCTTCTCATGCATGTTTTCGATGTAGGAAGATGCCCTTGAACCTGGAGATTTGGGACCCATGGGATGGGTACCATGCAGTATTACTTTAAAGGGTCTGCGTTGGCTCACCCAACCTCACCAAACCTCTCAGCCCCAAGAGTGTCCACCCTTATGTCTCAATCAGCTGTGGGTCTAGATATGGTCAATCCAGGTTGCATCACAGCCCCTGAACGAAATGTGTAAGAATTTCTCTCTCTTTCACTGTCTTTGTTTCACGGGTTTTGAAAAGTAATTTATTTTTATAATGGGGTTTAGCTGCTTTTCACGGCTGTGTTTATGCCGCTTTACACCCCCTTGACTCACTTACAGAGAGATATCAATACATAGGTTTGAAGATTCTTACTAGTCAGATATAATCTTGTGTGGTGAATAGGGGGTTTTGAGTCCAGTTCACTGAGCAAGGAGTAGGTCTTGTCTACAACATATTGGGTTTATGGAACGGTATCTGATCTAATTTGAAACCCTTGTTTTATGCATCACCCCAGCTCACCTTTCCCGTTCAGCAGCCATAGTGTGTTTTCTAAACGTGTGACTCTGTTCTGTTTTGTAATTCAGTTCAAGTGTAGCGGTTTTTACATTCCCTATATAAGGGATATCTTATGATAAGTGTCTTTTTCTGTGTGAGTTATTTCACTTAGAATCGTCGGACCTAAATCCACTCATCGTGCTGCTACTAGCCTTATGACGTGGATTTCATGGCTGAGGGATATTCCATTGTACATGAGGACCACAACTTCTTTATCCACTTTTCTCTTTCCTAGGATATTTAAGGTGAAATGAAGTGGGGGTTTTTGTCAACAGAGCAGCCCTAAACTTTGGGGTGCCTGTGTCTTGCTGATTTTTAGTTTTCCCAATTTATACGCCCATGAGTGGAAGTGCCCTATGCTCTCCAAGCTGTGTTTTTTAGATGTTTCAGGACCCACCGTACACTTCTCCAGAGTGGCTGTTGGCAATTTACATCCCGCCCATCAGCGTAGCAAGGCTCCCATTTCTCCATGGCCGGTCCTGCATTTCTGGTTTGGACACTTTTTTCCGCATGGCCCTTTTGCCCGCTGGGAAGCGAGACTTCTTTGGAGCGCTGATTTGCCTTTCCAGGTTGCCTAGTTGGCCCAAAAGGGCGTATGCGTGTTTTCCTGAATATATTCAGGAAAACACGCATATGCCCTTCTTGGCCAAGGGCATCATTGTCCACGTTTTGCCGCTTTTCATGTGCTTTCAAGGCGATTCGAATCTACCTCCTGAAATCTGTTTCCTGCAATTCTGCCTTGCTTTCAAATCCTCTTCGTTGCCTTCCCTCAATATATTTGTGGACGAGAGTTATCATTAATAACTCTGCAGGTTTGCGAATTGCAGTGCGCCTGAGCTCCATTTTTCCAGTCGGTTTTTTGGGAGCTGGCCGCAAAAGTGCAGGATGGCTTCAGGCCCTCTTCTGGTTCTGGGGGGCAGGCTGAGCTTGTGGTTAATTCTTCTTCCTGATGGGAAAATAGAGTGACCTGTGCCTGTCCCAACCCCTAGAGCTAGTCGCTCATTGGTTCCCCCTCTTCCCGTTCATCCTCAGGACAAATTGCAACCTGTACGGAACAGGAGGTTAAAGGTGCTGATTCTCCGAGGAGGGAGATGGCTAGTAAAGAGGCTGGAATGGCGAACCCGAGCACAGGAGATGAGAAATGAGGTGCGTTTTAGAAACCTTTCCCGAGCACACGGTGTACCATCTTCTGAGCTTCTCTTGCATGTTTTCGTTGTAGGAAGATGCCCTTGAACCTGGAGATTTGGGACCCATGGTATGGTACCATGCAGTATTATTTTAAAGGATCTGCGTTGGCTCACCCAACCTCATCAAACCTCTCAGCCCCAAGAGTGTCCACCCTATGTCTCAATCAGCTGTGGGTCTAGATATGGTCAATCCAGGTTGCATCACAGCCACTGAATGTATTTTGTAAGAATTTCCCTCTCTTTCACTGTCTTTGTTTCACGGGTTTTGAAAAGTAATTTATTTTTATAATGGGGTTTAGCTGCTTTTCACGGCTGTGTTTATGCCGCTTTACACCCCCTTGACTCACTTACAGAGAGATATCAATACATAGGTTTGAAGATTCTTACTAGTCAGATATATTCTTGTGCGGTGAATAGGGGGTGTTGAGTCCAGTTCACTGAGCAAGGAATAGGTCTTGTCTCTTACATATTGGGTTTATGGAACGGTATCGGAGCTAATTTGAAACCCTTGTTTTATGCATCACCCCACCTCACCTTTCCCGTTCAGCAGCCATAGTGTGTTTCCTAAACGTGTGACTCTGTTCTGTTTTGTAATTCAGTTCAAGTGTAGCGGTTTTTACATTCCCTCTAGAAGTGATATCTTATGATAAGTGTCTTTTTCTGTGTGACTTATTTCACTTAGAATCGTCGTACCTAAATCCACTCATCGTGCTGCTCCTAGCCTTATGACGTTGATTTCATGGCTGAGTGATATTCCATTGTACATGAGGACCACAACTTCTTTATCCATTTTTCTCTTTCCTAGGATATTTAAGGTGTAATGAAGTGGGGGTTTTTGCCACAGAGCAGCCCTAAACTTTGGGGTGCCTGTGTCTTGCTGATTTTTAGTTTCCCAATTTATACGCCTATGTGTGGAAATGCCCTATGCTCTCCATGCTGTGTTTTTTAGATGTTTCAGGACCCACCGTACACTTCTCCAGAGTGGCTGTTGGAAATTTACATCCCACCCATCAGCGTAGCAAGGCTCCCATTTCTCCATGGCCGGTCCTGCATTTCTGGTTTGGACACTTTTTTCCGCATGGCCCTTTTGCCCGCTGGGAAGCGAGACTTCTTTGGAGCGCTGATTGGCCTTTCCAGGTTGCTTGGTTGGCCAAAAAGGGCGTATGCGTTTTTTCCTGAATATATTCAGGAAAAAACTCATACGCCCTTTTTGGCCAAGGGCATCACTGTCCACCTTTTGCCTCTTTTCTTGGGCTTTCAAGGCGATTCGAATCTACCTCCTGAAATCTGTTTCCTGCAATTCTGCCTTGCTTTCAAATCCTCTTCGTTGCCTTCCCTCAATATATTTGTGCACGAGAGTTATCATTTATAACTCTGCAGGTTTGTGAATTGCAGTGCCCCTGAGCTCCATTTTTCAACTCGCTTTTTTGGGAGCTGGCCGCAAAAGCGCAGGATTGCTTCAGGCCCTCTTCTGGTTCTGGGGGGCAGGCTGAGCTTGTGGTTAATTCTTCTTCCTGATGGGAAAATAGAGTGACCTGTGCCTGTCCCAACACCTAGAGCTAGTCTCTCATTGGATCGCCCTCTTCCCGTTCATCCTCAGGACAAATTGCAACCTGTACGGAACAGGAGGTTAAAGGTGCTGATTCTCCAAGGAGGGAGATGGCTAGTAAAGCGGCTGGAATGGCGAACCCGAGCACAAGGAGATGAGAAATGAGGTGCGTTTTAGAAACCTTTCCCAATCACACGGTGTACCATCTTCTGGGCTTCTCATGCATGTTTTCGATGTAGGAAGATGCCCTTGAACCTGGAGATTTGGGACCCATGGGATGGGTACCATGCAGTATTACTTTAAAGGGTCTGCGTTGGCTCACCCAACCTCACCAAACCTCTCAGCCCCAAGAGTGTCCACCCTTATGTCTCAATCAGCTGTGGGTCTAGATATGGTCAATCCAGGTTGCATCACAGCCCCTGAACGAAATGTGTAAGAATTTCTCTCTCTTTCACTGTCTTTGTTTCACGGGTTTTGAAAAGTAATTTATTTTTATAATGGGGTTTAGCTGCTTTTCACGGCTGTGTTTATGCCGCTTTACACCCCCTTGACTCACTTACAGAGAGATATCAATACATAGGTTTGAAGATTCTTACTAGTCAGATATAATCTTGTGTGGTGAATAGGGGGTTTTGAGTCCAGTTCACTGAGCAAGGAGTAGGTCTTGTCTACAACATATTGGGTTTATGGAACGGTATCTGATCTAATTTGAAACCCTTGTTTTATGCATCACCCCAGCTCACCTTTCCCGTTCAGCAGCCATAGTGTGTTTTCTAAACGTGTGACTCTGTTCTGTTTTGTAATTCAGTTCAAGTGTAGCGGTTTTTACATTCCCTATATAAGGGATATCTTATGATAAGTGTCTTTTTCTGTGTGAGTTATTTCACTTAGAATCGTCGGACCTAAATCCACTCATCGTGCTGCTACTAGCCTTATGACGTGGATTTCATGGCTGAGGGATATTCCATTGTACATGAGGACCACAACTTCTTTATCCACTTTTCTCTTTCCTAGGATATTTAAGGTGAAATGAAGTGGGGGTTTTTGTCAACAGAGCAGCCCTAAACTTTGGGGTGCCTGTGTCTTGCTGATTTTTAGTTTTCCCAATTTATACGCCCATGAGTGGAAGTGCCCTATGCTCTCCAAGCTGTGTTTTTTAGATGTTTCAGGACCCACCGTACACTTCTCCAGAGTGGCTGTTGGCAATTTACATCCCGCCCATCAGCGTAGCAAGGCTCCCATTTCTCCATGGCCGGTCCTGCATTTCTGGTTTGGACACTTTTTTCCGCATGGCCCTTTTGCCCGCTGGGAAGCGAGACTTCTTTGGAGCGCTGATTTGCCTTTCCAGGTTGCCTAGTTGGCCCAAAAGGGCGTATGCGTGTTTTCCTGAATATATTCAGGAAAACACGCATATGCCCTTCTTGGCCAAGGGCATCATTGTCCACGTTTTGCCGCTTTTCATGTGCTTTCAAGGCGATTCGAATCTACCTCCTGAAATCTGTTTCCTGCAATTCTGCCTTGCTTTCAAATCCTCTTCGTTGCCTTCCCTCAATATATTTGTGGACGAGAGTTATCATTAATAACTCTGCAGGTTTGCGAATTGCAGTGCGCCTGAGCTCCATTTTTCCAGTCGGTTTTTTGGGAGCTGGCCGCAAAAGTGCAGGATGGCTTCAGGCCCTCTTCTGGTTCTGGGGGGCAGGCTGAGCTTGTGGTTAATTCTTCTTCCTGATGGGAAAATAGAGTGACCTGTGCCTGTCCCAACCCCTAGAGCTAGTCGCTCATTGGTTCCCCCTCTTCCCGTTCATCCTCAGGACAAATTGCAACCTGTACGGAACAGGAGGTTAAAGGTGCTGATTCTCCGAGGAGGGAGATGGCTAGTAAAGAGGCTGGAATGGCGAACCCGAGCACAGGAGATGAGAAATGAGGTGCGTTTTAGAAACCTTTCCCGAGCACACGGTGTACCATCTTCTGAGCTTCTCTTGCATGTTTTCGTTGTAGGAAGATGCCCTTGAACCTGGAGATTTGGGACCCATGGTATGGTACCATGCAGTATTATTTTAAAGGATCTGCGTTGGCTCACCCAACCTCATCAAACCTCTCAGCCCCAAGAGTGTCCACCCTATGTCTCAATCAGCTGTGGGTCTAGATATGGTCAATCCAGGTTGCATCACAGCCACTGAATGTATTTTGTAAGAATTTCCCTCTCTTTCACTGTCTTTGTTTCACGGGTTTTGAAAAGTAATTTATTTTTATAATGGGGTTTAGCTGCTTTTCACGGCTGTGTTTATGCCGCTTTACACCCCCTTGACTCACTTACAGAGAGATATCAATACATAGGTTTGAAGATTCTTACTAGTCAGATATATTCTTGTGCGGTGAATAGGGGGTGTTGAGTCCAGTTCACTGAGCAAGGAATAGGTCTTGTCTCTTACATATTGGGTTTATGGAACGGTATCGGAGCTAATTTGAAACCCTTGTTTTATGCATCACCCCACCTCACCTTTCCCGTTCAGCAGCCATAGTGTGTTTCCTAAACGTGTGACTCTGTTCTGTTTTGTAATTCAGTTCAAGTGTAGCGGTTTTTACATTCCCTCTAGAAGTGATATCTTATGATAAGTGTCTTTTTCTGTGTGACTTATTTCACTTAGAATCGTCGTACCTAAATCCACTCATCGTGCTGCTCCTAGCCTTATGACGTTGATTTCATGGCTGAGTGATATTCCATTGTACATGAGGACCACAACTTCTTTATCCATTTTTCTCTTTCCTAGGATATTTAAGGTGTAATGAAGTGGGGGTTTTTGCCACAGAGCAGCCCTAAACTTTGGGGTGCCTGTGTCTTGCTGATTTTTAGTTTCCCAATTTATACGCCTATGTGTGGAAGTGCCCTATGCTCTCCATGCTGTGTTTTTTAGATGTTTCAGGACCCACCGTACACTTCTCCAGAGTGGCTGTTGGAAATTTACATCCCACCCATCAGCGTAGCAAGGCTCCCATTTCTCCATGGCCGGTCCTGCATTTCTGGTTTGGACACTTTTTTCCGCATGGCCCTTTTGCCCGCTGGGAAGCGAGACTTCTTTGGAGCGCTGATTGGCCTTTCCAGGTTGCTTGGTTGGCCAAAAAGGGCGTATGCGTTTTTTCCTGAATATATTCAGGAAAAAACTCATACGCCCTTTTTGGCCAAGGGCATCACTGTCCACCTTTTGCCTCTTTTCTTGGGCTTTCAAGGCGATTCGAATCTACCTCCTGAAATCTGTTTCCTGCAATTCTGCCTTGCTTTCAAATCCTCTTCGTTGCCTTCCCTCAATATATTTGTGCACGAGAGTTATCATTTATAACTCTGCAGGTTTGTGAATTGCAGTGCCCCTGAGCTCCATTTTTCAACTCGCTTTTTTGGGAGCTGGCCGCAAAAGCGCAGGATTGCTTCAGGCCCTCTTCTGGTTCTGGGGGGCAGGCTGAGCTTGTGGTTAATTCTTCTTCCTGATGGGAAAATAGAGTGACCTGTGCCTGTCCCAACACCTAGAGCTAGTCTCTCATTGGATCGCCCTCTTCCCGTTCATCCTCAGGACAAATTGCAACCTGTACGGAACAGGAGGTTAAAGGTGCTGATTCTCCAAGGAGGGAGATGGCTAGTAAAGCGGCTGGAATGGCGAACCCGAGCACAAGGAGATGAGAAATGAGGTGCGTTTTAGAAACCTTTCCCGATCACACGGTGTACCATCTTCTGGGCTTCTCATGCATGTTTTCGATGTAGGAAGATGCCCTTGAACCTGGAGATTTGGGACCCATGGGATGGGTACCATGCAGTATTACTTTAAAGGGTCTGCGTTGGCTCACCCAACCTCACCAAACCTCTCAGCCCCAAGAGTGTCCACCCTTATGTCTCAATCAGCTGTGGGTCTAGATATGGTCAATCCAGGTTGCATCACAGCCCCTGAACGAAATGTGTAAGAATTTCTCTCTCTTTCACTGTCTTTGTTTCACGGGTTTTGAAAAGTAATTTATTTTTATAATGGGGTTTAGCTGCTTTTCTCGGCTGTGTTTATGCCGCTTTACACCCCCTTGACTCACTTACAGAGAGATATCAATACATAGGTTTGAAGATTCTTACTAGTCAGATATATTCTTGTGTGGTGAATAGGGGGTGTTGAGTCCAGTTCACTGAGCAAGGAGTAGGTCTTGTCTATTACATCTTGGGTTTATTGAACGGTATCTGAGCTAATTTGAAACACTTGTTTTATGCATCACCCCACCTCACCTTTCCCGTTCAGCAGCCATAGTGTGTTTCCTAAACGTGTGACTCTGTTCTGTTTTGCAATTCAGTTCAAGTGTAGCGGTTTTTACATTCCCTCTATAAGTGATATCTTATGATAAGTGTCTTTTTCTGTGTGACTTATTTCACTTAGAATCGTCGGACCTAAATCCACTCATCGTGCTGCTACTAGCCTTATGACGTTGATTTCATGGCTGAGTGATATTCCGTTGTACATGAGGACCTCAACTTCTTTATCCATTTTTCTATTTCCTAGGATATTTAAGGTGTAATGAAGTGGGGGTTCTTGTCAACAGAGCAGCCCTAAACATTGGGGTGCCTGTGTCTTGCTGATTTTTAGTTTCCCAATTTATACGCCCATGAGTGGAAGTGCCCTATGCTCTCCAAGCTGTGTTTTTTAGATGTTTCAGGACCCACCGTACACTTCTCCAGAGTGGCTGTTGGCAATTTACATCCCGCCCATCAGCGTAGCAAGGCTCCCATTTCTCCATGGCCGGTCCTGCATTTCTGGTTTGGACACTTTTTTCCGCATGGCCCTTTTGCCCGCTGGGAAGCGAGACTTCTTTGGAGCGCTGATTTGCATTTCCAGTTTGCTTGGTTGGCCAAAAAGGGCGTACGCGTTTTTTCCTGAATATATTCAGGAAAAAACGCATACACCCTTTTTGGCCAAGGGCATCACTGTCCACCTTCTGCCTCTTTTCTTGGGCTTTCAAGGCGATTCGAATCTGCCTCCTGAAATCTGTTTCCTGCAATTCTGCCTTGCTTTCAAATCCTCTTCGTTGCCTTCCCTCAATATATTTGTGGACGAGAGTTATCATTTATAACTCTGCAGGTTTGTGAATTGCAGTGCCCCTGAGCTCCATTTTACAACGCGATTTTTTGGGAGCTGGCCGCAAAAGTGCAGGATTGCTTCAGGCCCTCTTCTGGTTCTGGGGAGCAGGCTGAGCTTGTGGTTAATTCTTCTTCCTGATGGGAAAATAGAGTGACCTGTGCTTGTCCCAACACCTAGAGCTAGTCTCTCATTGGTTCGCCCTCTTCCCGTTCATCCTCAGGACAAATTGCAACCTGTACGGAACAGGAGGTTAAAGGTGCTGATTCTCCAAGGAGGGAGATGGCTAGTAAAGCGGCTGGAATGGCGAACCCGAGCACAAGGAGATGAGAAATGAGGTGCGTTTTAGAAACCTTTCCCGATCACACGGTGTACCATCTTCTGGGCTTCTCATGCATGTTTTCGATGTAGGAAGATGCCCTTGAACCTGGAGATTTGGGACCCATGGGATGGGTACCATGCAGTATTACTTTAAAGGGTCTGCGTTGGCTCACCCAACCTCACCAAACCTCTCAGCCCCAAGAGTGTCCACCCTTATGTCTCAATCAGCTGTGGGTCTAGATATGGTCAATCCAGGTTGCATCACAGCCCCTGAACGAAATGTGTAAGAATTTCTCTCTCTTTCACTGTCTTTGTTTCACGGGTTTTGAAAAGTAATTTATTTTTATAATGGGGTTTAGCTGCTTTTCACGGCTGTGTTTATGCCGCTTTACACCCCCTTGACTCACTTACAGAGAGATATCAATACATAGGTTTGAAGATTCTTACTAGTCAGATATAATCTTGTGTGGTGAATAGGGGGTTTTGAGTCCAGTTCACTGAGCAAGGAGTAGGTCTTGTCTACAACATATTGGGTTTATGGAACGGTATCTGATCTAATTTGAAACCCTTGTTTTATGCATCACCCCAGCTCACCTTTCCCGTTCAGCAGCCATAGTGTGTTTTCTAAACGTGTGACTCTGTTCTGTTTTGTAATTCAGTTCAAGTGTAGCGGTTTTTACATTCCCTATATAAGGGATATCTTATGATAAGTGTCTTTTTCTGTGTGAGTTATTTCACTTAGAATCGTCGGACCTAAATCCACTCATCGTGCTGCTACTAGCCTTATGACGTGGATTTCATGGCTGAGGGATATTCCATTGTACATGAGGACCACAACTTCTTTATCCACTTTTCTCTTTCCTAGGATATTTAAGGTGAAATGAAGTGGGGGTTTTTGTCAACAGAGCAGCCCTAAACTTTGGGGTGCCTGTGTCTTGCTGATTTTTAGTTTTCCCAATTTATACGCCCATGAGTGGAAGTGCCCTATGCTCTCCAAGCTGTGTTTTTTAGATGTTTCAGGACCCACCGTACACTTCTCCAGAGTGGCTGTTGGCAATTTACATCCCGCCCATCAGCGTAGCAAGGCTCCCATTTCTCCATGGCCGGTCCTGCATTTCTGGTTTGGACACTTTTTTCCGCATGGCCCTTTTGCCCGCTGGGAAGCGAGACTTCTTTGGAGCGCTGATTTGCCTTTCCAGGTTGCCTGGTTGGCCCAAAAGGGCGTATGCGTGT
This sequence comes from Balaenoptera acutorostrata, assembly GCF_949987535.1. Classification (NCBI taxonomy): domain Eukaryota; kingdom Metazoa; phylum Chordata; class Mammalia; order Artiodactyla; family Balaenopteridae; genus Balaenoptera; species Balaenoptera acutorostrata. Next base: position 328,469 of record NW_026646693.1, read on the forward strand.
TTTCCTGAATATATTCAGGAAAACACGCATATGCCCTTCTTGGCCAAGGGCATCATTGTCCACGTTTTGCCGCTTTTCATGTGCTTTCAAGGCGATTCGAATCTACCTCCTGAAATCTGTTTCCTGCAATTCTGCCTTGCTTTCAAATCCTCTTCGTTGCCTTCCCTCAATATATTTGTGGACGAGAGTTATCATTAATAACTGTGCAGGTTTGCGAATTGCAGTGCCCCTGAGCTCCATTTTTCCAGTCGGTTTTTTGGGAGCTGGCCGCAAAAGTGCAGGATGGCTTCAGGCCCTCTTCTGGTTCTGGGGGGCAGGCTGAGCTTGTGGTTAATTCTTCTTCCTGATGGGAAAATAGAGTGACCTGTGCCTGTCCCAACCCCTAGAGCTAGTCGCTCATTGGTTCCCCCTCTTCCCGTTCATCCTCAGGACAAATTGCAACCTGTACGGAACAGGAGGTTAAAGGTGCTGATTCTCCGAGGAGGGAGATGGCTAGTAAAGAGGCTGGAATGGCGAACCCGAGCACAGGAGATGAGAAATGAGGTGCGTTTTAGAAACCTTTCCCGAGCACACGGTGTACCATCTTCTGAGCTTCTCTTGCATGTTTTCGTTGTAGGAAGATGCCCTTGAACCTGGAGATTTGGGACCCATGGTATGGTACCATGCAGTATTATTTTAAAGGATCTGCGTTGGCTCACCCAACCTCATCAAACCTCTCAGCCCCAAGAGTGTCAACCCTATGTCTCAATCAGCTGTGGGTCTAGATATGGTCAATCCAGGTTGCATCACAGCCACTGAATGTATTTTGTAAGAATTTCCCTCTCTTTCACTGTCTTTGTTTCACGGGTTTTGAAAAGTAATTTATTTTTATAATGGGGTTTAGCTGCTTTTCACGGCTGTGTTTATGCCGCTTTACACCCCCTTGACTCACTTACAGAGAGATATCAATACATAGGTTTGAAGATTCTTACTAGTCAGATATATTCTTGTGCGGTGAATAGGGGGTGTTGAGTCCAGTTCACTGAAAAAGGAATAGGTCTTGTCTCTTACATATTGGGTTTATGGAACGGTATCTGAGCTAATTTGAAACCCTTGTTTTATGCATCACCCCACCTCACCTTTCCCGTTCAGCAGCCATAGTGTGTTTCCTAAACGTGTGACTCTGTTCTGTTTTGTAATTCAGTTCAAGTGTAGCGGTTTTTACATTCCCTCTAGAAGTGATATCTTATGATAAGTGTCTTTTTCTGTGTGACTTATTTCACTTAGAATCGTCGTACCTAAATCCACTCATCGTGCTGCTCCTAGCCTTATGACGTTGATTTCATGGCTGAGTGATATTCCATTGTACATGAGGACCAAAACTTCTTTATCCATTTTTCTCTTTCCTAGGATATTTAAGGTGTAATGAAGTGGGGGTTTTTGCCACAGAGCAGCCCTAAACTTTGGGGTGCCTGTGTCTTGCTGATTTTTAGTTTCCCAATTTATACGCCCATGTGTGGAAGTGCCCTATGCTCTCCATGCTGTGTTTTTTAGATGTTTCGGGACCCACCGTACACTTCTCCAGAGTGGCTGTTGGAAATTTACATCCCACCCATCAGCGTAGCAAGGCTCCCATTTCTCCATGGCCGGTCCTGCATTTCTGGTTTGGACACTTTTTTCCGCATGGCCCTTTTGCCCGCTGGGAAGCGAGACTTCTTTGGAGCGCTGATTGGCCTTTCCAGGTTGCTTGGTTGGCCAAAAAGGGCGTATGCGTTTTTTCCTGAATATATTCAGGAAAAAACTCATACGCCCTTTTTGGCCAAGGGCATCACTGTCCACCTTTTGCCTCTTTTCTTGGGCTTTCAAGGCGATTCGAATCTACCTCCTGAAATCTGTTTCCTGCAATTCTGCCTTGCTTTCAAATCCTCTTCGTTGCCTTCCCTCAATATATTTGTGCGCGAGAGTTATCATTTATAACTCTGCAGGTTTGTGAATTGCAGTGCCCCTGAGCTCCATTTTTCAACTCGCTTTTTTGGGAGCTGGCCGCAAAAGCGCAGGATTGCTTCAGGCCCTCTTCTGGTTCTGGGGGGCAGGCTGAGCTTGTGGTTAATTCTTCTTCCTGATGGGAAAATAGAGTGACCTGTGCCTGTCCCAACACCTAGAGCTAGTCTCTCATTGGATCGCCCTCTTCCCGTTCATCCTCAGGACAAATTGCAACCTGTACGGAACAGGAGGTTAAAGGTGCTGATTCTCCAAGGAGGGAGATGGCTAGTAAAGCGGCTGGAATGGCGAACCCGAGCACAAGGAGATGAGAAATGAGGTGCGTTTTAGAAACCTTTCCCGATCACACGGTGTACCATCTTCTGGGCTTCTCATGCATGTTTTCGATGTAGGAAGATGCCCTTGAACCTGGAGATTTGGGACCCATGGGATGGGTACCATGCAGTATTACTTTAAAGGGTCTGCGTTGGCTCACCCAACCTCACCAAACCTCTCAGCCCCAAGAGTGTCCACCCTTATGTCTCAATCAGCTGTGGGTCTAGATATGGTCAATCCAGGTTGCATCACAGCCCCTGAACGAAATGTGTAAGAATTTCTCTCTCTTTCACTGTCTTTGTTTCACGGGTTTTGAAAAGTAATTTATTTTTATAATGGGGTTTAGCTGCTTTTCTCGGCTGTGTTTATGCCGCTTTACACCCCCTTGACTCACTTACAGAGAGATATCAATACATAGGTTTGAAGATTCTTACTAGTCAGATATATTCTTGTGTGGTGAATAGGGGGTGTTGAGTCCAGTTCACTGAGCAAGGAGTAGGTCTTGTCTATTACATCTTGGGTTTATTGAACGGTATCTGAGCTAATTTGAAACACTTGTTTTATGCATCACCCCACCTCACCTTTCCCGTTCAGCAGCCATAGTGTGTTTCCTAAACGTGTGACTCTGTTCTGTTTTGCAATTCAGTTCAAGTGTAGCGGTTTTTACATTCCCTCTATAAGTGATATCTTATGATAAGTGTCTTTTTCTGTGTGACTTATTTCACTTAGAATCGTCGGACCTAAATCCACTCATCGTGCTGCTACTAGCCTTATGACGTTGATTTCATGGCTGAGTGATATTCCGTTGTACATGAGGACCTCAACTTCTTTATCCATTTTTCTATTTCCTAGGATATTTAAGGTGTAATGAAGTGGGGGTTCTTGTCAACAGAGCAGCCCTAAACATTGGGGTGCCTGTGTCTTGCTGATTTTTAGTTTCCCAATTTATACTCCCATGAGTGGAAGTGCCCTATGCTCTCCAAGCTGTGTTTTTTAGATGTTTCAGGACCCACCGTACACTTCTCCAGAGTGGCTGTTGGCAATTTACATCCCGCCCATCAGCGTAGCAAGGCTCCCATTTCTCCATGGCCGGTCCTGCATTTCTGGTTTGGACACTTTTTTCCGCATGGCCCTTTTGCCCGCTGGGAAGCGAGACTTCTTTGGAGCGCTGATTTGCATTTCCAGTTTGCTTGGTTGGCCAAAAAGGGCGTACGCGTTTTTTCCTGAATATATTCAGGAAAAAACGCATACACCCTTTTTGGCCAAGGGCATCACTGTCCACCTTCTGCCTCTTTTCTTGGGCTTTCAAGGCGATTCGAATCTGCCTCCTGAAATCTGTTTCCTGCAATTCTGCCTTGCTTTCAAATCCTCTTCGTTGCCTTCCCTCAATATATTTGTGGACGAGAGTTATCATTTATAACTCTGCAGGTTTGTGAATTGCAGTGCCCCTGAGCTCCATTTTACAACGCGATTTTTTGGGAGCTGGCCGCAAAAGTGCAGGATTGCTTCAGGCCCTCTTCTGGTTCTGGGGAGCAGGCTGAGCTTGTGGTTAATTCTTCTTCCTGATGGGAAAATAGAGTGACCTGTGCTTGTCCCAACACCTAGAGCTAGTCTCTCATTGGTTCGCCCTCTTCCCGTTCATCCTCAGGACAAATTGCAACCTGTACGGAACAGGAGGTTAAAGGTGCTGATTCTCCAAGGAGGGAGATGGCTAGTAAAGCGGCTGGAATGGCGAACCCGAGCACAAGGAGATGAGAAATGAGGTGCGTTTTAGAAACCTTTCCCGATCACACGGTGTACCATCTTCTGGGCTTCTCATGCATGTTTTCGATGTAGGAAGATGCCCTTGAACCTGGAGATTTGGGACCCATGGGATGGGTACCATGCAGTATTACTTTAAAGGGTCTGCGTTGGCTCACCCAACCTCACCAAACCTCTCAGCCCCAAGAGTGTCCACCCTTATGTCTCAATCAGCTGTGGGTCTAGATATGGTCAATCCAGGTTGCATCACAGCCCCTGAACGAAATGTGTAAGAATTTCTCTCTCTTTCACTGTCTTTGTTTCACGGGTTTTGAAAAGTAATTTATTTTTATAATGGGGTTTAGCTGCTTTTCACGGCTGTGTTTATGCCGCTTTACACCCCCTTGACTCACTTACAGAGAGATATCAATACATAGGTTTGAAGATTCTTACTAGTCAGATATAATCTTGTGTGGTGAATAGGGGGTTTTGAGTCCAGTTCACTGAGCAAGGAGTAGGTCTTGTCTACAACATATTGGGTTTATGGAACGGTATCTGATCTAATTTGAAACCCTTGTTTTATGCATCACCCCAGCTCACCTTTCCCGTTCAGCAGCCATAGTGTGTTTTCTAAACGTGTGACTCTGTTCTGTTTTGTAATTCAGTTCAAGTGTAGCGGTTTTTACATTCCCTATATAAGGGATATCTTATGATAAGTGTCTTTTTCTGTGTGAGTTATTTCACTTAGAATCGTCGGACCTAAATCCACTCATCGTGCTGCTACTAGCCTTATGACGTGGATTTCATGGCTGAGGGATATTCCATTGTACATGAGGACCACAACTTCTTTATCCACTTTTCTCTTTCCTAGGATATTTAAGGTGAAATGAAGTGGGGGTTTTTGTCAACAGAGCAGCCCTAAACTTTGGGGTGCCTGTGTCTTGCTGATTTTTAGTTTTCCCAATTTATACGCCCATGAGTGGAAGTGCCCTATGCTCTCCAAGCTGTGTTTTTTAGATGTTTCAGGACCCACCGTACACTTCTCCAGAGTGGCTGTTGGCAATTTACATCCCGCCCATCAGCGTAGCAAGGCTCCCATTTCTCCATGGCCGGTCCTGCATTTCTGGTTTGGACACTTTTTTCCGCATGGCCCTTTTGCCCGCTGGGAAGCGAGACTTCTTTGGAGCGCTGATTTGCCTTTCCAGGTTGCCTAGTTGGCCCAAAAGGGCGTATGCGTGTTTTCCTGAATATATTCAGGAAAACACGCATATGCCCTTCTTGGCCAAGGGCATCATTGTCCACGTTTTGCCGCTTTTCATGTGCTTTCAAGGCGATTCGAATCTACCTCCTGAAATCTGTTTCCTGCAATTCTGCCTTGCTTTCAAATCCTCTTCGTTGCCTTCCCTCAATATATTTGTGGACGAGAGTTATCATTAATAACTCTGCAGGTTTGCGAATTGCAGTGCGCCTGAGCTCCATTTTTCCAGTCGGTTTTTTGGGAGCTGGCCGCAAAAGTGCAGGATGGCTTCAGGCCCTCTTCTGGTTCTGGGGGGCAGGCTGAGCTTGTGGTTAATTCTTCTTCCTGATGGGAAAATAGAGTGACCTGTGCCTGTCCCAACCCCTAGAGCTAGTCGCTCATTGGTTCCCCCTCTTCCCGTTCATCCTCAGGACAAATTGCAACCTGTACGGAACAGGAGGTTAAAGGTGCTGATTCTCCGAGGAGGGAGATGGCTAGTAAAGAGGCTGGAATGGCGAACCCGAGCACAGGAGATGAGAAATGAGGTGCGTTTTAGAAACCTTTCCCGAGCACACGGTGTACCATCTTCTGAGCTTCTCTTGCATGTTTTCGTTGTAGGAAGATGCCCTTGAACCTGGAGATTTGGGACCCATGGTATGGTACCATGCAGTATTATTTTAAAGGATCTGCGTTGGCTCACCCAACCTCATCAAACCTCTCAGCCCCAAGAGTGTCCACCCTATGTCTCAATCAGCTGTGGGTCTAGATATGGTCAATCCAGGTTGCATCACAGCCACTGAATGTATTTTGTAAGAATTTCCCTCTCTTTCACTGTCTTTGTTTCACGGGTTTTGAAAAGTAATTTATTTTTATAATGGGGTTTAGCTGCTTTTCACGGCTGTGTTTATGTCGCTTTACACCCCCTTGACTCACTTACAGAGAGATATCAATACATAGGTTTGAAGATTCTTACTAGTCAGATATATTCTTGTGCGGTGAATAGGGGGTGTTGAGTCCAGTTCACTGAGCAAGGAATAGGTCTTGTCTCTTACATATTGGGTTTATGGAACGGTATCGGAGCTAATTTGAAACCCTTGTTTTATGCATCACCCCACCTCACCTTTCCCGTTCAGCAGCCATAGTGTGTTTCCTAAACGTGTGACTCTGTTCTGTTTTGTAATTCAGTTCAAGTGTAGCGGTTTTTACATTCCCTCTAGAAGTGATATCTTATGATAAGTGTCTTTTTCTGTGTGACTTATTTCACTTAGAATCGTCGTACCTAAATCCACTCATCGTGCTGCTCCTAGCCTTATGACGTTGATTTCATGGCTGAGTGATATTCCATTGTACATGAGGACCACAACTTCTTTATCCATTTTTCTCTTTCCTAGGATATTTAAGGTGTAATGAAGTGGGGGTTTTTGCCACAGAGCAGCCCTAAACTTTGGGGTGCCTGTGTCTTGCTGATTTTTAGTTTCCCAATTTATACGCCTATGTGTGGAAGTGCCCTATGCTCTCCAAGCTGTGTTTTTTAGATGTTTCAGGACCCACCGTACACTTCTCCAGAGTGGCTGTTGGAAATTTACATCCCACCCATCAGCGTAGCAAGGCTCCCATTTCTCCATGGCCGGTCCTGCATTTCTGGTTTGGACACTTTTTTCCGCATGGCCCTTTTGCCCGCTGGGAAGCGAGACTTCTTTGGAGCGCTGATTGGCCTTTCCAGGTTGCTTGGTTGGCCAAAAAGGGCGTATGCGTTTTTTCCTGAATATATTCAGGAAAAAACTCATACGCCCTTTTTGGCCAAGGGCATCACTGTCCACCTTTTGCCTCTTTTCTTGGGCTTTCAAGGCGATTCGAATCTACCTCCTGAAATCTGTTTCCTGCAATTCTGCCTTGCTTTCAAATCCTCTTCGTTGCCTTCCCTCAATATATTTGTGCACGAGAGTTATCATTTATAACTCTGCAGGTTTGTGAATTGCAGTGCCCCTGAGCTCCATTTTTCAACTCGCTTTTTTGGGAGCTGGCCGCAAAAGCGCAGGATTGCTTCAGGCCCTCTTCTGGTTCTGGGGGGCAGGCTGAGCTTGTGGTTAATTCTTCTTCCTGATGGGAAAATAGAGTGACCTGTGCCTGTCCCAACACCTAGAGCTAGTCTCTCATTGGATCGCCCTCTTCCCGTTCATCCTCAGTACAAATTGCAACCTGTACGGAACAGGAGGTTAAAGGTGCTGATTCTCCAAGGAGGGAGATGGCTAGTAAATCGGCTGGAATGGCGAACCCGAGCAAAGGAGATGAGAAATGAGGTGCGTTTTAGAAACCTTTCCCGATCACACGGTGTACCATCTTCTGGGTTTCTCATGCCTGTTTTCGATGTAGGAAGATGCCCTTGAACCTGGAGATTTGGGACCCATGGGATGGGTACCATGCAGTATTACTTGAAAGGGTCTGCGTTGGCTCACCCAACCTCACCGAACCTCACAGCCCCAAGAGTGTCCACCCTTATGTCTCAATCAGCAGTGGGTCTAGATATGGTCAATCCAGGTTGCATCACAGCCCCTGAACGAATTTTGGAAGACTTTCTCTCTCTTTCACTGTCTTTGTTTCACGGGTTTTGAAAAGTCATTTATTTTTATAATGGGGTTTAGCTGCTTTTCACGGCTGTGTTTATGCCGCTTTACACCCCCTTGACTCACTTACAGAGAGATATCAATACATAGGTTTGAAGATTCTTACTAGTCAGATATATTCTTGTGCGGTGAATAGGGGGTGTTGAGTCCAGGTCACTGAAAAAGGAATAGGTCTTGTCTCTTACATATTGGGTTTATGGAACGGTATCGGAGCGAATTTGAAACCCTTGTTTTATGCATCACCCCACCTCACCTTTCCCGTTCAGCAGCCATAGTGTGTTTCCTAAACGTGTGACTCTGTTCTGTTTTGTAATTCAGTTCAAGTGTAGCGGTTTTTACATTCCCTCTCTAAGTGATATCTTAGGATAAGTGTCTTTTTCTGTGTGACTTATTTCACTTAGAATCGTCGTACCTAAATCCACTCATCGTGCTGCTACTAGCCTTATGACGTTGATTTCATGGCTGAGTGATATTCCATTGTACATGAGGACCACAACTTCTTTATCCATTTTTCTCTTTCCTAGGATATTTAAGGTGTAATGAAGTGGGGGTTCTTCTCAACAGAGCAGCCCTAAATTTTGGGGTGCCTGTGTCTTGCTGATTTTTAGTTTTCCCAATATATACGCCCATGAGTGGAAGTGCCCTATGCTCTCCAAGCTGTGTTTTTTAGATGTTTCAGGACACACCGTACACTTCTCCAGAGTGGCTGTTGGCAATTTACATCCCGCCCATCAGCGTAGCAAGGCTCCCATTTCTCCATGGCCGGTCCTGCATTTCTGCTTTGGACACTTTTTTCCGCATGGCCCTTTTTCCCACTGGGAAGCCAGACTTCTTTGGAGCGCTGATTTGCCTTTCCAGGTTGCTTGGTTGGCCAAAAAGGGCGTATGCGTTTTTTCCTGAATATATTCAGGAAAAAACGCATACGCCCTTTTTGGCCAAGGGCATCATTGTCCACGTTTTGCCGCTTTTCATGTGCTTTCAAGGCGATTCGAATCTACCTCCTGAAATCTGTTTCCTGCAATTCTGCCTTGCTTTCAAAGCCTCTTCGTTGCCTTCCCTTAATATATTTGTGGACGAGAGGTATCATTGAAAACTCTGCAGGTTTGTGAATTGCAGTGCCCCTGAGCTCCATTTTTCAACTCGCTTTTTTGGGAGCTGGCCGCAAAAGCGCAGGATTGCTTCAGGCCCTCTTCTGGTTCTGTGGGGCAGGCTGAGCTTGTGCTTAATTCTTCTTCCTGATGGGAAAATAGAGTGACCTGTGCCTGTCCCAACACCTAGAGCTAGTCTCTCATTGGTTCCCCCTCTTCCCGTTCATCCTCAGGACAAATTGCAACCTGTACAGAACAGGAGGTTAAAGGTGCTGATTCTCCAAGGAGGGAGATGGCTAGTAAATCGGCTGGAATGGCGAACCCGAGCAAAGGAGATGAGAAATGAGGTGCGTTTTAGAAACCTTTCCCGATCACACGGTGTACCATCTTCTGGGTTTCTCATGCCTGTTTTCGATGTAGGAAGATGCCCTTGAACCTGGAGATTTGGGACCCATGGGATGGGTACCATGCAGTATTACTTGAAAGTGTCTGCGTTGGCTCACCCAACCTCACCGAACCTCTCAGCCCCAAGAGTGTCCACCCTTATGTCTCAATCAGCTGTGGGTCTAGATATGGTCAATCCAGGTTGCATCACAGCCCCTGAACGAATTTTGGAAGAATTTCTCTCTCTTTCACTGTCTTTGTTTCACGGGTTTTGAAAAGTAATTTATTTTTATAATGGGGTTTAGCTGCTTTTCACGGCTGTGTTTATGCCGCTTTACACCCCCTTGACTCACTTACAGAGAGATATCAATACATAGGTTGGAAGATTCTTACTAGTCAGATATATTCTTGTGCGGTGAATAGGGGGTGTTGAGTCCAGTTCACTGAAAAAGGAATAGGTCTTGTCTCTTACATATTGGGTTTATGGAACGGTATCTGAGCTAATTTGAAACCCTTGTTTTATGCATCACCCCACTTCACCTTTCCCGTTCAGCAGCCATAGTGTGTTTCCTAAACGTGTGACTCTGTTCTGTTTTGTAATTCAGTTCAAGTGTAGCGGTTTTTACATTCCCTCTAGAAGTGATATCTTAGGATAAGTGTCTTTTTCTGTGTGACTTATTTCACTTAGAATCGTCGTACCTAAATCCACTCATCGTGCTGCTACTAGCCTTATGACGTTGATTTCATGGCTGAGTGATATTCCATTGTACATGAGGACCACAACTTCTTTATCCATTTTTCTCTTTCCTAGGATATTTAAGGTGTAATGAAGTGGGGGTTCTTGTCAACAGAGCAGCCCTAAATTTTGGGGTGCCTGTGTCTTGCTGATTTTTAGTTTTCCCAATATATACGCCCATGAGTGGAAGTGCCCTATGCTCTCCAAGCTGTGTTTTTTAGATGTTTCAGGACACACCGTACACTTCTCCAGAGTGGCTGTTGGCAATTTACATCCCGCCCATCAGCGTAGCAAGGCTCCCATTTCTCCATGGCCGGTCCTGCATTTCTGCTTTGGACACTTTTTTCCGCATGGCCCTTTTTCCCACTGGGAAGCCAGACTTCTTTGGAGCGCTGATTTGCCTTTCCAGGTTGCTTGGTTGGCCAAAAAGGGCGTATGCGTTTTTTCCTGAATATATTCAGGAAAAAACGCATACGCCCTTTTTGGCCAAGGGCATCATTGTCCACGTTTTGCCGCTTTTCATGTGCTTTCAAGGCGATTCGAATCTACCTCCTGAAATCTGTTTCCTGCAATTCTGCCTTGCTTTCAAAGCCTCTTCGTTGCCTTCCCTTAATATATTTGTGGACGAGAGGTATCATTGAAAACTCTGCAGGTTTGTGAATTGCAGTGCCCCTGAGCTCCATTTTTCAACTCGCTTTTTTGGGAGCTGGCCGCAAAAGCGCAGGATTGCTTCAGGCCCTCTTCTGGTTCTGTGGGGCAGGCTGAGCTTGTGCTTAATTCTTCTTCCTGATGGGAAAATAGAGTGACCTGTGCCTGTCCCAACACCTAGAGCTAGTCTCTCATTGGTTCCCCCTCTTCCCGTTCATCCTCAGGACAAATTGCAACCTGTACAGAACAGGAGGTTAAAGGTGCTGATTCTCCAAGGAGGGAGATGGCTAGTAAATCGGCTGGAATGGCGAACCCGAGCAAAGGAGATGAGAAATGAGGTGCGTTTTAGAAACCTTTCCCGATCACACGGTGTACCATCTTCTGGGTTTCTCATGCCTGTTTTCGATGTAGGAAGATGCCCTTGAACCTGGAGATTTGGGACCCATGGGATGGGTACCATGCAGTATTACTTGAAAGTGTCTGCGTTGGCTCACCCAACCTCACCGAACCTCTCAGCCCCAAGAGTGTCCACCCTTATGTCTCAATCAGCTGTGGGTCTAGATATGGTCAATCCAGGTTGCATCACAGCCCCTGAACGAATTTTGGAAGAATTTCTCTCTCTTTCACTGTCTTTGTTTCACGGGTTTTGAAAAGTAATTTATTTTTATAATGGGGTTTAGCTGCTTTTCACGGCTGTGTTTATGCCGCTTTACACCCCCTTGACTCACTTACAGAGAGATATCAATACATAGGTTGGAAGATTCTTACTAGTCAGATATATTCTTGTGCGGTGAATAGGGGGTGTTGAGTCCAGTTCACTGAAAAAGGAATAGGTCTTGTCTCTTACATATTGGGTTTATGGAACGGTATCTGAGCTAATTTGAAACCCTTGTTTTATGCATCACCCCACTTCACCTTTCCCGTTCAGCAGCCATAGTGTGTTTCCTAAACGTGTGACTCTGTTCTGTTTTGTAATTCAGTTCAAGTGTAGCGGTTTTTACATTCCCTCTAGAAGTGATATCTTAGGATAAGTGTCTTTTTCAGTGTGACTTATTTCACTTAGAATCGTCGTACCTAAATCCACTCATCGTGCTGCTACTAGCCTTATGACGTTGATTTCATGGCTGAGTGATATTCCATTGTACATGAGGACCACAACTTCTTTATCCATTTTTCTCTTTCCTAGGATATTTAAGGTGTAATGAAGTGGGGGATCTTGTCAACAGAGCAGCCCTAAACTTTGGGGTGCCTGTGTCTTGCTGATTTTTAGTTTTCCCAATTTATACGCCCATGAGTGGAAGTGCCCTATGCTCTCCAAGCTGTGTTTTTTAGATGTTTCAGGACACACCGTACACTTCTCCTGAGTGGCTGTTGGCAATTTACATCCCGCCCATCAGCGTAGCAAGGCTCCCAATTCTCCATGGCCGGTCCTGCATTTCTGCTTTGGACACTTTTTTCCGCATGGTCCTTTTGCCCGCTGGGAAGCGAGACTTCTTTGGAGCGCTGATTTGCCTTTCCAGGTTGCTTGGTTGGCCAAAAAGGGCGTATGCGTTTTTTCCTGAATATATTCAGGAAAAAACGCATACGCCCTTTTTGGCCAAGGGCATCATTGTCCACGTTTTGCCGCTTTTCATGTGCTTTCAAGGCGATTCGAATCTACCTCCTGAAATCTGTTTCCTGCAATTCTGCCTTGCTTTCAAAGCCTCTTCGTTGCCTTCCCTTAATATATTTGTGGACGAGAGGTATCATTGAAAACTCTGCAGGTTTGTGAATTGCAGTGCCCCTGAGCTCCATTTTTCAACTCGCTTTTTTGGGAGCTGGCCGCAAAAGCGCAGGATTGCTTCAGGCCCTCTTCTGGTTCTGGGGGGCAGGCTGAGCTTGTGCTTAATTCTTCTTCCTGATGGGAAAATAGAGTGACCTGTGCCTGTCCCAACACCTAGAGCTAGTCTCTCATTGGTTCCCCCTCTTCCCGTTCATCCTCAGGACAAATTGCAACCTGTACAGAACAGGAGGTTAAAGGTGCTGATTCTCCAAGGAGGGAGATGGCTAGTAAATCGGCTGGAATGGCGAACCCGAGCAAAGGAGATGAGAAATGAGGTGCGTTTTAGAAACCTTTCCCGATCACACGGTGTACCATCTTCTGGGTTTCTCATGCCTGTTTTCGATGTAGGAAGATGCCCTTGAACCTGGAGATTTGGGACCCATGGGATGGGTACCATGCAGTATTACTTGAAAGGGTCTGCGTTGGCTCACCCAACCTCACCGAACCTCTCAGCCCCAAGAGTGTCCACCCTTATGTCTCAATCAGCTGTGGGTCTAGATATGGTCAATCCAGGTTGCATCACAGCCCCTGAACGAATTTTGGAAGAATTTCTCTCTCTTTCACTGTCTTTGTTTCACGGGTTTTGAAAAGTAATTTATTTTTATAATGGGGTTTAGCTGCTTTTCACGGCTGTGTTTATGCCGCTTTACACCCCCTTGACTCACTTACAGAGAGATATCAATACATAGGTTGGAAGATTCTTACTAGTCAGATATATTCTTGTGCGGTGAATAGGGGGTGTTGAGTCCAGTTCACTGAAAAAGGAATAGGTCTTGTCTCTTACATATTGGGTTTATGGAACGGTATCTGAGCTAATTTGAAACCCTTGTTTTATGCATCACCCCACTTCACCTTTCCCGTTCAGCAGCCATAGTGTGTTTCCTAAACGTGTGACTCTGTTCTGTTTTGTAATTCAGTTCAAGTGTAGCGGTTTTTACATTCCCTCTAGAAGTGATATCTTAGGATAAGTGTCTTTTTCTGTGTGACTTATTTCACTTAGAATCGTCGTACCTAAATCCACTCATCGTGCTGCTACTAGCCTTATGACGTTGATTTCATGGCTGAGTGATATTCCATTGTACATGAGGACCACAACTTCTTTATCCATTTTTCGCTTTCCTAGGATATTTAAGGTGTAATGAAGTGGGGGTTCTTGTCAACAGAGCAGCCCTAAACTTTGGGGTGCCTGTGTCTTGCTGATTTTTAGTTTTCCCAATTTATACGCCCATGAGTGGAAGTGCCCTATGCTCTCCAAGCTGTGTTTTTTAGATGTTTCAGGACACACCGTACACTTCTCCTGAGTGGCTGTTGGCAATTTACATCCCGCCCATCAGCGTAGCAAGGCTCCCAATTCTCCATGGCCGGTCCTGCATTTCTGCTTTGGACACTTTTTTCCGCATGGTCCTTTTGCCCGCTGGGAAGCGAGACTTCTTTGGAGCGCTGATTGGCCTTTCCAGGTTGCTTGGTTGGCCAAAAAGGGCGTATGCGTTTTTTCCTGAATATATTCAGGAAAAAACGCATACGCCCTTTTTGGCCAAGGGCATCATTGTCCACGTTTTGCCGCTTTTCATGTGCTTTCAAGGCGATTCGAATCTACCTCCTGAAATCTGTTTCCTGCAATTCTGCCTTGCTTTCAAAGCCTCTTCGTTGCCTTCCCTTAATATATTTGTGGACGAGAGGTATCATTTAAAACTCTGCAGGTTTTTGAATTGCAGTGCCCCTGAGCTCCATTTTTCAACTCGCTTTTTTGGGAGCTGGCCGCAAAAGCGCAGGATTGCTTCAGGCCCTCTTCTGGTTCTGGGGGGAGGCTGAGCTTGTGCTTAATTCTTCTTCCTGATGGGAAAATAGAGTGACCTGTGCCTGTCCCAACACCTAGAGCTAGTCTCTCATTGGTTCCCCCTCTTCCCGTTCATCCTCAGGACAAATTGCAACCTGTACGGAACAGGAGGTTAAAGGTGCTGATTCTCCAAGGAGGGAGATGGCTAGTAAATCGGCTGGAATGGCGAACCCGAGCAAAGGAGATGAGAAATGAGGTGCGTTTTAGAAACCTTTCCCGATCACACGGTGTACCATCTTCTGGGTTTCTCATGCCTGTTTTCGATGTAGGAAGATGCCCTTGAACCTGGAGATTTGGGACCCATGGGATGGGTACCATGCAGTATTACTTGAAAGGGTCTGCGTTGGCTCACCCAACCTCACCGAACCTCTCAGCCCCAAGAGTGTCCACCCTTATGTCTCAATCAGCAGTGGGTCTAGATATGGTCAATCCAGGTTGCATCACAGCCCCTGAACGAATTTTGGAAGAATTTCTCTCTCTTTCACTGTCTTTGTTTCACGGGTTTTTAAAAGTCATTTATTTTTATAATGGGGTTTAGCTGCTTTTCACGGCTGTGTTTATGCCGCTTTACACCCCCTTGACTCACTTACAGAGAGATATCAATACATAGGTTGGAAGATTCTTACTAGTCAGATATATTCTTGTGCGGTGAATAGGGGGTGTTGAGTCCAGTTCACTGAAAAAGGAATAGGTCTTGTCTCTTACATATTGGGTTTATGGAATGGTATCTGAGCTAATTTGAAACCCTTATTTTATGCATCACCCCACTTCCCCTTTCCCGTTCAGCAGCCATAGTGTGTTTCCTAAACGTGTGACTCTGTTCTGTTTTGTAATTCAGTTCAAGTGTAGCGGTTTTTACATTCCCTCTAGAAGTGATATCTTATGATAAGTGTCTTTTTCTGTGTGACTTATTTCACTTAGAATCGTCGTACCTAAATCCACTCATCGTGCTGCTACTAGCCTTATGACGTTGATTTCATGGCTGAGTGATATTCCATTGTACATGAGGACCACAACTTCTTTATCCATTTTTCTCTTTCCTAGGATATTTAAGGTGTAATGAAGTGGGGGTTCTTGTTAACAGAGCAGCCCTAAACTTTGGGGTGCCTGTGTCTTGCTGATTTTTAGTTTTCGCAATTTATACGCCCATGAGTGGAAGTGCCCTATGCTCTCCAAGCTGTGTTTTTTAGATGTTTCAGAACACACCGTACACTTCTCCAGAGTGGCTGTTGGCAATTTACATCCCACCCATCAGCGTAGCAAGGCTCCCATTTCTCCATGGCCGGTCCTGCATTTCTGGTTTGGACACGTTTTTCCCCATGGCCCTTTTGCCCGCTGGGAAGCGAGACTTCTTTGGAGCGCTGATTGGCCTTTCCAGGTTGCTTGGTTGGCCAAAAAGGGCGTATGCGTTTTTTCCTGAATATATTCAGGAAAAAACGCATACGCCCTTTTTGGCCAAGGGCATCATTGTCCACGTTTTGCCGCTTTTCATGTGCTTTCAAGGCGATTCGAATCTACCTCCTGAAATCTGTTTCCTGCAATTCTGCCTTGCTTTCAAAGCCTCTTCGTTGCCTTCCCTTAATATATTTGTGGACGAGAGGTATCACTTAAAACTCTGCAGGTTTGTGAATTGCAGTGCCCCTGAGCTCCATTTTTCAACTCGCTTTTTTGGGAGCTGGCCGCAAAAGCGCAGGATTGCTTCAGGCCCTCTTCTGGTTCTGGGGGGCAGGCTGAGCTTGTGCTTAATTCTTCTTCCTGATGGGAAAATAGAGTGACCTGTGCCTGTCCCAACACCTAGAGCTAGTCTCTCATTGGTTCCCCCTCTTCCCGTTCATCCTCAGGACAAATTGCAACCTGTACGGAACAGGAGGTTAAAGGTGCTGATTCTCCAAGGAGGGAGATGGCTAGTAAATCGGCTGGAATGGCGAACCCGAGCCAAGGAGATGAGAAATGAGGTGCGTTTTAGAAACCTTTACCGATCACACGGTGTACCATCTTCTGGGTTTCTCATGCCTGTTTTCGACGTAGGAAGATGCCCTTGAACCTGGAGATTTGGGACCCATGGGATGGGTACCATGCAGTATTACTTGAAAGGGTCTGCGTTGGCTCACCCAACCTCACCGAACCTCTCAGCCCCAAGAGTGTCCACCCTTATGTCTCAATCAGCTGTGGGTCTAGATATGGTCAATCCAGGTTGCATCACAGCCCCTGAACGAATTTTGGAAGAATTTCTCTCTCTTTCACTGTCTTTGTTTCACGGGTTTTGAAAAGTAATTTATTTTTATAATGGGGTTTAGCTGCTTTTCACGGCTGTGTTTATGCCGCTTTACACCCCCTTGACTCACTTACAGAGAGATATCAATACATAGGTTTGAAGATTCTTACTAGTCAGATATATTCTTGTGCGGTGAATAGGGGGTGTTGAGTCCAGTTCACTGAAAAAGGAATAGGTCTTGTCTCTTACATATTGGGTTTATGGAACGGTATCTGAGCTAATTTGAAACCCTTGTTTTATGCATCACCCCACCTCACCTTTCCCGTTCAGCAGCCATAGTGTGTTTCCTAAACGTGTGACTCTGTTCTGTTTTGTAATTCAGTTCAAGTGTAGCGGTTTTTACATTCCCTCTCGAAGTGATATCTTATGATAAGTGTCTTTTTCTGTGTGACTTATTTCGCTTAGAATCCTCGTACCTAAATCCACTCATCGTGCTGCTACTAGCCTTATGACGTTGATTTCATGGCTGAGTGATATTCCATTGTACATGAGGACCACAACTTCTTTATCCATTTTTCTCTTTCCTAGGATATTTAAGGTGTAATGAAGTGGGGGTTCTTGTTAACAGAGCAGCCCTAAACTTTGGGGTGCCTGTGTCTTGCTGATTTTTAGTTTTCCCAATTTATACGCCCATGAGTGGAAGTGCCCTATGCTCTCCAAGCTGTGTTTTTTAGATGTTTCAGAACACACCGTACACTTCTCCAGAGTGGCTGTTGGCAATTTACATCCCGCCCATCAGCGTAGCAAGGCTCCCATTTCTCCATGGCCGGTCCTGCATTTCTGGTTTGGACACGTTTTTCCCCATGGCCCTTTTGCCCGCTGGGAAGCGAGACTTCTTTGGAGCGCTGATTGGCCTTTCCAGGTTGCTTGGTTGGCCAAAAAGGGCGTATGCGTTTTTTCCTGAATATATTCAGGAAAAAACGCATACGCCCTTTTTGGCCAAGGGCATCATTGTCCACGTTTTGCCGCTTTTCATGTGCTTTCAAGGCGATTCGAATCTACCTCCTGAAATCTGTTTCCTGCAATTCTGCCTTGCTTTCAAAGCCTCTTCGTTGCCTTCCCTTAATATATTTGTGGACGAGAGGTATCACTTAAAACTCTGCAGGTTTGTGAATTGCAGTGCCCCTGAGCTCCATTTTTCAACTCGCTTTTTTGGGAGCTGGCCGCAAAAGCGCAGGATTGCTTCAGGCCCTCTTCTGGTTCTGGGGGGCAGGCTGAGCTTGTGCTTAATTCTTCTTCCTGATGGGAAAATAGAGTGACCTGTGCCTGTCCCAACACCTAGAGCTAGTCTCTCATTGGTTCCCCCTCTTCCCGTTCATCCTCAGGACAAATTGCAACCTGTACGGAACAGGAGGTTAAAGGTGCTGATTCTCCAAGGAGGGAGATGGCTAGTAAATCGGCTGGAATGGCGAACCCGAGCCAAGGAGATGAGAAATGAGGTGCGTTTTAGAAACCTTTCCCGATCACACGGTGTACCATCTTCTGGGTTTCTCATGCCTGTTTTCGACGTAGGAAGATGCCCTTGAACCTGGAGATTTGGGACCCATGGGATGGGTACCATGCAGTATTACTTGAAAGGGTCTGCGTTGGCTCACCCAACCTCACCGAACCTCTCAGCCCCAAGAGTGTCCACCCTTATGTCTCAATCAGCTGTGGGTCTAGATATGGTCAATCCAGGTTGCATCACAGCCCCTGAACGAATTTTGGAAGAATTTCTCTCTCTTTCACTGTCTTTGTTTCACGGGTTTTGAAAGGTAATTTATTTTTATAATGGGGTTTAGCTGCTTTTCACGGCTGTGTTTATGCCGCTTTACACCCCCTTGACTCACTTACAGAGAGATATCAATACATAGGTTTGAAGATTCTTACTAGTCAGATATATTCTTGTGCGGTGAATAGGGGGTGTTGAGTCCAGTTCACTGAAAAAGGAATAGGTCTTGTCTCTTACATATTGGGTTTATGGAACGGTATCTGAGCTAATTTGAAACCCTTGTTTTATGCATCACCCCACCTCACCTTTCCCGTTCAGCAGCCATAGTGTGTTTCCTAAACGTGTGACTCTGTTCTGTTTTGTAATTCAGTTCAAGTGTAGCGGTTTTTACATTCCCTCTCGAAGTGATATCTTATGATAAGTGTCTTTTTCTGTGTGACTTATTTCGCTTAGAATCCTCGTACCTAAATCCACTCATCGTGCTGCTACTAGCCTTATGACGTTGATTTCATGGCTGAGTGATATTCCATTGTACATGAGGACCACAACTTCTTTATCCATTTTTCTCTTTCCTAGGATATTTAAGGTGTAATGAAGTGGGGGTTCTTGTCAACAGAGCAGCCCTAAACTTTGGGGTGCCTGTGTCTTGCTGATTTTTAGTTTTCCCAATTTATACGCCCATGAGTGGAAGTGCCCTATGCTCTCCAAGCTGTGTTTTTTAGATGTTTCAGAACACACCGTACACTTCTCCAGAGTGGCTGTTGGCAATTTACATCCCACCCATCAGCGTAGCAAGGCTCCCATTTCTCCATGGCCGGTCCTGCATTTCTGGTTTGGACACTTTTTTCCGCATGGCCCTTTTGCCCGCTGGGAAGCGAGACTTCTTTGGAGCGCTGATGGGCCTTTCCAGGTTGCTTGGTTGGCCAAAAAGGGCGTATGCGTTTTTTCCTGAATATATTCAGGAAAAAACGCATACGCCCTTTTTGGCCAAGGGCATCATTGTCCACGTTTTGCCGCTTTTCATGTGCTTTCAAGGCGATTCGAATCTACCTCCTGAAATCTGTTTCCTGCAATTCTGCCTTGCTTTCAAAGCCTCTTCGTTGCCTTCCCTTAATATATTTGTGGACGAGAGGTATCATTTAAAACTCTGCAGGTTTGTGAATTGCAGTGCCCCTGAGCTCCATTTTTCAACTCGCTTTTTTGGGAGCTGGCCGCAAAAGCGCAGGATTGCTTCAGGCCCTCTTCTGGTTCTGGGGGGCAGGCTGAGCTTGTGCTTAATTCTTCTTCCTGATGGGAAAATAGAGTGACCTGTGCCTGTCCCAACACCTAGAGCTAGTCTCTCATTGGTTCCCCCTCTTCCCGTTCATCCTCAGGACAAATTGCAACCTGTACGGAACAGGAGGTTAAAGGTGCTGATTCTCCAAGGAGGGAGATGGCTAGTAAATCGGCTGGAATGGCGAACCCGAGCCAAGGAGATGAGAAATGAGGTGCGTTTTAGAAACCTTTCCCGATCACACGGTGTACCATCTTCTGGGTTTCTCATGCCTGTTTTCGACGTAGGAAGATGCCCTTGAACCTGGAGATTTGGGACCCATGGGATGGGTACCATGCAGTATTACTTGAAAGGGTCTGCGTTGGCTCACCCAACCTCACCGAACCTCTCAGCCCCAAGAGTGTCCACCCTTATGTCTCAATCAGCTGTGGGTCTAGATATGGTCAATCCAGGTTGCATCACAGCCCCTGAACGAATTTTGGAAGAATTTCTCTCTCTTTCACTGTCTTTGTTTCACGGGTTTTGAAAAGTAATTTATTTTTATAATGGGGTTTAGCTGCTTTTCACGGCTGTGTTTATGCCGCTTTACACCCCCTTGACTCACTTACAGAGAGATATCAATACATAGGTTGGAAGATTCTTACTAGTCAGATATATTCTTGTGCGGTGAATAGGGGGTGTTGAGTCCAGTTCACTGAAAAAGGAATAGGTCTTGTCTCTTACATATTGGGTTTATGGAACGGTATCTGAGCTAATTTGAAACCCTTGTTTTATGCATCACCCCACCTCACCTTTCCCGTTCAGCAGCCATAGTGTGTTTCCTAAACGTGTGACTCTGTTCTGTTTTGTAATTCAGTTCAAGTGTAGCGGTTTTTACATTCCCTCTCGAAGTGATATCTTATGATAAGTGTCTTTTTCTGTGTGACTTATTTCACTTAGAATCCTCGTACCTAAATCCACTCATCGTGCTGCTACTAGCCTTATGACGTTGATTTCATGGCTGAGTGATATTCCATTGTACATGAGGACCACAACTTCTTTATCCATTTTTCTCTTTCCTAGGATATTTAAGGTGTAATGAAGTGGGGGTTCTTGTCAACAGAGCAGCCCTAAACTTTGGGGTGCCTGTGTCTTGCTGATTTTTAGTTTTCCCAATTTATACGCCCATGAGTGGAAGTGCCCTATGCTCTCCAAGCTGTGTTTTTTAGATGTTTCAGAACACACCGTACACTTCTCCAGAGTGGCTGTTGGCAATTTACATCCCACCCATCAGCGTAGCAAGGCTCCCATTTCTCCATGGCCGGTCCTGCATTTCTGGTTTGGACACTTTTTTCCGCATGGCCCTTTTGCCCGCTGGGAAGCGAGACTTCTTTGGAGCGCTGATTGGCCTTTCCAGGTTGCTTGGTTGGCCAAAAAGGGCGTATGCGTTTTTTCCTGAATATATTCAGGAAAAAACGCATACGCCCTTTTTGGCCAAGGGCATCATTATCCACGTTTTGCCGCTTTTCATGTGCTTTCAAGGCGATTCGAATCTACCTCCTGAAATCTGTTTCCTGCAATTCTGCCTTGCTTTCAAAGCCTCTTCGTTGCCTTCCCTTAATATATTTGTGGACGAGAGGTATCATTTAAAACTCTGCAGGTTTGTGAATTGCAGTGCCCCTGAGCTCCATTTTTCAACTCGCTTTTTTGGGAGCTGGCCGCAAAAGCGCAGGATTGCTTCAGGCCCTCTTCTGGTTCTGGGGGGCAGGCTGAGCTTGTGCTTAATTCTTCTTCCTGATGGGAAAATAGAGTGACCTGTGCCTGTCCCAACACCTAGAGCTAGTCTCTCATTGGTTCCCCCTCTTCCCGTTCATCCTCAGGACAAATTGCAACCTGTACGGAACAGGAGGTTAAAGGTGCTGATTCTCCAAGGAGGGAGATGGCTAGTAAATCGGCTGGAATGGCGAACCCGAGCCAAGGAGATGAGAAATGAGGTGCGTTTTAGAAACCTTTCCCGATCACACGGTGTACCATCTTCTGGGTTTCTCATGCCTGTTTTCGACGTAGGAAGATGCCCTTGAACCTGGAGATTTGGGACCCATGGGATGGGTACCATGCAGTATTACTTGAAAGGGTCTGCGTTGGCTCACCCAACCTCACCGAACCTCTCAGCCCCAAGAGTGTCCACCCTTATGTCTCAATCTGCTGTGGGTCTAGATATGGTCAATCCAGGTTGCATCACAGCCCCTGAACGAATTTTGTAAGAATTTCTCTCTCTTTCACTGTCTTTGTTTCACGGGTTTTGAAAAGTAATTTATTTTTATAATGGGGTTTAGCTGCTTTTCACGGCTGTGTTTATGCCGCTTTACACCCCCTTGACTCACTTACGGAGAGATATCAATACATAGGTTTGAAGATTCTTACTAGTCAGATATATTCTTGTGCGGTGAATAGGGGGTGTTGAGTCCAGTTCACTGAAAAAGGAATAGGTCTTGTCTCTTACATATTGGGTTTATGGAACGGTATCTGAGCTAATTTGAAACCCTTGTTTTATGCATCACCCCACCTCACCTTTCCCGTTCAGCAGCCATAGTGTGTTTCCTAAACGTGTGACTCTGTTCTGTTTTGTAATTCAGTTCAAGTGTAGCGGTTTTTACATTCCCTCTCGAAGTGATATCTTATGATAAGTGTCTTTTTCTGTGTGACTTATTTCACTTAGAATCCTCGTACCTAAATCCACTCATCGTGCTGCTACTAGCCTTATGACGTTGATTTCATGGCTGAGTGATATTCCATTGTACATGAGGACCACAACTTCTTTATCCATTTTTCTCTTTCCTAGGATATTTAAGGTGTAATGAAGTGGGGGTTCTTGTCAACAGAGCAGCCCTAAACTTTGGGGTGCCTGTGTCTTGCTGATTTTTAGTTTTCCCAATTTATACGCCCATGAGTGGAAGTGCCCTATGCTCTCCAAGCTGTGTTTTTTAGATGTTTCAGAACACACCGTACACTTCTCCAGAGTGGCTGTTGGCAATTTACATCCCACCCATCAGCGTAGCAAGGCTCCCATTTCTCCATGGCCTGTCCTGCATTTCTGGTTTGGACACTTTTTTCCGCATGGCCCTTTTGCCCGCTGGGAAGCGAGACTTCTTTGGAGCGCTGATTGGCCTTTCCAGGTTGCTTGGTTGGCCAAAAAGGGCGTATGCGTTTTTTCCTGAATATATTCAGGAAAAAACGCATACGCCCTTTTTGGCCAAGGGCATCATTGTCCACGTTTTGCCGCTTTTCATGTGCTTTCAAGGCGATTCGAATCTACCTCCTGAAATCTGTTTCCTGCAATTCTGCCTTGCTTTCAAAGCCTCTTCGTTGCCTTCCCTTAATATATTTGTGGACGAGAGGTATCATTTAAAACTCTGCAGGTTTGTGAATTGCAGTGCCCCTGAGCTCCATTTTTCAACTCGCTTTTTTGGGAGCTGGCCGCAAAAGCGCAGGATTGCTTCAGGCCCTCTTCTGGTTCTGGGGGGCAGGCTGAGCTTGTGCTTAATTCTTCTTCCTGATGGGAAAATAGAGTGACCTGTGCCTGTCCCAACACCTAGAGCTAGTCTCTCATTGGTTCCCCCTCTTCCCGTTCATCCTCAGGACAAATTGCAACCTGTACGGAACAGGAGGTTAAAGGTGCTGATTCTCCAAGGAGGGAGATGGCTAGTAAATCGGCTGGAATGGCGAACCCGAGCCAAGGAGATGAGAAATGAGGTGCGTTTTAGAAACCTTTCCCGATCACACGGTGTACCATCTTCTGGGTTTCTCATGCCTGTTTTCGACGTAGGAAGATGCCCTTGAACCTGGAGATTTGGGACCCATGGGATGGGTACCATGCAGTATTACTTGAAAGGGTCTGCGTTGGCTCACCCAACCTCACCGAACCTCTCAGCCCCAAGAGTGTCCACCCTTATGTCTCAATCAGCTGTGGGTCTAGATATGGTCAATCCAGGTTGCATCACAGCCCCTGAACGAATTTTGGAAGAATTTCTCTCTCTTTCACTGTCTTTGTTTCACGGGTTTTGAAAAGTAATTTATTTTTATAATGGGGTTTAGCTGCTTTTCACGGCTGTGTTTATGCCACTTTACACCCCCTTGACTCACTTACGGAGAGATATCAATACATAGGTTTGAAGATTCTTACTAGTCAGATATATTCTTGTGCGGTGAATAGGGGGTGTTGAGTCCAGTTCACTGAAAAAGGAATAGGTCTTGTCTCTTACATATTGGGTTTATGGAACGATATCTGAGCTAATTTGAAACCCTTGTTTTATGCATCACCCCACCTCACCTTTCCTGTTCAGCAGCCATAGTGTTTTTCCTAAACGTGTGACTCTGTTCTGTTTTGCAATTCAGTTCAAGTGTAGCGGTTTTTACATTCCCTCTAGAAGTGATATCTTATGATAAGTGTCTTTTTCTGTGTGACTTATTTCACTTAGAATCGTCGTACCTAAATCCACTCATCGTGCTGCTACTAGCCTTATGATGTTGATTTCATGGCTGAGTGATATTCCATTGTACATGAGGACCACAACTTCTTTATCCATTTTTCTCTTTCCTAGTATATTTAAGGTGTAATGAAGTGGGGGTTCTTGTCAACAGAGCAGCCCTAAACTTTGGGGTGCCTGTGTCTTGCTGATTTTTAGTTTTCCCAATTTATACGCCCATGAGTGGAAGTGCCCTATGCTCTCCAAGCTGTGTTTTTTAGATGTTTCAGAACACACCGTACCCTTCTCCAGAGTGGCTGTTGGCAACTTACATCCCACCCATCAGCGTAGCAAGGCTCCCATTTCTCCATGGCCGGTCCTGCATTTCTGGTTTGGACACTTTTTTCCGCATGGCCCTTTTGCCCGCTGGGAAGCGAGACTTCTTTGGAGCGCTGATTGGCCTTTCCAGGTTGCTTGGTTGGCCAAAAAGGGCGTATGCGTTTTTTCCTGAATATATTCAGGAAAAAACGCATACGCCCTTTTTGGCCAAGGGCATCATTGTCCACGTTTTGCCGCTTTTCATGTGCTTTCAAGGCGATTCGAATCTACCTCCTGAAATCTGTTTCCTGCAATTCTGCCTTGCTTTCAAAGCCTCTTCGTTGCCTTCCCTTAATATATTTGTGGACGAGAGGTATCATTTAAAACTCTGCAGGTTTGTGAATTGCAGTGCCCCTGAGCTCCATTTTTCAACTCGCTTTTTTGGGAGCTGGCCGCAAAAGCGCAGGATTGCTTCAGGCCCTCTTCTGGTTCTGGGGGGCAGGCTGAGCTTGTGCTTAATTCTTCTTCCTGATGGGAAAATAGAGTGACCTGTGCCTGTCCCAACACCTAGAGCTAGTCTCTCATTGGTTCCCCCTCTTCCCGTTCATCCTCAGGACAAATTGCAACCTGTACGGAACAGGAGGTTAAAGGTGCTGATTCTCCAAGGAGGGAGATGGCTAGTAAATCGGCTGGAATGGCGAACCCGAGCAAAGGAGATGAGAAATGAGGTGCGTTTTAGAAACCTTTCCCGATCACACGGTGTACCATCTTCTGGGTTTCTCATGCCTGTTTTCGACGTAGGAAGATGCCCTTGAACCTGGAGATTTGGGACCCATGGGATGGGTACCATGCAGTATTACTTGAAAGGTTCTGCGTTGGCTCACCCAACCTCACCGAACCTCTCAGCCCCAAGAGTGTCCACCCTTATGTCTCAATCAGCTGTGGGTCTAGATATGGTCAATCCAGGTTGCATCACAGCCCCTGAACGAATTTTGTAAGAATTTCTCTCTCTTTCACTGTCTTTGTTTCACGGGTTTTGAAAAGTAATTTATTTTTATAATGGGGTTTAGCTGCTTTTCACGGCTGTGTTTATGCCGGTTTACACCCCCTTAACTCACTTACGGAGAGATATCAATACATAGGTTTGAAGATTCTTACTACTCAGATATATTCTTGTGTGGTGTATAGGGGGTGTTGAGTCCAGTTCACTGAGCAAGGAGTAGGTCTTGTCTATTACATATTGAGTTTATGGAACGGTATCTGAGCTAATTTGAAACCCTTGTTTTATGCATCACCCCACCTCACCTTTCCCGTTCAGCAGCCATAGTGTGTTTCCTAAACGTGTGACTCTGTTCTGTTTTGCAATTCAGTTCAAGTGTAGCGGTTTTTACATTCCCTCTAGAAGTGATATCTTATGATAAGTGTCTTTTTCTGTGTGACTTATTTCACTTAGAATCGTCGTACCTAAATCCACTCATCGTGCTGCTACTAGCCTTATGACGTTGATTTCATGGCTGAGTGATATTCCATTGTACATGAGGACCACAACTTCTTTATCCATTTTTCGCTTTCCTAGGATATTTAAGGTGTAATGAAGTGGGGGTTCTTGTCAACAGAGCAGCCCTAAACTTTGGGGTGCCTGTGTCTTGCTGATGTTTAGTTTTCCCAATTTATACGCCCATGAGTGGAAGTGCCCTATGCTCTCCAAGCTGTGTGTTTTAGATGTTTCAGGACACACCGTACACTTCTCCAGAGTGGCTGTTGGCAATTTACATCCCACCCATCAGCGTAGCAAGGCTCCCATTTCTCCATGGCCGGTCCTGCATTTCTGGTTTGGACACTTTTTTCCGCATGGCCCTTTTGCCCGCTGGGAAGCGAGACTTCTTTGGAGCGCTGATTGGCCTTTCCAGGTTGGTTGGTTGGCCAAAAAGGGCGTATGCGTTTTTTCCTGAATATATTCAGGAAAAAACGCATACGCCCTTTTTGGCCAAGGGCATCATTGTCCACGTTTTGCCGCTTTTCATGTGCTTTCAAGGCGATTCGAATCTACCTCCTGAAATCTGTTTCCTGCAATTCTGCCTTGCTTTCAAAGCCTCTTCGTTGCCTTCCCTTAATATATTTGTGGACGAGAGGTATCATTTAAAACTCTGCAGGTTTGTGAATTGCAGTGCCCCTGAGCTCCATTTTTCAACTCGCTTTTTTGGGAGCTGGCCGCAAAAGCGCAGGATTGCTTCAGGCCCTCTTCTGGTTCTGGGGGGCAGGCTGAGCTTGTGCTTAATTCTTCTTCCTGATGGGAAAATAGAGTGACCTGTGCCTGTCCCAACACCTAGAGCTAGTCTCTCATTGGTTCCCCCTCTTCCCGTTCATCCTCAGGACAAATTGCAACCTGTACGGAACAGGAGGTTAAAGGTGCTGATTCTCCAAGGAGGGAGATGGCTAGTAAATCGGCTGGAATGGCGAACCCGAGCAAAGGAGATGAGAAATGAGGTGCGTTTTAGAAACCTTTCCCGATCACACGGTGTACCATCTTCTGGGTTTCTCATGCCTGTTTTCGACGTAGGAAGATGCCCTTGAACCTGGAGATTTGGGACCCATGGGATGGGTACCATGCAGTATTACTTGAAAGGGTCTGCGTTGGCTCACCCAACCTCACCGAACCTCTCAGCCCCAAGAGTGTCCACCCTTATGTCTCAATCAGCTGTGGGTCTAGATATGGTCAATCCAGGTTGCATCACAGCCCCTGAACGAATTTTGTAAGAATTTCTCTCTCTTTCACTGTCTTTGTTTCACGGGTTTTGAAAAGTAATTTATTTTTATAAGGGGTTTAGCTGCTTTTCACGGCTGTGTTTATGCCGCTTTACACCCCCTTGACTCACTTACGGAGAGATATCAATACATAGGTTTGAAGATTCTTACTAGTCAGATATATTCTTGTGCGGTGAATAGGGGGTGTTGAGTCCAGTTCACTGAAAAAGGAATAGGTCTTGTCTCTTACATATTGGGTTTATGGAACGGTATCGGAGCTAATTTGAAACCCTTGTTTTATGCATCACCCCACCTCACCTTTCCCGTTCAGCAGCCATAGTGTGTTTCCTAAACGTGTGACTCTGTTCTGTTTTGCAATTCAGTTCAAGTGTAGCGGTTTTTACATTCCCTCTAGAAGTGATATCTTATGATAAGTGTCTTTTTCTGTGTGACTTATTTCACTTAGAATCGTCGTACCTAAATCCACTCATCGTGCTGCTACTAGCCTTATGACGTTGATTTCATGGCTGAGTGATATTCCATTGTACATGAGGACCCCAACTTCTTTATCCATTTTTCTCTTTCCTAGGATATTTAAGGTGTAATGAAGTGGGGGTTCTTGTCAACAGAGCAGCCCTAAACTTTGGGGTGCCTGTGTCTTGCTGATTTTTAGTTTTCCCAATTTATACGCCCATGAGTGGAAGTGCCCTATGCTCTCCAAGCTGTGTTTTTTAGATGTTTCAGAACACACCGTACCCTTCTCCAGAGTGGCTGTTGGCAATTTACATCCCACCCATCAGCGTAGCAAGGCTCCCATTTCTCCATGGCCGGTCCTGCATTTCTGGTTTGGACACTTTTTTCCGCATGGCCCTTTTGCCCGCTGGGAAGCGAGACTTCTTTGGAGCGCTGATTGGCCTTTCCAGGTTGCTTGGTTGGCCAAAAAGGGCGTATGCGTTTTTTCCTGAATATATTCAGGAAAAAACGCATACGCCCTATTTGGCCAAGGGCATCATTGTCCACGTTTTGCCGCTTTTCATGTGCTTTCAAGGCGATTCGAATCTACCTCCTGAAATCTGTTTCCTGCAATTCTGCCTTGCTTTCAAAGCCTCTTCGTTGCCTTCCCTTAATATATTTGTGGACGAGAGGTATCATTTAAAACTCTGCAGGTTTGTGAATTGCAGTGCCCCTGAGCTCCATTTTTCAACTCGCTTTTTTGGGAGCTGGCCGCAAAAGCGCAGGATTGCTTCAGGCCCTCTTCTGGTTCTGGGGGGCAGGCTGAGCTTGTGCTTAATTCTTCTTCCTGATGGGAAAATAGAGTGACCTGTGCCTGTCCCAACACCTAGAGCTAGTCTCTCATTGGTTCCCCCTCTTCCCGTTCATCCTCAGGACAAATTGCAACCTGTACGGAACAGGAGGTTAAAGGTGCTGATTCTCCAAGGAGGGAGATGGCTAGTAAATCGGCTGGAATGGCGAACCCGAGCAAAGGAGATGAGAAATGAGGTGCGTTTTAGAAACCTTTCCCGATCACACGGTGTACCATCTTCTGGGTTTCTCATGCCTGTTTTTGACGTAGGAAGATGCCCTTGAACCTGGAGATTTGGGACCCATGGGATGGGTACCATGCAGTATTACTTGAAAGGGTCTGCGTTGGCTCACCCAACCTCACCGAAACTCTCAGCCCCAAGAGTGTCCACCCTTATGTCTCAATCAGCTGTGGGTCTAGATATGGTCAATCCAGGTTGCATCACAGCCCCTGAACGAATTTTGTAAGAATTTCTCTCTCTTTCTCTGTCTTTGTTTCACGGGTTTTGAAAAGTAATTTATTTTTATAATGGGGTTTAGCTGCTTTTCACGGCTGTGTTTATGCCGCTTTACACCCCCTTGACTCACTTACGGAGAGATATCAATACATAGGTTTGAAGATTCTTACTAGTCAGATATATTCTTGTGCGGTGAATAGGGGGTGTTGAGTCCAGTTCACTGAAAAAGGAATAGGTCTTGTCTCTTACATATTGGGTTTATGGAACGGTATCTGAGCTAATTTGAAACCCTTGTTTTATGCATCACCCCACCTCACCTTTCCCGTTCAGCAGCCATAGTGTGTTTCCTAAACGTGTGACTCTGTTCTGTTTTGCAATTCAGTTCAAGTGTAGCGGTTTTTACATTCCCTCTAGAAGTGATATCTTATGATAAGTGTCTTTTTCTGTGTGACTTATTTCACTTAGAATCGTCGTACCTAAATCCACTCATCGTGCTGCTACTAGCCTTATGACGTTGATTTCATGGCTGAGTGATATTCCATTGTACATGAGGACCACAACTTCTTTATCCATTTTTCTCTTTCCTAGGATATTTAAGGTGTAATGAAGTGGGGGTTCTTGTCCACAGAGCAGCCCTAAACTTTGGGGTGCCTGTGTCTTGCTGATGTTTAGATTTCCCAATTTATACGCCCATGAGTGGAAGTGCCCTATGCTCTCCAAGCTGTGTTTTTTAGATGTTTCAGGACACACTGTACACTTCTCCAGAGTGGCTGTTGGCAATTTACATCCCACCCATCAGCGTAGCAAGGCTCCCATTTCTCCATGGCCGGTCCTGCATTTCTGGTTTGGACACTTTTTTCCGCATGGCCCTTTTGCCCGCTGGGAAGCGAGACTTCTTTGGAGTGCTGATTGGCCTTTCCAGGTTGCTTGGTTGGCCAAAAAGGGCGTATGCGTTTTTTCCTGAATATATTCAGGAAAAAACGCATACGCCCTTTTTGGCCAAGGGCATCATTGTCCACGTTTTGCCGCTTTTCATGTGCTTTCAAGGCGATTCGAATCTACCTCCTGAAATCTGTTTCCTGCAATTCTGCCTTGCTTTCAAAGCCTCTTCGTTGCCTTCCCTTAGTATATTTGTGGACGAGAGGTATCATTTAAAACTGTGCAGGTTTGTGAATTGCAGTGCCCCTGAGCTCCATTTTTCAACTCGCTTTTTTGGGAGCTGGCCGCAAAAGCGCAGGATTGCTTCAGGCCCTCTTCTGGTTCTGGGGGGCAGGCTGAGCTTGTGCTTAATTCTTCTTCCTGATGGGAAAATAGAGTGACCTGTGCCTGTCCCAACACCTAGAGCTAGTCTCTCATTGGTTCCCCCTCTTCCCGTTCATCCTCAGGACAAATTGCAACCTGTACGGAACAGGAGGTTAAAGGTGCTGATTCTCCAAGGAGAGAGATGGCTAGTAAATCGGCTGGAATGGTGAACCCGAGTAAAGGAGATGAGAAATGAGGTGCGTTTTAGAAAACCTTTCCCGATCACACGGTGTACCATCTTCTGGGTTTCTCATGCCTGTTTTCGACGTAGGAAGATGCCCTTGAACCTGGAGATTTGGGACCCATGGGATGGGTACCATGCAGTATTACTTGAAAGGGTCTGCGTTGGCTCACCCAACCTCACCGAACCTCTCAGCCCCAAGAGTGTCCACCCTTATGTCTCAATCAGCTGTGGGTCTAGATATGGTCAATCCAGGTTGCATCACAGCCCCTGAACGAATTTTGTAAGAATTTCTCTCTCTTTCACTGTCTTTGTTTCACGGGTTTTGAAAAGTAATTTATTTTTATAATGGGGTTTAGCTGCTTTTCACGGCTGTGTTTATGCCGCTTTACACCCCCTTGACTCACTTACGGAGAGATATCAATACATAGGTTTGAAGATTCTTACTAGTCAGATATATTCTTGTGCGGTGAATAGGGGGTGTTGAGTCCAGTTCACTGAAAAAGGAATAGGTCTTGTCTCTTACATATTGGGTTTATGGAACGGTATCGGAGCTAATTTGAAACCCTTGTTTTATGCATCACCCCACCTCACCTTTCCCGTTCAGCAGCCATAGTGTGTTTCCTAAACGTGTGACTCTGTTCTGTTTTGCAATTCAGTTCAAGTGTAGCGGTTTTTACATTCCCTCTCTAAGTGATATCTTATGATAAGTGTCTTTTCTGTGTGACTTATTTCACTTAGAATCGTCGTACCTAAATCCACTCATCGTGCTGCTACTAGCCTTATGACGTGGATTTCATGGCTGAGTGATATTCCATTGTACATGAGGACCACAACTTCTTTATCCATTTTTCTCTTTCCTAGGATATTTAAGGTGTAATGAAGTGGGGGTTCTTGTCAACAGAGCAGCCCTAAACTTTGGGGTGCCTGTGTCTTGCTGATTTTTAGTTTTCCCAATTTATACGCCCATGAGTGGAAGTGCCCTATGCTCTCCAAGCTGTGTTTTTTAGATGTTTCAGAACACACCATACACTTCTCCAGAGTGGCTGTTGGCAATTTACATCCCACCCATCACCGTAGCAAGGCTCCCATTTCTCCATGGCCGGTCCTGCATTTCTGGTTTGGACACTTTTTTCCGCATGGCCCTTTTGCCCGCTGGGAAGCGAGACTTCTTTGGAGCGCTGATTGGCCTTTCCAGGTTGCTTGGTTGGCCAAAAAGGGCGTATGCGTTTTTTCCTGAATATATTCAGGAAAAAACGCATACGCCCTTTTTGGCCAAGGGCATCATTGTCCACGTTTTGCCGCTTTTCATGTGCTTTCAAGGCGATTCGAATCTACGTCCTGAAATCTGTTTCCTGCAATTCTGCCTTGCTTTCAAAGCCTCTTCGTTGCCTTCCCTTAATATATTTGTGGACGAGAGGTATCATTTAAAACTCTGCAGTTTTGTGAATTGCAGTGCCCCTGAGCTCCATTTTTCAACTCGCTTTTTTGGGAGCTGGCCGCCAAAGCGCAGGATTGCTTCAGGCCCTCTTCTGGTTCTGGGGGGCAGGCTGAGCTTGTGCTTAATTCTTCTTCCTGATGGGAAAATAGAGTGACCTGTGCCTGTCCCAACACCTAGAGTTAGTCTCTCATTGGTTCCCCCTCTTCCCGTTCATCCTCAGGACAAATTGCAACCTGTACGGAACAGGAGGTTAAAGGTGCTGATTCTCCAAGGAGAGAGATGGCTAGTAAATCGGCTGGAATGGCGAACCCGAGCAAAGGAGATGAGAAATGAGGTGCGTTTTAGAAAACCTTTCCCGATCACACGGTGTACCATCTTCTGGGTTTCTCATGCCTGTTTTCGACGTAGGAAGATGCCCTTGAACCTGGAGATTTGGGACCCATGGGATGGGTACCATGCAGTATTACTTGAAAGGGTCTGCGTTGGCTCACCCAACCTCACCGAACCTCTCAGCCCCAAGAGTGTCCACCCTTATGTCTCAATCAGCTGTGGGTCTAGATATGGTCAATCCAGGTTGCATCACAGCCCCTGAACGAATTTTGTAAGAATTTCTCTCTCTTTCACTGTCTTTGTTTCACGGGTTTTGAAAAGTAATTTATTTTTATAATGGGGTTTAGCTGCTTTTCACGGCTGTGTTTATGCCGCTTTACACCCCCTTGACTCACTTACGGAGAGATATCAATACATAGGTTTGAAGATTCTTACTAGTCAGATATATTCTTGTGCGGTGAATAGGGGGTGTTGAGTCCAGTTCACTGAAAAAGGAATAGGTCTTGTCTCTTACATATTGGGTTTATGGAACGGTATCGGAGCTAATTTGAAACCCTTGTTTTATGCATCACCCCACCTCACCTTTCCCGTTCAGCAGCCATAGTGTGTTTCCTAAACGTGTGACTCTGTTCTGTTTTGCAATTCAGTTCAAGTGTAGCGGTTTTTACATTCCCTCTCTAAGTGATATCTTATGATAAGTGTCTTTTTCTGTGTGACTTATTTCACTTAAAATCTTCGTACCTAAATCCACTCATCGTGCTGCTACTAGCCTTATGACGTTGATTTCATGGCTGAGTGATATTCCATTGTACATGAGGACCACAACTTCTTTATCCATTTTTCTCTTTCCTAGGATATTTAAGGTGTAATGAATTGGGGGTTCTTGTCAACAGAGCAGCCCTAAACTTTGGGGTGCCTGTGTCTTGCTGATTTTTAGTTTTCCCAATTTATACGCCCATGAGTGGAAGTGCCCTATGCTCTCCAAGCTGTGTTTTTTAGATGTTTCAGAACACACCGTACCCTTCTCCAGAGTGGCTGTTGGCAATTTACATCCCACCCATCAGCGTAGCAAGGCTCCCATTTCTCCATGGCCGGTCCTGCATTTCTGGTTTGGACACTTTTTTCCGCATGGCCCTTTTGCCCGCTGGGAAGCGAGACTTCTTTGGAGCGCTGATTGGCCTTTCCAGGTTGCTTGGTTGGCCAAAAAGGGCGTATGCGTTTTTTCCTGAATATATTCAGGAAAAAATGCATACGCCCTTTTTGGCCAAGGGCATCATTGTCCACGTTTTGCCGCTTTTCATGTGCTTTCAAGGCGATTCGAATCTACCTCCTGAAATCTGTTTCCTGCAATTCTGCCTTGCTTTCAAAGCCTCTTCGTTGCCTTCCCTTAATATATTTGTGGACGAGAGGTATCATTTAAAACTCTGCAGGTTTGTGAATTGCAGTGCCCCTGAGCTCCATTTTTCAACTTGCTTTTTTGGGAGATGGCCGCCAAAGCGCAGGATTGCTTCAGGCCCTCTTCTGGTTCTGGGGGGCAGGCTGAGCTTGTGCTTAATTCTTCTTCCTGATGGGAAAATAGAGTGACCTGTGCCGGTCCCAACACCTAGAGCTAGTCTCTCATTGGTTCCCCCTCTTCCCGTTCATCCTCAGGACAAATTGCAACCTGTACGGAACAGGAGGTTAAAGGTGCTGATTCTCCAAGGAGGGAGATGGCTAGTAAATCGGCTGGAATGGCGAACCCGAGCAAAGGAGATGAGAAATGAGGTGCGTTTTAGAAACCTTTCCCGATCACACGGTGTACCATCTTCTGGGTTTCTCATGCCTGTTTTCGACGTAGGAAGATGCCCTTGAACCTGGAGATTTGGGACCCATGGGATGGGTACCATGCAGTATTACTTGAAAGGGTCTGCGTTGGCTCACCCAACCTCACCGAACCTCTCAGCCCCAAGAGTGTCCACCCTTATGTCTCAATTAGCTGTGGGTCTAGATATGGTCAATCCAGGTTGCATCACAGCCCCTGAACGAATTTTGTAAGAATTTCTCTCTCTTTCACTGTCTTTGTTTCACGGGTTTTGAAAAGTAATTTATTTTTATATTGGGGTTTAGCTGCTTTTCACGGCTGTGTTTATGCCGCTTTACACCCCCTTGACTCACTTACGGAGAGATATCAATACATAGGTTTGAAGATTCTTACTAGTCAGATATATTCTTGTGCGGTGAATAGGGGGTGTTGAGTCCAGTTCACTGAAAAAGGAATAGGTCTTGTCTCTTACATATTGGGTTTATGGAACGGTATCTGAGCTAATTTGAAACCCTTGTTTTATGCATCACCCCACCTCACCTTTCCCGTTCAGCAGCCATAGTGTGTTTCCTAAACGTGTGACTCTGTTCTGTTTTGCAATTCAGTTCAAGTGTAGCGGTTTTTACATTCCCTCTAGAAGTGATATCTTATGATAAGTGTCTTTTTCTGTGTGACTTATTTCACTTAGAATCGTCGTACCTAAATCCACTCATCGTGCTGCTACTAGCCTTATGACGTTGATTTCATGGCTGAGTGATATTCCATTGTACATGAGGACCACAACTTCTTTATCCATTTTTCTCTTTCCTAGGATATTTAAGGTGTAATGAAGTGGGGGTTCTTGTCCACAGAGCAGCCCTAAACTTTGGGGTGCCTGTGTCTTGCTGATGTTTAGATTTCCCAATTTATACGCCCATGAGTGGAAGTGCCCTATGCTCTCCAAGCTGTGTTTTTTAGATGTTTCAGGACACACCGTACACTTCTCCAGAGTGGCTGTTGGCAATTTACATCCCACCCATCAGCGTAGCAAGGCTCCCATTTCTCCATGGCCGGTCCTGCATTTCTGGTTTGGACACTTTTTTCCGCATGGCCCTTTTGCCCGCTGGGAAGCGAGACTTCTTTGGAGCGCTGATTGGCCTTTCCAGGTTGCTTGGTTGGCCAAAAAGGGCGTATGCGTTTTTTCCTGAATATATTCAGGAAAAAATGCATACGCCCTTTTTGGCCAAGGGCATCATTGTCCACGTTTTGCCGCTTTTCATGTGCTTTCAAGGCGATTCGAATCTACCTCCTGAAATCTGTTTCCTGCAATTCTGCCTTGCTTTCAAAGCCTCTTCGTTGCCTTCCCTTAATATATTTGTGGACGAGAGGTATCATTTAAAACTCTGCAGGTTTGTGAATTGCAGTGCCCCTGAGCTCCATTTTTCAACTTGCTTTTTTGGGAGATGGCCGCCAAAGCGCAGGATTGCTTCAGGCCCTCTTCTGGTTCTGGGGGGCAGGCTGAGCTTGTGCTTAATTCTTCTTCCTGATGGGAAAATAGAGTGACCTGTGCCGGTCCCAACACCTAGAGCTAGTCTCTCATTGGTTCCCCCTCTTCCCGTTCATCCTCAGGACAAATTGCAACCTGTACGGAACAGGAGGTTAAAGGTGCTGATTCTCCAAGGAGGGAGATGGCTAGTAAATCGGCTGGAATGGCGAACCCGAGCAAAGGAGATGAGAAATGAGGTGCGTTTTAGAAACCTTTCCCGATCACACGGTGTACCATATTCTGGGTTTCTCATGCCTGTTTTCGACGTAGGAAGATGCCCTTGAACCTGGAGATTTGGGACCCATGGGATGAGTACCATGCAGTATTACTTGAAAGGGTCTGCGTTGGCTCACCCAACCTCACCGAACCTCTCAGCCCCAAGAGTGTCCACCCTTATGTCTCAATCAGCTGTGGGTCTAGATATGGTCAATCCAGGTTGCATCACAGCCCCTGAACGAATTTTGTAAGAATTTCTCTCTCTTTCACTGTCTTTGTTTCACGGGTTTTGAAAAGTAATTTATTTTTATAATGGGGTTTAGCTGCTTTTCACGGCTGTGTTTATGCCGCTTTACACCCCCTTGACTCACTTACGGAGAGATATCAATACATAGGTTTGAAGATTCTTACTAGTCAGATATATTCTTGTGCGGTGAATAGGGGGTGTTGAGTCCAGTTCACTGAAAAAGGAATAGGTCTTGTCTCTTACATATTGGGTTTATGGAACGGTATCGGAGCTAATTTGAAACCCTTGTTTTATGCATCACCCCACCTCACCTTTCCCGTTCAGCAGCCATAGTGTGTTTCCTAAACGTGTGACTCTGTTCTGTTTTGCAATTCAGTTCAAGTGTAGCGGTTTTTACATTCCCTCTCTAAGTGATATCTTATGATAAGTGTCTTTTTCTGTGTGACTTATTTCACTTAAAATCTTCGTACCTAAATCCACTCATCGTGCTGCTACTAGCCTTATGACGTTGATTTCATGGCTGAGTGATATTCCATTGTACATGAGGACCACAACTTCTTTATCCATTTTTCTCTTTCCTAGGATATTTAAGGTGTAATGAATTGGGGGTTCTTGTCAACAGAGCAGCCCTAAACTTTGGGGTGCCTGTGTCTTGCTGATTTTTAGTTTTCCCAATTTATACGCCCATGAGTGGAAGTGCCCTATGCTCTCCAAGCTGTGTTTTTTAGATGTTTCAGAACACACCGTACCCTTCTCCAGAGTGGCTGTTGGCAATTTACATCCCACCCATCAGCGTAGCAAGGCTCCCATTTCTCCATGGCCGGTCCTGCATTTCTGGTTTGGACACTTTTTTCCGCATGGCCCTTTTGCCCGCTGGGAAGCGAGACTTCTTTGGAGCGCTGATTGGCCTTTCCAGGTTGCTTGGTTGGCCAAAAAGGGCGTATGCGTTTTTTCCTGAATATATTCAGGAAAAAATGCATACGCCCTTTTTGGCCAAGGGCATCATTGTCCACGTTTTGCCGCTTTTCATGTGCTTTCAAGGCGATTCGAATCTACCTCCTGAAATCTGTTTCCTGCAATTCTGCCTTGCTTTCAAAGCCTCTTCGTTGCCTTCCCTTAATATATTTGTGGACGAGAGGTATCATTTAAAACTCTGCAGGTTTGTGAATTGCAGTGCCCCTGAGCTCCATTTTTCAACTTGCTTTTTTGGGAGATGGCCGCCAAAGCGCAGGATTGCTTCAGGCCCTCTTCTGGTTCTGGGGGGCAGGCTGAGCTTGTGCTTAATTCTTCTTCCTGATGGGAAAATAGAGTGACCTGTGCCTGTCCCAACACCTAGAGCTAGTCTCTCATTGGTTCCCCCTCTTCCCCTTCATCCTCAGGACAAATTGCAACCTGTACGGAACAGGAGGTTAAAGGTGCTGATTCTCCAAGGAGGGAGATGGCTAGTAAATCGGCTGGAATGGCGAACCCGAGCAAAGGAGATGAGAAATGAGGTGCGTTTTAGAAACCTTTCCCGATCACACGGTGTACCATCTTCTGGGTTTCTCATGCCTGTTTTCGACGTAGGAAGATGCCCTTGAACCTGGAGATTTGGGACCCATGGGATGGGTACCATGCAGTATTACTTGAAAGGGTCTGCGTTGGCTCACCCAACCTCACCGAACCTCTCAGCCCCAAGAGTGTCCACCCTTATGTCTCAATTAGCTGTGGGTCTAGATATGGTCAATCCAGGTTGCATCACAGCCCCTGAACGAATTTTGTAAGAATTTCTCTCTCTTTCACTGTCTTTGTTTCACGGGTTTTGAAAAGTAATTTATTTTTATATTGGGGTTTAGCTGCTTTTCACGGCTGTGTTTATGCCGCTTTACACCCCCTTGACTCACTTACGGAGAGATATCAATACATAGGTTTGAAGATTCTTACTAGTCAGATATATTCTTGTGCGGTGAATAGGGGGTGTTGAGTCCAGTTCACTGAAAAAGGAATAGGTCTTGTCTCTTACATATTGGGTTTATGGAACGGTATCTGAGCTAATTTGAAACCCTTGTTTTATGCATCACCCCACCTCACCTTTCCCGTTCAGCAGCCATAGTGTGTTTCCTAAACGTGTGACTCTGTTCTGTTTTGCAATTCAGTTCAAGTGTAGCGGTTTTTACATTCCCTCTAGAAGTGATATCTTATGATAAGTGTCTTTTTCTGTGTGACTTATTTCACTTAGAATCGTCGTACCTAAATCCACTCATCGTGCTGCTACTAGCCTTATGACGTTGATTTCATGGCTGAGTGATATTCCATTGTACATGAGGACCACAACTTCTTTATCCATTTTTCTCTTTCCTAGGATATTTAAGGTGTAATGAAGTGGGGGTTCTTGTCCACAGAGCAGCCCTAAACTTTGGGGTGCCTGTGTCTTGCTGATGTTTAGATTTCCCAATTTATACGCCCATGAGTGGAAGTGCCCTATGCTCTCCAAGCTGTGTTTTTTAGATGTTTCAGGACACACCGTACACTTCTCCAGAGTGGCTGTTGGCAATTTACATCCCACCCATCAGCGTAGCAAGGCTCCCATTTCTCCATGGCCGGTCCTGCATTTCTGGTTTGGACACTTTTTTCCGCATGGCCCTTTTGCCCGCTGGGAAGCGAGACTTCTTTGGAGCGCTGATTGGCCTTTCCAGGTTGCTTGGTTGGCCAAAAAGGGCGTATGCGTTTTTTCCTGAATATATTCAGGAAAAAATGCATACGCCCTTTTTGGCCAAGGGCATCATTGTCCACGTTTTGCCGCTTTTCATGTGCTTTCAAGGCGATTCGAATCTACCTCCTGAAATCTGTTTCCTGCAATTCTGCCTTGCTTTCAAAGCCTCTTCGTTGCCTTCCCTTAATATATTTGTGGACGAGAGGTATCATTTAAAACTCTGCAGGTTTGTGAATTGCAGTGCCCCTGAGCTCCATTTTTCAACTTGCTTTTTTGGGAGATGGCCGCCAAAGCGCAGGATTGCTTCAGGCCCTCTTCTGGTTCTGGGGGGCAGGCTGAGCTTGTGCTTAATTCTTCTTCCTGATGGGAAAATAGAGTGACCTGTGCCGGTCCCAACACCTAGAGCTAGTCTCTCATTGGTTCCCCCTCTTCCCGTTCATCCTCAGGACAAATTGCAACCTGTACGGAACAGGAGGTTAAAGGTGCTGATTCTCCAAGGAGGGAGATGGCTAGTAAATCGGCTGGAATGGCGAACCCGAGCAAAGGAGATGAGAAATGAGGTGCGTTTTAGAAACCTTTCCCGATCACACGGTGTACCATATTCTGGGTTTCTCATGCCTGTTTTCGACGTAGGAAGATGCCCTTGAACCTGGAGATTTGGGACCCATGGGATGGGTACCATGCAGTATTACTTGAAAGGGTCTGCGTTGGCTCACCCAACCTCACCGAACCTCTCAGCCCCAAGAGTGTCCACCCTTATGTCTCAATCAGCTGTGGGTCTAGATATGGTCAATCCAGGTTGCATCACAGCCCCTGAACGAATTTTGGAAGAATTTCTCTCTCTTTCACTGTCTTTGTTTCACGGGTTTTGAAAAGTAATTTATTTTTATAATGGGGTTTAGCTGCTTTTCACGGCTGTGTTTATGCCGCTTTACACCCCCTTGACTCACTTACGGAGAGATATCAATACATAGGTTTGAAGATTCTTACTAGTCAGATATATTCTTGTGCGGTGAATAGGGGGTGTTGAGTCCAGTTCACTGAAAAAGGAATAGGTCTTGTCTCTTACATATTGGGTTTATGGAACGGTATCGGAGCTAATTTGAAACCCTTGTTTTATGCATCACCCCACCTCACCTTTCCCGTTCAGCAGCCATAGTGTGTTTCCTAAACGTGTGACTCTGTTCTGTTTTGCAATTCAGTTCAAGTGTAGCGGTTTTTACATTCCCTCTAGAAGTGATATCTTATGATAAGTGTCTTTTTCTGTGTGACTTATTTCACTTAGAATCGTCGTACCTAAATCCACTCATCGTGCTGCTACTAGCCTTATGACGTTGATTTCATGGCTGAGTGATATTCCATTGTACATGAGGACCACAACTTCTTTATCCATTTTTCTCTTTCCTAGGATATTTAAGGTGTAATGAATTGGGGGTTCTTGTCAACAGAGCAGCCCTAAACTTTGGGGTGCCTGTGTCTTGCTGATTTTTAGTTTTCCCAATTTATACGCCCATGAGTGGAAGTGCCCTATGCTCTCCAAGCTGTGTTTTTTAGATGTTTCAGAACACACCGTACACTTCTCCAGAGTGGCTGTTGGCAATTTACATCCCACCCATCAGCGTAGCAAGGCTCCCATTTCTCCATGGCCGGTCCTGCATTTCTGGTTTGGACACTTTTTTCCGCATGGCCCTTTTGCCCGCTGGGAAGCGAGACTTCTTTGGAGCGCTGATTGGCCTTTCCAGGTTGCTTGGTTGGCCAAAAAGGGCGTATGCGTTTTTTCCTGAATATATTCAGGAAAAAACGCATACGCCCTTTTTGGCCAACGGCATCATTGTCCACGTTTTGCCGCTTTTCATGTGCTTTCAAGGCGATTCGAATCTACCTCCTGAAATCTGTTTCCTGCAATTCTGCCTTGCTTTCAAAGCCTCTTCGTTGCCTTCCCTTAATATATTTGTGGACGAGAGGTATCATTTAAAACTCTGCAGGTTTGTGAATTGCAGTGCCCCTGAGCTCCATTTTTCAACTCGCTTTTTTGGGAGCTGGCCGCAAAAGCGCAGGATTGCTTCAGGCCCTCTTCTGGTTCTGGGGGGCAGGCTGAGCTTGTGCTTAATTCTTCTTCCTGATGGGAAAATAGAGTGACCTGTGCCTGTCCCAACACCTAGAGCTAGTCTCTCATTGGTTCCCCCTCTTCCCCTTCATCCTCAGGACAAATTGCAACCTGTACGGAACAGGAGGTTAAAGGTGCTGATTCTCCAAGGAGGGAGATGGCTAGTAAA
This sequence comes from Balaenoptera acutorostrata, assembly GCF_949987535.1. Taxonomy (NCBI): domain Eukaryota; kingdom Metazoa; phylum Chordata; class Mammalia; order Artiodactyla; family Balaenopteridae; genus Balaenoptera; species Balaenoptera acutorostrata. The sequence continues at coordinate 369,418 of NW_026646693.1, forward strand.
TCGGCTGGAATGGCGAACCCGAGCAAAGGAGATGAGAAATGAGGTGCGTTTTAGAAACCTTTCCCGATCACACGGTGTACCATCTTCTGGGTTTCTCATGCCTGTTTTCGACGTAGGAAGATGCCCTTGAACCTGGAGATTTGGGACCCATGGGATGGGTACCATGCAGTATTACTTGAAAGGGTCTGCGTTGGCTCACCCAACCTCACCGAACCTCTCAGCCCCAAGAGTGTCCACCCTTATGTCTCAATTAGCTGTGGGTCTAGATATGGTCAATCCAGGTTGCATCACAGCCCCTGAACGAATTTTGTAAGAATTTCTCTCTCTTTCACTGTCTTTGTTTCACGGGTTTTGAAAAGTAATTTATTTTTATATTGGGGTTTAGCTGCTTTTCACGGCTGTGTTTATGCCGCTTTACACCCCCTTGACTCACTTACGGAGAGATATCAATACATAGGTTTGAAGATTCTTACTAGTCAGATATATTCTTGTGCGGTGAATAGGGGGTGTTGAGTCCAGTTCACTGAAAAAGGAATAGGTCTTGTCTCTTACATATTGGGTTTATGGAACGGTATCTGAGCTAATTTGAAACCCTTGTTTTATGCATCACCCCACCTCACCTTTCCCGTTCAGCAGCCATAGTGTGTTTCCTAAACGTGTGACTCTGTTCTGTTTTGCAATTCAGTTCAAGTGTAGCGGTTTTTACATTCCCTCTAGAAGTGATATCTTATGATAAGTGTCTTTTTCTGTGTGACTTATTTCACTTAGAATCGTCGTACTTAAATCCACTCATCGTGCTGCTACTAGCCTTATGACGTTGATTTCATGGCTGAGTGATATTCCATTGTACATGAGGACCACAACTTCTTTATCCATTTTTCTCTTTCCTAGGATATTTAAGGTGTAATGAAGTGGGGGTTCTTGTCCACAGAGCAGCCCTAAACTTTGGGGTGCCTGTGTCTTGCTGATGTTTAGATTTCCCAATTTATACGCCCATGAGTGGAAGTGCCCTATGCTCTCCAAGCTGTGTTTTTTAGATGTTTCAGGACACACCGTACACTTCTCCAGAGTGGCTGTTGGCAATTTACATCCCACCCATCAGCGTAGCAAGGCTCCCATTTCTCCATGGCCGGTCCTGCATTTCTGGTTTGGACACTTTTTTCCGCATGGCCCTTTTGCCCGCTGGGAAGCGAGACTTCTTTGGAGCGCTGATTGGCCTTTCCAGGTTGCTTGGTTGGCCAAAAAGGGCGTATGCGTTTTTTCCTGAATATATTCAGGAAAAAACGCATACGCCCTTTTTGGCCAAGGGCATCATTGTCCACGTTTTGCCGCTTTTCATGTGCTTTCAAGGCGATTCGAATCTACCTCCTGAAATCTGTTTCCTGCAATTCTGCCTTGCTTTCAAAGCCTCTTCGTTGCCTTCCCTTAGTATATTTGTGGACGAGAGGTATCATTTAAAACTGTGCAGGTTTGTGAATTGCAGTGCCCCTGAGCTCCATTTTTCAACTCGCTTTTTTGGGAGCTGGCCGCAAAAGCGCAGGATTGCTTCAGGCCCTCTTCTGGTTCTGGGGGGCAGGCTGAGCTTGTGCTTAATTCTTCTTCCTGATGGGAAAATAGAGTGACCTGTGCCTGTCCCAACACCTAGAGCTAGTCTCTCATTGGTTCCCCCTCTTCCCGTTCATCCTCAGGACAAATTGCAACCTGTACGGAACAGGAGGTTAAAGGTGCTGATTCTCCAAGGAGAGAGATGGCTAGTAAATCGGCTGGAATGGCGAACCCGAGTAAAGGAGATGCGAAATGAGGTGCGTTTTAGAAAACCTTTCCCGATCACACGGTGTACCATCTTCTGGGTTTCTCATGCCTGTTTTCGACGTAGGAAGATGCCCTTGAACCTGGAGATTTGGGACCCATGGGATGGGTACCATGCAGTATTACTTGAAAGGGTCTGCGTTGGCTCACCCAACCTCACCGAACCTCTCAGCCCCAAGAGTGTCCACCCTTATGTCTCAATCAGCTGTGGGTCTAGATATGGTCAATCCAGGTTGCATCACAGCCCCTGAACGAATTTTGTAAGAATTTCTCTCTCTTTCACTGTCTTTGTTTCACGGGTTTTGAAAAGTAATTTATTTTTATAATGGGGTTTAGCTGCTTTTCACGGCTGTGTTTATGCCGCTTTACACCCCCTTGACTCACTTACGGAGAGATATCAATACATAGGTTTGAAGATTCTTACTAGTCAGATATATTCTTGTGCGGTGAATAGGGGGTGTTGAGTCCAGTTCACTGAAAAAGGAATAGGTCTTGTCTCTTACATATTGGGTTTATGGAACGGTATCGGAGCTAATTTGAAACCCTTGTTTTATGCATCACCCCACCTCACCTTTCCCGTTCAGCAGCCATAGTGTGTTTCCTAAACGTGTGACTCTGTTCTGTTTTGCAATTCAGTTCAAGTGTAGCGGTTTTTACATTCCCTCTCTAAGTGATATCTTATGATAAGTGTCTTTTCTGTGTGACTTATTTCACTTAGAATCGTCGTACCTAAATCCACTCATCGTGCTGCTACTAGCCTTATGACGTGGATTTCATGGCTGAGTGATATTCCATTGTACATGAGGACCACAACTTCTTTATCCATTTTTCTCTTTCCTAGGATATTTAAGGTGTAATGAAGTGGGGGTTCTTGTCAACAGAGCAGCCCTAAACTTTGGGGTGCCTGTGTCTTGCTGATTTTTAGTTTTCCCAATTTATACGCCCATGAGTGGAAGTGCCCTATGCTCTCCAAGCTGTGTTTTTTAGATGTTTCAGAACACACCATACACTTCTCCAGAGTGGCTGTTGGCAATTTACATCCCACCCATCACCGTAGCAAGGCTCCCATTTCTCCATGGCCGGTCCTGCATTTCTGGTTTGGACACTTTTTTCCGCATGGCCCTTTTGCCCGCTGGGAAGCGAGACTTCTTTGGAGCGCTGATTGGCCTTTCCAGGTTGCTTGGTTGGCCAAAAAGGGCGTATGCGTTTTTTCCTGAATATATTCAGGAAAAAACGCATACGCCCTTTTTGGCCAAGGGCATCATTGTCCACGTTTTGCCGCTTTTCATGTGCTTTCAAGGCGATTCGAATCTAAGTCCTGAAATCTGTTTCCTGCAATTCTGCCTTGCTTTCAAAGCCTCTTCGTTGCCTTCCCTTAATATATTTGTGGACGAGAGGTATCATTTAAAACTCTGCAGTTTTGTGAATTGCAGTGCCCCTGAGCTCCATTTTTCAACTCGCTTTTTTGGGAGCTGGCCGCCAAAGCGCAGGATTGCTTCAGGCCCTCTTCTGGTTCTGGGGGGCAGGCTGAGCTTGTGCTTAATTCTTCTTCCTGATGGGAAAATAGAGTGACCTGTGCCTGTCCCAACACCTAGAGTTAGTCTCTCATTGGTTCCCCCTCTTCCCGTTCATCCTCAGGACAAATTGCAACCTGTACGGAACAGGAGGTTAAAGGTCCTGATTCTCCAAGGAGAGAGATGGCTAGTAAATCGGCTGGAATGGCGAACCCGAGCAAAGGAGATGAGAAATGAGGTGCGTTTTAGAAAACCTTTCCCGATCACACGGTGTACCATCTTCTGGGTTTCTCATGCCTGTTTTCGACGTAGGAAGATGCCCTTGAACCTGGAGATTTGGGACCCATGGGATGGGTACCATGCAGTATTACTTGAAAGGGTCTGCGTTGGCTCACCCAACCTCACCGAACCTCTCAGCCCCAAGAGTGTCCACCCTTATGTCTCAATCAGCTGTGGGTCTAGATATGGTCAATCCAGGTTGCATCACAGCCCCTGAACGAATTTTGTAAGAATTTCTCTCTCTTTCACTGTCTTTGTTTCACGGGTTTTGAAAAGTAATTTATTTTTATAATGGGGTTTAGCTGCTTTTCACGGCTGTGTTTATGCCGCTTTACACCCCCTTGACTCACTTACGGAGAGATATCAATACATAGGTTTGAAGATTCTTACTAGTCAGATATATTCTTGTGCGGTGAATAGGGGGTGTTGAGTCCAGTTCACTGAAAAAGGAATAGGTCTTGTCTCTTACATATTGGGTTTATGGAACGGTATCGGAGCTAATTTGAAACCCTTGTTTTATGCATCACCCCACCTCACCTTTCCCGTTCAGCAGCCATAGTGTGTTTCCTAAACGTGTGACTCTGTTCTGTTTTGCAATTCAGTTCAAGTGTAGCGGTTTTTACATTCCCTCTCTAAGTGATATCTTATGATAAGTGTCTTTTTCTGTGTGACTTATTTCACTTAAAATCTTCGTACCTAAATCCACTCATCGTGCTGCTACTAGCCTTATGACGTTGATTTCATGGCTGAGTGATATTCCATTGTACATGAGGACCACAACTTCTTTATCCATTTTTCTCTTTCCTAGGATATTTAAGGTGTAATGAATTGGGGGTTCTTGTCAACAGAGCAGCCCTAAACTTTGGGGTGCCTGTGTCTTGCTGATTTTTAGTTTTCCCAATTTATACGCCCATGAGTGGAAGTGCCCTATGCTCTCCAAGCTGTGTTTTTTAGATGTTTCAGAACACACCGTACCCTTCTCCAGAGTGGCTGTTGGCAATTTACATCCCACCCATCAGCGTAGCAAGGCTCCCATTTCTCCATGGCCGGTCCTGCATTTCTGGTTTGGACACTTTTTTCCGCATGGCCCTTTTGCCCGCTGGGAAGCGAGACTTCTTTGGAGCGCTGATTGGCCTTTCCAGGTTGCTTGGTTGGCCAAAAAGGGCGTATGCGTTTTTTCCTGAATATATTCAGGAAAAAATGCATACGCCCTTTTTGGCCAAGGGCATCATTGTCCACGTTTTGCCGCTTTTCATGTGCTTTCAAGGCGATTCGAATCTACCTCCTGAAATCTGTTTCCTGCAATTCTGCCTTGCTTTCAAAGCCTCTTCGTTGCCTTCCCTTAATATATTTGTGGACGAGAGGTATCATTTAAAACTCTGCAGGTTTGTGAATTGCAGTGCCCCTGAGCTCCATTTTTCAACTTGCTTTTTTGGGAGATGGCCGCCAAAGCGCAGGATTGCTTCAGGCCCTCTTCTGGTTCTGGGGGGCAGGCTGAGCTTGTGCTTAATTCTTCTTCCTGATGGGAAAATAGAGTGACCTGTGCCGGTCCCAACACCTAGAGCTAGTCTCTCATTGGTTCCCCCTCTTCCCGTTCATCCTCAGGACAAATTGCAACCTGTACGGAACAGGAGGTTAAAGGTGCTGATTCTCCAAGGAGGGAGATGGCTAGTAAATCGGCTGGAATGGCGAACCCGAGCCAAGGAGATGAGAAATGAGGTGCGTTTTAGAAACCTTTCCCGATCACACGGTGTACCATCTTCTGGGTTTCTCATGCCTGTTTTCGACGTAGGAAGATGCCCTTGAACCTGGAGATTTGGGACCCATGGGATGGGTACCATGCAGTATTACTTGAAAGGGTCTGCGTTGGCTCACCCAACCTCACCGAACCTCTCAGCCCCAAGAGTGTCCACCCTTATGTCTCAATCAGCTGTGGGTCTAGATATGGTCAATCCAGGTTGCATCACAGCCCCTGAACGAATTTTGGAAGAATTTCTCTCTCTTTCACTGTCTTTGTTTCACGGGTTTTGAAAAGTAATTTATTTTTATAATGGGGTTTAGCTGCTTTTCACGGCTGTGTTTATGCCGCTTTACACCCCCTTGACTCACTTACGGAGAGATATCAATACATAGGTTTGAAGATTCTTACTAGTCAGATATATTCTTGTGCGGTGAATAGGGGGTGTTGAGTCCAGTTCACTGAAAAAGGAATAGGTCTTGTCTCTTACATATTGGGTTTATGGAACGGTATCGGAGCTAATTTGAAACCCTTGTTTTATGCATCACCCCACCTCACCTTTCCCGTTCAGCAGCCATAGTGTGTTTCCTAAACGTGTGACTCTGTTCTGTTTTGCAATTCAGTTCAAGTGTAGCGGTTTTTACATTCCCTCTCTAAGTGATATCTTATGATAAGTGTCTTTTCTGTGTGACTTATTTCACTTAGAATCGTCGTACCTAAATCCACTCATCGTGCTGCTACTAGCCTTATGACGTGGATTTCATGGCTGAGTGATATTCCATTGTACATGAGGACCACAACTTCTTTATCCATTTTTCTCTTTCCTAGGATATTTAAGGTGTAATGAAGTGGGGGTTCTTGTCAACAGAGCAGCCCTAAACTTTGGGGTGCCTGTGTCTTGCTGATTTTTAGTTTTCCCAATTTATACGCCCATGAGTGGAAGTGCCCTATGCTCTCCAAGCTGTGTTTTTTAGATGTTTCAGAACACACCGTACACTTCTCCAGAGTGGCTGTTGGCAATTTACATCCCACCCATCAGCGTAGCAAGGCTCCCATTTCTCCATGGCCGGTCCTGCATTTCTGGTTTGGACACTTTTTTCCGCATGGCCCTTTTGCCCGCTGGGAAGCGAGACTTCTTTGGAGCGCTGATTGGCCTTTCCAGGTTGCTTGGTTGGCCAAAAAGGGCGTATGCGTTTTTTCCTGAATATATTCAGGAAAAAACGCATACGCCCTTTTTGGCCAAGGGCATCATTGTCCACGTTTTGCCGCTTTTCATGTGCTTTCAAGGCGATTCGAATCTACCTCCTGAAATCTGTTTCCTGCAATTCTGCCTTGCTTTCAAAGCCTCTTCGTTGCCTTCCCTTAGTATATTTGTGGACGAGAGGTATCATTTAAAACTGTGCAGGTTTGTGAATTGCAGTGCCCCTGAGCTCCATTTTTCAACTCGCTTTTTTGGGAGCTGGCCGCAAAAGCGCAGGATTGCTTCAGGCCCTCTTCTGGTTCTGGGGGGCAGGCTGAGCTTGTGCTTAATTCTTCTTCCTGATGGGAAAATAGAGTGACCTGTGCCTGTCCCAACACCTAGAGCTAGTCTCTCATTGGTTCCCCCTCTTCCCGTTCATCCTCAGGACAAATTGCAACCTGTACGGAACAGGAGGTTAAAGGTGCTGATTCTCCAAGGAGAGAGATGGCTAGTAAATCGGCTGGAATGGCGAACCCGAGTAAAGGAGATGAGAAATGAGGTGCGTTTTAGAAAACCTTTCCCGATCACACGGTGTACCATCTTCTGGGTTTCTCATGCCTGTTTTCGACGTAGGAAGATGCCCTTGAACCTGGAGATTTGGGACCCATGGGATGGGTACCATGCAGTATTACTTGAAAGGGTCTGCGTTGGCTCACCCAACCTCACCGAACCTCTCAGCCCCAAGAGTGTCCACCCTTATGTCTCAATCAGCTGTGGGTCTAGATATGGTCAATCCAGGTTGCATCACAGCCCCTGAACGAATTTTGTAAGAATTTCTCTCTCTTTCACTGTCTTTGTTTCACGGGTTTTGAAAAGTAATTTATTTTTATAATGGGGTTTAGCTGCTTTTCACGGCTGTGTTTATGCCGCTTTACACCCCCTTGACTCACTTACGGAGAGATATCAATACATAGGTTTGAAGATTCTTACTAGTCAGATATATTCTTGTGCGGTGAATAGGGGGTGTTGAGTCCAGTTCACTGAAAAAGGAATAGGTCTTGTCTCTTACATATTGGGTTTATGGAACGGTATCGGAGCTAATTTGAAACCCTTGTTTTATGCATCACCCCACCTCACCTTTCCCGTTCAGCAGCCATAGTGTGTTTCCTAAACGTGTGACTCTGTTCTGTTTTGCAATTCAGTTCAAGTGTAGCGGTTTTTACATTCCCTCTCTAAGTGATATCTTATGATAAGTGTCTTTTCTGTGTGACTTATTTCACTTAGAATCGTCGTACCTAAATCCACTCATCGTGCTGCTACTAGCCTTATGACGTGGATTTCATGGCTGAGTGATATTCCATTGTACATGAGGACCACAACTTCTTTATCCATTTTTCTCTTTCCTAGGATATTTAAGGTGTAATGAAGTGGGGGTTCTTGTCAACAGAGCAGCCCTAAACTTTGGGGTGCCTGTGTCTTGCTGATTTTTAGTTTTCCCAATTTATACGCCCATGAGTGGAAGTGCCCTATGCTCTCCAAGCTGTGTTTTTTAGATGTTTCAGAACACACCATACACTTCTCCAGAGTGGCTGTTGGCAATTTACATCCCACCCATCACCGTAGCAAGGCTCCCATTTCTCCATGGCCGGTCCTGCATTTCTGGTTTGGACACTTTTTTCCGCATGGCCCTTTTGCCCGCTGGGAAGCGAGACTTCTTTGGAGCGCTGATTGGCCTTTCCAGGTTGCTTGGTTGGCCAAAAAGGGCGTATGCGTTTTTTCCTGAATATATTCAGGAAAAAACGCATACGCCCTTTTTGGCCAAGGGCATCATTGTCCACGTTTTGCCGCTTTTCATGTGCTTTCAAGGCGATTCGAATCTACGTCCTGAAATCTGTTTCCTGCAATTCTGCCTTGCTTTCAAAGCCTCTTCGTTGCCTTCCCTTAATATATTTGTGGACGAGAGGTATCATTTAAAACTCTGCAGGTTTGTGAATTGCAGTGCCCCTGAGCTCCATTTTTCAACTTGCTTTTTTGGGAGATGGCCGCCAAAGCGCAGGATTGCTTCAGGCCCTCTTCTGGTTCTGGGGGGCAGGCTGAGCTTGTGCTTAATTCTTCTTCCTGATGGGAAAATAGAGTGACCTGTGCCTGTCCCAACACCTAGAGCTAGTCTCTCATTGGTTCCCCCTCTTCCCGTTCATCCTCAGGACAAATTGCAACCTGTACGGAACAGGAGGTTAAAGGTGCTGATTCTCCAAGGAGGGAGATGGCTAGTAAATCGGCTGGAATGGCGAACCCGAGCAAAGGAGATGAGAAATGAGGTGCGTTTTAGAAACCTTTCCCGATCACACGGTGTACCATCTTCTGGGTTTCTCATGCCTGTTTTCGACGTAGGAAGATGCCCTTGAACCTGGAGATTTGGGACCCATGGGATGGGTACCATGCAGTATTACTTGAAAGGGTCTGCGTTGGCTCACCCAACCTCACCGAACCTCTCAGCCCCAAGAGTGTCCACCCTTATGTCTCAATCAGCTGTGGGTCTAGATATGGTCAATCCAGGTTGCATCACAGCCCCTGAACGAATTTTGTAAGAATTTCTCTCTCTTTCACTGTCTTTGTTTCACGGGTTTTGAAAAGTAATTTATTTTTATAATGGGGTTTAGCTGCTTTTCACGGCTGTGTTTATGCCGCTTTACACCCCCTTGACTCACTTACGGAGAGATATCAATACATAGGTTTGAAGATTCTTACTAGTCAGATATATTCTTGTGCGGTGAATAGGGGGTGTTGAGTCCAGTTCACTGAAAAAGGAATAGGTCTTGTCTCTTACATATTGGGTTTATGGAACGGTATCGGAGCTAATTTGAAACCCTTGTTTTATGCATCACCCCACCTCACCTTTCCCGTTCAGCAGCCATAGTGTGTTTCCTAAACGTGTGACTCTGTTCTGTTTTGCAATTCAGTTCAAGTGTAGCGGTTTTTACATTCCCTCTCTAAGTGATATCTTATGATAAGTGTCTTTTCTGTGTGACTTATTTCACTTAGAATCGTCGTACCTAAATCCACTCATCGTTCTGCTACTAGCCTTATGACGTGGATTTCATGGCTGAGTGATATTCCATTGTACATGAGGACCACAACTTCTTTATCCATTTTTCTCTTTCCTAGGATATTTAAGGTGTAATGAAGTGGGGGTTCTTGTCAACAGAGCAGCCCTAAACTTTGGGGTGCCTGTGTCTTGCTGATTTTTAGTTTTCCCAATTTATACGCCCATGAGTGGAAGTGCCCTATGCTCTCCAAGCTGTGTTTTTTAGATGTTTCAGAACACACCGTACCCTTCTCCAGAGTGGCTGTTGGCAATTTACATCCCACCCATCAGCGTAGCAAGGCTCCCATTTCTCCATGGCCGGTCCTGCATTTCTGGTTTGGACACTTTTTTCCGCATGGCCCTTTTGCCCGCTGGGAAGCGAGACTTCTTTGGAGCGCTGATTGGCCTTTCCAGGTTGCTTGGTTGGCCAAAAAGGGCATAGGCGTTTTTTCCTGAATATATTCAGGAAAAAACGCATACGCCCTTTTTGGCCAAGGGCATCATTGTCCACGTTTTGCCGCTTTTCATGTGCTTTCAAGGCGATTCGAATCTACCTCCTGAAATCTGTTTCCTGCAATTCTGCCTTGCTTTCAAAGCCTCTTCGTTGCCTTCCCTTAATATATTTGTGGACGAGAGGTATCATTTAAAACTCTGCAGGTTTGTGAATTGCAGTGCCCCTGAGCTCCATTTTTCAACTTGCTTTTTTGGGAGATGGCCGCCAAAGCGCAGGATTGCTTCAGGCCCTCTTCTGGTTCTGGGGGGCAGGCTGAGCTTGTGCTTAATTCTTCTTCCTGATGGGAAAATAGAGTGACCTGTGCCTGTCCCAACACCTAGAGCTAGTCTCTCATTGGTTCCCCCTCTTCCCCTTCATCCTCAGGACAAATTGCAACCTGTACGGAACAGGAGGTTAAAGGTGCTGATTCTCCAAGGAGGGAGATGGCTAGTAAATCGGCTGGAATGGCGAACCCGAGCAAAGGAGATGAGAAATGAGGTGCGTTTTAGAAACCTTTCCCGATCACACGGTGTACCATCTTCTGGGTTTCTCATGCCTGTTTTCGACATAGGAAGATGCCCTTGAACCTGGAGATTTGGGACCCATGGGATGGGTACCATGCAGTATTACTTGAAAGGGTCTGCGTTGGCTCACCCAACCTCACCGAACCTCTCAGCCCCAAGAGTGTCCACCCTTATGTCTCAATCAGCTGTGGGTCTAGATATGGTCAATCCAGGTTGCATCACAGCCCCTGAACGAATTTTGTAAGAATTTCTCTCTCTTTCACTGTCTTTGTTTCACGGGTTTTGAAAAGTAATTTATTTTTATATTGGGGTTTAGCTGCTTTTCACGGCTGTGTTTATGCCGCTTTACACCCCCTTGACTCACTTACGGAGAGATATCAATACATAGGTTTGAAGATTCTTACTAGTCAGATATATTCTTGTGCGGTGAATAGGGGGTGTTGAGTCCAGTTCACTGAAAAAGGAATAGGTCTTGTCTCTTACATATTGGGTTTATGGAACGGTATCGGAGCTAATTTGAAACCCTTGTTTTATGCATCACCCCACCTCACCTTTCCCGTTCAGCAGCCATAGTGTGTTTCCTAAACGTGTGACTCTGTTCTGTTTTGCAATTCAGTTCAAGTGTAGCGGTTTTTACATTCCCTCTCTAAGTGATATCTTATGATAAGTGTCTTTTCTGTGTGACTTATTTCACTTAGAATCGTCGTACCTAAATCCACTCATCGTGCTGCTACTAGCCTTATGACGTGGATTTCATGGCTGAGTGATATTCCATTGTACATGAGGACCACAACTTCTTTATCCATTTTTCTCTTTCCTAGGATATTTAAGGTGTAATGAAGTGGGGGTTCTTGTCAACAGAGCAGCCCTAAACTTTGGGGTGCCTGTGTCTTGCTGATTTTTAGTTTTCCCAATTTATACGCCCATGAGTGGAAGTGCCCTATGCTCTCCAAGCTGTGTTTTTTAGATGTTTCAGAACACACCGTACACTTCTCCAGAGTGGCTGTTGGCAATTTACATCCCACCCATCAGCGTAGCAAGGCTCCCATTTCTCCATGGCCGGTCCTGCATTTCTGGTTTGGACACTTTTTTCCGCATGGCCCTTTTGCCCGCTGGGAAGCGAGACTTCTTTGGAGCGCTGATTGGCCTTTCCAGGTTGCTTGGTTGGCCAAAAAGGGCGTATGCGTTTTTTCCTGAATATATTCAGGAAAAAACGCATACGCCCTTTTTGTCCAAGGGCATCATTGTCCACGTTTTGCCGCTTTTCATGTGCTTTCAAGGCGATTCGAATCTACCTCCTGAAATCTGTTTCCTGCAATTCTGCCTTGCTTTCAAAGCCTCTTCGTTGCCTTCCCTTAATATATTTGTGGACGAGAGGTATCATTTAAAACTCTGCAGGTTTGTGAATTGCAGTGCCCCTGAGCTCCATTTTTCAACTTGCTTTTTTGGGAGATGGCCGCCAAAGCGCAGGATTGCTTCAGGCCCTCTTCTGGTTCTGGGGGGCAGGCTGAGCTTGTGCTTAATTCTTCTTCCTGATGGGAAAATAGAGTGACCTGTGCCGGTCCCAACACCTAGAGCTAGTCTCTCATTGGTTCCCCCTCTTCCCGTTCATCCTCAGGACAAATTGCAACCTGTACGGAACAGGAGGTTAAAGGTGCTGATTCTCCAAGGAGGGAGATGGCTAGTAAATCGGCTGGAATGGCGAACCCGAGCAAAGGAGATGAGAAATGAGGTGCGTTTTAGAAACCTTTCCCGATCACACGGTGTACCATCTTCTGGGTTTCTCATGCCTGTTTTCGACGTAGGAAGATGCCCTTGAACCTGGAGATTTGGGACCCATGGGATGGGTACCATGCAGTATTACTTGAAAGGGTCTGCGTTGGCTCACCCAACCTCACCGAACCTCTCAGCCCCAAGAGTGTCCACCCTTATGTCTCAATCAGCTGTGGGTCTAGATATGGTCAATCCAGGTTGCATCACAGCCCGTGAACGAATTTTGTAAGAATTTCTCTCTCTTTCACTGTCTTTGTTTCACGGGTTTTGAAAAGTAATTTATTTTTATAATGGGGTTTAGCTGCTTTTCACGGCTGTGTTTATGCCGCTTTACACCCCCTTGACTCACTTACGGAGAGATATCAATACATAGGTTTGAAGATTCTTACTAGTCAGATATATTCTTGTGCGGTGAATAGGGGTTGTTGAGTCCAGTTCACTGAAAAAGGAATAGGTCTTGTCTCTTACATATTGGGTTTATGGAACGGTATCGGAGCTAATTTGAAACCCTTGTTTTATGCATCACCCCACCTCACCTTTCCCGTTCAGCAGCCATAGTGTGTTTCCTAAACGTGTGACTCTGTTCTGTTTTGCAATTCAGTTCAAGTGTAGCGGTTTTTACATTCCCTCTCTAAGTGATATCTTATGATAAGTGTCTTTTCTGTGTGACTTATTTCACTTAGAATCGTCGTACCTAAATCCACTCATCGTGCTGCTACTAGCCTTATGACGTGGATTTCATGGCTGAGTGATATTCCATTGTACATGAGGACCACAACTTCTTTATCCATTTTTCTCTTTCCTAGGATATTTAAGGTGTAATGAATTGGGGGTTCTTGTCAACAGAGCAGCCCTAAACTTTGGGGTGCCTGTGTCTTGCTGATTTTTAGTTTTCCCAATTTATACGCCCATGAGTGGAAGTGCCCTATGCTCTCCAAGCTGTGTTTTTTAGATGTTTCAGAACACACCGTACCCTTCTCCAGAGTGGCTGTTGGCAATTTACATCCCACCCATCAGCGTAGCAAGGCTCCCATTTCTCCATGGCCGGTCCTGCATTTCTGGTTTGGACACTTTTTTCCGCATGGCCCTTTTGCCCGCTGGGAAGCGAGACTTCTTTGGAGCGCTGATTGGCCTTTCCAGGTTGCTTGGTTGGCCAAAAAGGGCATATGCGTTTTTTCCTGAATATATTCAGGAAAAAACGCATACGCCCTTTTTGGCCAAGGGCATCATTGTCCACGTTTTGCCGCTTTTCATGTGCTTTCAAGGCGATTCGAATCTACCTCCTGAAATCTGTTTCCTGCAATTCTGCCTTGCTTTCAAAGCCTCTTCGTTGCCTTCCCTTAATATATTTGTGGACGAGAGGTATCATTTAAAACTCTGCAGGTTTGTGAATTGCAGTGCCCCTGAGCTCCATTTTTCAACTTGCTTTTTTGGGAGATGGCCGCCAAAGCGCAGGATTGCTTCAGGCCCTCTTCTGGTTCTGGGGGGCAGGCTGAGCTTGTGCTTAATTCTTCTTCCTGATGGGAAAATAGAGTGACCTGTGCCTGTCCCAACACCTAGAGCTAGTCTCTCATTGGTTCCCCCTCTTCCCCTTCATCCTCAGGACAAATTGCAACCTGTACGGAACAGGAGGTTAAAGGTGCTGATTCTCCAAGGAGGGAGATGGCTAGTAAATCGGCTGGAATGGCGAACCCGAGCAAAGGAGATGAGAAATGAGGTGCGTTTTAGAAACCTTTCCCGATCACACGGTGTACCATCTTCTGGGTTTCTCATGCCTGTTTTCGACGTAGGAAGATGCCCTTGAACCTGGAGATTTGGGACCCATGGGATGGGTACCATGCAGTATTACTTGAAAGGGTCTGCGTTGGCTCACCCAACCTCACCGAACCTCTCAGCCCCAAGAGTGTCCACCCTTATGTCTCAATCAGCTGTGGGTCTAGATATGGTCAATCCAGGTTGCATCACAGCCCCTGAACGAATTTTGTAAGAATTTCTCTCTCTTTCACTGTCTTTGTTTCACGGGTTTTGAAAAGTAATTTATTTTTATATTGGGGTTTAGCTGCTTTTCACGGCTGTGTTTATGCCGCTTTACACCCCCTTGACTCACTTACGGAGAGATATCAATACATAGGTTTGAAGATTCTTACTAGTCAGATATATTCTTGTGCGGTGAATAGGGGGTGTTGAGTCCAGTTCACTGAAAAAGGAATAGGTCTTGTCTCTTACATATTGGGTTTATGGAACGGTATCGGAGCTAATTTGAAACCCTTGTTTTATGCATCACCCCACCTCACCTTTCCCGTTCAGCAGCCATAGTGTGTTTCCTAAACGTGTGACTCTGTTCTGTTTTGCAATTCAGTTCAAGTGTAGCGGTTTTTACATTCCCTCTCTAAGTGATATCTTATGATAAGTGTCTTTTCTGTGTGACTTATTTCACTTAGAATCGTCGTACCTAAATCCACTCATCGTGCTGCTACTAGCCTTATGACGTGGATTTCATGGCTGAGTGATATTCCATTGTACATGAGGACCACAACTTCTTTATCCATTTTTCTCTTTCCTAGGATATTTAAGGTGTAATGAAGTGGGGGTTCTTGTCAACAGAGCAGCCCTAAACTTTGGGGTGCCTGTGTCTTGCTGATTTTTAGTTTTCCCAATTTATACGCCCATGAGTGGAAGTGCCCTATGCTCTCCAAGCTGTGTTTTTTAGATGTTTCAGAACACACCGTACACTTCTCCAGAGTGGCTGTTGGCAATTTACATCCCACCCATCAGCGTAGCAAGGCTCCCATTTCTCCATGGCCGGTCCTGCATTTCTGGTTTGGACACTTTTTTCCGCATGGCCCTTTTGCCCGCTGGGAAGCGAGACTTCTTTGGAGCGCTGATTGGCCTTTCCAGGTTGCTTGGTTGGCCAAAAAGGGCGTATGCGTTTTTTCCTGAATATATTCAGGAAAAAACGCATACGCCCTTTTTGGCCAAGGGCATCATTGTCCACGTTTTGCCGCTTTTCATGTGCTTTCAAGGCGATTCGAATCTACCTCCTGAAATCTGTTTCCTGCAATTCTGCCTTGCTTTCAAAGCCTCTTCGTTGCCTTCCCTTAATATATTTGTGGACGAGAGGTATCATTTAAAACTGTGCAGGTTTGTGAATTGCAGTGCCCCTGAGCTCCATTTTTCAACTCGCTTTTTTGGGAGCTGGCCGCAAAAGCACCGGATTGCTTCAGGCCCTCTTCTGGTTCTGGGGGGCAGGCTGAGCTTGTGCTTAATTCTTCTTCCTGATGGGAAAATAGAGTGACCTGTGCCTGTCCCAACACCTAGAGCTAGTCTCTCATTGGTTCCCCCTCTTCCCCTTCATCCTCAGGACAAATTGCAACCTGTACGGAACAGGAGGTTAAAGGTGCTGATTCTCCAAGGAGGGAGATGGCTAGTAAATCGGCTGGAATGGCGAACCCGAGCAAAGGAGATGAGAAATGAGGTGCGTTTTAGAAACCTTTCCCGATCACACGGTGTACCATCTTCTGGGTTTCTCATGCCTGTTTTCGACGTAGGAAGATGCCCTTGAACCTGGAGATTTGGGACCCATGGGATGGGTACCATGCAGTATTACTTGAAAGGGTCTGCGTTGGCTCACCCAACCTCACCGAACCTCTCAGCCCCAAGAGTGTCCACGCTTAAGTCTCAATCAGCTGTGGGTCTAGATATGGTCAATCCAGGTTGC
This sequence comes from Balaenoptera acutorostrata, assembly GCF_949987535.1. Lineage (NCBI taxonomy): Eukaryota > Metazoa > Chordata > Mammalia > Artiodactyla > Balaenopteridae > Balaenoptera > Balaenoptera acutorostrata. Next base: position 385,531 of record NW_026646693.1, read on the forward strand.
ATCACAGCCCCTGAACGAATTTTGTAAGAATTTCTCTCTCTTTCACTGTCTTTGTTTCACGGGTTTTGAAAAGTAATTTATTTTTATAATGGGGTTTAGCTGCTTTTCACGGCTGTGTTTATGCCGCTTTACACCCCCTTGACTCACTTACGGAGAGATATCAATACATAGGTTTGAAGATTCTTCCTAGTCAGATATATTCTTGTGCGGTGAATAAGGGGTGTTGAGTCCAGTTCACTGAAAAAGGAATAGGTCTTGTCTCTTACATATTGGGTTTATGGAACGGTATCGGAGCTAATTTGAAACCCTTGTTTTATGCATCACCCCACCTCACCTTTCCCGTTCAGCAGCCATAGTGTGTTTCCTAAACGTGTGACTCTGTTCTGTTTTGCAATTCAGTTCAAGTGTAGCGGTTTTTACATTCCCTCTCTAAGTGATATCTTATGATAAGTGTCTTTTCTGTGTGACTTATTTCACTTAGAATCGTCGTACCTAAATCCACTCATCGTGCTGCTACTAGCCTTATGACGTGGATTTCATGGCTGAGTGATATTCCATTGTACATGAGGACCACAACTTCTTTATCCATTTTTCTCTTTCCTAGGATATTTAAGGTGTAATGAAGTGGGGGTTCTTGTCAACAGAGCAGCCCTAAACTTTGGGGTGCCTGTGTCTTGCTGATTTTTAGTTTTCCCAATTTATACGCCCATGAGTGGAAGTGCCCTATGCTCTCCAAGCTGTGTTTTTTAGATGTTTCAGAACACACCGTACACTTCTCCAGAGTGGCTGTTGGCAATTTACATCCCACCCATCAGCGTAGCAAGGCTCCCATTTCTCCATGGCCGGTCCTGCATTTCTGGTTTGGACACTTTTTTCCGCATGGCCCTTTTGCCCGCTGGGAAGCGAGACTTCTTTGGAGCGCTGATTGGCCTTTCCAGGTTGCTTGGTTGGCCAAAAAGGGCGTATGCGTTTTTTCCTGAATATATTCAGGAAAAAACGCATACGCCCTTTTTGGCCAAGGGCATCATTGTCCACGTTTTGCCGCTTTTCATGTGCTTTCAAGGCAATTCGAATCTACCTCCTGAAATCTGTTTCCTGCAATTCTGCCTTGCTTTCAAAGCCTCTTCGTTGCCTTCCCTTAGTATATTTGTGGACGAGAGGTATCATTTAGAACTGTGCAGGTTTGTGAATTGCAGTGCCCCTGAGCTCCATTTTTCAACTCGCTTTTTTGGGAGCTGGCCGCCAAAGCGCAGGATTGCTTCAGGCCCTCTTCTGGTTCTGGGGGGCAGGCTGAGCTTGTGCTTAATTCTTCTTCCTGATGGGAAAATAGAGTGACCTGTGCCTGTCCCAACACCTAGAGCTAGTCTCTCATTGGTTCCCCCTCTTCCCGTTCATCCTCAGGACAAATTGCAACCTGTACGGATCAGGAGGTTAAAGGTGCTGATTCTCCAAGGAGGGAGATGGCTAGTAAATCGGCTGGAATGGCGAACCCGAGCAAAGGAGATGAGAAATGAGGTGCGTTTTAGAAACCTTTCCCGATCACACGTTGTACCATCTTCTGGGTTTCTCATGCCTGTTTTCGACGTAGGAAGATGCCCTTGAACCTGGAGATTTGGGACCCATGGGATGGGTACCATGCAGTATTACTTGAAAGGGGCTGCGTTGGCTCACCCAACCTCACCGAACCTCTCAGCCCCAAGAGTGTCCACCCTTATGTCTCAATCAGCTGTGGGTCTAGATATGGTCAATCCAGGTTGCATCACAGCCCCTGAACGAATTTTGTAAGAATTTCTCTCTCTTTCACTGTCTTTGTTTCACGGGTTTTGTAAAGTAATTTATTTTTATAATGGGGTTTAGCTGCTTTTCACGGCTGTGTTTATGCCGCTTTACACCCCCTTGACTCACTTACGGAGAGATATCAATACATAGGTTTGAAGATTCTTACTAGTCAGATATATTCTTGTGCGGTGAATAGGGGGTGTTGAGTCCAGTTCACTGAAAAAGGAATAGGTCTTGTCTCTTACATATTGGGTTTATGGAACGGTATCGGAGCTAATTTGAAACCCTTGTTTTATGCATCACCCCACCTCACCTTTCCCGTTCAGCAGCCATAGTGTGTTTCCTAAACGTGTGACTCTGTTCTGTTTTGCAATTCAGTTCAAGTGTAGCGGTTTTTACATTCCCTCTCTAAGTGATATCTTATGATAAGTGTCCTTTCTGTGTGACTTATTTCACTTAGAATCGTCGTACCTAAATCCACTCATCGTGCTGCTACTAGCCTTATGACGTGGATTTCATGGCTGAGTGATATTCCATTGTACATGAGGACCACAACTTCTTTATCCATTTTTCTCTTTCCTAGGATATTTAAGGTGTAATGAAGTGGGGGTTCTTGTCAACAGAGCAGCCCTAAACTTTGGGGTGCCTGTGTCTTGCTGATTTTTAGTTTTCCCAATTTATACGCCCATGAGTGGAAGTGCCCTATGCTCTCCAAGCTGTGTTTTTTAGATGTTTCAGAACACACCGTACACTTCTCCAGAGTGGCTGTTGGCAATTTACATCCCACCCATCAGCGTAGCAAGGCTCCCATTTCTCCATGGCCGGTCCTGCATTTCTGGTTTGGACACTTTTTTCCGCATGGCCCTTTTGCCCGCTGGGAAGCGAGACTTCTTTGGAGCGCTGATTGGCCTTTCCAGGTTGCTTGGTTGGCCAAAAAGGGCGTATGCGTTTTTTCCTGAATATATTCAGGAAAAAACGCATACGCCCTTTTTGGCCAAGGGCATCATTGTCCACGTTTTGCCGCTTTTCATGTGCTTTCAAGGCGATTCGAATCTACCTCCTGAAATCTGTTTCCTGCAATTCTGCCTTGCTTTCAAAGCCTCTTCGTTGCCTTCCCTTAGTATATTTGTGGACGAGAGGTATCATTTAAAACTCTGCAGGTTTGTGAATTGCAGTGCCCCTGAGCTCCATTTTTCAACTCGCTTTTTTGGGAGCTGGCCGCCAAAGCGCAGGATTGCTTCAGGCCCTCTTCTGGTTCTGGGGGGCAGGCTGAGCTTGTGCTTAATTCTTCTTCCTGATGGGAAAATAGAGTGACCTGTGCCGGTCCCAACACCTAGAGCTAGTCTCTCATTGGTTCCCCCTCTTTCCGTTCATCCTCAGGACAAATTGCAACCTGTACGGAACAGGAGGTTAAAGGTGCTGATTCTCCAAGGAGGGAGATGGCTAGTAAATCGGCTGGAATGGCGAACCCGAGCAAAGGAGATGAGAAATGAGGTGCGTTTTAGAAACCTTTCCCGATCACACGGTGTACCATCTTCTGGGTTTCTCATGCCTGTTTTCGACGTAGGAAGATGCCCTTGAACCTGGAGATTTGGGACCCATGGGATGGGTACCATGCAGTATTACTTGAAAGGGTCTGCGTTGGCTCACCCAACCTCACCGAACCTCTCAGCCCCAAGAGTGTCCACCCTTATGTCTCAATCAGCTGTGGGTCTAGATATGGTCAATCCAGGTTGCATCACAGCCCCTGAACGAATTTTGTAAGAATTTCTCTCTCTTTCACTGTCTTTGTTTCACGGGTTTTGAAAAGTAATTTATTTTTATAATGGGGTTTAGCTGCTTTTCACGGCTGTGTTTATGCCGCTTTACACCCCCTTGACTCACTTACGGAGAGATATCAATACATAGGTTTGAAGATTCTTACTAGTCAGATATATTCTTGTGCGGTGAATAGGGGGTGTTGAGTCCAGTTCACTGAAAAAGGAATAGGTCTTGTCTCTTACATATTGGGTTTATGGAACGGTATCGGAGCTAATTTGAAACCCTTGTTTTATGCATCACCCCACCTCACCTTTCCCGTTCAGCAGCCATAGTGTGTTTCCTAAACGTGTGACTCTGTTCTGTTTTGCAATTCAGTTCAAGTGTAGCGGTTTTTACATTCCCTCTCTAAGTGATATCTTATGATAAGTGTCCTTTCTGTGTGACTTATTTCACTTAGAATCGTCGTACCTATATCCACTCATCGTTCTGCTAATAGCCTTATGACGTGGATTTCATGGCTGAGTGATATTCCATTGTACATGAGGACCACAACTTCTTTATCCATTTTTCTCTTTCCTAGGATATTTAAGGTGTAATGAAGTGGGGGTTCTTGTCAACAGAGCAGCCCTAAACTTTGGGGTGCCTGTGTCTTGCTGATTTTTAGTTTTCCCAATTTATACGCCCATGAGTGGAAGTGCCCTATGCTCTCCAAGCTGTGTTTTTTAGATGTTTCAGAACACACCGTACACTTCTCCAGAGTGGCTGTTGGCAATTTACATCCCACCCATCAGCGTAGCAAGGCTCCCATTTCTCCATGGCCGGTCCTGCATTTCTGGTTTGGACACTTTTTTCCGCATGGCCCTTTTGCCCGCTGGGAAGCGAGACTTCTTTGGAGCGCTGATTGGCCTTTCCAGGTTGCTTGGTTGGCCAAAAAGGGCGTATGCGTTTTTTCCTGAATATATTCAGGAAAAAACGCATACACCCTTTTTGGCCAAGGGCATCATTGTCCACGTTTTGCCGCTTTTCATGTGCTTTCAAGGCGATTCGAATCTACCTCCTGAAATCTGTTTCCTGCAATTCTGCCTTGCTTTCAAAGACTCTTCGTTGCCTTCCCTTAATATATTTGTGGACGAGAGGTATCATTTAAAACTGTGCAGGTTTGTGAATTGCAGTGCCCCTGAGCTCCATTTTTCAACTCGCTTTTTTGGGAGCTGGCCGCAAAAGCGCAGGATTGCTTCAGGCCCTCTTCTGGTTCTGGGGGGCAGGCTGAGCTTGTGCTTAATTCTTCTTCCTGATGGGAAAATAGAGTGACCTGTGCCTGTCCCAACACCTAGAGCTAGTCTCTCATTGGTTCCCCCTCTTCCCGTTCATCCTCAGGACAAATTGCAACCTGTACGGAACAGGAGGTTAAAGGTGCTGATTCTCCAAGGAGGGAGATGGCTAGTAAATCGGCTGGAATGGCGAACCCGAGCAAAGGAGATGAGAAATGAGGTGCGTTTTAGAAACCTTTCCCGATCACACGGTGTACCATCTTCTGGGTTTCTCATGCCTGTTTTCGACGTAGGAAGATGCCCTTGAACCTGGAGATTTGGGACCCATGGGATGGGTACCATGCAGTATTACTTGAAAGGGGCTGCGTTGGCTCACCCAACCTCACCGAACCTCTCAGCCCCAAGAGTGTCCACCCTTATGTCTCAATCAGCTGTGGGTCTAGATATGGTCAATCCAGGTTGCATCACAGCCCCTGAACGAATTTTGTAAGAATTTCTCTCTCTTTCACTGTCTTTGTTTCACGGGTTTTGAAAAGTAATTTATTTTTATAATGGGGTATAGCTGCTTTTCACGGCTGTGTTTATGCCGCTTTACACCCCCTTGACTCACTTACGGAGAGATATCAATACATAGCTTTGAAGATTCTTACTAGTCAGATATATTCTTGTGCGGTGAATAGGGGGTATTGAGTCCAGTTCACTGAAAAAGGAATAGGTCTTGTCTCTTACATATTGGGTTTATGGAACGGTATCGGAGCTAATTTGAAACCCTTGTTTTATGCATCACCCCACCTCACCTTTCCCGTTCAGCAGCCATAGTGTGTTTCCTAAACGTGTGACTCTGTTCTGTTTTGTAAATCAGTTCAAGTGTAGCGGTTTTTACATTCCCTCTCTAAGTGATATCTTAGGATAAGTGTCTTTTTCTGTGTGACTTATTTCACTTAGAATCGTCGTACCTAAATCCACTCATCGTGCTGCTACTAGCCTTATGACGTTGATTTCATGGCTGAGTGATATTCCATTGTACATGAGGACCACAACTTCTTTATCCATTTTTCGCTTTCCTAGGATATTTAAGGTGTAATGAAGTGGGGGTTCTTGTCAACAGAGCAGCCCTAAACTTTGGGGTGCCTGTGTCTTGCTGATTTTTAGTTTTCCCAATTTATACGCCCATGAGTGGAAGTGCCCTATGCTCTCCAAGCTGTGTTTTTTAGATGTTTCAGGACACACCGTACACTTCTCCAGAGTGGCTGTTGGCAATTTACATCCCACCCATCAGCGTAGCAAGGCTCCCATTTCTCCATGGCCGGTCCTGCATTTCTGGTTTGGACACTTTTTTCCGCATGGCCCTTTTGCCCGCTGGGAAGCGAGACTTCTTTGGAGCGCTGATTGGCCTTTCCAGGTTGCTTGGTTGGCCAAAAAGGGCGTATGCGTTTTTTCCTGAATATATTCAGGAAAAAACGCATACGCCCTTTTTGGCCAAGGGCATCATTGTCCACGTTTTGCCGCTTTTCATGTGCTTTCAAGGCGATTCGAATCTACCTCCTGAAATCTGTTTCCTGCAATTCTGCCTTGCTTTCAAAGCCTCTTCGTTGCCTTCCCTTAGTATATTTGTGGACGAGAGGTATCATTTAAAACTCTGCAGGTTTGTGAATTGCAGTGCCCCTGAGCTCCATTTTTCAACTCGCTTTTTTGGGAGCTGGCCGCCAAAGCGCAGGATTGCTTCAGGCCCTCTTCTGGTTCTGGGGGGCAGGCTGAGCTTGTGCTTAATTCTTCTTCCTGATGGGAAAATAGAGTGACCTGTGCCGGTCCCAACACCTAGAGCTAGTCTCTCATTGGTTCCCCCTCTTTCCGTTCATCCTCAGGACAAATTGCAACCTGTACGGAACAGGAGGTTAAAGGTGCTGATTCTCCAAGGAGGGAGATGGCTAGTAAATCGGCTGGAATGGCGAACCCGAGCAAAGGAGATGAGAAATGAGGTGCGTTTTAGAAACCTTTCCCGATCACACGGTGTACCATCTTCTGGGTTTCTCATGCCTGTTTTCGACGTAGGAAGATGCCCTTGAACCTGGAGATTTGGGACCCATGGGATGGGTACCATGCAGTATTACTTGAAAGGGTCTGCGTTGGCTCACCCAACCTCACCGAACCTCTCAGCCCCAAGAGTGTCCACCCTTATGTCTCAATCAGCTGTGGGTCTAGATATGGTCAATCCAGGTTGCATCACAGCCCCTGAACGAATTTTGTAAGAATTTCTCTCTCTTTCACTGTCTTTGTTTCACGGGTTTTGAAAAGTAATTTATTTTTATAATGGGGTTTAGCTGCTTTTCACGGCTGTGTTTATGCCGCTTTACACCCCCTTGACTCACTTACGGAGAGATATCAATACATAGGTTTGAAGATTCTTACTAGTCAGATATATTCTTGTGCGGTGAAGAGGGGGTGTTGAGTCCAGTTCACTGAAAAAGGAATAGGTCTTGTCTCTTACATATTGGGTTTATGGAACGGTATCGGAGCTAATTTGAAACCCTTGTTTTATGCATCACCCCACCTCACCTTTCCCGTTCAGCAGCCATAGTGTGTTTCCTAAACGTGTGACTCTGTTCTGTTTTGCAATTCAGTTCAAGTGTAGCGGTTTTTACATTCCCTCTCTAAGTGATATCTTATGATAAGTGTCTTTTCTGTGTGACTTATTTCACTTAGAATCGTCGTACCTAAATCCACTCATCGTTCTGCTACTAGCCTTATGACGTGGATTTCATGGCTGAGTGATATTCCATTGTACATGAGGACCACAACTTCTTTATCCATTTTTCTCTTTCCTAGGATATTTAAGGTGTAATGAAGTGGGGGTTCTTGTCAACAGAGCAGCCCTAAACTTTGGGGTGCCTGTGTCTTGCTGATTTTTAGTTTTCCCAATTTATACGCCCATGAGTGGAAGTGCCCTATGCTCTCCAAGCTGTGTTTTTTAGATGTTTCAGAACACACCGTACACTTCTCCAGAGTGGCTGTTGGCAATTTACATCCCTCCCATCAGCGTAGCAAGGCTCCCATTTCTCCATGGCCGGTCCTGCATTTCTGGTTTGGACACTTTTTTCCGCATGGCCCTTTTGCCCGCTGGGAAGCGAGACTTCTTTGGAGCGCTGATTGGCCTTTCCAGGTTGCTTGGTTGGCCAAAAAGGGCGTATGCGTTTTTTCCTGAATATATTCAGGAAAAAACGCATACGCCCTTTTTGGCCAAGGGCATCATTGTCCACGTTTTGCCGCTTTTCATGTGCTTTCAAGGCGATTCGAATCTACCTCCTGAAATCTGTTTCCTGCAATTCTGCCTTGCTTTCAAAGCCTCTTCGTTGCCTTCCCTTAATATATTTGTGGACGAGAGGTATCATTTAAAACTCTGCAGGTTTGTGAATTGCAGTGCCCCTGAGCTCCATTTTTCAACTCGCTTTTTTGGGAGCTGGCTGCCAAAGCGCAGGATTGCTTCAGGCCCTCTTCTGGTTCTGGGGGGCAGGCTGAGCTTGTGCTTAATTCTTCTTCCTGATGGGAAAATAGAGTGACCTGTGCCTGTCCCAACACCTAGAGCTAGTCTCTCATTGGTTCCCCCTCTTCCCGTTCATCCTCAGGACAAATTGCAACCTGTACGGAACAGGAGGTTAAAGGTGCTGATTCTCCAAGGAGGGAGGTGGCTAGTAAATCGGCTGGAATGGCGAACCCGAGCAAAGGAGATGAGAAATGTGGTGCGTTTTAGAAACCTTTCCCGATCACACGGTGTACCATCTTCTGGGTTTCTCATGCCTGTTTTCGACGTAGGAAGATGCCCTTGAACCTTGAGATTTGGGACCCATGGGATGGGTACCATGCAGTATTACTTGAAAGGGTCTGCGTTGGCTCACCCAACCTCACCGAACCTCTCAGCCCCAAGAGTGTCCACCCTTATGTCTCAATCAGCTGTGGGTCTAGATATGGTCAATCCAGGTTGCATCACAGCCCCTGAACGAATTTTGTAAGAATTTCTCTCTCTTTCACTGTCTTTGTTTCACGGGTTTTGAAAAGTAATTTATTTTTATAATGGGGTTTAGCTGCTTTTCACGGCTGTGTTTATGCCGCTTTACACCCCCTTGACTCACTTACGGAGAGATATCAATACATAGGTTTGAAGATTCTTACTAGTCAGATATATTCTTGTGCGGTGAATAGGGGGTGTTGAGTCCAGTTCACTGAAAAAGGAATAGGTCTTGTCTCTTACATATTGGGTTTATGGAACGGTATCGGAGCTAATTTGAAACCCTTGTTTTATGCATCACCCCACCTCACCTTTCCCGTTCAGCAGCCATAGTGTGTTTCCTAAACGTGTGACTCTGTTCTGTTTTGCAATTCAGTTCAAGTGTAGCGGTTTTTACATTCCCTCTCTAAGTGATATCTTATGATAAGTGTCTTTTCTGTGTGACTTATTTCACTTAGAATCGTCGTACCTAAATCCACTCATCGTTCTGCTACTAGCCTTATGACGTGGATTTCATGGCTGAGTGATATTCCATTGTACATGAGGACCACAACTTCTTTATCCATTTTTCTCTTTCCTAGGATATTTAAGGTGTAATGAAGTGGGGGTTCTTGTCAACAGAGCAGCCCTAAACTTTGGGGTGCCTGTGTCTTGCTGATTTTTAGTTTTCCCAATTTATACGCCCATGAGTGGAAGTGCCCTATGCTCTCCAAGCTGTGTTTTTTAGATGTTTCAGAACACAACGTACACTTCTCCAGAGTGGCTGTTGGCAATTTACATCCCTCCCATCAGCGTAGCAAGGCTCCCATTTCTCCATGGCCGGTCCTGCATTTCTGGTTTGGACACTTTTTTCCGCATGGCCCTTTTGCCCGCTGGGAAGCGAGACTTCTTTGGAGCGCTGATTGGCCTTTCCAGGTTGCTTGGTTGGCCAAAAAGGGCGTATGCGTTTTTTCCTGAATATATTCAGGAAAAAACGCATACGCCCTTTTTGGCCAAGGGCATCATTGTCCACGTTTTGCCGCTTTTCATGTGCTTTCAAGGCGATTCGAATCTACCTCCTGAAATCTGTTTCCTGCAATTCTGCCTTGCTTTCAAAGCCTCTTCGTTGCCTTCCCTTAATATATTTGTGGACGAGAGGTATCATTTAAAACTCTGCAGGTTTGTGAATTGCAGTGCCCCTGAGCTCCATTTTTCAACTCGCTTTTTTGGGAGCTGGCTGCCAAAGCGCAGGATTGCTTCAGGCCCTCTTCTGGTTCTGGGGGGCAGGCTGAGCTTGTGCTTAATTCTTCTTCCTGATGGGAAAATAGAGTGACCTGTGCCTGTCCCAACACCTAGAGCTAGTCTCTCATTGGTTCCCCCTCTTCCCGTTCATCCTCAGGACAAATTGCAACCTGTACGGAACAGGAGGTTAAAGGTGCTGATTCTCCAAGGAGGGAGATGGCTAGTAAATCGGCTGGAATGGCGAACCCGAGCAAAGGAGATGAGAAATGAGGTGCGTTTTAGAAACCTTTCCCGATCACACGGTGTACCATCTTCTGGGTTTCTCATGCCTGTTTTCGACGTAGGAAGATGCCCTTGAACCTGGAGATTTGGGACCCATGGGATGGGTACCATGCAGTATTACTTGAAAGGGTCTGCGTTGGCTCACCCAACCTCACCGAACCTCTCAGCCCCAAGAGTGTCCACCCTTATGTCTCAATCAGCTGTGGGTCTAGATATGGTCAATCCAGGTTGCATCACAGCCCCTGAACGAATTTTGTAAGAATTTCTCTCTCTTTCACTGTCTTTGTTTCACGGGTTTTGAAAAGTAATTTATTTTTATAATGGGGTTTAGCTGCTTTTCACGGCTGTGTTTATGCCGCTTTACACCCCCTTGACTCACTTACGGAGAGATATCAATACATAGGTTTGAAGATTCTTACTAGTCAGATATATTCTTGTGCGGTGAATAGGGGGTGTTGAGTCCAGTTCACTGAAAAAGGAATAGGTCTTGTCTCTTACATATTGGGTTTATGGAACGGTATCGGAGCTAATTTGAAACCCTTGTTTTATGCATCACCCCACCTCACCTTTTCCGTTCAGCAGCCATAGTGTGTTTCCTAAACGTGTGACTCTGTTCTGTTTTGCAATTCAGTTCAAGTGTAGCGGTTTTTACATTCCCTCTCTAAGTGATATCTTATGATAAGTGTCTTTTCTGTGTGACTTATTTCACTTAGAATCGTCGTACCTAAATCCACTCATCGTGCTGCTACTAGCCTTATGACGTGGATTTCATGGCTGAGTGATATTCCATTGTAAATGAGGACCACAACTTCTTTATCCATTTTTCTCTTTCCTAGGATATTTAAGGTGTAATGAAGTGGGGGTTCTTGTCAACAGAGCAGCCCTAAACTTTGGGGTGCCTGTGTCTTGCTGATTTTTAGTTTTCCCAATTTATACGCCCATGAGTGGAAGTGCCCTATGCTCTCCAAGCTGTGTTTTTTAGATGTTTCAGAACACACCGTACACTTCTCCAGAGTGGCTGTTGGCAATTTACATCCCACCCATCAGCGTAGCAAGGCTCCCATTTCTCCATGGCCGGTCCTGCATTTCTGGTTTGGACACTTTTTTCCGCATGGCCCTTTTGCCCGCTGGGAAGCGAGACTTCTTTGGAGCGCTGATTGGCCTTTCCAGGTTGCTTGGTTGGCCAAAAAGGGCGTATGCGTTTTTTCCTGAATATATTCAGGAAAAAACGCATACGCCCTTTTTGGCCAAGGGCATCATTGTCCACGTTTTGCCGCTTTTCATGTGCTTTCAAGGCGATTCGAATCTACCTCCTGAAATCTGTTTCCTGCAATTCTGCCTTGCTTTCAAAGCCTCTTCGTTGCCTTCCCTTAATATATTTGTGGACGAGAGGTATCATTTAAAACTCTGCAGGTTTGTGAATTGCAGTGCCCCTGAGCTCCATTTTTCAACTCGCTTTTCTGGGAGCTGGCCGCAAAAGCGCAGGATTGCTTCAGGCCCTCTTCTGGTTCTGGGGGGCAGGCTGAGCTTGTGCTTAATTCTTCTTCCTGATGGGAAAATAGAGTGACCTGTGCCTGTCCCAACACCTAGAGCTAGTCTCTCATTGGTTCCCCCTCTTCCCGTTCATCCTCAGGACAAATTGCAACCTGTACGGAACAGGAGGTTAAAGGTGCTGATTCTCCAAGGAGGGAGATGGCTAGTAAATCGGCTGGAATGGCGAACCCGAGCAAAGGAGATGAGAAATGAGGTGCGTTTTAGAAACCTTTCCCGATCACACGGTGTACCATCTTCTGGGTTTCTCATGCCTGTTTTCGACGTAGGAAGATGCCCTTGAACCTGGAGATTTGGGACCCATGGGATGGGTACCATGCAGTATTACTTGAAAGGGTCTGCGTTGGCTCACCCAACCTCACCGAACCTCTCAGCCCCAAGAGTGTCCACCCTTATGTCTCAATCAGCTGTGGGTCTAGATATGGTCAATCATGGTTGCATCACAGCCCCTGAACGAATTTTGTAAGAATTTCTCTCTCTTTCACTGTCTTTGTTTCACGGGTTTTGAAAAGTAATTTATTTTTATAATGGGGTTTAGCTGCTTTTCACGGCTGTGTTTATGCCGCTTTACACCCCCTTGACTCACTTACGGAGAGATATCAATACATAGGTTTGAAGATTCTTACTAGTCAGATATATTCTTGTGCGGTGAAGAGGGGGTGTTGAGTCCAGTTCACTGAAAAAGGAATAGGTCTTGTCTCTTACATATTGGGTTTATGGAACGGTATCGGAGCTAATTTGAAACCCTTGTTTTATGCATCACCCCACCTCACCTTTCCCGTTCAGCAGCCATAGTGTGTTTCCTAAACGTGTGACTCTGTTCTGTTTTGCAATTCAGTTCAAGTGTAGCGGTTTTTACATTCCCTCTCGAAGTGATATCTTATGATAAGTGTCCTTTCTGTGTGACTTATTTCACTTAGAATCGTCGTACCTAAATCCACTCATCGTGCTGCTACTAGCCTTATGTCGTGGATTTCATGGCTGAGTGATATTCCATTGTACATGAGGACCACAACTTCTTTATCCATTTTTCTCTTTCCTAGGATATTTAAGGTGTAATGAAGTGGGGGTTCTTGTCAACAGAGCAGCCCTAAACTTTGGGGTGCCTGTGTCTTGCTGATTTTTAGTTTTCCCAATTTATACGCCCATGAGTGGAAGTGCCCTATGCTCTCCAAGCTGTGTTTTTTAGATGTTTCAGAACACACCGTACACTTCTCCAGAGTGGCTGTTGGCAATTTACATCCCACCCATCAGCGTAGCAAGGCTCCCATTTCTCCATGGCCGGTCCTGCATTTCTGGTTTGGACACTTTTTTCCGCATGGCCCTTTTGCCCGCTGGGAAGCGAGACTTCTTTGGAGCGCTGATTGGCCTTTCCAGGTTGCTTGGTTGGCCAAAAAGGGCGTATGCGTTTTTTCCTGAATATATTCAGGAAAAAACGCATACGCCCTTTTTGGCCAAGGGCATCATTGTCCACGTTTTGCCGCTTTTCATGTGCTTTCAAGGCAATTCGAATCTACCTCCTGAAATCTGTTTCCTGCAATTCTGCCTTGCTTTCAAAGCCTCTTCGTTGCCTTCCCTTAATATATTTGTGGACGAGAGGTATCATTTAAAACTCTGCAGGTTTGTGAATTGCAGTGCCCCTGAGCTCCATTTTTCAACTCGCTTTTTTGGGAGCTGGCTGCCAAAGCGCAGGATTGCTTCAGGCCCTCTTCTGGTTCTGGGGGGCAGGCTGAGCTTGTGCTTAATTCTTCTTCCTGATGGGAAAATAGAGTGACCTGTGCCTGTCCCAACACCTAGAGCTAGTCTCTCATTGGTTCCCCCTCTTCCCGTTCATCCTCAGGACAAATTGCAACCTGTACGGAACAGGAGGTTAAAGGTGCTGATTCTCCAAGGAGGGAGATGGCTAGTAAATCGGCTGGAATGGCCAACCCGAGCAAAGGAGATGAGAAATGAGGTGCGTTTTAGAAACCTTTCCCGATCACACGGTGTACCATCTTCTGGGTTTCTCATGCCTGTTTTCGACGTAGGAAGATGCCCTTGAACCTGGAGATTTGGGACCCATGGGATGGGTACCATGCAGTATTACTTGAAAGGGTCTGCGTTGGCTCACCCAACCTCACCGAACCTCTCAGCCCCAAGAGTGTCCACCCTTATGTCTCAATCAGCTGTGGGTCTAGATATGGTCAATCCAGGTTGCATCACAGCCCCTGAACGAATTTTGTAAGAATTTCTCTCTCTTTCACTGTCTTTGTTTCACGGGTTTTGAAAAGTAATTTATTTTTATAATGGGGTTTAGCTGCTTTTCACGGCTGTGTTTATGCCGCTTTACACCCCCTTGACTCACTTACGGAGAGATATCAATACATAGGTTTGAAGATTCTTACTAGTCAGATATATTCTTGTGCGGTGAATAGGGGGTGTTGAGTCCAGTTCACTGAAAAAGGAATAGGTCTTGTCTCTTACATATTGGGTTTATGGAACGGTATCGGAGCTAATTTGAAACCCTTGTTTTATGCATCACCCCACCTCACCTTTCCCGTTCAGCAGCCATAGTGTGTTTCCTAAACGTGTGACTCTGTTCTGTTTTGCAATTCAGTTCAAGTGTAGCGGTTTTTACATTCCCTCTCTAAGTGATATCTTATGATAAGTGTCTTTTCTGTGTGACTTATTTCACTTAGAATCGTCGTACCTAAATCCACTCATCGTTCTGCTACTAGCCTTATGACGTGGATTTCATGGCTGAGTGATATTCCATTGTACATGAGGACCACAACTTCTTTATCCATTTTTCTCTTTCCTAGGATATTTAAGGTGTAATGAAGTGGGGGTTCTTGTCAACAGAGCAGCCCTAAACTTTGGGGTGCCTGTGTCTTGCTGATTTTTAGTTTTCCCAATTTATACGCCCATGAGTGGAAGTGCCCTATGCTCTCCAAGCTGTGTTTTTTAGATGTTTCAGAACACACCGTACACTTCTCCAGAGTGGCTGTTGGCAATTTACATCCCACCCATCAGCGTAGCAAGGCTCCCATTTCTCCATGGCCGGTCCTGCATTTCTGGTTTGGACACTTTTTTCCGCATGGCCCTTTTGCCCGCTGGGAAGCGAGACTTCTTTGGAGCGCTGATTGGCCTTTCCAGGTTGCTTGGTTGGCCAAAAAGGGCGTATGCGTTTTTTCCTGAATATATTCAGGAAAAAACGCATACGCCCTTTTTGGCCAAGGGCATCATTGTCCACGTTTTGCCACTTTTCATGTGCTTTCAAGGCGATTCGAATCTACCTCCTGAAATCTGTTTCCTGCAATTCTGCCTTGCTTTCAAAGCCTCTTCGTTGCCTTCCCTTAATATATTTGTGGACGAGAGGTATCATTTAAAACTCTGCAGGTTTGTGAATTGCAGTGCCCCTGAGCTCCATTTTTCAACTCGCTTTTTTGGGAGCTGGCTGCCAAAGCGCAGGATTGCTTCAGGCCCTCTTCTGGTTCTGGGGGGCAGGCTGAGCTTGTGCTTAATTCTTCTTCCTGATGGGAAAATAGAGTGACCTGTGCCTGTCCCAACACCTAGAGCTAGTCTCTCATTGGTTCCCCCTCTTCCCGTTCATCCTCAGGACAAATTGCAACCTGTACGGAACAGGAGGTTAAAGGTGCTGATTCTCCAAGGAGGGAGATGGCTAGTAAATCAGCTGGAATGGCGAACCCGAGCAAAGGAGATGAGAAATGAGGTGCGTTTTAGAAACCTTTCCCGATCACACGGTGTACCATCTTCTGGGTTTCTCATGCCTGTTTTCGACGTAGGAAGATGCCCTTGAACCTGGAGATTTGGGACCCATGGGATGGGTACCATGCAGTATTACTTGAAAGGGGCTGCGTTGGCTCACCCAACCTCACCGAACCTCTCAGCCCCAAGAGTGTCCACCCTTATGTCTCAATCAGCTGTGGGTCTAGATATGGTCAATCCAGGTTGCATCACAGCCCCTGAACGAATTTTGTAAGAATTTCTCTCTCTTTCACTGTCTTTGTTTCACGGGTTTTGAAAAGTAATTTATTTTTATAATGGGGTATAGCTGCTTTTCACGGCTGTGTTTATGCCGCTTTACACCCCCTTGACTCACTTACGGAGAGATATCAATACATAGCTTTGAAGATTCTTACTAGTCAGATATATTCTTGTGCGGTGAATAGGGGGTATTGAGTCCAGTTCACTGAAAAAGGAATAGGTCTTGTCTCTTACATATTGGGTTTATGGAACGGTATCGGAGCTAATTTGAAACCCTTGTTTTATGCATCACCCCACCTCACCTTTCCCGTTCAGCAGCCATAGTGTGTTTCCTAAACGTGTGACTCTGTTCTGTTTTGTAAATCAGTTCAAGTGTAGCGGTTTTTACATTCCCTCTCTAAGTGATATCTTAGGATAAGTGTCTTTTTCTGTGTGACTTATTTCACTTAGAATCGTCGTACCTAAATCCACTCATCGTGCTGCTACTAGCCTTATGACGTTGATTTCATGGCTGAGTGATATTCCATTGTACATGAGGACCACAACTTCTTTATCCATTTTTCGCTTTCCTAGGATATTTAAGGTGTAATGAAGTGGGGGTTCTTGTCAACAGAGCAGCCCTAAACTTTGGGGTGCCTGTGTCTTGCTGATTTTTAGTTTTCCCAATTTATACGCCCATGAGTGGAAGTGCCCTATGCTCTCCAAGCTGTGTTTATTAGATGTTTCAGGACACACCGTACACTTCTCCAGAGTGGCTGTTGGCAATTTACATCCCACCCATCAGCGTAGCAAGGCTCCCATTTCTCCATGGCCGGTCCTGCATTTCTGGTTTGGACACTTTTTTCCGCATGGCCCTTTTGCCCGCTGGGAAGCGAGACTTCTTTGGAGCACTGATTGGCCTTTCCAGGTTGCTTGGTTGGCCAAAAAGGGCGTATGCGTTTTTTCCTGAATATATTCAGGAAAAAACGCATACGCCCTTTTTGGCCAAGGGCATCATTGTCCACGTTTTGCCGCTTTTCATGTGCTTTCAAGGCGATTCGAATCTACCTCCTGAAATCTGTTTCCTGCAATTCTGCCTTGCTTTCAAAGCCTCTTCGTTGCCTTCCCTTAGTATATTTGTGGACGAGAGGTATCATTTAAAACTCTGCAGGTTTGTGAATTGCAGTGCCCCTGAGCTCCATTTTTCAACTCGCTTTTTTGGGAGCTGGCCGCCAAAGCGCAGGATTGCTTCAGGCCCTCTTCTGGTTCTGGGGGGCAGGCTGAGCTTGTGCTTAATTCTTCTTCCTGATGGGAAAATAGAGTGACCTGTGCCTGTCCCAACACCTAGAGCTAGTCTCTCATTGGTTCCCCCTCTTTCCGTTCATCCTCAGGACAAATTGCAACCTGTACGGAACAGGAGGTTAAAGGTGCTGATTCTCCAAGGAGGGAGATGGCTAGTAAATCGGCTGGAATGGCGAACCCGAGCAAAGGAGATGAGAAATGAGGTGCGTTTTAGAAACCTTTCCCGATCACACGGTGTACCATCTTCTGGGTTTCTCATGCCTGTTTTCGACGTAGGAAGATGCCCTTGAACCTGGAGATTTGGGACCCATGGGATGGGTACCATGCAGTATTACTTGAAAGGGTCTGCGTTGGCTCACCCAACCTCACCGAACCTCTCAGCCCCAAGAGTGTCCACCCTTATGTCTCAATCAGCTGTGGGTCTAGATATGGTCAATCCAGGTTGCATCACAGCCCCTGAACGAATTTTGTAAGAATTTCTCTCTCTTTCACTGTCTTTGTTTCACGGGTTTTGAAAAGTAATTTATTTTTATAATGGGGTTTAGCTGCTTTTCACGGCTGTGTTTATGCCGCTTTACACCCCCTTGACTCACTTACGGAGAGATATCAATACATAGGTTTGAAGATTCTTACTAGTCAGATATATTCTTGTGCGGTGAAGAGGGGGTGTTGAGTCCAGTTCACTGAAAAAGGAATAGGTCTTGTCTCTTACATATTGGGTTTATGGAACGGTATCGGAGCTAATTTGAAACCCTTGTTTTATGCATCACTCCACCTCACCTTTCCCGTTCAGCAGCCATAGTGTGTTTCCTAAACGTGTGACTCTGTTCTGTTTTGCAATTCAGTTCAAGTGTAGCGGTTTTTACATTCCCTCTCTAAGTGATATCTTATGATAAGTGTCTTTTCTGTGTGACTTATTTCACTTAGAATCGTCGTACCTAAATCCACTCATCGTTCTGCTACTAGCCTTATGACGTGGATTTCATGGCTGAGTGATATTCCATTGTACATGAGGACCACAACTTCTTTATCCATTTTTCTCTTTCCTAGGATATTTAAGGTGTAATGAAGTGGGGGTTCTTGTCAACAGAGCAGCCCTAAACTTTGGGGTGCCTGTGTCTTGCTGATTTTTAGTTTTCCCAATTTATACGCCCATGAGTGGAAGTGCCCTATGCTCTCCAAGCTGTGTTTTTTAGATGTTTCAGAACACAACGTACACTTCTCCAGAGTGGCTGTTGGCAATTTACATCCCTCCCATCAGCGTAGCAAGGCTCCCATTTCTCCATGGCCGGTCCTGCATTTCTGGTTTGGACACTTTTTTCCGCATGGCCCTTTTGCCCGCTGGGAAGCGAGACTTCTTTGGAGCGCTGATTGGCCTTTCCAGGTTGCTTGGTTGGCCAAAAAGGGCGTATGCGTTTTTTCCTGAATATATTCAGGAAAAAACGCATACGCCCTTTTTGGCCAAGGGCATCATTGTCCACGTTTTGCCGCTTTTCATGTGCTTTCAAGGCGATTCGAATCTACCTCCTGAAATCTGTTTCCTGCAATTCTGCCTTGCTTTCAAAGCCTCTTCGTTGCCTTCCCTTAATATATTTGTGGACGAGAGGTATCATTTAAAACTCTGCAGGTTTGTGAATTGCAGTGCCCCTGAGCTCCATTTTTCAACTCGCTTTTTTGGGAGCTGACCGCAAAAGCGCAGGATTGCTTCAGGCCCTCTTCTGGTTCTGGGGGGCAGGCTGAGCTTGTGCTTAATTCTTCTTCCTGATGGGAAAATAGAGTGACCTGTGCCTGTCCCAACACCTAGAGCTAGTCTCTCATTGGTTCCCCCTCTTCCCGTTCATCCTCAGGACAAATTGCAACCTGTACGGAACAGGAGGTTAAAGGTGCTGATTCTCCAAGGAGGGAGATGGCTAGTAAATCGGCTGGAATGGCGAACCCGAGCAAAGGAGATGAGAAATGTGGTGCGTTTTAGAAACCTTTCCCGATCACACGGTGTACCATCTTCTGGGTTTCTCATGCCTGTTTTCGACGTAGGAAGATGCCCTTGAACCTGGAGATTTGGGACCCATGGGATGGGTACCATGCAGTATTACTTGAAAGGGTCTGCGTTGGCTCACCCAACCTCACCGAACCTCTCAGCCCCAAGAGTGTCCACCCTTATGTCTCAATCAGCTGTGGGTCTAGATATGGTCAATCCAGGTTGCATCACAGCCCCTGAACGAATTTTGTAAGAATTTCTCTCTCTTTCACTGTCTTTGTTTCACGGGTTTTGAAAAGTAATTTATTTTTATAATGGGGTTTAGCTGCTTTTCACGGCTGTGTTTATGCCGCTTTACACCCCCTTGACTCACTTACGGAGAGATATCAATACATAGGTTTGAAGATTCTTACTAGTCAGATATATTCTTGTGCGGTGAATAGGGGGTGTTGAGTCCAGTTCACTGAAAAAGGAATAGGTCTTGTCTCTTACATATTGGGTTTATGGAACGGTATCGGAGCTAATTTGAAACCCTTGTTTTATGCATCACCCCACCTCACCTTTCCCGTTCAGCAGCCATAGTGTGTTTCCTAAACGTGTGACTCTGTTCTGTTTTGCAATTCAGTTCAAGTGTAGCGGTTTTTACATTCCCTCTCTAAGTGATATCTTATGATAAGTGTCTTTTCTGTGTGACTTATTTCACTTAGAATCGTCGTACCTAAATCCACTCATCGTTCTGCTACTAGCCTTATGACGTGGATTTCATGGCTGAGTGATATTCCATTGTACATGAGGACCACAACTTCTTTATCCATTTTTCTCTTTCCTAGGATATTTAAGGTGTAATGAAGTGGGGGTTCTTGTCAACAGAGCAGCCCTAAACTTTGGGGTGCCTGTGTCTTGCTGATTTTTAGTTTTCCCAATTTATACGCCCATGAGTGGAAGTGCCCTATGCTCTCCAAGCTGTGTTTTTTAGATGTTTCAGAACACACCGTACACTTCTCCAGAGTGGCTGTTGGCAATTTACATCCCTCCCATCAGCGTAGCAAGGCTCCCATTTCTCCATGGCCGGTCCTGCATTTCTGGTTTGGACACTTTTTTCCGCATGGCCCTTTTGCCCGCTGGGAAGCGAGACTTCTTTGGAGCGCTGATTGGCCTTTCCAGGTTGCTTGGTTGGCCAAAAAGGGCGTATGCGTTTTTTCCTGAATATATTCAGGAAAAAACGCATACGCCCTTTTTGGCCAAGGGCATCATTGTCCACGTTTTGCCGCTTTTCATGTGCTTTCAAGGCGATTCGAATCTACCTCCTGAAATCTGTTTCCTGCAATTCTGCCTTGCTTTCAAAGCCTCTTCGTTGCCTTCCCTTAATATATTTGTGGACGAGAGGTATCATTTAAAACTCTGCAGGTTTGTGAATTGCAGTGCCCCTGAGCTCCATTTTTCAACTCGCTTTTTTGGGAGCTGGCTGCCAAAGCGCAGGATTGCTTCAGGCCCTCTTCTGGTTCTGGGGGGCAGGCTGAGCTTGTGCTTAATTCTTCTTCCTGATGGGAAAATAGAGTGACCTGTGCCTGTCCCAACACCTAGAGCTAGTCTCTCATTGGTTCCCCCTCTTCCCGTTCATCCTCAGGACAAATTGCAACCTGTACGGAACAGGAGGTTAAAGGTGCTGATTCTCCAAGGAGGGAGATGGCTAGTAAATCGGCTGGAATGGCGAACCCGAGCAAAGGAGATGAGAAATGAGGTGCGTTTTAGAAACCTTTCCCGATCACACGGTGTACCATCTTCTGGGTTTCTCATGCCTGTTTTCGACGTAGGAAGATGCCCTTGAACCTGGAGATTTGGGACCCATGGGATGGGTACCATGCAGTATTACTTGAAAGGGTCTGCGTTGGCTCACCCAACCTCACCGAACCTCTCAGCCCCAAGAGTGTCCACCCTTATGTCTCAATCAGCTGTGGGTCTAGATATGGTCAACCCAGGTTGCATCACAGCCCCTGAACGAATTTTGTAAGAATTTCTCTCTCTTTCACTGTCTTTGTTTCACGGGTTTTGAAAAGTAATTTATTTTTATAATGGGGTTTAGCTGCTTTTCACGGCTGTGTTTATGCCGCTTTACACCCCCTTGACTCACTTACGGAGAGATATCAATACATAGGTTTGAAGATTCTTACTAGTCAGATATATTCTTGTGCGGTGAATAGGGGGTGTTGAGTCCAGTTCACTGAAAAAGGAATAGGTCTTGTCTCTTACATATTGGGTTTATGGAACGGTATCGGAGCTAATTTGAAACCCTTGTTTTATGCATCACCCCACCTCACCTTTCCCGTTCAGCAGCCATAGTGTGTTTCCTAAACGTGTGACTCTGTTCTGTTTTGCAATTCAGTTCAAGTGTAGCGGTTTTTACATTCCCTCTCTAAGTGATATCTTATGATAAGTGTCTTTTCTGTGTGACTTATTTCACTTAGAATCGTCGTACCTAAATCCACTCATCGTTCTGCTACTAGCCTTATGACGTGGATTTCATGGCTGAGTGATATTCCATTGTACATGAGGACCACAACTTCTTTATCCATTTTTCTCTTTCCTAGGATATTTAAGGTGTAATGAAGTGGGGGTTCTTGTCAACAGAGCAGCCCTAAACTTTGGGGTGCCTGTGTCTTGCTGATTTTTAGTTTTCCCAATTTATACGCCCATGAGTGGAAGTGCCCTATGCTCTCCAAGCTGTGTTTTTTAGATGTTTCAGAACACACCGTACACTTCTCCAGAGTGGCTGTTGGCAATTTACATCCCACCCATCAGCGTAGCAAGGCTCCCATTTCTCCATGGCCGGTCCTGCATTTCTGGTTTGGACACTTTTTTCCGCATGGCCCTTTTGCCCGCTGGGAAGCGAGACTTCTTTGGAGCGCTGATTGGCCTTTCCAGGTTGCTTGGTTGGCCAAAAAGGGCGTATGCGTTTTTTCCTGAATATATTCAGGAAAAAACGCATACGCCCTTTTTGGCCAAGGGCATCATTGTCCACGTTTTGCCGCTTTTCATGTGCTTTCAAGGCGATTCGAATCTACCTCCTGAAATCTGTTTCCTGCAATTCTGCCTTGCTTTCAAAGCCTCTTCGTTGCCTTCCCTTAATATATTTGTGGACGAGAGGTATCATTTAAAACTCTGCAGGTTTGTGAATTGCAGTGCCCCTGAGCTCCATTTTTCAACTCGCTTTTTTGGGAGCTGGCTGCCAAAGCGCAGGATTGCTTCAGGCCCTCTTCTGGTTCTGGGGGGCAGGCTGAGCTTGTGCTTAATTCTTCTTCCTGATGGGAAAATAGAGTGACCTGTGCCTGTCCCAACACCTAGAGCTAGTCTCTCATTGGTTCCCCCTCTTCCCGTTCATCCTCAGGACAAATTGCAACCTGTACGGAACAGGAGGTTAAAGGTGCTGATTCTCCAAGGAGGGAGATGGCTAGTAAATCGGCTGGAATGGCGAACCCGAGCAAAGGAGATGAGAAATGAGGTGCGTTTTAGAAACCTTTCCCGATCACACGGTGTACCATCTTCTGGGTTTCTCATGCCTGTTTTCGACGTAGGAAGATGCCCTTGAACCTGGAGATTTGGGACCCATGGGATGGGTACCATGCAGTATTACTTGAAAGGGTCTGCGTTGGCTCACCCAACCTCACCGAACCTCTCAGCCCCAAGAGTGTCCACCCTTATGTCTCAATCAGCTGTGGGTCTAGATATGGTCAATCCAGGTTGCATCACAGCCCCTGAACGAATTTTGTAAGAATTTCTCTCTCTTTCACTGTCTTTGTTTCACGGGTTTTGAAAAGTAATTTATTTTTATAATGGGGTTTAGCTGCTTTTCACGGCTGTGTTTATGCCGCTTTACACCCCCTTGACTCACTTACGGAGAGATATCAATACATAGGTTTGAAGATTCTTACTAGTCAGATATATTCTTGTGCGGTGAATAGGGGGTGTTGAGTCCAGTTCACTGAAAAAGGAATAGGTCTTGTCTCTTACATATTGGGTTTATGGAACGGTATCGGAGCTAATTTGAAACCCTTGTTTTATGCATCACCCCACCTCACCTTTCCCGTTCAGCAGCCATAGTGTGTTTCCTAAACGTGTGACTCTGTTCTGTTTTGCAATTCAGTTCAAGTGTAGCGGTTTTTACATTCCCTCTCTAAGTGATATCTTATGATAAGTGTCTTTTCTGTGTGACTTATTTCACTTAGAATCGTCGTACCTAAATCCACTCATCGTTCTGCTACTAGCCTTATGACGTGGATTTCATGGCTGAGTGATATTCCATTGTACATGAGGACCACAACTTCTTTATCCATTTTTCTCTTTCCTAGGATATTTAAGGTGTAATGAAGTGGGGGTTCTTGTCAACAGAGCAGCCCTAAACTTTGGGGTGCCTGTGTCTTGCTGATTTTTAGTTTTCCCAATTTATACGCCCATGAGTGGAAGTGCCCTATGCTCTCCAAGCTGTGTTTTTTAGATGTTTCAGAACACACCGTACACTTCTCCAGAGTGGCTGTTGGCAATTTACATCCCACCCATCAGCGTAGCAAGGCTCCCATTTCTCCATGGCCGGTCCTGCATTTCTGGTTTGGACACTTTTTTCCGCATGGCCCTTTTGCCCGCTGGGAAGCGAGACTTCTTTGGAGCGCTGATTGGCCTTTCCAGGTTGCTTGGTTGGCCAAAAAGGGCGTATGCGTTTTTTCCTGAATATATTCAGGAAAAAACGCATACGCCCTTTTTGGCCAAGGGCATCATTGTCCACGTTTTGCCACTTTTCATGTGCTTTCAAGGCGATTCGAATCTACCTCCTGAAATCTGTTTCCTGCAATTCTGCCTTGCTTTCAAAGCCTCTTCGTTGCCTTCCCTTAATATATTTGTGGACGAGAGGTATCATTTAAAACTCTGCAGGTTTGTGAATTGCAGTGCCCCTGAGCTCCATTTTTCAACTCGCTTTTTTGGGAGCTGGCTGCCAAAGCGCAGGATTGCTTCAGGCCCTCTTCTGGTTCTGGGGGGCAGGCTGAGCTTGTGCTTAATTCTTCTTCCTGATGGGAAAATAGAGTGACCTGTGCCTGTCCCAACACCTAGAGCTAGTCTCTCATTGGTTCCCCCTCTTCCCGTTCATCCTCAGGACAAATTGCAACCTGTACGGAACAGGAGGTTAAAGGTGCTGATTCTCCAAGGAGGGAGATGGCTAGTAAATCGGCTGGAATGGCGAACCCGAGCAAAGGAGATGAGAAATGAGGTGCGTTTTAGAAACCTTTCCCGATCACACGGTGTACCATCTTCTGGGTATCTCATGCCTGTTTTCGACGTAGGAAGATGCCCTTGAACCTGGAGATTTGGGACCCATGGGATGGGTACCATGCAGTATTACTTGAAAGGGTCTGCGTTGGCTCACCCAACCTCACCGAACCTCTCAGCCCCAAGAGTGTCCACCCTTATGTCTCAATCAGCTGTGGGTCTAGATATGGTCAATCCAGGTTGCATCACAGCCCCTGAACGAATTTTGTAAGAATTTCTCTCTCTTTCACTGTCTTTGTTTCACGGGTTTTGAAAAGTAATTTATTTTTATAATGGGGTTTAGCTGCTTTTCACGGCTGTGTTTATGCCGCTTTACACCCCCTTGACTCACTTACGGAGAGATATCAATACATAGGTTTGAAGATTCTTACTAGTCAGATATATTCTTGTGCGGTGAATAGGGGGTGTTGAGTCCAGTTCACTGAAAAAGGAATAGGTCTTGTCTCTTACATATTGGGTTTATGGAACCGTATCGGAGCTAATTTGAAACCCTTGTTTTATGCATCACCCCACCTCACCTTTCCCGTTCAGCAGCCATAGTGTGTTTCCTAAACGTGTGACTCTGTTCTGTTTTGCAATTCAGTTCAAGTGTAGCGGTTTTTACATTCCCTCTCTAAGTGATATCTTATGATAAGTGTCTTTTCTGTGTGACTTATTTCACTTAGAATCGTCGTACCTAAATCCACTCATCGTTCTGCTACTAGCCTTATGACGTGGATTTCATGGCTGAGTGATATTCCATTGTACATGAGGACCACAACTTCTTTATCCATTTTTCTCTTTCGTAGGATATTTAAGGTGTAATGAAGTGGGGGTTCTTGTCAACAGAGCAGCCCTAAACTTTGGGGTGCCTGTGTCTTGCTGATTTTTAGTTTTCCCAATTTATACGCCCATGAGTGGAAGTGCCCTATGCTCTCCAAGCTGTGTTTTTTAGATGTTTCAGAACACACCGTACACTTCTCCAGAGTGGCTGTTGGCAATTTACATCCCACCCATCAGCGTAGCAAGGCTCCCATTTCTCCATGGCCGGTCCTGCATTTCTGGTTTGGACACTTTTTTCCGCATGGCCCTTTTGCCCGCTGGGAAGCGAGACTTCTTTGGAGCGCTGATTGGCCTTTCCAGGTTGCTTGGTTGGCCAAAAAGGGCGTATGCGTTTTTTCCTGAATATATTCAGGAAAAAACGCATACGCCCTTTTTGGCCAAGGGCATCATTGTCCACGTTTTGCCACTTTTCATGTGCTTTCAAGGCGATGCGAATCTACCTCCTGAAATCTGTTTCCTGCAATTCTGCCTTGCTTTCAAAGCCTCTTCGTTGCCTTCCCTTAATATATTTGTGGACGAGAGGTATCATTTAAAACTTTGCAGGTTTGTGAATTGCAGTGCCCCTGAGCTCCATTTTTCAACTCGCTTTTTTGGGAGCTGGCCGCAAAAGCGCAGGATTGCTTCAGGCCCTCTTCTGGTTCTGGGGGGCAGGCTGAGCTTGTGCTTAATTCTTCTTCCTGATGGGAAAATAGAGTGACCTGTGCCTGTCCCAACACCTAGAGCTAGTCTCTCATTGGTTCCCCCTCTTCCCGTTCATCCTCAGGACAAATTGCAACCTGTACGGAACAGGAGGTTAAAGGTGCTGATTCTCCAAGGAGGGAGATGGCTAGTAAATCGGCTGGAATGGCGAACCCGAGCAAAGGAGATGAGAAATGAGGTGCGTTTTAGAAACCTTTCCCGATCACACGGTGTACCATCTTCTGGGTTTCTCATGCCTGTTTTCGACGTAGGAAGATGCCCTTGAACCTGGAGATTTGGGACCCATGGGATGGGTACCATGCAGTATTACTTGAAAGGGTCTGCGTTGGCTCACCCAACCTCACCGAACCTCTCAGCCCCAAGAGTGTCCACCCTTATGTCTCAATCAGCTGTGGGTCTAGATATGGTCAATCCAGGTTGCATCACAGCCCCTGAACGAATTTTGTAAGAATTTCTCTCTCTTTCACTGTCTTTGTTTCACGGGTTTTGAAAAGTAATTTATTTTTATAATGGGGTTTAGCTGCTTTTCACGGCTGTGTTTATGCCGCTTTACACCCCCTTGACTCACTTACGGAGAGATATCAATACATAGGTTTGAAGATTCTTACTAGTCAGATATATTCTTGTGCGGTGAATAGGGGGTGTTGAGTCCAGTTCACTGAAAAAGGAATAGGTCTTGTCTCTTACATATTGGGTTTATGGAACGGTATCGGAGCTAATTTGAAACCCTTGTTTTATGCATCACCCCACCTCACCTTTCCCGTTCAGCAGCCATAGTGTGTTTCCTAAACGTGTGACTCTGTTCTGTTTTGCAATTCAGTTCAAGTGTAGCGGTTTTTACATTCCCTCTCTAAGTGATATCTTATGATAAGTGTCTTTTCTGTGTGACTTATTTCACTTAGAATCGTCGTACCTAAATCCACTCATCGTTCTGCTACTAGCCTTATGACGTGGATTTCATGGCTGAGTGATATTCCATTGTACATGAGGACCACAACTTCTTTATCCATTTTTCTCGTTCCTAGGATATTTAAGGTGTAATGAAGTGGGGGTTCTTGTCAACAGAGCAGCCCTAAACTTTGGGGTGCCTGTGTCTTGCTGATTTTTAGTTTTCCCAATTTATACGCCCATGAGTGGAAGTGCCCTATGCTCTCCAAGCTGTGTTTTTTAGATGTTTCAGAACACACCGTACACTTCTCCAGAGTGGCTGTTGGCAATTTACATCCCTCCCATCAGCGTAGCAAGGCTCCCATTTCTCCATGGCCGGTCCTGCATTTCTGGTTTGGACACTTTTTTCCGCATGGCCCTTTTGCCCGCTGGGAAGCGAGACTTCTTTGGAGCGCTGATTGGCCTTTCCAGGTTGCTTGGTTGGCCAAAAAGGGCGTATGCGTTTTTTCCTGAATATATTCAGGAAAAAACGCATACGCCCTTTTTGGCCAAGGGCATCATTGTCCACGTTTTGCCGCTTTTCATGTGCTTTCAAGGCGATTCGAATCTACGTCCTGAAATCTGTTTCCTGCAATTCTGCCTTGCTTTCAAAGCCTCTTCGTTGCCTTCCCTTAGTATATTTGTGGACGAGAGGTATCATTTAAAACTTTGCAGGTTTGTGAATTGCAGTGCCCCTGAGCTCCATTTTTCAACTCGCTTTTTTGGGAGCTGGCCGCAAAAGCGCAGGATTGCTTCAGGCCCTCTTCTGGTTCTGGGGGGCAGGCTGAGCTTGTGCTTAATTCTTCTTCCTGATGGGAAAATAGAGTGACCTGTGCCTGTCCCAACACCTAGAGCTAGTCTCTCATTGGTTCCCCCTCTTCCCGTTCATCCTCAGGACAAATTGCAACCTGTACGGAACAGGAGGTTAAAGGTGCTGATTCTCCAAGGAGGGAGATGGCTAGTAAATCGGCTGGAATGGCGAACCCGAGCAAAGGAGATGAGAAATGAGGTGCGTTTTAGAAACCTTTCCCGATCACACGGTGTACCATCTTCTGGGTTTCTCATGCCTGTTTTCGACGTAGGAAGATGCCCTTGAACCTGGAGATTTGGGACCCATGGGATGGGTACCATGCAGTATTACTTGAAAGGGTCTGCGTTGGCTCACCCAACCTCACCGAACCTCTCAGCCCCAAGAGTGTCCACCCTTATGTCTCAATCAGCTGTGGGTCTAGATATGGTCAATCCAGGTTGCATCACAGCCCCTGAACGAATTTTGTAAGAATTTCTCTCTCTTTCACTGTCTTTGTTTCACGGGTTTTGAAAAGTAATTTATTTTTATAATGGGGTTTAGCTGCTTTTCACGGCTGTGTTTATGCCGCTTTACACCCCCTTGACTCACTTACGGAGAGATATCAATACATAGGTTTGAAGATTCTTACTAGTCAGATATATTCTTGTGCGGTGAATAGGGGGTGTTGAGTCCAGTTCACTGAAAAAGGAATAGGTCTTGTCTCTTACATATTGGGTTTATGGAACGGTATCGGAGCTAATTTGAAACCCTTGTTTTATGCATCACCCCACCTCACCTTTCCCGTTCAGCAGCCATAGTGTGTTTCCTAAACGTGTGACTCTGTTCTGTTTTGCAATTCAGTTCAAGTGTAGCGGTTTTTACATTCCCTCTCTAAGTGATATCTTATGATAAGTGTCTTTTCTGTGTGACTTATTTCACTTAGAATCGTCGTACCTAAATCCACTCATCGTTCTGCTACTAGCCTTATGACGTGGATTTCATGGCTGAGTGATATTCCATTGTACATGAGGACCACAACTTCTTTATCCATTTTTCTCTTTCCTAGGATATTTAAGGTGTAATGAAGTGGGGGTTCTTGTCAACAGAGCAGCCCTAAACTTTGGGGTGCCTGTGTCTTGCTGATTTTTAGTTTTCCCAATTTATACGCCCATGAGTGGAAGTGCCCTATGCTCTCCAAGCTGTGTTTTTTAGATGTTTCAGAACACACCGTACACTTCTCCAGAGTGGCTGTTGGCAATTTACATCCCTCCCATCAGCGTAGCAAGGCTCCCATTTCTCCATGGCCGGTCCTGCATTTCTGGTTTGGACACTTTTTTCCGCATGGCCCTTTTGCCCGCTGGGAAGCGAGACTTCTTTGGAGCGCTGATTGGCCTTTCCAGGTTGCTTGGTTGGCCAAAAAGGGCGTATGCGTTTTTTCCTGAATATATTCAGGAAAAAACGCATACGCCCTTTTTGGCCAAGGGCATCATTGTCCACGTTTTGCCGCTTTTCATGTGCTTTCAAGGCGATTCGAATCTACCTCCTGAAATCTGTTTCCTGCAATTCTGCCTTGCTTTCAAAGCCTCTTCGTTGCCTTCCCTTAATATATTTGTGGACGAGAGGTATCATTTAAAACTCTGCAGGTTTGTGAATTGCAGTGCCCCTGAGCTCCATTTTTCAACTCGCTTTTTTGGGAGCTGGCTGCCAAAGCGCAGGATTGCTTCAGGCCCTCTTCTGGTTCTGGGGGGCAGGCTGAGCTTGTGCTTAATTCTTCTTCCTGATGGGAAAATAGAGTGACCTGTGCCTGTCCCAACACCTAGAGCTAGTCTCTCATTGGTTCCCCCTCTTCCCGTTCATCCTCAGGACAAATTGCAACCTGTACGGAACAGGAGGTTAAAGGTGCTGATTCTCCAAGGAGGGAGATGGCTAGTAAATCGGCTGGAATGGCGAACCCGGGCAAAGGAGATGAGAAATGAGGTGCGTTTTAGAAACCTTTCCCGATCACACGGTGTACCATCTTCTGGGTTTCTCATGCCTGTTTTCGACGTAGGAAGATGCCCTTGAACCTGGAGATTTGGGACCCATGGGATGGGTACCATGCAGTATTACTTGAAAGGGTCTGCGTTGGCTCACCCAACCTCACCGAACCTCTCAGCCCCAAGAGTGTCCACCCTTATGTCTCAATCAGCTGTGGGTCTAGATATGGTCAATCCAGGTTGCATCACAGCCCCTGAACGAATTTTGTAAGAATTTCTCTCTCTTTCACTGTCTTTGTTTCACGGGTTTTGAAAAGTAATTTATTTTTATAATGGGGTTTAGCTGCTTTTCACGGCTGTGTTTATGCCGCTTTACACCCCCTTGACT
Source organism: Balaenoptera acutorostrata (assembly GCF_949987535.1). NCBI lineage: Eukaryota > Metazoa > Chordata > Mammalia > Artiodactyla > Balaenopteridae > Balaenoptera > Balaenoptera acutorostrata. The sequence continues at coordinate 415,563 of NW_026646693.1, forward strand.
CACTTACAGAGAGATATCAATACATAGGTTTGAAGATTCTTACTAGTCAGATATATTCTTGTGCGGTGAATAGGGGGTGTTGAGTCCAGTTCACTGAAAAAGGAATAGGTCTTGTCTCTTACATATTGGGTTTATGGAACGGTATCGGAGCTAATTTGAAACCCTTGTTTTATGCATCACCCCACCTCACCTTTCCCGTTCAGCAGCCATAGTGTGTTTCCTAAACGTGTGACTCTGTTCTGTTTTGCAATTCAGTTCAAGTGTAGCGGTTTTTACATTCCCTCTCTAAGTGATATCTTATGATAAGTGTCTTTTCTGTGTGACTTATTTCACTTAGAATCGTCGTACCTAAATCCACTCATCGTGCTGCTACTAGCCTTATGACGTGGATTTCATGGCTGAGTGATATTCCATTGTACATGAGGACCACAACTTCTTTATCCATTTTTCTCTTTCCTAGGATATTTAAGGTGTAATGAAGTGGGGGTTCTTGTCAACAGAGCAGCCCTAAACTTTGGGGTGCCTGTGTCTTGCTGATTTTTAGTTTTCCCAATTTATACGCCCATGAGTGGAAGTGCCCTATGCTCTCCAAGCTGTGTTTTTTAGATGTTTCAGAACACACCGTACACTTCTCCAGCGTGGCTGTTGGCAATTTACATCCCACCCATCAGCGTAGCAAGGCTCCCATTTCTCCATGGCCGGTCCTGCATTTCTGGTTTGGACACTTTTTTCCGCATGGCCCTTTTGCCCGCTGGGAAGCGAGACTTCTTTGGAGCGCTGATTGGCCTTTCCAGGTTGCTTGGTTGGCCAAAAAGGGCGTATGCGTTTTTTCCTGAATATATTCAGGAAAAAACGCATACGCCCTTTTTGGCCAAGGGCATCATTGTCCACGTTTTGCCGCTTTTCATGTGCTTTCAAGGCGATTCGAATCTACCTCCTGAAATCTGTTTCCTGCAATTCTGCCTTGCTTTCAAAGCCTCTTCGTTGCCTTCCCTTAGTATATTTGTGGACGAGAGGTATCATTTAAAACTTTGCAGGTTTGTGAATTGCAGTGCCCCTGAGCTCCATTTTTCAACTCGCTTTTTTGGGAGCTGGCCGCAAAAGCGCAGGATTGCTTCAGGCCCTCTTCTGGTTCTGGGGGGCAGGCTGAGCTTGTGCTTAATTCTTCTTCCTGATGGGAAAATAGAGTGACCTGTGCCTGTCCCAACACCTAGAGCTAGTCTCTCATTGGTTCCCCCTCTTCCCGTTCATCCTCAGGACAAATTGCAACCTGTACGGAACAGGAGGTTAAAGGTGCTGATTCTCCAAGGAGGGAGATGGCTAGTAAATCGGCTGTAATGGCGAACCCGAGCAAAGGAGATGAGAAATGAGGTGCGTTTTAGAAACCTTTCCCGATCACACGGTGTACCATCTTCTGGGTTTCTCATGCCTGTTTTCGACGTAGGAAGATGCCCTTGAACCTGGAGATTTGGGACCCATGGGATGGGTACCATGCAGTATTACTTGAAAGGGTCTGCGTTGGCTCACCCAACCTCACCGAACCTCTCAGCCCCAAGAGTGTCCACCCTTATGTCTCAATCAGCTGTGGGTCTAGATATGGTCAATCCAGTTTGCATCACAGCCCCTGAACGAATTTTGTAAGAATTTCTCTCTCTTTCACTGTCTTTGTTTCACGGGTTTTGAAAAGTAATTTATTTTTATAATGGGGTTTAGCTGCTTTTCACGGCTGTGTTTATGCCGCTTTACACCCCCTTGACTCACTTACGGAGAGATATCAATACATAGGTTTGAAGATTCTTACTAGTCAGATATATTCTTGTGCGGTAAATAGGGGGTGTTGAGTCCAGTTCACTGAAAAAGGAATAGGTGTTGTCTCTTACATATTGGGTTTATGGAACGGTATCGGAGCTAATTTGAAACCCTTGTTTTATGCATCACCCCACCTCACCTTTCCCGTTCAGCAGCCATAGTGTGTTTCCTAAACGTGTGACTCTGTTCTGTTTTGCAATTCAGTTCAAGTGTAGCGGTTTTTACATTCCCTCTCTAAGTGATATCTTATGATAAGTGTCTTTTCTGTGTGACTTATTTCACTTAGAATCGTCGTACCTAAATCCACTCATCGTTCTGCTACTAGCCTTATGACGTGGATTTCATGGCTGAGTGATATTCCATTGTACATGAGGACCACAACTTCTTTATCCATTTTTCTCTTTCCTAGGATATTTAAGGTGTAATGAAGTGGGGGTTCTTGTCAACAGAGCAGCCCTAAACTTTGGGGTGCCTGTGTCTTGCTGATTTTTAGTTTTCCCAATTTATACGCCCATGAGTGGAAGTGCCCTATGCTCTCCAAGCTGTGTTTTTTAGATGTTTCAGAACACACCGTACACTTCTCCAGAGTGGCTGTTGGCAATTTACATCCCTCCCATCAGCGTAGCAAGGCTCCCATTTCTCCATGGCCGGTCCTGCATTTCTGGTTTGGACACTTTTTTCCGCATGGCCCTTTTGCCCGCTGGGAAGCGAGACTTCTTTGGAGCGCTGATTGGCCTTTCCAGGTTGCTTGGTTGGCCAAAAAGGGCGTATGCGTTTTTTCCTGAATATATTCAGGAAAAAACGCATACGCCCTTTTTGGCCAAGGGCATCATTGTCCACGTTTTGCCGCTTTTCATGTGCTTTCAAGGCGATTCGAAACTACCTCCTGAAATCTGTTTCCTGCAATTCTGCCTTGCTTTCAAAGCCTCTTCGTTGCCTTCCCTTAATATATTTGTGGACGAGAGGTATCATTTAAAACTCTGCAGGTTTGTGAATTGCAGTGCCCCTGAGCTCCATTTTTCAACTCGCTTTTTTGGGAGCTGGCCGCAAAAGCGCAGGATTGCTTCAGGCCCTCTTCTGGTTCTGGGGGGCAGGCTGAGCTTGTGCTTAATTCTTCTTCCTGATGGGAAAATAGAGTGACCTGTGCCTGTCCCAACACCTAGAGCTAGTCTCTCATTGGTTCCCCCTCTTCCCGTTCATCCTCAGGACAAATTGCAACCTGTACGGAACAGGAGGTTAAAGGTGCTGATTCTCCAAGGAGGGAGATGTCTAGTAAATCGGCTGGAATGGAGAACCCGAGCAAAGGAGATGAGAAATGAGGTGCATTTTAGAAACCTTTCCCGATCACACGGTGTACCATCTTCTGGGTATCTCATGCCTGTTTTCGACGTAGGAAGATGCCCTTGAACCTGGAGATTTGGGACCCATGGGATGGGTACCATGCAGTATTACTTGAAAGGGTCTGCGTTGGCTCACCCAACCTCACCGAACCTCTCAGCCCCAAGAGTGTCCACCCTTATGTCTCAATCAGCTGTGGGTCTAGATATGGTCAATCCAGGTTGCATCACAGCCCGTGAACGAATTTTTTAAGAATTTCTCTCTCTTTCACTGTCTTTGTTTCACGGGTTTTGAAAAGTAATTTATTTTTATAATGGGGTTTAGCTGCTTTTCACGGCTGTGTTTATGCCGCTTTACACCCCCTTGACTCACTTACAGAGAGATATCAATACATAGGTTTGAAGATTCTTACTAGTCAGATATATTCTTGTGCGGTGAATAGGGGGTGTTGAGTCCAGTTCACTGAAAAAGGAATAGGTCTTGTCTCTTACATATTGGGTTTATGGAACGGTATCGGAGCTAATTTGAAACCCTTGTTTTATGCATCACCCCACCTCACCTTTCCCGTTCAGCAGCCATAGTGTGTTTCCTAAACGTGTGACTCTGTTCTGTTTTGCAATTCAGTTCAAGTGTAGCGGTTTTTACATTCCCTCTCTAAGTGATATCTTATGATAAGTGTCTTTTTCTGTGTGACTTATTTCACTTAGAATCGTCGTACCTAAATCCACTCATCCTGCTGCTACTAGCCTTATGACGTGGATTTCATGGCTGAGTGATATTCCATTATACATGAGGAACACAACTTCTTTATCCATTTTTCTCTTTCGTAGGATATTTAAGGTGTAATGAAGTGGGGGTTCTTGTCAACAGAGCAGCCCTAAACTTTGGGGTGCCTGTGTCTTGCTGATTTTTAGTTTTCCCAATTTATACGCCCATGAGTGGAAGTGCCCTATGCTCTCCAAGCTGTGTTTTTTAGATGTTTCAGAACACACCGTACACTTCTCCAGAGTGGCTGTTGGCAATTTACATCCCACCCATCAGCGTAGCAAGGCTCCCATTTCTCCATGGCCGGTCCTGCATTTCTGGTTTGGACACTTTTTTCCGCATGGCCCTTTTGCCCGCTGGGAAGCGAGACTTCTTTGGAGCGCTGATTGGCCTTTCCAGGTTGCTTGGTTGGCCAAATAGGGCGTATGCGTTTTTTCCTGAATATATTCAGGAAAAAACGCATACGCCCTTTTTGGCCAAGGGCATCATTGTCCACGTTTTGCCGCTTTTCATGTGCTTTCAAGGCGATTCGAATCTACCTCCTGAAATCTGTTTCCTGCAATTCTGCCTTGCTTTCAAAGCCTCTTCGTTGCCTTCCCTTAATATATTTGTGGACGAGAGGTATCATTTAAAACTCTGCAGGTTTGTGAATTGCAGTGCCCCTGAGCTCCATTTTTCAACTCGCTTTTTTGGGAGCTGGCCGCAAAAGCGCAGGATTGCTTCAGGCCCTCTTCTGGTTCTGGGGGGCAGGCTGAGCTTGTGCTTAATTCTTCTTCCTGATGGGAAAATAGAGTGACCTGTGCCTGTCCCAAAACCTAGAGCTAGTCTCTCATTGGTTCCCCCTCTTCCCGTTCATCCTCAGGACAAATTGCAACCTGTACAGAACAGGAGGTTAAAGGTGCTGATTCTCCAAGGAGGGAGATGGCTAGTAAATCGGCTGGAATGGCGAACCCGAGCAAAGGAGATGAGAAATGAGGTGCGTTTTAGAAACCTTTCCCGATCACACGGTGTACCATCTTCTGGGTTTCTCATGCCTGTTTTCGACGTAGGAAGATGCCCTTGAACCTGGAGATTTGGGACCCATGGGATGGGTACCATGCAGTATTACTTGAAAGGGTCTGCGTTGGCTCACCCAACCTCACCGAACCTCTCAGCCCCAAGAGTGTCCACCCTTATGTCTCAATCAGCTGTGGGTCTAGATATGGTCAATCCAGGTTGCATCACAGCCCGTGAACGAATTTTGTAAGAATTTCTCTCTCTTTCACTGTCTTTGTTTCACGGGTTTTGAAAAGTAATTTATTTTTATAATGGGGTTTAGCTGCTTTACACGGCTGTGTTTATGCCGCTTTACACCCCCTTGACTCACTTACAGAGAGATATCAATACATAGGTTTGAAGATTCTTACTAGTCAGATATATTCTTGTGCGGTGAATAGGGGGTGTTGAGTCCAGTTCACTGAAAAAGGAATAGGTCTTGTCTCTTACATATTGGGTTTATGGAACGGTATCGGAGCTAATTTGAAACCCTTGTTTTATGCATCACCCCACCTCACCTTTCCCGTTCAGCAGCCATAGTGTGTTTCCTAAACGTGTGACTCTGTGCTGTTTTGCAATTCAGTTCAAGTGTAGCGGGTTGTACATTCCCTCTAGAAGTGATATCTTATGATAAGTGTCTTTTTCTGTGTGACTTATTTCACTGAGAATCGTCGTACCTAAATCCACTCATCCTGCTGCTACTAGCCTTATGACGTGTATTTCATGGCTGAGTGATATTCCATTGTACATGAGGACCACAACTTCTTTATCCATTTTTCTCTTTCGTAGGATATTTAAGGTGTAATGAAGTGGGGGTTCTTGTCAACAGAGCAGCCCTAAACTTTGGGGTGCCTGTGTCTTGCTGATTTTTAGTTTTCCCAAATTATACGCCCATGAGTGGAAGTGCCCTATGCTCTCCAAGCTGTGTTTTTTAGATGTTTCAGAACACACCGTACACTTCTCCAGAGTGGCTGTTGGCAATTTACATCCCACCCATCAGCGTAGCAAGGCTCCCATTTCTCTATGGCCGGTCCTGCATTTCTGGTTTGGACACTTTTTTCCGCATGGCCCTTTTGCCCGCTGGGAAGCGAGACTTCTTTGGAGCGCTGATTGGCCTTTCCAGGTTGCTTGGTTGGCCAAAAAGGGCGTATGCGTTTTTTCCTGAATATATTCAGGAAAAAACGCATACGCCCTTTTTGGCCAAGGGCATCATTGTCCACGTTTTGCCGCTTTTCATGTGCTTTCAAGGCGATTCGAATCTACCTCCTGAAATCTGTTTCCTGCAATTCTGCCTTGCTTTCAAAGCCTCTTCGTTGCCTTCCCTTAATATATTTGTGGACGAGAGGTATCATTTAAAACTCTGCAGGTTTGTGAATTGCAGTGCCCCTGAGCTCCATTTTTCAACTCGCTTTTTTGGGAGCTGGCCGCAAAAGCGCAGGATTGCTTCAGGCCCTCTTCTGGTTCTGGGGGGCAGGCTGAGCTTGTGCTTAATTCTTCTTCCTGATGGGAAAATAGAGTGACCTGTGCCTGTCCCAACACCTAGAGCTAGTCTCTCATTGGTTCCCCCTCTTCCCGTTCATCCTCAGGACAAATTGCAACCTGTACGGAACAGGAGGTTAAAGGTGCTGATTCTCCAAGGAGGGAGATGGCTAGTAAATCGGCTGGAATGGAGAACCCGAGCAAAGGAGATGAGAAATGAGGTGCATTTTAGAAACCTTTCCCGATCACACGGTGTACCATCTTCTGGGTTTCTCATGCCTGTTTTCGACGTAGGAAGATGCCCTTGAACCTGGAGATTTGGGACCCATGGGATGGGTACCATGCAGTATTACTTGAAAGGGTCTGCGTTGGCTCACCCAACCTCACCGAACCTCTCAGCCCCAAGAGTGTCCACCCTTATGTCTCAATCAGCTGTGGGTCTAGATATGGTCAATCCAGGTTGCATCACAGCCCCTGAACGAATTTTGTAAGAATTTCTCTCTCTTTCACTGTCTTTGTTTCACGGGTTTTGAAAAGTAATTTATTTTTATAATGGGGTTTAGCTGCTTTTCACGGCTGTGTTTATGCCGCTTTACACCCCCTTGACTCACTTACAGAGAGATATCAATACATAGGTTTGAAGATTCTTACTAGTCAGATATATTCTTGTGCGGTGAATAGGGGGTGTTGAGTTCAGTTCACTGAAAAAGGAATAGGTCTTGTCTCTTACATATTGGGTTTATGGAACGGTATCTGAGCTAATTTGAAACCCTTGTTTTATGCATCCCCCCACATCACCTTTCCCGTTCAGCAGGCATAGTGTGTTTCCTAAACGTGGGACTCTGTTCTGTTTTGCAATTCAGTTCAAGTGTAGCGGTTTTTACATTCCCTCTCTAAGTGATATCTTATGATAAGTGTCTTTTTCTGTGTGACTTATTTCACTTAGAATCGTCGTACCTAAATCCACTCATCGTGCTGCTACTAGCCTTATGACGTTGATTTCATGGCTGAGTGATATTCCATTGTACATGAGGACCACAACTTCTTTATCCATTTTTCTCTTTCCTAGGATATTTAAGGTGTAATGAAGTGGGGGTTCTTGTCCACAGAGCAGCCCTAAACTTTGGGGTGCCTGTGTCTTGCTGATTTTTAGTTTTCCCAATTTATACGCCCATGAGTGGAAGTGCCCTATGCTCTCCAAGCTGTGTTTTTTAGATGTTTCAGAACACACCGTACACTTCTCCAGAGTGGCTGTTGGCAATTTACATCCCACCCATCAGCGTAGCAAGGCTCCCATTTCTCCATGGCCGGTCCTGCATTTCTGGTTTGGACACTTTTTTCCGCATGGCCCTTTTGCCCGCTGGGAAGCGAGACTTCTTTGGAGCGCTGATTGGCCTTTCCAGGTTGCTTGGTTGGCCAAAAAGGGCGTATGCGTTTTTTCCTGAATATATTCAGGAAAAAACGCATACGCCCTTTTTGGCCAAGGGCATCATTGTCCACGTTTTGCCGCTTTTCATGTGCTTTCAAGGCGATTCGAATCTACCTCCTGAAATCTGTTTCCTGCAATTCTGCCTTGCTTTCAAAGCCTCTTCGTTGCCTTCCCTTAATATATTTGTGGACGAGAGGTATCATTTAAAACTCTGCAGGTTTGTGAATTGCAGTGCCCCTGAGCTCCATTTTTCAACTCGCTTTTTTGGGAGCTGGCCGCAAAAGCGCAGGATTGCTTCAGGCCCTCTTCTGGTTCTGGGGGGCAGGCTGAGCTTGTGCTTAATTCTTCTTCCTGATGGGAAAATAGAGTGACCTGTGCCTGTCCCAACACCTAGAGCTAGTCTCTCATTGGTTCCCCCTCTTCCCGTTCATCCTCAGGACAAATTGCAACCTGTACGGAACAGGAGGTTAAAGGTGCTGATTCTCCAAGGAGGGAGATGGCTAGTAAATCGGCTGGAATGGCGAACCCGAGCAAAGGAGATGAGAAATGAGGTGCGTTTTAGAAACCTTTCCCGATCACACGGTGTACCATCTTCTGGGTTTCTCATGCCTGTTTTTGACGTAGGAAGATGCCCTTGAACCTGGAGATTTGGGACCCATGGGATGGGTACCATGCAGTATTACTTGAAAGGGTCTGCGTTGGCTCACCCAACCTCACCGAAACTCTCAGCCCCAAGAGTGTCCACCCTTATGTCTCAATCAGCTGTGGGTCTAGATATGGTCAATCCAGGTTGCATCACAGCCCCTGAACGAATTTTGAAATAATTTCTCTCTCTTTCACTGTCTTTGTTTCACGGGTTTTGAAAAGTAATTTATTTTTATAATGGGGTTTAGCTGCTTTTCACGGCTGTGTTAATGCCGCTTTACACCCCCTTGACTCACTTACAGAGAGATATCAATACATAGGTTTGAAGATTCTTACTAGTCAGATATATTCTTGTGCGGTGAATAGGGGGTGTTGAGTCCAGTTCACTGAAAAAGGAATAGGTCTTGTCTCTTACATATTGGGTTTATGGAACGGTATCTGAGCTAATTTGAAACCCTTGTTTTATGCATCACCCCACATCACCTTTCCCGTTCAGCAGGCATAGTGTGTTTCCTAAACGTGGGACTCTGTTCTGTTTTGCAATTCAGTTCAAGTGTAGCGGTTTTTACATTCCCTCTCTAAGTGATATCTTATGATAAGTGTCTTTTTCTGTGTGACTTATTTCACTTAGAATCGTCGTACCTAAATCCACTCATCGTGCTGCTACTAGCCTTATGACGTTGATTTCATGGCTGAGTGATATTCCATTGTACATGAGGACCACAACTTCTTTATCCATTTTTCTCTTTCCTAGGATATTTAAGGTGTAATGAAGTGGGGGTTCTTGTCCACAGAGCAGCCCTAAACTTTGGGGTGCCTGTGTCTTGCTGATTTTTAGTTTTCCCAATTTATACGCCCATGAGTGGAAGTGCCCTATGCTCTCCAAGCTGTGTTTTTTAGATGTTTCAGAACACACCGTACACTTCTCCAGAGTGGCTGTTGGCAATTTACATCCCACCCATCAGCGTAGCAAGGCTCCCATTTCTCCATGGCCGGTCCTGCATTTCTGGTTTGGACACTTTTTTCCGCATGGCCCTTTTGCCCGCTGGGAAGCGAGACTTCTTTGGAGCGCTGATTGGCCTTTCCAGGTTGCTTGGTTGGCCAAAAAGGGCGTATGCGTTTTTTCCTGAATATATTCAGGAAAAAACGCATACGCCCTTTTTGGCCAAGGGCATCATTGTCCACGTTTTGCCGCTTTTCATGTGCTTTCAAGGCGATTCGAATCTACCTCCTGAAATCTGTTTCCTGCAATTCTGCCTTGCTTTCAAAGCCTCTTCGTTGCCTTCCCTTAATATATTTGTGGACGAGAGGTATCATTTAAAACTCTGCAGGTTTGTGAATTGCAGTGCCCCTGAGCTCCATTTTTCAACTCGCTTTTTTGGGAGCTGGCCGCAAAAGCGCAGGATTGCTTCAGGCCCTCTTCTGGTTCTGGGGGGCAGGCTGAGCTTGTGCTTAATTCTTCTTCCTGATGGGAAAATAGAGTGACCTGTGCCTGTCCCAACACCTAGAGCTAGTCTCTCATTGGTTCCCCCTCTTCCCGTTCATCCTCAGGACAAATTGCAACCTGTACGGAACAGGAGGTTAAAGGTGCTGATTCTCCAAGGAGGGAGATGGCTAGTAAATCGGCTGGAATGGCGAACCCGAGCAAAGGAGATGAGAAATGAGGTGCGTTTTAGAAACCTTTCCCGATCACACGGTGTACCATCTTCTGGGTTTCTCATGCCTGTTTTTGACGTAGGAAGATGCCCTTGAACCTGGAGATTTGGGACCCATGGGATGGGTACCATGCAGTATTACTTGAAAGGGTCTGCGTTGGCTCACCCAACCTCACCGAAACTCTCAGCCCCAAGAGTGTCCACCCTTATGTCTCAATCAGCTGTGGGTCTAGATATGGTCAATCCAGGTTGCATCACAGCCCCTGAACGAATTTTGAAATAATTTCTCTCTCTTTCACTGTCTTTGTTTCACGGGTTTTGAAAAGTAATTTATTTTTATAATGGGGTTTAGCTGCTTTTCACGGCTGTGTTAATGCCGCTTTACACCCCCTTGACTCACTTACAGAGAGATATCAATACATAGGTTTGAAGATTCTTACTAGTCAGATATATTCTTGTGCGGTGAATAGGGGGTGTTGAGTCCAGTTCACTGAAAAAGGAATAGGTCTTGTCTGTTACATATTGGGTTTGTGGAACGGTATCGGAGCTAATTTGAAACTTTGTTTTATGCATCACCCCACCTCACCTTTCCCGTTCAGCAGCCATAGTGTGTTTCCTAAACGTGTGACTCTGTTCTGTTTTGCAATTCAGTTCAAGTGTAGCGGTTTTTACATTCCCTCTCTAAGTGATATCTTATGATAAGTGTCTTTTTCTGTGTGACTTATTTCACTGAGAATCGTCGTACCTAAATCCACTCATCCTGCTGCTACTAGCCTTATGACGTGTATTTCATGGCTGAGTGATATTCCATTGTACATGAGGACCACAACTTCTTTATCCATTTTTCTCTTTCCTAGGATATTTAAGGTGTAATGAAGTGGGGGTTCTTGTCAACAGAGCAGCCCTAAACTTTGGGGTGCCTGTGTCTTGCTGATTTTTAGTTTTCCCAAATTATACGCCCATGAGTGGAAGTGCCCTATGCTCTCCAAGCTGTGTTTTTTAGATGTTTCAGAACACACCGTACACTTCTCCAGAGTGGCTGTTGGCAATTTACATCCCACCCATCAGCGTAGCAAGGCTCCCATTTCTCTATGGCCGGTCCTGCATTTCTGGTTTGGACACTTTTTTCCGCATGGCCCTTTTGCCCGCTGGGAAGCGAGACTTCTTTGGAGCGCTGATTGGCCTTTCCAGGTTGCTTGGTTGGCCAAAAAGGGCGTATGCGTTTTTTCCTGAATATATTCAGGAAAAAACGCATACGCCCTTTTTGGCCAAGGGCATCATTGTCCACGTTTTGCCGCTTTTCATGTGCTTTCAAGGCGATTCGAAACTACCTCCTGAAATCTGTTTCCTGCAATTCTGCCTTGCTTTCAAAGCCTCTTCGTTGCCTTCCCTTAATATATTTGTGGACGAGAGGTATCATTTAAAACTCTGCAGGTTTGTGAATTGCAGTGCCCCTGAGCTCCATTTTTCAACTCGCTTTTTTGGGAGCTGGCCGCAAAAGCGCAGGATTGCTTCAGGCCCTCTTCTGGTTCTGGGGGGCAGGCTGAGCTTGTGCTTAATTCTTCTTCCTGATGGGAAAATAGAGTGACCTGTGCCTGTCCCAACACCTAGAGCTAGTCTCTCATTGGTTCCCCCTCTTCCCGTTCATCCTCAGGACAAATTGCAACCTGTACGGAACAGGAGGTTAAAGGTGCTGATTCTCCAAGGAGGGAGATGGCTAGTAAATCGGCTGGAATGGAGAACCCGAGCAAAGGAGATGAGAAATGAGGTGCATTTTAGAAACCTTTCCCGATCACACGGTGTACCATCTTCTGGGTTTCTCATGCCTGTTTTCGACGTAGGAAGATGCCCTTGAACCTGGAGATTTGGGACCCATGGGATGGGTACCATGCAGTATTACTTGAAAGGGTCTGCGTTGGCTCACCCAACCTCACCGAACCTCTCAGCCCCAAGAGTGTCCACCCTTATGTCTCAATCAGCTGTGGGTCTAGATATGGTCAATCCAGGTTGCATCACAGCCCCTGAACGAATTTTGTAAGAATTTCTCTCTCTTTCACTGTCTTTGTTTCACGGGTTTTGAAAAGTAATTTATTTTTATAATGGGGTTTAGCTGCTTTTCACGGCTGTGTTTATGCCGCTTTACACCCCCTTGACTCACTTACAGAGAGATATCAATACATAGGTTTGAAGATTCTTACTAGTCAGATATATTCTTGTGCGGTGAATAGGGGGTGTTGAGTTCAGTTCACTGAAAAAGGAATAGGTCTTGTCTCTTACATATTGGGTTTATGGAACGGTATCTGAGCTAATTTGAAACCCTTGTTTTATGCATCACCCCACCTCACCTTTCCCGTTCAGCAGCCATAGTGTGTTTCCTAAACGTGTGACTCTGTTCTGTTTTGCAATTCAGTTCAAGTGTAGCGGTTTTTACATTCCCTCTAGAAGTGATATCTTATGATAAGTGTCTTTTTCTGTGTGTCTTATTTCACTTAGAATCGTCGTACCTAAATCCACTCATCGTGCTGCTACTAGCCTTATGACGTTGATTTCATGGCTGAGTGATATTCCATTGTACATGAGGACCACAACTTCTTTATCCATTTTTCTCTTTCCTAGGATATTTAAGGTGTAATGAAGTGGGGGTTCTTGTCAACAGAGCAGCCCTAAACTTTGGGGTGCCTGTGTCTTGCTGATTTTTAGTTTTCCCAATTTATACGCCCATGAGTGGAAGTGCCCTATGCTCTCCAAGCTGTGATTTTTAGATGTTTCAGAACACACCATACACTTCTCCAGAGTGGCTGTTGGCAATTTACATCCCACCCATCAGCGTAGCAAGGCTCCCATTTCTCCATGGCCGGTCCTGCATTTCTGGTTTGGACACTTTTTTCCGCATGGCCCTTTTGCCCGCTGGGAAGCGAGACTTCTTTGGAGCGCTGATTGGCCTTTCCAGGTTGCTTGGTTGGCCAAAAAGGGCGTATGCGTTTTTTCCTGAATATATTCAGGAAAAAACGCATACGCCCTTTTTGGCCAAGGGCATCATTGTCCACGTTTTGCCGCTTTTCATGTGCTTTCAAGGCGATTCGAATCTACCTCCTGAAATCTGTTTCCTGCAATTCTGCCTTGCTTTCAAAGCCTCTTCGTTGCCTTCCCTTAATATATTTGTGGACAAGAGGTATCATTTAAAACTCTGCAGGTTTGTGAATTGCAGTGCCCCTGAGCTCCATTTTTCAACTCGCTTTTTTGGGAGCTGGCCGCAAAAGCGCAGGATTGCTTCAGGCCCTCTTCTGGTTCTGGGGGGCAGGCTGAGCTTGTGCTTAATTCTTCTTCCTGATGGGAAAATAGAGTGACCTGTGCCTGTCCCAACACCTAGAGCTAGTCTCTCATTGGTTCCCCCTCTTCCCGTTCATCCTCAGGACAAATTGCAACCTGTACGGAACAGGAGGTTAAAGGTGCTGATTCTCCAAGGAGGGAGATGGCTAGTAAATCGGCTGGAATGGCGAACCCGAGCAAAGGAGATGAGAAATGAGGTGCGTTTTAGAAACCTTTCCCGATCACACGGTGTACCATCTTCTGGGTTTCTCATGCCTGTTTTCGACGTAGGAAGATGCCCTTGAACCTGGAGATTTGGGACCCATGGGATGGGTACCATGCAGTATTACTTGAAAGGGTCTGCGTTGGCTCACCCAACCTCACCGAACCTCTCAGCCCCAAGAGTGTCCACCCTTATGTCTCAATCAGCTGTGGGTCTAGATATGGTCAATCCAGGTTGCATCACAGCCCCTGAACGAATTTTGTAAGAATTTCTCTCTCTTTCACTGTCTTTGTTTCACGGGTTTTGAAAAGTAATTTATTTTTATAATGGGGTTTAGCTGCTTTTCACGGCTGTGTTTATGCCGCTTTACACCCCCTTGACTCACTTACAGAGAGATATCAATACATAGGTTTGAAGATTCTTACTAGTCAGATATATTCTTGTGCGGTGAATAGGGGGTGTTGAGTTCAGTTCACTGAAAAAGGAATAGGTCTTGTCTCTTACATATTGGGTTTATGGAACGGTATCTGAGCTAATTTGAAACCCTTGTTTTATGCATCACCCCACATCACCTTTCCCGTTCAGCAGCCATAGTGTGTTTCCTAAACGTGGGACTCTGTTCTGTTTTGCAATTCAGTTCAAGTGTAGCGGTTTTTACATTCCCTCTCTAAGTGATATCTTATGATAAGTGTCTTTTTCTGTGTGACTTATTTCACTTAGAATCGTCGTACCTAAATCCACTCATCGTGCTGCTACTAGCCTTATGACGTTGATTTCATGGCTGAGTGATATTCCATTGTACATGAGGACCACAACTTCTTTATCCATTTTTCTCTTTCCTAGGATATTTAAGGTGTAATGAAGTGGGGGTTCTTGTCCACAGAGCAGCCCTAAACTTTGGGGTGCCTGTGTCTTGCTGATTTTTAGTTTTCCCAATTTATACGCCCATGAGTGGAAGTGCCCTATGCTCTCCAAGCTGTGTTTTTTAGATGTTTCAGAACACACCGTACACTTCTCCAGAGTGGCTGTTGGCAATTTACATCCCACCCATCAGCGTAGCAAGGCTCCCATTTCTCCATGGCCGGTCCTGCATTTCTGGTTTGGACACTTTTTTCCGCATGGCCCTTTTGCCCGCTGGGAAGCGAGACTTCTTTGGAGCGCTGATTGGCCTTTCCAGGTTGCTTGGTTGGCCAAAAAGGGCGTATGCGTTTTTTCCTGAATATATTCAGGAAAAAACGCATACGCCCTTTTTGGCCAAGGGCATCATTGTCCACGTTTTGCCGCTTTTCATGTGCTTTCAAGGCGATTCGAATCTACCTCCTGAAATCTGTTTCCTGCAATTCTGCCTTGCTTTCAAAGCCTCTTCGTTGCCTTCCCTTAATATATTTGTGGACGAGAGGTATCATTTAAAACTCTGCAGGTTTGTGAATTGCAGTGCCCCTGAGCTCCATTTTTCAACTCGCTTTTTTGGGAGCTGGCCGCAAAAGCGCAGGATTGCTTCAGGCCCTCTTCTGGTTCTGGGGGGCAGGCTGAGCTTGTGCTTAATTCTTCTTCCTGATGGGAAAATAGAGTGACCTGTGCCTGTCCCAACACCTAGAGCTAGTCTCTCATTGGTTCCCCCTCTTCCCGTTCATCCTCAGGACAAATTGCAACCTGTACGGAACAGGAGGTTAAAGGTGCTGATTCTCCAAGGAGGGAGATGGCTAGTAAATCGGCTGGAATGGCGAACCCGAGCAAAGGAGATGAGAAATGAGGTGCGTTTTAGAAACCTTTCCCGATCACACGGTGTACCATCTTCTGGGTTTCTCATGCCTGTTTTTGACGTAGGAAGATGCCCTTGAACCTGGAGATTTGGGACCCATGGGATGGGTACCATGCAGTATTACTTGAAAGGGTCTGCGTTGGCTCACCCAACCTCACCGAAACTCTCAGCCCCAAGAGTGTCCACCCTTATGTCTCAATCAGCTGTGGGTCTAGATATGGTCAATCCAGGTTGCATCACAGCCCCTGAACGAATTTTGAAATAATTTCTCTCTCTTTCACTGTCTTTGTTTCACGGGTTTTGAAAAGTAATTTATTTTTATAATGGGGTTTAGCTGCTTTTCACGGCTGTGTTTATGCCGCTTTACACCCCCTTGACTCACTTACAGAGAGATATCAATACATAGGTTTGAAGATTCTTACTAGTCAGATATATTCTTGTGCGGTGAATAGGGGGTGTTGAGTCCAGTTCACTGAAAAAGGAATAGGTCTTGTCTGTTACATATTGGGTTTGTGGAACGGTATCGGAGCTAATTTGAAACTTTGTTTTATGCATCACCCCACCTCACCTTTCCCGTTCAGCAGCCATAGTGTGTTTCCTAAACGTGTGACTCTGTTCTGTTTTGCAATTCAGTTCAAGTGTAGCGGTTTTTACATTCCCTCTCTAAGTGATATCTTATGATAAGTGTCTTTTTCTGTGTGACTTATTTCACTGAGAATCGTCGTACCTAAATCCACTCATCCTGCTGCTACTAGCCTTATGACGTGTATTTCATGGCTGAGTGATATTCCATTGTACATGAGGACCACAACTTCTTTATCCATTTTTCTCTTTCCTAGGATATTTAAGGTGTAATGAAGTGGGGGTTCTTGTCAACAGAGCAGCCCTAAACTTTGGGGTGCCTGTGTCTTGCTGATTTTTAGTTTTCCCAAATTATACGCCCATGAGTGGAAGTGCCCTATGCTCTCCAAGCTGTGTTTTTTAGATGTTTCAGAACACACCGTACACTTCTCCAGAGTGGCTGTTGGCAATTTACATCCCACCCATCAGCGTAGCAAGGCTCCCATTTCTCTATGGCCGGTCCTGCATTTCTGGTTTGGACACTTTTTTCCGCATGGCCCTTTTGCCCGCTGGGAAGCGAGACTTCTTTGGAGCGCTGATTGGCCTTTCCAGGTTGCTTGGTTGGCCAAAAAGGGCGTATGCGTTTTTTCCTGAATATATTCAGGAAAAAACGCATACGCCCTTTTTGGCCAAGGGCATCATTGTCCACGTTTTGCCGCTTTTCATGTGCTTTCAAGGCGATTCGAAACTACCTCCTGAAATCTGTTTCCTGCAATTCTGCCTTGCTTTCAAAGCCTCTTCGTTGCCTTCCCTTAATATATTTGTGGACGAGAGGTATCATTTAAAACTCTGCAGGTTTGTGAATTGCAGTGCCCCTGAGCTCCATTTTTCAACTCGCTTTTTTGGGAGCTGGCCGCAAAAGCGCAGGATTGCTTCAGGCCCTCTTCTGGTTCTGGGGGGCAGGCTGAGCTTGTGCTTAATTCTTCTTCCTGATGGGAAAATAGAGTGACCTGTGCCTGTCCCAACACCTAGAGCTAGTCTCTCATTGGTTCCCCCTCTTCCCGTTCATCCTCAGGACAAATTGCAACCTGTACGGAACAGGAGGTTAAAGGTGCTGATTCTCCAAGGAGGGAGATGGCTAGTAAATCGGCTGGAATGGAGAACCCGAGCAAAGGAGATGAGAAATGAGGTGCATTTTAGAAACCTTTCCCGATCACACGGTGTACCATCTTCTGGGTTTCTCATGCCTGTTTTCGACGTAGGAAGATGCCCTTGAACCTGGAGATTTGGGACCCATGGGATGGGTACCATGCAGTATTACTTGAAAGGGTCTGCGTTGGCTCACCCAACCTCACCGAACCTCTCAGCCCCAAGAGTGTCCACCCTTATGTCTCAATCAGCTGTGGGTCTAGATATGGTCAATCCAGGTTGCATCACAGCCCCTGAACGAATTTTGTAAGAATTTCTCTCTCTTTCACTGTCTTTGTTTCACGGGTTTTGAAAAGTAATTTATTTTTATAATGGGGTTTAGCTGCTTTTCACGGCTGTGTTTATGCCGCTTTACACCCCCTTGACTCACTTACAGAGAGATATCAATACATAGGTTTGAAGATTCTTACTAGTCAGATATATTCTTGTGCGGTGAATAGGGGGTGTTGAGTTCAGTTCACTGAAAAAGGAATAGGTCTTGTCTCTTACATATTGGGTTTATGGAACGGTATCTGAGCTAATTTGAAACCCTTGTTTTATGCATCACCCCACCTCACCTTTCCCGTTCAGCAGCCATAGTGTGTTTCCTAAACGTGTGACTCTGTTCTGTTTTGCAATTCAGTTCAAGTGTAGCGGTTTTTACATTCCCTCTAGAAGTGATATCTTATGATAAGTGTCTTTTTCTGTGTGTCTTATTTCACTTAGAATCGTCGTACCTAAATCCACTCATCGTGCTGCTACTAGCCTTATGACGTTGATTTCATGGCTGAGTGATATTCCATTGTACATGAGGACCACAACTTCTTTATCCATTTTTCTCTTTCCTAGGATATTTAAGGTGTAATGAAGTGGGGGTTCTTGTCAACAGAGCAGCCCTAAACTTTGGGGTGCCTGTGTCTTGCTGATTTTTAGTTTTCCCAATTTATACGCCCATGAGTGGAAGTGCCCTATGCTCTCCAAGCTGTGATTTTTAGATGTTTCAGAACACACCATACACTTCTCCAGAGTGGCTGTTGGCAATTTACATCCCACCCATCAGCGTAGCAAGGCTCCCATTTCTCCATGGCCGGTCCTGCATTTCTGGTTTGGACACTTTTTTCCGCATGGCCCTTTTGCCCGCTGGGAAGCGAGACTTCTTTGGAGCGCTGATTGGCCTTTCCAGGTTGCTTGGTTGGCCAAAAAGGGCGTATGCGTTTTTTCCTGAATATATTCAGGAAAAAACGCATACGCCCTTTTTGGCCAAGGGCATCATTGTCCACGTTTTGCCGCTTTTCATGTGCTTTCAAGGCGATTCGAATCTACCTCCTGAAATCTGTTTCCTGCAATTCTGCCTTGCTTTCAAAGCCTCTTCGTTGCCTTCCCTTAATATATTTGTGGACAAGAGGTATCATTTAAAACTCTGCAGGTTTGTGAATTGCAGTGCCCCTGAGCTCCATTTTTCAACTCGCTTTTTTGGGAGCTGGCCGCAAAAGCGCAGGATTGCTTCAGGCCCTCTTCTGGTTCTGGGGGGCAGGCTGAGCTTGTGCTTAATTCTTCTTCCTGATGGGAAAATAGAGTGACCTGTGCCTGTCCCAACACCTAGAGCTAGTCTCTCATTGGTTCCCCCTCTTCCCGTTCATCCTCAGGACAAATTGCAACCTGTACGGAACAGGAGGTTAAAGGTGCTGATTCTCCAAGGAGGGAGATGGCTAGTAAATCGGCTGGAATGGCGAACCCGAGCAAAGGAGATGAGAAATGAGGTGCGTTTTAGAAACCTTTCCCGATCACACGGTGTACCATCTTCTGGGTTTCTCATGCCTGTTTTCGACGTAGGAAGATGCCCTTGAACCTGGAGATTTGGGACCCATGGGATGGGTACCATGCAGTATTACTTGAAAGGGTCTGCGTTGGCTCACCCAACCTCACCGAACCTCTCAGCCCCAAGAGTGTCCACCCTTATGTCTCAATCAGCTGTGGGTCTAGATATGGTCAATCCAGGTTGCATCACAGCCCCTGAACGAATTTTGTAAGAATTTCTATCTCTTTCACTGTCTTTGTTTCACGGGTTTTGAAAAGTAATTTATTTTTATAATGGGGTTTAGCTGCTTTTCACGGCTGTGTTTATGCCGCTTTACACCCCCTTGACTCACTTACAGAGAGATATCAATACATAGGTTTGAAGATTCTTACTAGTCAGATATATTCTTGTGCGGTGAATAGGGGGTGTTGAGTCCAGTTCACTGAAAAAGGAATAGGTCTTGTCTCTTACATATTGGGTTTATGGAACGGTATCTGAGCTAATTTGAAACCCTTGTTTTATGCATCACCCCACCTCACCTTTCCCGTTCAGCAGCCATAGTGTGTTTCCTAAACGTGTGACTCTGTTCTGTTTTGCAATTCAGTTCAAGTGTAGCGGTTTTTACATTCCCTCTAAAAGTGATATCTTATGATAAGTGTCTTTTTCTGTGTGACTTATTTCACTTAGAATCGTCGTACCTAAATCCACTCATCGTGCTGCTACTAGCCTTATGACGTGGATTTCATGGCTGAGTGATATTCCATTGTACATGAGGACCCCAACTTCTTTATCCATTTTTCTCTTTCCTAGGATATTTAAGGTGTAATGAAGTGGGGCTTCTTGTCAACAGAGCAGCCCTAAACTTTGGGGTGCCTGTGTCTTGCTGATTTTTAGTTTTCCCAATTTATACGCCCATGAGTGGAAGTGCCCTATGCTCTCCAAGCTGTGTTTTTTAGATGTTTCAGAACACACCGTACACTTCTCCAGAGGTGCTGTTGGCAATTTACATCCCACCCATCAGCGTAGCAAGGCTCCCATTTCTCCATGGCCGGTCCTGCATTTCTGGTTTGGACACTTTTTTCCGCATGGCCCTTTTGCCCGCTGGGAAGCGAGACTTCTTTGGAGCGCTGATTGGCCTTTCCAGGTTGCTTGGTTGGCCAAAAAGGGCGTATGCGTTTTTTCCTGAATATATTCAGGAAAAAACGCATACGCCCTTTTTGGCCAAGGGCATCATTGTCCACGTTTTGCCGCTTTTCATGTGCTTTCAAGGCGATTCGAATCTACCTCCTGAAATCTGTTTCCTGCAATTCTGCCTTGCTTTCAAAGCCTCTTCGTTGCCTTCCCTTAATATATTTGTGGACGAGAGGTATCATTTAAAACTCTGCAGGTTTGTGAATTGCAGTGCCCCTGAGCTCCATTTTTCAACTCGCTTTTTTGGGAGCTGGCCGCAAAAGCGCAGGATTGCTTCAGGCCCTCTTCTGGTTCTGGGGGGCAGGCTGAGCTTGTGCTTAATTCTTCTTCCTGATGGGAAAATAGAGTGACCTGTGCCTGTCCCAACACCTAGAGCTAGTCTCTCATTGGTTCCCCCTCTTCCCGTTCATCCTCAGGACAAATTGCAACCTGTACGGAACAGGAGGTTAAAGGTGCTGATTCTCCAAGGAGGGAGATGGCTAGTAAATCGGCTGGAATGGCGAACCCGAGCAAAGGAGATGAGAAATGAGGTGCGTTTTAGAAACCTTTCCCGATCACACCGTGTACCATCTTCTGGGTTTCTCATGCCTGTTTTCGACGTAGGAAGATGCCCTTGAACCTGGAGATTTGGGACCCATGGGATGGGTACCATGCAGTATTACTTGAAAGGGTCTGCGTTGGCTCACCCAACCTCACCGAACCTCTCAGCCCCAAGAGTGTCCACCCTTATGTCTCAAACAGCTGTCGGTCTAGATATGGTCAATCCAGGTTGCATCACAGCCCGTGAACGAATTTTGTAAGAATTTCTCTCTCTTTCACTGTCTTTGTTTCACGGGTTTTGAAAAGTAATTTATTTTTATAATGGGGTTTAGCTGCTTTTCACGGCTGTGTTTATGCCGCTTTACACCCCCTTGACTCACTTACAGAGAGATATCAATACATAGGTTTGAAGATTCTTACTAGTCAGATATATTCTTGTGCGGTGAATAGGGGGTTTTGCGTCCAGTTCACTGAAAAAGGAATAGGTCTTGTCTCTTACATATTGGGTTTATGGAACGGTATCTGAGCTAATTTGAAACCCTTGTTTTATGCATCACCCCACCTCACCTTTCCCGTTCAGCAGCCATAGTGTGTTTCCTAAACGTGTGACTCTGTTCTGTTTTGCAATTCAGTTCAAGTGTAGCGGTTTTTACATTCCCTCTCTAAGTGATATCTTATGATAAGTGTCTTTTTCTGTGTGACTTATTTCACTTAGAATCGTCGTACCTAAATCCACTCATCCTGCTGCTACTAGCCTTATGACGTGGATTTCATGGCTGAGTGATATTCCATTATACATGAGGACCACAAATTCTTTATCCATTTTTCTCTTTCGTAGGATATTTAAGGTGTAATGAAGTGGGGGTTCTTGTTAACAGAGCAGCCCTAAACTTTGGGGTGCCTGTGTCTTGCTGATTTTTAGTTTTCCCAATTTATACGCCCATGAGTGGAAGTGCCCTATGCTCTCCAAGCTGTGTTTTTTAGATGTTTCAGAACACACCGTACACTTCTCCAGAGTGGCTGTTGGCAATTTACATCCCACCCATCAGCGTAGCAAGGCTCCCATTTCTCCATGGCCAGTCCTGCATTTCTGGTTTGGACAATTTTTTCCGCATGGCCCTTTTGCCCGCTGGGAAGCGAGACTTCTTTGGAGCGCTGATTGGCCTTTCCAGGTTGCTTGGTTGGCCAAAAAGGGCGTATGCGTTTTTTCCTGAATATATTCAGGAAAAAACGCATACGCCCTTTTTGGCCAAGGGCATCATTGTCCAGGTTTTGCCGCTTTTCATGTGCTTTCAAGGCGATTCGAATCTACCTCCTGAAATCTGTTTCCTGCAATTCTGCCTTGCTTTCAAAGCCTCTTCGTTGCCTTCCCTTAATATATTTGTGGACGAGAGGTATCATTTAAAACTCTGCAGGTTTGTGAATTGCAGTGCCCCTGAGCTCCATTTTTCAACTCGCTTTTTTGGGAGCTGGCCGCAAAAGCGCAGGATTGCTTCAGGCCCTCTTCTGGTTCTGGGGGGCAGGCTGAGCTTGTGCTTAATTCTTCTTCCTGATGGGAAAATAGAGTGACCTGTGCCTGTCCCAACACCTAGAGCTAGTCTCTCATTGGTTCCCCCTCTTCCCGTTCATCCTCAGGACAAATTGCAACCTGTACGGAACAGGAGGTTAAAGGTGCTGATTCTCCAAGGAGGGAGATGGCTAGTAAATCGGCTGGAATGGCGAACCCGAGCAAAGGAGATGAGAAATGAGGTGCATTTTAGAAACCTTTCCCGATCACACGGTGTACCATCTTCTGGGTTTCTCATGCCTGTTTTCGACGTAGGAAGATGCCCTTGAACCTGGAGATTTGGGACCCATGGGATGGGTACCATGCAGTATTACTTGAAAGGGTCTGCGTTGGCTCACCCAACCTCACCGAACCTCTCAGCCCCAAGAGTGTCCACCCTTATGTCTCAAACAGCTGTCGGTCTAGATATGGTCAATCCAGGTTGCATCACAGCCCGTGAACGAATTTTGTAAGAATTTCTCTCTCTTTCACTGTCTTTGTTTCACGGGTTTTGAAAAGTAATTTATTTTTATAATGGGGTTTAGCTGCTTTTCACGGCTGTGTTTATGCCGCTTTACACCCCCTTGACTCACTTACAGAGAGATATCAATACATAGGTTTGAAGATTCTTACTAGTCAGATATATTCTTGTGCGGTGAATAGGGGGTTTTGCGTCCAGTTCACTGAAAAAGGAATAGGTCTTGTCTCTTACATATTGGGTTTATGGAACGGTATCTGAGCTAATTTGAAACCCTTGTTTTATGCATCACCCCACCTCACCTTTCCCGTTCAGCAGCCATAGTGTGTTTCCTAAACGTGTGACTCTGTTCTGTTTTGCAATTCAGTTCAAGTGTAGCGGTTTTTACATTCCCTCTCTAAGTGATATCTTATGATAAGTGTCTTTTTCTGTGTGACTTATTTCACTTAGAATCGTCGTACCTAAATCCACTCATCCTGCTGCTACTAGCCTTATGACGTGGATTTCATGGCTGAGTGATATTCCATTATACATGAGGACCACAACTTCTTTATCCATTTTTCTCTTTCGTAGGATATTTAAGGTGTAATGAAGTGGGGGTTCTTGTTAACAGAGCAGCCCTAAACTTTGGGGTGCCTGTGTCTTGCTGATTTTTAGTTTTCCCAATTTATACGCCCATGAGTGGAAGTGCCCTATGCTCTCCAAGCTGTGTTTTTTAGATGTTTCAGAACACACCGTACACTTCTCCAGAGTGGCTGTTGGCAATTTACATCCCACCCATCAGCGTAGCAAGGCTCCCATTTCTCCATGGCCGGTCCTGCATTTCTGGTTTGGACACTTTTTTCCGCATGGCCCTTTTGCCCGCTGGGAAGCGAGACTTCTTTGGAGTGCTGATTGGCCTTTCCAGGTTGCTTGGTTGGCCAAAAAGGGCGTATGCGTTTTTTCCTGAATATATTCAGGAAAAAACGCATACGCCCTTTTTGGCCAAGGGCATCATTGTCCACGTTTTGCCGCTTTTCATGTGCTTTCAAGGCGATTCGAATCTACCTCCTGAAATCTGTTTCCTGCAATTCTGCCTTGCTTTCAAAGCCTCTTCGTTGCCTTCCCTTAATATATTTGTGGACGAGAGGTATCATTTAAAACTCTGCAGGTTTGTGAATTGCAGTGCCCCTGAGCTCCATTTTTCAACTCGCTTTTTTGGGAGCTGGCCGCAAAAGCGCAGGATTGCTTCAGGCCCTCTTCTGGTTCTGGGGGGCAGGCTGAGCTTGTGCTTAATTCTTCTTCCTGATGGGAAAATAGAGTGACCTGTGCCTGTCCCAACACCTAGAGCTAGTCTCTCATTGGTTCCCCCTCTTCCCGTTCATCCTCAGGACAAATTGCAACCTGTACGGAACAGGAGGTTAAAGGTGCTGATTCTCCAAGGAGGGAGATGGCTAGTAAATCGGCTGGAATGGCGAACCCGAGCAAAGGAGATGAGAAATGAGGTGCGTTTTAGAAACCTTTCCCGATCACACGGTGTACCATCTTCTGGGTTTCTCATGCCTGTTTTCGACGTAGGAAGATGCCCTTGAACCTGGAGATTTGGGACCCATGGGATGGGTACCATGCAGTATTACTTGAAAGGGTCTGCGTTGGCTCACCCAACCTCACCGAACCTCTCAGCCCCAAGAGTGTCCACCCTTATGTCTCAAACAGCTGTCGGTCTAGATATGGTCAATCCAGGTTGCATCACAGCCCGTGAACGAATTTTGTAAGAATTTCTCTCTCTTTCACTGTCTTTGTTTCACGGGTTTTGAAAAGTAATTTATTTTTATAATGGGGTTTAGCTGCTTTTCACGGCTGTGTTTATGCCGCTTTACACCCCCTTGACTCATTTACAGAGAGATATCAATACATAGGTTTGAAGATTCTTACTAGTCAGATATATTCTTGTGCGGTGAATAGGGGGTTTTGCGTCCAGTTCACTGAAAAAGGAATAGGTCTTGTCTCTTACATATTGGGTTTATGGAACGGTATCTGAGCTAATTTGAAACCCTTGTTTTATGCATCACCCCACCTCACCTTTCCCGTTCAGCAGCCATAGTGTGTTTCCTAAACGTGTGACTCTGTTCTGTTTTGCAATTCAGTTCAAGTGTAGCGGTTTTTACATTCCCTCTCTAAGTGATATCTTATGATAAGTGTCTTTTTCTGTGTGACTTATTTCACTTAGAATCGTCGTACCTAAATCCACTCATCCTGCTGCTACTAGCCTTATGACGTGGATTTCATGGCTGAGTGATATTCCATTATACATGAGGACCACAAATTCTTTATCCATTTTTCTCTTTCGTAGGATATTTAAGGTGTAATGAAGTGGGGGTTCTTGTTAACAGAGCAGCCCTAAACTTTGGGGTGCCTGTGTCTTGCTGATTTTTAGTTTTCCCAATTTATACGCCCATGAGTGGAAGTGCCCTATGCTCTCCAAGCTGTGTTTTTTAGATGTTTCAGAACACACCGTACACTTCTCCAGAGTGGCTGTTGGCAATTTACATCCCACCCATCAGCGTAGCAAGGCTCCCATTTCTCCATGGCCGGTCCTGCATTTCTGGTTTGGACACTTTTTTCCGCATGGCCCTTTTGCCCGCTGGGAAGCGAGACTTCTTTGGAGCGCTGATTGGCCTTTCCAGGTTGCTTGGTTGGCCAAAAAGGGCGTATGCGTTTTTTTCTGAATATATTCAGGAAAAAACGCATACGCCCTTTTTGGCCAAGGGCATCATTGTCCACGTTTTGCCGCTTTTCATGTGCTTTCAAGGCGATTCGAATCTACCTCCTGAAATCTGTTTCCTGCAATTCTGCCTTGCTTTCAAAGCCTCTTCGTTGCCTTCCCTTAATATATTTGTGGACGAGAGGTATCATTTAAAACTCTGCAGGTTTGTGAATTGCAGTGCCCCTGAGCTCCATTTTTCAACTCGCTTTTTTGGGAGCTGGCCGCAAAAGCGCAGGATTGCTTCAGGCCCTCTTCTGGTTCTGGGGGGCAGGCTGAGCTTGTGCTTAATTCTTCTTCCTGATGGGAAAATAGAGTGACCTGTGCCTGTCCCAACACCTAGAGCTAGTCTCTCATTGGTTCCCCCTCTTCCCGTTCATCCTCAGGACAAATTGCAACCTGTACGGAACAGGAGGTTAAAGGTGCTGATTCTCCAAGGAGGGAGATGGCTAGTAAATCGGCTGGAATGGCGAACCCGAGCAAAGGAGATGAGAAATGAGGTGCATTTTAGAAACCTTTCCCGATCACACGGTGTACCATCTTCTGGGTTTCTCATGCCTGTTTTCGACGTAGGAAGATGCCCTTGAACCTGGAGATTTGGGACCCATGGGATGGGTACCATGCAGTATTACTTGAAAGGGTCTGCGTTGGCTCACCCAACCTCACCGAACCTCTCAGCCCCAAGAGTGTCCACCCTTATGTCTCAAACAGCTGTCGGTCTAGATATGGTCAATCCAGGTTGCATCACAGCCCGTGAACGAATTTTGTAAGAATTTCTCTCTCTTTCACTGTCTTTGTTTCACGGGTTTTGAAAAGTAATTTATTTTTATAATGGGGTTTAGCTGCTTTTCACGGCTGTGTTTATGCCGCTTTACACCCCCTTGACTCACTTACAGAGAGATATCAATACATAGGTTTGAAGATTCTTACTAGTCAGATATATTCTTGTGCGGTGAATAGGGGGTTTTGCGTCCAGTTCACTGAAAAAGGAATAGGTCTTGTCTCTTACATATTGGGTTTATGGAACGGTATCTGAGCTAATTTGAAACCCTTGTTTTATGCATCACCCCACCTCACCTTTCCCGTTCAGCAGCCATAGTGTGTTTCCTAAACGTGTGACTCTGTTCTGTTTTGCAATTCAGTTCAAGTGTAGCGGTTTTTACATTCCCTCTCTAAGTGATATCTTATGATAAGTGTCTTTTTCTGTGTGACTTATTTCACTTAGAATCGTCGTACCTAAATCCACTCATCCTGCTGCTACTAGCCTTATGACGTGGATTTCATGGCTGAGTGATATTCCATTATACATGAGGACCACAACTTCTTTATCCATTTTTCTCTTTCGTAGGATATTTAAGGTGTAATGAAGTGGGGGTTCTTGTTAACAGAGCAGCCCTAAACTTTGGGGTGCCTGTGTCTTGCTGATTTTTAGTTTTCCCAATTTATACGCCCATGAGTGGAAGTGCCCTATGCTCTCCAAGCTGTGTTTTTTAGATGTTTCAGAACACACCGTACACTTCTCCAGAGTGGCTGTTGGCAATTTACATCCCACCCATCAGCGTAGCAAGGCTCCCATTTCTCCATGGCCGGTCCTGCATTTCTGGTTTGGACACTTTTTTCCGCATGGCCCTTTTGCCCGCTGGGAAGCGAGACTTCTTTGGAGCGCTGATTGGCCTTTCCAGGTTGCTTGGTTGGCCAAAAAGGGCGTATGCGTTTTTTCCTGAATATATTCAGGAAAAAACGCATACGCCCTTTTTGGCCAAGGGCATCATTGTCCACGTTTTGCCGCTTTTCATGTGCTTTCAAGGCGATTCGAATCTACCTCCTGAAATCTGTTTCCTGCAATTCTGCCTTGCTTTCAAAGCCTCTTCGTTGCCTTCCCTTAATATATTTGTGGACGAGAGGTATCATTTAAAACTCTGCAGGTTTGTGAATTGCAGGGCCCCTGAGCTCCATTTTTCAACTCGCTTTTTTGGGAGCTGGCCGCAAAAGCGCAGGATTGCTTCAGGCCCTCTTCTGGTTCTGGGGGGCAGGCTGAGCTTGTGCTTAATTCTTCTTCCTGATGGGAAAATAGAGTGACCTGTGCCTGTCCCAACACCTAGAGCTAGTCTCTCATTGGTTCCCCCTCTTCCCGTTCATCCTCAGGACAAATTGCAACCTGTACGGAACAGGAGGTTAAAGGTGCTGATTCTCCAAGGAGGGAGATGGCTAGTAAATCGGCTGGAATGGCGAACCCGAGCAAAGGAGATGAGAAATGAGGTGCATTTTAGAAACCTTTCCCGATCACACGGTGTACCATCTTCTGGGTTTCTCATGCCTGTTTTCGACGTAGGAAGATGCCCTTGAACCTGGAGATTTGGGACCCATGGGATGGGTACCATGCAGTATTACTTGAAAGGGTCTGCGTTGGCTCACCCAACCTCACCGAACCTCTCAGCCCCAAGAGTGTCCACCCTTATTTCTCAAACAGCTGTCGGTCTAGATATGGTCAATCCAGGTTGCATCACAGCCCGTGAACGAATTTTGTAAGAATTTCTCTCTCTTTCACTGTCTTTGTTTCACGGGTTTTGAAAAGTAATTTATTTTTATAATGGGGTTTAGCTGCTTTTCACGGCTGTGTTTATGCCGCTTTACACCCCCTTGACTCACTTACAGAGAGATATCAATACATAGGTTTGAAGATTCTTACTAGTCAGATATATTCTTGTGCGGTGAATAGGGGGTTTTGCGTCCAGTTCACTGAAAAAGGAATAGGTCTTGTCTCTTACATATTGGGTTTATGGAACGGTATCTGAGCTAATTTGAAACCCTTGTTTTATGCATCACCCCACCTCACCTTTCCCGTTCAGCAGCCATAGTGTGTTTCCTAAACGTGTGACTCTGTTCTGTTTTGCAATTCAGTTCAAGTGTAGCGGTTTTTACATTCCCTCTCTAAGTGATATCTTATGATAAGTGTCTTTTTCTGTGTGACTTATTTCACTTAGAATCGTCGTACCTAAATCCACTCATCGTGCTGCTACTAGCCTTATGACGTGGATTTCATGGCTGAGTGATATTCCATTATACATGAGGACCACAACTTCTTTATCCATTTTTCTCTTTCGTAGGATATTTAAGGTGTAATGAAGTGGGGGTTCTTGTTAACAGAGCAGCCCTAAACTTTGGGGTGCCTGTGTCTTGCTGATTTTTAGTTTTCCCAATTTATACGCCCATGAGTGGAAGTGCCCTATGCTCTCCAAGCTGTGTTTTTTAGATGTTTCAGAACACACCGTACACTTCTCCAGAGTGGCTGTTGGCAATTTACATCCCACCCATCAGCGTAACAAGGCTCCCATTTCTCCATGGCCGGTCCTGCATTTCTGGTTTGGACACTTTTTTCCGCATGGCCCTTTTGCCCGCTGGGAAGCGAGACTTCTTTGGAGCGCTGATTGGCCTTTCCAGGTTGCTTGGTTGGCCAAAAAGGGCGTATGCGTTTTTTCCTGAATATATTCAGGAAAAAACGCATACGCCCTTTTTGGCCAAGGGCATCATTGTCCACGTTTTGCCGCTTTTCATGTGCTTTCAAGGCGATTCGAATCTACCTCCTGAAATCTGTTTCCTGCAATTCTGCCTTGCTTTCAAAGCCTCTTCGTTGCCTTCCCTTAATATATTTGTGGACGAGAGGTATCATTTAAAACTCTGCAGGTTTGTGAATTGCAGTGCCCCTGAGCTCCATTTTTCAACTCGCTTTTTTGGGAGCTGGCCGCAAAAGCGCAGGATTGCTTCAGGCACTCTTCTGGTTCTGGGGGGCAGGCTGAGCTTGTGCTTAATTCTTCTTCCTGATGGGAAAATAGAGTGACCTGTGCCTGTCCCAACACCTAGAGCTAGTCTCTCATTGGTTCCCCCTCTTCCCGTTCATCCTCAGGACAAATTGCAACCTGTACGGAACAGGAGGTTAAAGGTGCTGATTCTCCAAGGAGGGAGATGGCTAGTAAATCGGCTGGAATGGCGAACCCGAGCAAAGGAGATGAGAAATGAGGTGCATTTTAGAAACCTTTCCCGATCACACGGTGTACCATCTTCTGGGTTTCTCATGCCTGTTTTCGACGTAGGAAGATGCCCTTGAACCTGGAGATTTGGGACCCATGGGATGGGTACCATGCAGTATTACTTGAAAGGGTCTGCGTTGGCTCACCCAACCTCACCGAACCTCTCAGCCCCAAGAGTGTCCACCCTTATGTCTCAAACAGCTGTTGGTCTAGATATGGTCAATCCAGGTTGCATCACAGCCCGTGAACGAATTTTGTAAGAATTTCTCTCTCTTTCACTGTCTTTGTTTCACGGGTTTTGAAAAGTAATTTATTTTTATAATGGGGTTTAGCTGCTTTTCACGGCTGTGTTTATGCCGCTTTACACCCCCTTGACTCACTTACAGAGAGATATCAATACATAGGTTTGAAGATTCTTACTAGTCAGATATATTCTTGTGCGGTGAATAGGGGGTTTTGCGTCCAGTTCACTGAAAAAGGAATAGGTCTTGTCTCTTACATATTGGGTTTATGGAACGGTATCTGAGCTAATTTGAAACCCTTGTTTTATTCATCACCCCACCTCACCTTTCCCGTTCAGCAGCCATAGTGTGTTTCCTAAACGTGTGACTCTGTTCTGTTTTGCAATTCAGTTCAAGTGTAGCGGTTTTTACATTCCCTCTCTAAGTGATATCTTATGATAAGTGTCTTTTTCTGTGTGACTTATTTCACTTAGAATCGTCGTACCTAAATCCACTCATCCTGCTGCTACTAGCCTTATGACGTGGATTTCATGGCTGAGTGATATTCCATTATACATGAGGACCACAACTTCTTTATCCATTTTTCTCTTTCGTAGGATATTTAAGGTGTAATGAAGTGGGGGTTCTTGTTAACAGAGCAGCCCTAAACTTTGGGGTGCCTGTGTCTTGCTGATTTTTAGTTTTCCCAATTTATACGCCCATGAGTGGAAGTGCCCTATGCTCTCCAAGCTGTGTTTTTTAGATGTTTCAGAACACACCGTACACTTCTCCAGAGTGGCTGTTGGCAATTTACATCCCACCCATCAGCGTAGCAAGGCTCCCATTTCTCCATGGCCGGTCCTGCATTTCTGGTTTGGACACTTTTTTCCGCATGGCCCTTTTGCCCGCTGGGAAACGAGACTTCTTTGGAGCGCTGATTGGCCTTTCCAGGTTGCTTGGTTGGCCAAAAAGGGCGTATGCGTTTTTTCCTGAATATATTCAGGAAAAAACGCATACGCCCTTTTTGGCCAAGGGCATCATTGTCCACGTTTTGCCGCTTTTCATGTGCTTTCAAGGCGATTCGAATCTACCTCCTGAAATCTGTTTCCTGCAATTCTGCCTTGCTTTCAAAGCCTCTTCGTTGCCTTCCCTTAATATATTTGTGGACGAGAGGTATCATTTAAAACTCTGCAGGTTTGTGAATTGCAGTGCCCCTGAGCTCCATTTTTCAACTCGCTTTTTTGGGAGCTGGCCGCAAAAGCGCAGGATTGCTTCAGGCCCTCTTCTGGTTCTGGGGGGCAGGCTGAGCTTGTGCTTAATTCTTCTTCCTGATGGGAAAATAGAGTGACCTGTGCCTGTCCCAACACCTAGAGCTAGTCTCTCATTGGTTCCCCCTCTTCCCGTTCATCCTCAGGACAAATTGCAACCTGTACGGAACAGGAGGTTAAAGGTGCTGATTCTCCAAGGAGGGAGATGGCTAGTAAATCGGCTGGAATGGCGAACCCGAGCAAAGGAGATGAGAAATGAGGTGCGTTTTAGAAACCTTTCCCGATCACACGGTGTACCATCTTCGGGGTTTCTCATGCCTGTTTTCGACGTAGGAAGATGCCCTTGAACCTGGAGATTTGGGACCCATGGGATGGGTACCATGCAGTATTACTTGAAAGGGTCTGCGTTGGCTCACCCAACCTCACCGAACCTCTCAGCCCCAAGAGTGTCCACCCTTATGTCTCAATCAGCTGTGGGTCTAGATATGGTCAATCCAGGTTGCATCACAGCCCCTGAACGAATTTTGTAAGAATTTCTCTCTCTTTCACTGTCTTTGTTTCACGGGTTTTGAAAAGTAATTTATTTTTATAATGGGGTTTAGCTGCTTTTCACGGCTGTGTTTATGCCGCTTTACACCCCCTTGACTCATTCACAGAGAGATATCAATACATAGGTTTGAAGATTCTTACTAGTCAGATATATTCTTGTGCGGTGAATAGGGGGTTTTGCGTCCAGTTCACTGAAAAAGGAATAGGTCTTGTCTCTTACATATTGGGTTTATGGAACGGTATCTGAGCTAATTTGAAACCCTTGTTTTATTCATCACCCCACCTCACCTTTCCCGTTCAGCAGCCATAGTGTGTTTCCTAAACGTGTGACTCTGTTCTGTTTTGCAATTCAGTTCAAGTGTAGCGGTTTTTACATTCCCTCTCTAAGTGATATCTTATGATAAGTGTCTTTTTCTGTGTGACTTATTTCACTTAGAATCGTCGTACCTAAATCCACTCATCCTGCTGCTACTAGCCTTATGACGTGGATTTCATGGCTGAGTGATATTCCATTATACATGAGGACCACAACTTCTTTATCCATTTTTCTCTTTCGTAGGATATTTAAGGTGTAATGAAGTGGGGGTTCTTGTTAACAGAGCAGCCCTAAACTTTGGGGTGCCTGTGTCTTGCTGATTTTTAGTTTTCCCAATTTATACGCCCATGAGTGGAAGTGCCCTATGCTCTCCAAGCTGTGTTTTTTAGATGTTTCAGAACACACCGTACACTTCTCCAGAGTGGCTGTTGGCAATTTACATCCCACCCATCAGCGTAGCAAGGCTCCCATTTCTCCATGGCCGGTCCTGCATTTCTGGTTTGGACACTTTTTTCCGCATGGCCCTTTTGCCCGCTGGGAAGCGAGACTTCTTTGGAGCGCTGATTGGCCTTTCCAGGTTGCTTGGTTGGCCAAAAAGGGCGTATGCGTTTTTTCCTGAATATATTCAGGAAAAAACGCATACGCCCTTTTTGGCCAAGGGCATCATTGTCCACGTTTTGCCGCTTTTCATGTGCTTTCAAGGCGATTCGAATCTACCTCCTGAAATCTGTTTCCTGCAATTCTGCCTTGCTTTCAAAGCCTCTTCGTTGCCTTCCCTTAATATATTTGTGGACGAGAGGTATCATTTAAAACTCTGCAGGTTTGTGAATTGCAGTGCCCCTGAGCTCCATTTTTCAACTCGCTTTTTTGGGAGCTGGCCGCAAAAGCGCAGGATTGCTTCAGGCCCTCTTCTGGTTCTGGGGGGCAGGCTGAGCTTGTGCTTAATTCTTCTTCCTGATGGGAAAATAGAGTGACCTGTGCCTGTCCCAACACCTAGAGCTAGTCTCTCATTGGTTCCCCCTCTTCCCGTTCATCCTCAGGACAAATTGCAACCTGTACGGAACAGGAGGTTAAAGGTGCTGATTCTCCAAGGAGGGAGATGGCTAGTAAATCGGCTGGAATGGCGAACCCGAGCAAAGGAGATGAGAAATGAGGTGCGTTTTAGAAACCTTTCCCGATCACACGGTGTACCATCTTCTGGGTTTCTCATGCCTGTTTTCGACGTAGGAAGATGCCCTTGAACCTGGAGATTTGGGACCCATGGGATGGGTACCATGCAGTATTACTTGAAAGGGTCTGCGTTGGCTCACCCAACCTCACCGAACCTCTCAGCCCCAAGAGTGTCCACCCTTATGTCTCAATCAGCTGTGGGTCTAGATATGGTCAATCCAGGTTGCATCACAGCCCCTGAACGAATTTTGTAAGAATTTCTCTCTCTTTCACTGTCTTTGTTTCACGGGTTTTGAAAAGTAATTTATTTTTATAATGGGGTTTAGCTGCTTTTCACGGCTGTGTTTATGCCGCTTTACACCCCCTTGACTCACTTACAGAGAGATATCAATACATAGGTTTGAAGATTCTTACTAGTCAGATATATTCTTGTGCGGTGAATAGGGGGTGTTGAGTCCAGTTCACTGAGAAAGGAATAGGTCTTGTCTCTTACATATTGGGTTTATGGAACGGTATCTGAGCTAATTTGAAACCCTTGTTTTATGCATCACCCCACCTCACCTTTCCCGTTCAGCAGCCGTAGTGTGTTTCCTAAACGTGTGACTCTGTTCTGTTTTGTAATTCAGTTCAAGTGTAGCGGTTTTTACATTCCCTCTAGAAGTGATATCTTATGATAAGTGTCTTTTTCTGTGTGACTTATTTCACTTAGAATCGTCGTACCTAAATCCACTCATCGTGCTGCTACTAGCCTTATGACGTGGATTTCATGGCTGAGTGATATTCCATTGTACATGAGGACCCCAACTTCTTTATCCATTTTTCTCTTTCCTAGGATATTTAAGGTGTAATGAAGTGGGGGTTCTTGTCCACAGAGCAGCCCTAAACTTTGGGGTGCCTGTGTCTTGCTGATTTTTAGTTTTCCCAATTTATACGCCCATGAGTGGAAGTGCCCTATGCTCTCCAAGCTGTGTTTTTTAGATGTTTCAGAACACACCGTACACTTCTCCAGAGTGGCTGTTGGCAATTTACATCCCACCCATCAGCGTAGCAAGGCTCCCATTTCTCCATGGCCGGTCCTGCATTTCTGGTTTGGACACTTTTTTCCGCATGGCCCTTTTGCCCGCTGGGAAGCGAGACTTCTTTGGAGCGCTGATTGGCCTTTCCAGGTTGCTTGGTTGGCCAAAAAGGGCGTATGCGTTTTTTCCTGAATATATTCAGGAAAAAACGCATACGCCCTTTTTGGCCAAGGGCATCATTGTCCACGTTTTGCCGCTTTTCATGTGCTTTCAAGGCGATTCGAATCTACCTCCTGAAATCTGTTTCCTGCAATTCTGCCTTGCTTTCAAAGCCTCTTCGTTGCCTTCCCTTAATATATTTGTGGACGAGAGGTATCATTTAAAACTCTGCAGGTTTGTGAATTGCAGGGCCCCTGAGCTCCATTTTTCAACTCGCTTTTTTGGGAGCTGGCCGCAAAAGCGCAGGATTGCTTCAGGCCCTCTTCTGGTTCTGGGGGGCAGGCTGAGCTTGTGCTTAATTCTTCTTTCTGATGGGAAAATAGAGTGACCTGTGCCTGTCCCAACACCTAGAGCTAGTCTCTCATTGGTTCCCCCTCTTCCCGTTCATCCTCAGGACAAATTGCAACCTGTACGGAACAGGAGGTTAAAGGTGCTGATTCTCCAAGGAGGGAGATGGCTAGTAAATCGGCTGGAATGGCGAACCCGAGCCAAGGAGATGAGAAATGAGGTGCGTTTTAGAAACCTTTCCCGATCACACGGTGTACCATCTTCTGGGTTTCTCATGCCTGTTTTCGACGTAGGAAGATGCCCTTGAACCTGGAGATTTGGGACGCATGGGATGGGTACCATGCAGTATTACTTGAAAGGGTCTTCGTAGGCTCACCCAACCTCACCGAACCTGCCAGCCCCAAGAGTGTCCACCCTTATGTCTCAATCAGCTGTGGGTCTAGATATGGTCAATCTTGGTTGCATCACAGCCCGTGAACGAATTTTGTAAGAATTTCTCTCTCTTTCACTGTCTTTGTTTCACGGGTTTTGAAAAGTAATTTATTTTTATAATGGGGTTTAGCTGCTTTTCACGGCTGTGTTTATGCCGCTTTACACCCCCTTGACTCTCTTACAGAGAGATATCAATACATAGGTTTGAAGATTCTTACTAGTCAGATATATTCTTGTGCGGTGAATAGGGGGTGTTGAGTCCAGTTCACTGAAAAAGGAATAGGTCTTGTCTCTTACATATTGGGTTTATGGAACGGTATCGGAGCTAATTTGAAACCCTTGTTTTATGCATCACCCCACCTCACCTTTCCCGTTCAGCAGCCATAGTGTGTTTCCTAAACGTCTGACTCTGTTCTGTTTTGCAATTCAGTTCAAGTGTAGCGGGTTGTACATTCCCTCTCTAAGTGATATCTTATGATAACTGTCTTTTTCTGTGTGACTTATTTCACTTAGAATCGTCGTACCTAAATCCACTCATCGTGCTGCTACTAGCCTTATGACGTTGATTTCATGGCTGAGTGATATTCCATTGTACATGAGGACCACAACTTCTTTATCCATTTTTCTCTTTCGTAGGATATTTAAGGTGTAATGAAGTGGGGGTTCTTGTCAACAGAGCAGCCCTAAACTTTGGGGTGCCTGTGTCTTGCTGATTTTTAGTTTTCCCAATTTATACGCCCATGAGTGGAAGTGCCCTATGCTCTCCAAGCTGTGTTTTTTAGATGTTTCAGAACACACCGTACACTTCTCCAGAGTGGCTGTTGGCAATTTACATCCCACCCATCAGCGTAGCAAGGCTCCCATTTCTCCATGGCCGGTCCTGCATTTCTGGTTTGGACACTTTTTTCCGCATGGCCCTTTTGCCCGCTGGGAAGCGAGACTTCTTTGGAGCGCTGATTGGCCTTTCCAGGTTGCTTGGTTGGCCAAAAAGGGCGTATGCGTTTTTTCCTGAATATATTCAGGAAAAAACGCATACGCCCTTTTTGGCCAAGGGCATCATTGTCCACGTTTTGCCGCTTTTCATGTGCTTTCAAGGCGATTCGAAACTACCTCCTGAAATCTGTTTCCTGCAATTCTGCCTTGCTTTCAAAGCCTCTTCGTTGCCTTCCCTTAATATATTTGTGGACGAGAGGTATCATTTAAAACTCTGCAGGTTTGTGAATTGCAGTGCCCCTGAGCAACATTTTTCAACTCGCTTTTTTGGGAGCTGGCCGCAAAAGCGCAGGATTGCTTCAGGCCCTCTTCTGGTTCCGGGGGGCAGGCTGAGCTTGTGCTTAATTCTTCTTCCTGATGGGAAAATAGAGTGACCTGTGCCTGTCCCAACACCTAGAGCTAGTCTCTCATTGGTTCCCCCTCTTCCCGTTCATCCTCAGGACAAATTGCAACCTGTACGGAACAGGAGGTTAAAGGTGCTGATTCTCCAAGGAGGGAGATGGCTAGTAAATCGGCTGGAATGGTGAACCCGAGCAAAGGAGATGAGAAATGAGGTGCGTTTTAGAAACCTTTCCCGATCACACGGTGTACCATCTTCTGGGTTTCTCATGCCAGTTTTCGACGTAGGAAGATGCCCTTGAACCTGGAGATTTGGGACCCATGGGATGGGTACCATGCAGTATTACTTGAAAGGGTCTGCGTTGGCTCACCCAACCTCACCGAACCTCTCAGCCCCAAGAGTGTCCACCCTTATGTCTCAATCAGCTGTGGGTCTAGATATGGTCAATCCAGGTTGCATCACAGCCCCTGAACGAATTTTGGAAGAATTTCTCTCTCTTTCACTGTCTTTGTTTCACGGGTTTTGAAAAGTAATTTATTTTTATAATGGGGTTTAGCTGCTTTTCACGGCTGTGTTTATGCCGCTTTACACCCCCTTGACTCACTTACAGAGAGATATCAATACATAGGTTTGAAGATTCTTACTAGTCAGATATATTCTTCTGCGGTGAATAGGGGGTGTTGAGTCCAGTTCACTGAAAAAGGAATAGGTCTTGTCTCTTACATATTGGGTTTATGGAACGGTATCTGAGCTAAATTGAAACCCTTGTTTTATGCATCACCCCACCTCACCTTTCCCGTTCAGCAGCCATAGTGTGTTTTCTTAACGTGTGACTCTGTTCTGTTTTGTAATTCAGTTCAAGTGTAGCGGTTTTTACATTCCCTCTCTAAGTGATATCTTAGGATAACTGTCTTTTTCTGTGTGACTTATTTCACTTAGAATCGTCGTACCTAAATCCACTCATCGTGCTGCTACTAGCCTTATGACGTGGATTTCATGGCTGAGTGATATTCCATTGTACATGAGGACCACAACTTCTTTACCCATTTTTCTCTTTCCTAGGATATTTAAGGTGTAATGAAGTGGGGGTTCTTTTCAACAGAGCAGCCCTAAACTTTGGGGTGCCTGTGTCTTGCTGATTTTTAGTTTTCCCAATTTATACGCCTATGAGTGGAAGTGCCCTATGCTCTCCAAGCTGTGTTTTTTAGATGTTTCAGAACACACCGTACACTTCTCCAGAGTGGCTGTTGGCAATTTACATCCCACCCATCAGCGTAGCAAGGCTCCCATTTCTCCATGGCCGGTCCTGCATTTCTGGTTTGGACACTTTTTTCCGCATGGCCCTTTTGCCCGCTGGGAAGCGAGACTTCTTTGGAGCGCTGATTGGCCTTTCCAGGTTGCTTGGTTGGCCAAAAAGGGCGTATGCGTTTTTTCCTGAATATACTCAGGAAAAAACGCATACGCCCTTTTTGGCCAAGGGCATCATTGTCCACGTTTTGCCGCTTTTCATGTGCTTTCAAGGCGATTCGAATCTACCTCCTGAAATCTGTTTCCTGCAATTCTGCCTTGCTTTC
Organism: Balaenoptera acutorostrata; assembly: GCF_949987535.1. Classification (NCBI taxonomy): domain Eukaryota; kingdom Metazoa; phylum Chordata; class Mammalia; order Artiodactyla; family Balaenopteridae; genus Balaenoptera; species Balaenoptera acutorostrata. The sequence continues at coordinate 453,471 of NW_026646693.1, forward strand.
AAAGCCTCTTCGTTGCCTTCCCTTAATATATTTGTGGACGAGAGGTATCATTTAAAACTCTGCAGGTTTGTGAATTGCAGTGCCCCTGAGCTCCATTTTTCAACTCGCTTTTTTGGGAGCTGGCCGCAAAAGCGCAGGATTGCTTCAGGCACTCTTCTGGTTCTGGGGGGCAGGCTGAGCTTGTGCTTAATTCTTCTTCCTGATGGGAAAATAGAGTGACCTGTGCCTGTCCCAACACCTAGAGCTAGTCTCTCATTGGTTCCCCCTCTTCCCGTTCATCCTCAGGACAAATTGCAACCTGTACGGAACAGGAGGTTAAAGGTGCTGATTCTCCAAGGAGGGAGATGGCTAGTAAATCGGCTGGAATGGCGAACCCGAGCAAAGGAGATGAGAAATGAGGTGCGTTTTAGAAACCTTTCCCCATCACACGGTGTACCATCTTCTGGGTTTCTCATGCCTGTTTTCGACGTAGGAAGATGCCCCTTGAACCTGGAGATTTGGGACCCATGGGATGGGTACCATGCAGTATTACTTGAAAGGGTCTGCGTTGGCTCACCCAAACTCACCGAACCTCTCAGCCGCAAGAGTGTCCACCCTTATGTCTCAATCAGCTGTGGGTCTAGATATGGTCAATCCAGGTTGCATCACAGCCCCTGAACGAATTTTGTAAGAATTTCTCTCTCTTTCACTGTCTTTGTTTCACGGGTTTTGAAAAGTAATTTATTTTTATAATGGGGTTTAGCTGCTTTTCACGGCTGTGTTTATGCCGCTTTACACCCCCTTGACTCACTTACAGAGAGATATCAATACATAGGTTTGAAGATTCTTACTAGTCAGATATATTCTTGTGCGGTGAATAGGGGGTGTTGAGTCCAGTTCACTGAAAAAGGAATAGGTCTTGTCTCTTACATATTGGGTTTATGGAACGGTATCTGAGCTAATTTGAAACCCTTGTTTTATGCATCACCCCACCTCACCTTTCCCGTTCAGCAGCCGTAGTGTGTTTCCTAAACGTGTGACTCTGTTCTGTTTTGTAATTCAGTTGAAGTGTAGCGGTTTTTACATTCCCTCTAGAAGTGATATCTTATGATAAGTGTCTTTTTCTGTGTGACTTATTTCACTTAGAATCGTCGTACCTAAATCCACTCATCGTGCTGCTACTAGCCTTATGACGTGGATTTCATGGCTGAGTGATATTCCATTGTACATGAGGACCCCAACTTCTTTATCCATTTTTCTCTTTCCTAGGATATTTAAGGTGTAATGAAGTGGGGGTTCTTGTCCACAGAGCAGCCCTAAACTTTGGGGTGCCTGTGTCTTGCTGATTTTTAGTTTTCCCAATTTATACGCCCATGAGTGGAAGTGCCCTATGCTCTCCAAGCTGTGTTTTTTAGATGTTTCAGAACACACCGTACACTTCTCCAGAGTGGCTGTTGGCAATTTACATCCCACCCATCAGCGTAGCAAGGCTCCCATTTCTCCATGGCCGGTCCTGCATTTCTGGTTTGGACACTTTTTTCCGCATGGCCCTTTTGCCCGCTGGGAAGCGAGACTTCTTTGGAGCGCTGATTGGCCTTTCCAGGTTGCTTGGTTGGCCAAAAAGGGCGTATGCGTTTTTTCCTGAATATATTCAGGAAAAAACGCATACGCCCTTTTTGGCCAAGGGCATCATTGTCCACGTTTTGCCGCTTTTCATGTGCTTTCAAGGCGATTCGAATCTACCTCCTGAAATCTGTTTCCTGCAATTCTGCCTTGCTTTCAAAGCCTCTTCGTTGCCTTCCCTTAATATATTTGTGGACGAGAGGTATCATTTAAAACTCTGCAGGTTTGTGAATTGCAGGGCCCCTGAGCTCCATTTTTCAACTCGCTTTTTTGGGAGCTGGCCGCAAAAGCGCAGGATTGCTTCAGGCCCTCTTCTGGTTCTGGGGGGCAGGCTGAGCTTGTGCTTAATTCTTCTTCCTGATGGGAAAATAGAGTGACCTGTGCCTGTCCCAACACCTAGAGCTAGTCTCTCATTGGTTCCCCCTCTTCCCGTTCATCCTCAGGACAAATTGCAACCTGTACGGAACAGGAGGTTAAAGGTGCTGATTCTCCAAGGAGGGAGATGCCTAGTAAATCGGCTGGAATGGTGAACCCGAGCAAAGGAGATGAGAAATGAGGTGCGTTTTAGAAACCTTTCCCGATCACACGGTGTACCATCTTCTGGGTTTCTCATGCCTGTTTTCGACGTAGGAAGATGCCCTTGAACCTGGAGATTTGGGACGCATGGGATGGGTACCATGCAGTATTACTTGAAAGGGTCTTCGTAGGCTCACCCAACCTCACCGAACCTCTCAGCCCCAAGAGTGTCCACCATTATGTCTCAATCAGCTGTGGGTCTAGATATGGTCAATCCAGGTTGCATCACAGCCCCTGAACGAATTTTGTAAGAATTTCTCTCTCTTTCACTGTCTTTGTTTCACGGGTTTTGAAAAGTAATTTATTTTTATAATGGGGTTTAGCTGCTTTTCACGGCTGTGTTTATGCCGCTTTACACCCCCTTGACTCACTTACAGAGAGATATCAATACATAGGTTTGAAGATTCTTACTAGTCAGATATATTCTTGTGCGGTGAATAGGGGGTGTTGAGTCCAGTTCACTGAAAAAGGAATAGGTCTTGTCTCTTACATATTGGGTTTATGGAACGGTATCTGAGCTAATTTGAAACCCTTGTTTTATGCATCACCCCACCTCACCTTTCCCGTTCAGCAGCCATAGTGTGTTTCCTAAAAGTGTGACTCTGTTCTGTTTTGCAATTCAGTTCAAGTGTAGCGGGTTGTACATTCCCTCTAGAAGTGATATCTTATGATAAGTGTCTTTTTCTGTGTGACTTATTTCACTTAGAATCGTCGTACCTAAATCCACTCATCGTGCTGCTACTAGCCTTATGACGTGGATTTCATGGCTGAGTGATATTCCATTGTACATGAGGACCACAACTTCTTTATCCATTTTTCTCTTTCGTAGGATATTTAAGGTGTAATGAAGTGGGGGTTCTTGTCAACAGAGCAGCCCTAAACTTTGGGGTGCCTGTGTCTTGCTGATTTTTAGTTTTCGCAATTTATACGCCCATGAGTGGAAGTGCCCTATGCTCTCCAAGCTGTGTTTTTTAGATGTTTCAGAACACACCGTACACTTCTCCAGAGTGGCTGTTGGCAATTTACATCCCACCCATTAGCGTAGCAAGGCTCCCATTTCTCCATGGCCGGTCCTGCATTTCTGGTTTGGACACTTTTTTCCGCATGGCCCTTTTGCCCGCTGGGAAGCGAGACTTCTTTGGAGCGCTGATTGGCCTTTCCAGGTTGCTTGGTTGGCCAAAAAGGGCGTATGCGTTTTTTCCTGAATATATTCAGGAAAAAACGCATACGCCCTTTTTGGCCAAGGGCATCATTGTCCACGTTTTGCCGCTTTTCATGTGCTTTCAAGGCGATTCGAAACTACCTCCTGAAATCTGTTTCCTGCAATTCTGCCTTGCTTTCAAAGCCTCTTCGTTGCCTTCCCTTAATATATTTGTGGACGAGAGGTATCATTTAAAACTCTGCAGGTTTGTGAATTGCAGTGCCCCTGAGCAACATTTTTCAACTCGCTTTTTTAGGAGCTGGCCGCAAAAGCGCAGGATTGCTTCAGGCCCTCTTCTGGTTCTGGGGGGCAGGCTGAGCTTGTGCTTAATTCTTCTTCCTGATGGGAAAATAGAGTGACCTGTGCCTGTCCAACACCTAGAGCTAGTCTCTCATTGGTTCCCCCTCTTCCCGTTCATCCTCAGGACAAATTGCAACCTGTACGGAACAGGAGGTTAAAGGTGCTGATTCTCCAAGGAGGGAGATGGCTAGTAAATCGGCTGGAATGTTGAACCCGAGCAAAGGAGATGAGAAATGAGGTGCGTTTTAGAAACCTTTCCCGATCATACGGTGTACCATCTTCTGGGTTTCTCATGCCTGTTTTCGACGTAGGAAGATGCCCTTGAACCTGGAGATTTGGGACCCATGGGATGGGTACCAAGCAGTATTACTTGAAAGGGTCTGCGTTGGCTCACCCAACCTCACCGAACCTCTCAGCCCCAAGAGTGTCCACCCTTATGTCTCAATCAGCTGTGGGTCTAGATATGGTCAATCCAGGTTGCATCACAGCCCCTGAACGAATTTTGTAAGAATTTCTCTCTCTTTCACTGTCTTTGTTTCACGGGTTTTGAAAAGTAATTTATTTTTATAATGGGGTTTAGCTGCTTTTCACGGCTGTGTTTATGCCGCTTTACACCCCCTTGACTCACTTACAGAGAGATATCAATACATAGGTTTGAAGATTCTTACTAGTCAGATATATTCTTGTGCGGTGAATAGGGGGTGTTGAGTCCAGTTCACTGAAAAAGGAATAGGTCTTGTCTCTTACATATTGGGTTTATGGAACGGTATCTGAGCTAAATTGAAACCCTTGTTTTATGCATCACCCCACCTCACCTTTCCCGTTCAGCAGCCATAGTGTGTTTTCTAAACGTGTGACTCTGTTCTGTTTTGTAATTCAGTTCAAGTGTAGCGGTTTTTACATTCCCTCTCTAAGTGATATCTTAGGATAAGTGTCTTTTTCTGTGTGACTTATTTCACTTAGAATCGTCGTACCTAAATCCACTCATCGTGCTGCTACTAGCCTTATGACGTGGATTTCATGGCTGAGTGATATTCCATTGTACATGAGGACCACAACTTCTTTACCCATTTTTCTCTTTCCTAGGATATTTAAGGTGTAATGAAGTGGGGCTTCTTGTCAACAGAGCAGCCCTAAACTTTGGGGTGCCTGTGTCTTGCTGATTTTTAGTTTTCCCAATTTATACGCCCATGAGTGGAAGTGCCCTATGCTCTCCAAGCTGTGTTTTTTAGATGTTTCAGAACACACCGTACACTTCTCCACAGTGGCTGTTGGCAATTTACATCCCACCCATCAGCGTAGCAAGGCTCCCATTTCTCCATGGCCGGTCCTGCATTTCTGGTTTGGACACTTTTTTCCGCATGGCCCTTTTGCCCGCTGGGAAGCGAGACTTCTTTGGAGCGCTGATTGGCCTTTCCAGGTTGCTTGGTTGGCCAAAAAGGGCGTATGCGTTTTTTCCTGAATATATTCAGGAAAAAACGCATACGCCCTTTTTGGCCAAGGGCATCATTGTCCACGTTTTGCCGCTTTTCATGTGCTTTCAAGGCGATTCGAATCTACCTCCTGAAATCTGTTTCCTGCAATTCTGCCTTGCTTTCAAAGCCTCTTCGTTGCCTTCCCTTAATATATTTGTGGACGAGAAGTATCATTTAAAACTCTGCAGGTTTGTGAATTGCAGGGCCCCTGAGCTCCATTTTTCAACTCGCTTTTTTGGGAGCTTGCCGCAAAAGCGCAGGATTGCTTCAGGCCCTCTTCTGGTTCTGGGGGGCAGGCTGAGCTTGTGCTTAATTCTTCTTCCTGATGGGAAAATAGAGTGACCTGTGCCTGTCCCAACACCTAGAGCTAGTCTCTCATTGGTTCCCCCTCTTCCCGTTCATCCTCAGGACAAATTGCAACCTGTACGGAACAGGAGGTTAAAGGTGCTGATTCTCCAAGGAGGGAGATGGCTAGTAAATCGGCTGGAATGGCGAACCCGAGCAAAGGAGATGAGAAATGAGGTGCGTTTTAGAAACCTTTCCCGATCACACGGTGTACCATCTTCTGGGTTTCTCATGCCTGTTTTCGACGTAGGAAGATGCCCTTGAACCTGGAGATTTGGGACCCATGGGATGGGTACCATGCAGTATTACTTGAAAGGGTCTTCGTAGGCTCACCCAACCTCACCGAACCTCTCAGCCCCAAGAGTGTCCACCCTTATGTCTCAATCAGCTGTGGGTCTAGATATGGTCAATCCAGGTTGCATCACAGCCCCTGAACGAATTTTGTAAGAATTTCTCTCTCTTTCACTGTCTTTGTTTCACGGGTTTTGAAAAGTAATTTATTTTTATAATGGGGTTTAGCTGCTTTTCACGGCTGTGTTTATGCCGCTTTACACCCCCTTGACTCACTTACAGAGAGATATCAATACATAGGTTTGAAGATTCTTACTAGTCAGATATATTCTTGTGCGGTGAATAGGGGGTGTTGAGTCCAGTTCACTGAAAAAGGAATAGGTCTTGTCTCTTACATATTGGGTTTATGGAACGGTATCTGAGCTAATTTGAAACCCTTGTTTTATGCATCACCCCACCTCACCTTTCCCGTTCAGCAGCCATAGTGTGTTTCCTAAACGTGTGACTCTGTTCTGTTTTGCAATTCAGTTCAAGTGTAGCGGGTTGTACATTCCCTCTAGAAGTGATATCTTATGATAAGTGTCTTTTTCTGTGTGACTTATTTCACTTAGAATCGTCGTACCTAAATCCACTCATCGTGCTGCTACTAGCCTTATGACGTTGATTTCATGGCTGAGTGATATTCCATTGTACATGAGGACCACAACTTCTTTATCCATTTTTCTCTTTCGTAGGATATTTAAGGTGTAATGAAGTGGGGGTTCTTGTCAACAGAGCAGCCCTAAACTTTGGGGTGCCTGTGTCTTGCTGATTTTTAGTTTTCCCAATTTATACGCCCATGAGTGGAAGTGCCCTATGCTCTCCAAGCTGTGTTTTTTAGATGTTTCAGAACACACCGTACACTTCTCCAGAGTGGCTGTTGGCAATTTACATCCCACCCATCAGCGTAGCAAGGCTCCCATTTCTCCATGGCCGGTCCTGCATTTCTGGTTTGGACACTTTTTTCCGCATGGCCCTTTTGCCCGCTGGGAAGCGTGACTTCTTTGGAGCGCTGATTGGCCTTTCCAGGTTGCTTGGTTGGCCAAAAAGGGCGTATGCGTTTTTTCCTGAATATATTGAGGAAAAAACGCATACGCCCTTTTTGGCCAAGGGCATCATTGTCCACGTTTTGCCGCTTTTCATGTGCTTTCAAGGCGATTCGAATCTACCTCCTGAAATCTGTTTCCTGCAATTCTGCCTTGCTTTCAAAGCCTCTTCGTTGCCTTCCCTTAATATATTTGTGGACGAGAGGTATCATTTAAAACTCTGCAGGTTTGTGAATTGCAGTGCCCCTGAGCTCCATTTTTCAACTTGCTTTTTTGGGAGCTGGCCGCAAAAGCGCAGGATTGCTTCAGGCCCTCTTCTGGTTCTGGGGGGCAGGCTGAGCTTGTGCTTAATTCTTCTTCCTGATGGGAAAATAGAGTGACCTGTGCCTGTCCCAACACCTAGAGCTAGTCTCTCATTGGTTCCCCCTCTTCCCGTTCATCCTCAGGACAAATTGCAACCTGTACGGAACAGGAGGTTAAAGGTGCTGATTCTCCAAGGAGGGAGATGGCTAGTAAATCGGCTGGAATGGCGAACCCGAGCAAAGGAGATGAGAAATGAGGTGCGTTTTAGAAACCTTTCCCGATCACACGGTGTACCATCTTCTGGGTTTCTCATGCCTGTTTTCGACGTAGGAAGATGCCCTTGAACCTGGAGATTTGGGACCCATGGGATGGGTACCATGCAGTATTACTTGAAAGGGTCTGCGTTGGCTCACCCAACCTCACCGAACCTCTCAGCCCCAAGAGTGTCCACCCTTATGTCTCAATCAGCTGTGGGTCTAGATATGGTCAATCCAGGTTGCATCACAGCCCCTGAACGAATTTTGTAAGAATTTCTCTCTCTTTCACTGTCTTTGTTTCACGGGTTTTGAAAAGTAATTTATTTTTATAATGGGGTTTAGCTGCTTTTCACGGCTGTGTTTATGCCGCTTTACACCCCCTTGACTCACTTACAGAGAGATATCAATACATAGGTTTGAAGATTCTTACTAGTCAGATATATTCTTGTGCGGTGAATAGGGGGTGTTGAGTCCAGTTCACTGAAAAAGGAATAGGTCTTGTCTCTTACATATTGGGTTTATGGAACGGTATCTGAGCTAATTTGAAACCCTTGTTTTATGCATCACCTCACCTCACCTTTCCCGTTCAGCAGCCATAGTGTGTTTCCTAAACGTGTGACTCTGTTCTGTTTTGCAATTCAGTTCAAGTGTAGCGGTTTTTACATTCCCTCTCTAAGTGATATCTTATGATAAGTGTCTTTTTCTGTGTGACTTATTTCACTTAGAATCGTCGTACCTAAATCCACTCATCGTGCTGCTACTAGCCTTATGACGTGGATTTCATGGCTGAGTGATATTCCATTATACATGAGGACCACAACTTCTTTATCCATTTTTCTCTTTCCTAGGATATTTAAGGTGTAATGAAGTGGGGGTTCTTGTCCACAGAGCAGCCCTAAACTTTGGGGTGCCTGTGTCTTGCTGATTTTTAGTTTTCCCAATTTATACGCCCATGAGTGGAAGTGCCCTATGCTCTCCAAGCTGTGTTTTTTAGATGTTTCAGAACACACCGTACACTTCTCCAGAGTGGCTGTTGGCAATTTACATCCCACCCATCAGCGTAGCAAGGCTCCCATTTCTCCATGGCCGGTCCTGCATTTCTGGTTTGGACACTTTTTTCCGCATGGCCCTTTTGCCCGCTGGGAAGCGAGACTTCTTTGGAGCGCTGATTGGCCTTTCCAGGTTGCTTGGTTGGCCAAAAAGGGCGTATGCGTTTTTTCCTGAATATATTCAGGAAAAAACGCATACGCCCTTTTTGGCCAAGGGCATCATTGTCCACGTTTTGCCGCTTTTCATGTGCTTTCAAGGCGATTCGAATCTACCTCCTGAAATCTGTTTCCTGCAATTCTGCCTTGCTTTCAAAGCCTCTTCGTTGCCTTCCCTTAATATATTTGTGGACGAGAGGTATCATTTAAAACTCTGCAGGTTTGTGAATTGCAGTGCCCCTGAGCTCCATTTTTCAACTCGCTTTTTTGGGAGCTGGCCGCAAAAGCGCAGGATTGCTTCAGGCCCTCTTCTGGTTCTGGGGGGCAGGCTGAGCTTGTGCTTAATTCTTCTTCCTGATGGGAAAATAGAGTGACCTGTGCCTGTCCCAACACCTAGAGCTAGTCTCTCATTGGTTCCCCCTCTTCCCGTTCATCCTCAGGACAAATTGCAACCTGTACGGAACAGGAGGTTAAAGGTGCTGATTCTCCAAGGAGGGAGATGGCTAGTAAATCGGCTGGAATGGCGAACCCGAGCAAAGGAGATGAGAAATGAGGTGCGTTTTAGAAACCTATCCCCATCACACGGTGTACCATCTTCTGGGTTTCTCATGCCTGTTTTCGACGTAGGAAGATGCCCCTTGAACCTGGAGATTTGGGACCCATGGGATGGGTACCATGCAGTATTACTTGAAAGGGTCTGCGTTGGCTCACCCAACCTCACCGAACCTCTCAGCCCCAAGAGTGTCCACCCTTATGTCTCAATCAGCTGTGGGTCTAGATATGGTCAATCCAGGTTGCATCACAGCCCCTGAACGAATTTTGTAAGAATTTCTCTCTCTTTCACTGTCTTTGTTTCACGGGTTTTGAAAAGTAATTTATTTTTATAATGGGGTTTAGCTGCTTTTCACGGCTGTGTTTATGCCGCTTTACACCCCCTTGACTCACTTACAGAGAGATATCAATACATAGGTTTGAAGATTCTTACTAGTCAGATATATTCTTGTGCGGTGAATAGGGGGTGTTGAGTCCAGTTCACTGAAAAAGGAATAGGTCTTGTCTCTTACATATTGGGTTTATGGAACGGTATCTGAGCTAAATTGAAACCCTTGTTTTATGCATCACCCCACCTCACCTTTCCCGTTCAGCAGCCATAGTGTGTTTTCTAAACGTGTGACTCTGTTCTGTTTTGTAATTCAGTTCAAGTGTAGCGGTTTTTACATTCCCTCTCTAAGTGATATCTTAGGATATGTGTCTTTTTCTGTGTGACTTATTTCACTTAGAATCGTCGTACCTAAATCCACTCATCGTGCTGCTACTAGCCTTATGACGTGGATTTCATGGCTGAGTGATATTCCATTGTACATGAGGACCACAACTTCTTTACCCATTTTTCTCTTTCCTAGGATATTTAAGGTGTAATGAAGTGGGGCTTCTTGTCCACAGAGCAGCCCTAAACTTTGGGGTGCCTGTGTCTTGCTGATTTTTAGTTTTCCCAATTTATACGCCCATGAGTGGAAGTGCCCTATGCTCTCCAAGCTGTGTTTTTTAGATGTTTCAGAACACACCGTACACTTCTCCAGAGTGGCTGTTGGCAATTTACATCCCACCCATCAGCGTAGCAAGGCTCCCATTTCTCCATGGCCGGTCCTGCATTTCTGGTTTGGACACTTTTTTCCGCATGGCCCTTTTGCCCGCTGGGAAGCGAGACTTCTTTGGAGCGCTGATTGGCCTTTCCAGGTTGCTTGGTTGGCCAAAAAGGGCGTATGCGTTTTTTCCTGAATATATTCAGGAAAAAACGCATACGCCCTTTTTGGCCAAGGGCATCATTGTCCACGTTTTGCCGCTTTTCATGTGCTTTCAAGGCGATTCGAATCTACCTCCTGAAATCTGTTTCCTGCAATTCTGCCTTGCTTTCAAAGCCTCTTCGTTGCCTTCCCTTAATATATTTGTGGACGAGAGGTATCATTTAAAACTCTGCAGGTTTGTGAATTGCAGTGCCCCTGAGCTCCATTTTTCAACTCGCTTTTTTGGGAGCTGGCCGCAAAAGCGCAGGATTGCTTCAGGCCCTCTTCTGGTTCTGGGGGGCAGGCTGAGCTTGTGCTTAATTCTTCTTCCTGATGGGAAAATAGAGTGACCTGTGCCTGTCCCAACACCTAGAGCTAGTCTCTCATTGGTTCCCCCTCTTCCCGTTCATCCTCAGGACAAATTGCAACCTGTACGGAACAGGAGGTTAAAGGTGCTGATTCTCCAAGGAGGGAGATGGCTAGTAAATCGGCTGGAATGGCGAACCCGAGCAAAGGAGATGAGAAATGAGGTGCGTTTTAGAAACCTATCCCCATCACACGGTGTACCATCTTCTGGGTTTCTCATGCCTGTTTTCGACGTAGGAAGATGCCCCTTGAACCTGGAGATTTGGGACCCATGGGATGGGTACCATGCAGTATTACTTGAAAGGGTCTGCGTTGGCTCACCCAACCTCACCGAACCTCTCAGCCCCAAGAGTGTCCACCCTTATGTCTCAATCAGCTGTGGGTCTAGATATGGTCAATCCAGGTTGCATCACAGCCCCTGAACGAATTTTGTAAGAATTTCTCTCTCTTTCACTGTCTTTGTTTCACGGGTTTTGAAAAGTAATTTATTTTTATAATGGGGTTTAGCTGCTTTTCACGGCTGTGTTTATGCCGCTTTACACCCCCTTGACTCACTTACAGAGAGATATCAATACATAGGTTTGAAGATTCTTACTAGTCAGATATATTCTTGTGCGGTGAATAGGGGGTGTTGAGTCCAGTTCACTGAAAAAGGAATAGGTCTTGTCTCTTACATATTGGGTTTATGGAACGGTATCTGAGCTAAATTGAAACCCTTGTTTTATGCATCACCCCACCTCACCTTTCCCGTTCAGCAGCCATAGTGTGTTTTCTAAACGTGTGACTCTGTTCTGTTTTGTAATTCAGTTCAAGTGTAGCGGTTTTTACATTCCCTCTCTAAGTGATATCTTAGGATATGTGTCTTTTTCTGTGTGACTTATTTCACTTAGAATCGTCGTACCTAAATCCACTCATCGTGCTGCTACTAGCCTTATGACGTGGATTTCATGGCTGAGTGATATTCCATTGTACATGAGGACCACAACTTCTTTACCCATTTTTCTCTTTCCTAGGATATTTAAGGTGTAATGAAGTGGGGGTTCTTGTCCACAGAGCAGCCCTAAACTTTGGGGTGCCTGTGTCTTGCTGATTTTTAGTTTTCCCAATTTATACGCCCATGAGTGGAAGTGCCCTATGCTCTCCAAGCTGTGTTTTTTAGATGTTTCAGAACACACCGTACACTTCTCCAGAGTGGCTGTTGGCAATTTACATCCCACCCATCAGCGTAGCAAGGCTCCCATTTCTCCATGGCCGGTCCTGCATTTCTGGTTTGGACACTTTTTTCCGCATGGCCCTTTTGCCCGCTGGGAAGCGAGACTTCTTTGGAGTGCTGATTGGCCTTTCCAGGTTGCTTGGTTGGCCAAAAAGGGCGTATGCGTTTTTTCCTGAATATATTCAGGAAAAAACGCATACGCCCTTTTTGGCCAATGGCATCATTGTCCACGTTTTGCCGCTTTTCATGTGCTTTCAAGGCGATTCGAATCTACCTCCTGAAATCTGTTTCCTGCAATTCTGCCTTGCTTTCAAAGCCTCTTCGTTGCCTTCCCTTAATATATTTGTGGACGAGAGGTATCATTTAAAACTCTGCAGGTTTGCGAATTGCAGTGCCCCTGAGCTCCATTTTTCAACTCGCTTTTTTGGGAGCTGGCCGCAAAAGCGCAGGATTGCTTCAGGCCCTCTTCTGGTTCTGGGGGGCAGGCTGAGCTTGTGCTTAATTCTTCTTCCTGATGGGAAAATAGAGTGACCTGTGCCTGTCCCAACACCTAGAGCTAGTCTCTCATTGGTTCCCCCTCTTCCCGTTCATCCTCAGGACAAATTGCAACCTGTACGGAACAGGAGGTTAAAGGTGCTGATTCTCCAAGGAGGGAGATGGCTAGTAAATCGGCTGGAATGGCGAACCCGAGCAAAGGAGATGAGAAATGAGGTGCGTTTTAGAAACCTTTCCCGATCACACGGTGTACCATCTTCTGGGTTTCTCATGCCTGTTTTCGACGTAGGAAGATGCCCTTGAACCTGGAGATTTGGGACCCATGGGATGGGTACCATGCAGTATTACTTGAAAGGGTCTGCGTTGGCTCACCCAACCTCACCGAACCTCTCAGCCCCAAGAGTGTCCACCCTTATGTCTCAATCAGCTGTGGGTCTAGATATGGTCAATCCAGGTTGCATCACAGCCCCTGAACGAATTTTGTAAGAATTTCTCTCTCTTTCACTGTCTTTGTTTCACGGGTTTTGAAAAGTAATTTATTTTTATAATGGGGTTTAGCTGCTTTTCACGGCTGTGTTTATGCCGCTTTACACCCCCTTGACTCACTTACAGAGAGATATCAATACATAGGTTTGAAGATTCTTACTAGTCAGATATATTCTTGTGCGGTGAATAGGGGGTGTTGAGTCCAGTTCACTGAAAAAGGAATAGGTCTTGTCTCTTACATATTGGGTTTATGGAACGGTATCTGAGCTAATTTGAAACCCTTGTTTTATGCATCACCTCACCTCACCTTTCCCGTTCAGCAGCCATAGTGTGTTTCCTAAACGTGTGACTCTGTTCTGTTTTGCAATTCAGTTCAAGTGTAGCGGTTTTTACATTCCCTCTCTAAGTGATATCTTATGATAAGTGTCTTTTTCTGTGTGACTTATTTCACTTAGAATCGTCGTACCTAAATCCACTCATCCTGCTGCTACTAGCCTTATGACGTGGATTTCATGGCTGAGTGATATTCCATTATACATGAGGACCACAACTTCTTTATCCATTTTTCTCTTTCGTAGGATATTTAAGGTGTAATGAAGTGGGGGTTCTTGTCAACAGAGCAGCCCTAAACTTTGGGGTGCCTGTGTCTTGCTGATTTTTAGTTTTCCCAATTTATACGCCCATGAGTGGAAGTGCCCTATGCTCTCCAAGCTGTGTTTTTTAGATGTTTCAGAACACACCGTACACTTCTCCAGAGTGGCTGTTGGCAATTTACATCCCACCCATCAGCGTAGCAAGGCTCCCATTTCTCCATGGCCGGTCCTGCATTTCTGGTTTGGACACTTTTTTCCGCATGGCCCTTTTGCCCGCTGGGAAGCGAGACTTCTTTGGAGCGCTGATTGGCCTTTCCAGGTTGCTTGGTTGGCCAAAAAGGGCGTATGCGTTTTTTCCTGAATATATTCAGGAAAAAACGCATACGCCCTTTTTGGCCAAGGGCATCATTGTCCACGTTTTGCCGCTTTTCATGTGCTTTCAAGGCGATTCGAATCTACCTCCTGAAATCTGTTTCCTGCAATTCTGCCTTGCTTTCAAAGCCTCTTCGTTGCCTTCCCTTAATATATTTGTGGACGAGAGGTATCATTTAAAACTCTGCAGGTTTGTGAATTGCAGTGCCCCTGAGCTCCATTTTTCAACTCGCTTTTTTGGGAGCTGACCGCAAAAGCGCAGGATTGCTTCAGGCCCTCTTCTGGTTCTGGGGGGCAGGCTGAGCTTGTGCTTAATTCTTCTTCCTGATGGGAAAATAGAGTGACCTGTGCCTGTCCCAACACCTAGAGCTAGTCTCTCATTGGTTCCCCCTCTTCCCGTTCATCCTCAGGACAAATTGCAACCTGTACGGAACAGGAGGTTAAAGGTGCTGATTCTCCAAGGAGGGAGATGGCTAGTAAATCGGCTGGAACGGCGAACCCGAGCAAAGGAGATGAGAAATGAGGTGCGTTTTAGAAACCTATCCCCATCACACGGTGTACCAACTTCTGGGTTTCTCATGCCTGTTTTCGACGTAGGAAGATGCCCCTTGAACCTGGAGATTTGGGACCCATGGGATGGGTACCATGCAGTATTACTTGAAAGGGTCTGCGTTGGCTCACCCAACCTCACCGAACCTCTCAGCCGCAAGAGTGTCCACCCTTATGTCTCAATCAGCTGTGGGTCTAGATATGGTCAATCCAGGTTGCATCACAGCCCCTGAACGAATTTTGTAAGAATTTCTCTCTCTTTCACTGTCTTTGTTTCACGGGTTTTGAAAAGTAATTTATTTTTATAATGGGGTTTAGCTGCTTTTCACGGCTGTGTTTATGCCGCTTTACACCCCCTTGACTCACTTACAGAGAGATATCAATACATAGGTTTGAAGATTCTTACTAGTCAGATATATTCTTGTGCGGTGAATAGGGGGTGTTGAGTCCAGTTCACTGAAAAAGGAATAGGTCTTGTCTCTTACATATTGGGTTTATGGAACGGTATCTGAGCTAATTTGAAACCCTTGTTTTATGCATCACCCCACCTCACCTTTCCCGTTCAGCAGCCGTAGTGTGTTTCCTAAACGTGTGACTCTGTTCTGTTTTGTAATTCAGTTCAAGTGTAGCGGTTTTTACATTCCCTCTAGAAGTGATATCTTATGATAAGTGTCTTTTTCTGTGTGACTTATTTCACTTAGAATCGTCGTACCTAAATCCACTCATCGTGCTGCTACTAGCCTTATGACGTGGATTTCATGGCTGAGTGATATTCCATTGTACATGAGGACCCCAACTTCTTTATCCATTTTTCTCTTTCCTAGGATATTTAAGGTGTAATGAAGTGGGTGTTCTTGTCCACAGAGCAGCCCTAAACTTTGGGGTGCCTGTGTCTTGCTGATTTTTAGTTTTCCCAATTTATACGCCCATGAGTGGAAGTGCCCTATGCTCTCCAAGCTGTGTTTTTTAGATGTTTCAGAACACACTGTACACTTCTCCAGAGTGGCTGTTGGCAATTTACATCCCACCCATCAGCGTAGCAAGGCTCCCATTTCTCCATGGCCGGTCCTGCATTTCTGGTTTGGACACTTTTTTCCGCATGGCCCTTTTGCCCGCTGGGAAGCGAGACTTCTTTGGAGCGCTGATTGGCCTTTCCAGGTTGCTTGGTTGGCCAAAAAGGGCGTATGCGTTTTTTCCTGAATATATTCAGGAAAAAACGCATACGCCCTTTTTGGCCAAGGGCATCCTTGTCCACGTTTTGCCTCTTTTCGTGTGCTTTCAAGGCGATTCGAATCTACCTCCTGAAATCTGTTTCCTGCAATTCTGCCTTGCTTTCAAAGCCTCTTCGTTGCCTTCCCTTAATATATTTGTGGACGAGAGGTATCATTTAAAACTCTGCAGGTTTGTGAATTGCAGTGCCCCTGAGCTCCATTTTTCAACTCACTTTTTTGGGAGCTGGCCGCAAAAGCGCAGGATTGCTTCAGGCCCTCTTCTGGTTCTGGGGGGCAGGCTGAGCTTGTGCTTAATTCTTCTTCCTGATGGGAAAATAGAGTGACCTGTGCCTGTCCCAACACCTAGAGCTAGTCTCTCATTGGTTCCCCCTCTTCCCGTTCATCCTCAGGACAAATTGCAACCTGTACGGAACAGGAGGTTAAAGGTGCTGATTCTCCAAGGAGGGAGATGGCTAGTAAATCGGCTGGAACGGCGAACCCGAGCAAAGGAGATGAGAAATGAGGTGCGTTTTAGAAACCTATCCCCATCACACGGTGTACCAACTTCTGGGTTTCTCATGCCTGTTTTCGACGTAGGAAGATGCCCCTTGAACCTGGAGATTTGGGACCCATGGGATGGGTACCATGCAGTATTACTTGAAAGGGTCTGCGTTGGCTCACCCAACCTCACCGAACCTCTCAGCCGCAAGAGTGTCCACCCTTATGTCTCAATCAGCTGTGGGTCTAGATATGGTCAATCCAGGTTGCATCACAGCCCCTGAACGAATTTTGTAAGAATTTCTCTCTCTTTCACTGTCTTTGTTTCACGGGTTTTGAAAAGTAATTTATTTTTATAATGGGGTTTAGCTGCTTTTCACGGCTGTGTTTATGCCGCTTTACACCCCCTTGACTCACTTACAGAGAGATATCAATACATAGGTTTGAAGATTCTTACTAGTCAGATATATTCTTGTGCGGTGAATAGGGGGTGTTGAGTCCAGTTCACTGAAAAAGGAATAGGTCTTGTCTCTTACATATTGGGTTTATGGAACGGAATCTGAGCTAATTTGAAACCCTTGTTTTATGCATCACCCCACCTCACCTTTCCCGTTCAGCAGCCGTAGTGTGTTTCCTAAACGTGTGACTCTGTTCTGTTTTGTAATTCAGTTCAAGTGTAGCGGTTTTTACATTCCCTCTAGAAGTGATATCTTATGATAAGTGTCTTTTTCTGTGTGACTTATTTCACTTAGAATCGTCGTACCTAAATCCACTCATCGTGCTGCTACTAGCCTTATGACGTGGATTTCATGGCTGAGTGATATTCCATTGTACATGAGGACCCCAACTTCTTTATCCATTTTTCTCTTTCCTAGGATATTTAAGGTGTAATGAAGTGGGAGTTCTTGTCCACAGAGCAGCCCTAAACTTTGGGGTGCCTGTGTCTTGCTGATTTTTAGTTTTCCCAATTTATACGCCCATGAGTGGAAGTGCCCTATGCTCTCCAAGCTGTGTTTTTTAGATGTTTCAGAACACACCGTACACTTCTCCAGAGTGGCTGTTGGCAATTTACATCCCACCCATCAGCGTAGCAAGGCTCCCATTTCTCCATGGCCGGTCCTGCATTTCTGGTTTGGACACTTTTTTCCGCATGGCCCTTTTGCCCGCTGGGAAGCGAGACTTGTTTGGAGCGCTGATTGGCCTTTCCAGGTTGCTTGGTTGGCCAAAAAGGGCGTATGCGTTTTTTCCTGAATATATTCAGGAAAAAACGCATACGCCCTTTTTGGCCAAGGGCATCATTGTCCACGTTTTGCCGCTTTTCATGTGCTTTCAAGGCGATTCGAATCTACCTCCTGAAATCTGTTTCCTGCAATTCTGCCTTGCTTTCAAAGCCTCTTCGTTGCCTTCCCTTAATATATTTGTGGACGAGAAGTATCATTTAAAACTCTGCAGGTTTGTGAATTGCAGGGCCCCTGAGCTCCATTTTTCAACTCGCTTTTTTGGGAGCTGGCCGCAAAAGCGCAGGATTGCTTCAGGCCCTCTTCTGGTTCTGGGGGGCAGGCTGAGCTTGTGCTTAATTCTTCTTCCTGATGGGAAAATAGAGTGACCTGTGCCTGTCCCAACACCTAGAGCTAGTCTCTCATTGGTTCCCCCTCTTCCCGTTCATCCTCAGGACAAATTGCAACCTGTACGGAACAGGAGGTTAAAGGTGCTGATTCTCCAAGGAGGGAGATGGCTAGTAAATCGGCTGGAATGGCGAACCCGAGCAAAGGAGATGAGAAATGAGGTGCGTTTTAGAAACCTTTCCCGATCACACGGTGTACCATCTTCTGGGTTTCTCATGCCTGTTTTCGACGTAGGAAGATGCCCTTGAACCTGGAGATTTGGGACCCATGGGATGGGTACCATGCAGTATTACTTGAAAGGGTCTTCGTAGGCTCACCCAACCTCACCGAACCTCTCAGCCCCAAGAGTGTCCACCCTTATGTCTCAATCAGCTGTGGGTCTAGATATGGTCAATCCAGGTTGCATCACAGCCCCTGAACGAATTTTGTAAGAATTTCTCTCTCTTTCACTGTCTTTGTTTCACGGGTTTTGAAAAGTAATTTATTTTTATAATGGGGTTTAGCTGCTTTTCACGGCTGTGTTTATGCCGCTTTACACCCCCTTGACTCACTTACAGAGAGATATCAATACATAGGTTTGAAGATTCTTACTAGTCAGATATATTCTTGTGCGGTGAATAGGGGGTGTTGAGTCCAGTTCACTGAAAAAGGAATAGGTCTTGTCTCTTACATATTGGGTTTATGGAACGGTATCTGAGCTAATTTGAAACCCTTGTTTTATGCATCACCCCACCTCACCTTTCCCGTTCAGCAGCCATAGTGTGTTTCCTAAACGTGTGACTCTGTTCTGTTTTGCAATTCAGTTCAAGTGTAGCGGGTTGTACATTCCCTCTAGAAGTGATATCTTATGATAAGTGTCTTTTTCTGTGTGACTTATTTCACTTAGAATCGTCGTACCTAAATCCACTCATCGTGCTGCTACTAGCCTTATGACGTTGATTTCATGGCTGAGTGATATTCCATTGTACATGAGGACCACAACTTCTTTATCCATTTTTCTCTTTCGTAGGATATTTAAGGTGTAATGAAGTGGGGGTTCTTGTCAACAGAGCAGCCCTAAACTTTGGGGTGCCTGTGTCTTGCTGATTTTTAGTTTTCCCAATTTATACGCCCATGAGTGGAAGTGCCCTATGCTCTCCAAGCTGTGTTTTTTAGATGTTTCAGAACACACCGTACACTTCTCCAGAGTGGCTGTTGGCAATTTACATCCCACCCATCAGCGTAGCAAGGCTCCCATTTCTCCATGGCCGGTCCTGCATTTCTGGTTTGGACACTTTTTTCCGCATGGCCCTTTTGCCCGCTGGGAAGCGTGACTTCTTTGGAGCGCTGATTGGCCTTTCCAGGTTGCTTGGTTGGCCAAAAAGGGCGTATGCGTTTTTTCCTGAATATATTCAGGAAAAAACGCATACGCCCTTTTTGGCCAAGGGCATCATTGTCCACGTTTTGCCGCTTTTCATGTGCTTTCAAGGCGATTCGAATCTACCTCCTGAAATCTGTTTCCTGCAATTCTGCCTTGCTTTCAAAGCCTCTTCGTTGCCTTCCCTTAATATATTTGTGGACGAGAGGTATCATTTAAAACTCTGCAGGTTTGTGAATTGCAGTGCCCCTGAGCTCCATTTTTCAACTCGCTTTTTTGGGAGCTGGCCGCAAAAGCGCAGGATTGCTTCAGGCCCTCTTCTGGTTCTGGGGGGCAGGCTGAGCTTGTGCTTAATTCTTCTTCCTGATGGGAAAATAGAGTGACCTGTGCCTGTCCCAACACCTAGAGCTAGTCTCTCATTGGTTCCCCCTCTTCCCGTTCATCCTCAGGACAAATTGCAACCTGTACGGAACAGGAGGTTAAAGGTGCTGATTCTCCAAGGAGGGAGATGGCTAGTAAATCGGCTGGAATGGCGAACCCGAGCAAAGGAGATGAGAAATGAGGTGCGTTTTAGAAACCTTTCCCGATCACACGGTGTACCATCTTCTGGGTTTCTCATGCCTGTTTTCGACGTAGGAAGATGCCCTTGAACCTGGAGATTTGGGACCCATGGGATGGGTACCATGCAGTATTACTTGAAAGGGTCTGCGTTGGCTCACCCAACCTCACCGAACCTCTCAGCCCCAAGAGTGTCCACCCTTATGTCTCAATCAGCTGTGGGTCTAGATATGGTCAATCCAGGTTGCATCACAGCCCCTGAACGAATTTTGTAAGAATTTCTCTCTCTTTCACTGTCTTTGTTTCACGGGTTTTGAAAAGTAATTTATTTTTATAATGGGGTTTAGCTGCTTTTCACGGCTGTGTTTATGCCGCTTTACACCCCCTTGACTCACTTACAGAGAGATATCAATACATAGGTTTGAAGATTCTTACTAGTCAGATATATTCTTGTGCGGTGAATAGGGGGTGTTGAGTCCAGTTCACTGAAAAAGGAATAGGTCTTGTCTCTTACATATTGGGTTTATGGAACGGTATCTGAGCTAATTTGAAACCCTTGTTTTATGCATCACCTCACCTCACCTTTCCCGTTCAGCAGCCATAGTGTGTTTCCTAAACGTGTGACTCTGTTCTGTTTTGCAATTCAGTTCAAGTGTAGCGGTTTTTACATTCCCTCTCTAAGTGATATCTTATGATAAGTGTCTTTTTCTGTGTGACTTATTTCACTTAGAATCGTCGTACCTAAATCCACTCATCCTGCTGCTACTAGCCTTATGACGTGGATTTCATGGCTGAGTGATATTCCTTTATACATGAGGACCACAACTTCTTTATCCATTTTTCTCTTTCCTAGGATATTTAAGGTGTAATGAAGTGGGGGTTCTTGTCAACAGAGCAGCCCTAAACTTTGGGGTGCCTGTGTCTTGCTGATTTTTAGTTTTCCCAATTTATACGCCCATGAGTGGAAGTGCCCTATGCTCTCCAAGCTGTGTTTTTTAGATGTTTCAGAACACACCGTACACTTCTCCAGAGTGGCTGTTGGCAATTTACATCCCACCCATCAGCGTAGCAAGGCTCCCATTTCTCCATGGCCGGTCCTGCATTTCTGGTTTGGACACTTTTTTCCGCATGGCCCTTTTGCCCGCTGGGAAGCGAGACTTCTTTGGAGCGCTGATTGGCCTTTCCAGGTTGCTTGGTTGGCCAAAAAGGGCGTATGCGTTTTTTCCTGAATATATTCAGGAAAAAACGCATACGCCCTTTTTGGCCAAGGGCATCATTGTCCACGTTTTGCCGCTTTTCATGTGCTTTCAAGGCGATTCGAATCTACCTCCTGAAATCTGTTTCCTGCAATTCTGCCTTGCTTTCAAAGCCTCTTCGTTGCCTTCCCTTAATATATTTGTGGACGAGAGGTATCATTTAAAACTCTGCAGGTTTGTGAATTGCAGTGCCCCTGAGCTCCATTTTTCAACTCGCTTTTTTGGGAGCTGGCCGCAAAAGCGCAGGATTGCTTCAGGCCCTCTTCTGGTTCTGGGGGGCAGGCTGAGCTTGTGCTTAATTCTTCTTCCTGATGGGAAAATAGAGTGACCTGTGCCTGTCCCAACACCTAGAGCTAGTCTCTCATTGGTTCCCCCTCTTCCCGTTCATCCTCAGGACAAATTGCAACCTGTACGGAACAGGAGGTTAAAGGTGCTGATTCTCCAAGGAGGGAGATGGCTAGTAAATCGGCTGGAATGGCGAACCCGAGCAAAGGAGATGAGAAATGAGGTGCGTTTTAGAAACCTATCCCCATCACACGGTGTACCATCTTCTGGGTTTCTCATGCCTGTTTTCGACGTAGGAAGATGCCCCTTGAACCTGGAGATTTGGGACCCATGGGATGGGTACCATGCAGTATTACTTGAAAGGGTCTGCGTTGGCTCACCCAACCTCACCGAACCTCTCAGCCCCAAGAGTGTCCACCCTTATGTCTCAATCAGCTGTGGGTCTAGATATGGTCAATCCAGGTTGCATCACAGCCCCTGAACGAATTTTGTAAGAATTTCTCTCTCTTTCACTGTCTTTGTTTCACGGGTTTTGAAAAGTAATTTATTTTTATAATGGGGTTTAGCTGCTTTTCACGGCTGTGTTTATGCCGCTTTACACCCCCTTGACTCACTTACAGAGAGATATCAATACATAGGTTTGAAGATTCTTACTAGTCAGATATATTCTTGTGCGGTGAATAGGGGGTGTTGAGTCCAGTTCACTGAAAAAGGAATAGGTCTTGTCTCTTACATATTGGGTTTATGGAACGGTATCTGAGCTAAATTGAAACCCTTGTTTTATGCATCACCCCACCTCACCTTTCCCGTTCAGCAGCCATAGTGTGTTTTCTAAACGTGTGACTCTGTTCTGTTTTGTAATTCAGTTCAAGTGTAGCGGTTTTTACATTCCCTCTCTAAGTGATATCTTAGGATATGTGTCTTTTTCTGTGTGACTTATTTCACTTAGAATCGTCGTACCTAAATCCACTCATCGTGCTGCTACTAGCCTTATGACGTGGATTTCATGGCTGAGTGATATTCCATTGTACATGAGGACCACAACTTCTTTACCCATTTTTCTCTTTCCTAGGATATTTAAGGTGTAATGAAGTGGGGGTTCTTGTCCACAGAGCAGCCCTAAACTTTGGGGTGCCTGTGTCTTGCTGATTTTTAGTTTTCCCAATTTATACGCCCATGAGTGGAAGTGCCCTATGCTCTCCAAGCTGTGTTTTTTAGATGTTTCAGAACACACCGTACACTTCTCCAGAGTGGCTGTTGGCAATTTACATCCCACCCATCAGCGTAGCAAGGCTCCCATTTCTCCATGGCCGGTCCTGCATTTCTGGTTTGGACACTTTTTTCCGCATGGCCCTTTTGCCCGCTGGGAAGCGAGACTTCTTTGGAGCGCTGATTGGCCTTTCCAGGTTGCTTGGTTGGCCAAAAAGGGCGTATGCGTTTTTTCCTGAATATATTCAGGAAAAAACGCATACGCCCTTTTTGGCCAAGGGCATCATTGTCCACGTTTTGCCGCTTTTCATGTGCTTTCAAGGCGATTCGAATCTACCTCCTGAAATCTGTTTCCTGCAATTCTGCCTTGCTTTCAAAGCCTCTTCGTTGCCTTCCCTTAATATATTTGTGGACGAGAGGTATCATTTAAAACTCTGCAGGTTTGCGAATTGCAGTGCCCCTGAGCTCCATTTTTCAACTCGCTTTTTTGGGAGCTGGCCGCAAAAGCGCAGGATTGCTTCAGGCCCTCTTCTGGTTCTGGGGGGCAGGCTGAGCTTGTGCTTAATTCTTCTTCCTGATGGGAAAATAGAGTGACCTGTGCCTGTCCCAACACCTAGAGCTAGTCTCTCATTGGTTCCCCCTCTTCCCGTTCATCCTCAGGACAAATTGCAACCTGTACGGAACAGGAGGTTAAAGGTGCTGATTCTCCAAGGAGGGAGATGGCTAGTAAATCGGCTGGAATGGCGAACCCGAGCAAAGGAGATGAGAAATGAGGTGCGTTTTAGAAACCTTTCCCGATCACACGGTGTACCATCTTCTGGGTTTCTCATGCCTGTTTTCGACGTAGGAAGATGCCCTTGAACCTGGAGATTTGGGACCCATGGGATGGGTACCATGCAGTATTACTTGAAAGGGTCTGCGTTGGCTCACCCAACCTCACCGAACCTCTCAGCCCCAAGAGTGTCCACCCTTATGTCTCAATCAGCTGTGGGTCTAGATATGGTCAATCCAGGTTGCATCACAGCCCCTGAACGAATTTTGTAAGAATTTCTCTCTCTTTCACTGTCTTTGTTTCACGGGTTTTGAAAAGTAATTTATTTTTATAATGGGGTTTAGCTGCTTTTCACGGCTGTGTTTATGCCGCTTTACACCCCCTTGACTCACTTACAGAGAGATATCAATACATAGGTTTGAAGATTCTTACTAGTCAGATATATTCTTGTGCGGTGAATAGGGGGTGTTGAGTCCAGTTCACTGAAAAAGGAATAGGTCTTGTCTCTTACATATTGGGTTTATGGAACGGTATCTGAGCTAATTTGAAACCCTTGTTTTATGCATCACCTCACCTCACCTTTCCCGTTCAGCAGCCATAGTGTGTTTCCTAAACGTGTGACTCTGTTCTGTTTTGCAATTCAGTTCAAGTGTAGCGGTTTTTACATTCCCTCTCTAAGTGATATCTTATGATAAGTGTCTTTTTCTGTGTGACTTATTTCACTTAGAATCGTCGTACCTAAATCCACTCATCCTGCTGCTACTAGCCTTATGACGTGGATTTCATGGCTGAGTGATATTCCATTATACATGAGGACCACAACTTCTTTATCCATTTTTCTCTTTCGTAGGATATTTAAGGTGTAATGAAGTGGGGGTTCTTGTCAACAGAGCAGCCCTAAACTTTGGGGTGCCTGTGTCTTGCTGATTTTTAGTTTTCCCAATTTATACGCCCATGAGTGGAAGTGCCCTATGCTCTCCAAGCTGTGTTTTTTAGATGTTTCAGAACACACCGTACACTTCTCCAGAGTGGCTGTTGGCAATTTACATCCCACCCATCAGCGTAGCAAGGCTCCCATTTCTCCATGGCCGGTCCTGCATTTCTGGTTTGGACACTTTTTTCCGCATGGCCCTTTTGCCCGCTGGGAAGCGAGACTTCTTTGGAGCGCTGATTGGCCTTTCCAGGTTGCTTGGTTGGCCAAAAAGGGCGTATGCGTTTTTTCCTGAATATATTCAGGAAAAAACGCATACGCCCTTTTTGGCCAAGGGCATCATTGTCCACGTTTTGCCGCTTTTCATGTGCTTTCAAGGCGATTCGAATCTACCTCCTGAAATCTGTTTCCTGCAATTCTGCCTTGCTTTCAAAGCCTCTTCGTTGCCTTCCCTTAATATATTTGTGGACGAGAGGTATCATTTAAAACTCTGCAGGTTTGTGAATTGCAGTGCCCCTGAGCTCCATTTTTCAACTCGCTTTTTTGGGAGCTGGCCGCAAAAGCGCAGGATTGCTTCAGGCCCTCTTCTGGTTCTGGGGGGCAGGCTGAGCTTGTGCTTAATTCTTCTTCCTGATGGGAAAATAGAGTGACCTGTGCCTGTCCCAACACCTAGAGCTAGTCTCTCATTGGTTCCCCCTCTTCCCGTTCATCCTCAGGACAAATTGCAACCTGTACGGAACAGGAGGTTAAAGGTGCTGATTCTCCAAGGAGGGAGATGGCTAGTAAATCGGCTGGAATGGCGAACCCGAGCAAAGGAGATGAGAAATGAGGTGCGTTTTAGAAACCTATCCCCATCACACGGTGTACCAACTTCTGGGTTTCTCATGCCTGTTTTCGACGTAGGAAGATGCCCCTTGAACCTGGAGATTTGGGACCCATGGGATGGGTACCATGCAGTATTACTTGAAAGGGTCTGCGTTGGCTCACCCAACCTCACCGAACCTCTCAGCCGCAAGAGTGTCCACCCTTATGTCTCAATCAGCTGTGGGTCTAGATATGGTCAATCCAGGTTGCATCACAGCCCCTGAACGAATTTTGTAAGAATTTCTCTCTCTTTCACTGTCTTTGTTTCACGGGTTTTGAAAAGTAATTTATTTTTATAATGGGGTTTAGCTGCTTTTCACGGCTGTGTTTATGCCGCTTTACACCCCCTTGACTCACTTACAGAGAGATATCAATACATAGGTTTGAAGATTCTTACTAGTCAGATATATTCTTGTGCGGTGAATAGGGGGTGTTGAGTCCAGTTCACTGAAAAAGGAATAGGTCTTGTCTCTTACATATTGGGTTTATGGAACGGTATCTGAGCTAATTTGAAACCCTTGTTTTATGCATCACCCCACCTCACCTTTCCCGTTCAGCAGCCATAGTGTGTTTCCTAAACGTGTGACTCTGTTCTGTTTTGTAATTCAGTTCAAGTGTAGCGGTTTTTACATTCCCTCTAGAAGTGATATCTTATGATAAGTGTCTTTTTCTGTGTGACTTATTTCACTTAGAATCGTCGTACCTAAATCCACTCATCGTGCTGCTACTAGCCTTATGACGTGGATTTCATGGCTGAGTGATATTCCATTGTACATGAGGACCCCAACTTCTTTATCCATTTTTCTCTTTCCTAGGATATTTAAGGTGTAATGAAGTGGGGGTTCTTGTCCACAGAGCAGCCCTAAACTTTGGGGTGCCTGTGTCTTGCTGATTTTTAGTTTTCCCAATTTATACGCCCATGAGTGGAAGTGCCCTATGCTCTCCAAGCTGTGTTTTTTAGATGTTTCAGAACACACCGTACACTTCTCCAGAGTGGCTGTTGGCAATTTACATCCCACCCATCAGCGTAGCAAGGCTCCCATTTCTCCATGGCCGGTCCTGCATTTCTGGTTTGGACACTTTTTTCCGCATGGCCCTTTTGCCCGCTGGGAAGCGAGACTTCTTTGGAGCGCTGATTGGCCTTTCCAGGTTGCTTGGTTGGCCAAAAAGGGCGTATGCGTTTTTTCCTGAATATATTCAGGAAAAAACGCATACGCCCTTTTTGGCCAAGGGCATCATTGTCCACGTTTTGCCGCTTTTCATGTGCTTTCAAGGCGATTCGAATCTACCTCCTGAAATCTGTTTCCTGCAATTCTGCCTTGCTTTCAAAGCCTCTTCGTTGCCTTCCCTTAATATATTTGTGGACGAGAGGTATCATTTAAAACTCTGCAGGTTTGCGAATTGCAGTGCCCCTGAGCTCCATTTTTCAACTCGCTTTTTTGGGAGCTGGCCGCAAAAGCGCAGGATTGCTTCAGGCCCTCTTCTGGTTCTGGGGGGCAGGCTGAGCTTGTGCTTAAT
Organism: Balaenoptera acutorostrata; assembly: GCF_949987535.1. Classification (NCBI taxonomy): domain Eukaryota; kingdom Metazoa; phylum Chordata; class Mammalia; order Artiodactyla; family Balaenopteridae; genus Balaenoptera; species Balaenoptera acutorostrata. The sequence continues at coordinate 480,053 of NW_026646693.1, forward strand.
TCTTCTTCCTGATGGGAAAATAGAGTGACCTGTGCCTGTCCCAACACCTAGAGCTAGTCTCTCATTGGTTCCCCCTCTTCCCGTTCATCCTCAGGACAAATTGCAACCTGTACGGAACAGGAGGTTAAAGGTGCTGATTCTCCAAGGAGGGAGATGGCTAGTAAATCGGCTGGAATGGCGAACCCGAGCAAAGGAGATGAGAAATGAGGTGCGTTTTAGAAACCTTTCCCGATCACACGGTGTACCATCTTCTGGGTTTCTCATGCCTGTTTTCGACGTAGGAAGATGCCCTTGAACCTGGAGATTTGGGACCCATGGGATGGGTACCATGCAGTATTACTTGAAAGGGTCTGCGTTGGCTCACCCAACCTCACCGAACCTCTCAGCCCCAAGAGTGTCCACCCTTATGTCTCAATCAGCTGTGGGTCTAGATATGGTCAATCCAGGTTGCATCACAGCCCCTGAACGAATTTTGTAAGAATTTCTCTCTCTTTCACTGTCTTTGTTTCACGGGTTTTGAAAAGTAATTTATTTTTATAATGGGGTTTAGCTGCTTTTCACGGCTGTGTTTATGCCGCTTTACACCCCCTTGACTCACTTACAGAGAGATATCAATACATAGGTTTGAAGATTCTTACTAGTCAGATATATTCTTGTGCGGTGAATAGGGGGTGTTGAGTCCAGTTCACTGAAAAAGGAATAGGTCTTGTCTCTTACATATTGGGTTTATGGAACGGTATCTGAGCTAATTTGAAACCCTTGTTTTATGCATCACCTAACCTCACCTTTCCCGTTCAGCAGCCATAGTGTGTTTCCTAAACGTGTGACTCTGTTCTGTTTTGCAATTCAGTTCAAGTGTAGCGGTTTTTACATTCCCTCTCTAAGTGATATCTTATGATAAGTGTCTTTTTCTGTGTGACTTATTTCACTTAGAATCGTCGTACCTAAATCCACTCATCCTGCTGCTACTAGCCTTATGACGTGGATTTCATGGCTGAGTGATATTCCATTATACATGAGGACCACAACTTCTTTATCCATTTTTCTCTTTCGTAGGATATTTAAGGTGTAATGAAGTGGGGGTTCTTGTCAACAGAGCAGCCCTAAACTTTGGGGTGCCTGTGTCTTGCTGATTTTTAGTTTTCCCAATTTATACGCCCATGAGTGGAAGTGCCCTATGCTCTCCAAGCTGTGTTTTTTAGATGTTTCAGAACACACCGTACACTTCTCCAGAGTGGCTGTTGGCAATTTACATCCCACCCATCAGCGTAGCAAGGCTCCCATTTCTCCATGGCCGGTCCTGCATTTCTGGTTTGGACACTTTTTTCCGCATGGCCCTTTTGCCCGCTGGGAAGCGAGACTTCTTTGGAGCGCTGATTGGCCTTTCCAGGTTGCTTGGTTGGCCAAAAAGGGCGTATGCGTTTTTTCCTGAATATATTCAGGAAAAAACGCATACGCCCTTTTTGGCCAAGGGCATCATTGTCCACGTTTTGCCGCTTTTCATGTGCTTTCAAGGCGATTCGAATCTACCTCCTGAAATCTGTTTCCTGCAATTCTGCCTTGCTTTCAAAGCCTCTTCGTTGCCTTCCCTTAATATATTTGTGGACGAGAGGTATCATTTAAAACTCTGCAGGTTTGTGAATTGCAGTGCCCCTGAGCTCCATTTTTCAACTCGCTTTTTTGGGAGCTGGCCGCAAAAGCGCAGGATTGCTTCAGGCCCTCTTCTGGTTCTGGGGGGCAGGCTGAGCTTGTGCTTAATTCTTCTTCCTGATGGGAAAATAGAGTGACCTGTGCCTGTCCCAACACCTAGAGCTAGTCTCTCATTGGTTCCCCCTCTTCCCGTTCATCCTCAGGACAAATTGCAACCTGTACGGAACAGGAGGTTAAAGGTGCTGATTCTCCAAGGAGGGAGATGGCTAGTAAATCGGCTGGAATGGCGAACCCGAGCAAAGGAGATGAGAAATGAGGTGCGTTTTAGAAACCTATCCCCATCACACGGTGTACCAACTTCTGGGTTTCTCATGCCTGTTTTCGACGTAGGAAGATGCCCCTTGAACCTGGAGATTTGGGACCCATGGGATGGGTACCATGCAGTATTACTTGAAAGGGTCTGCGTTGGCTCACCCAACCTCACCGAACCTCTCAGCCGCAAGAGTGTCCACCCTTATGTCTCAATCAGCTGTGGGTCTAGATATGGTCAATCCAGGTTGCATCACAGCCCCTGAACGAATTTTGTAAGAATTTCTCTCTCTTTCACTGTCTTTGTTTCACGGGTTTTGAAAAGTAATTTATTTTTATAATGGGGTTTAGCTGCTTTTCACGGCTGTGTTTATGCCGCTTTACACCCCCTTGACTCACTTACAGAGAGATATCAATACATAGGTTTGAAGATTCTTACTAGTCAGATATATTCTTGTGCGGTGAATAGGGGGTGTTGAGTCCAGTTCACTGAAAAAGGAATAGGTCTTGTCTCTTACATATTGGGTTTATGGAACGGTATCTGAGCTAATTTGAAACCCTTGTTTTATGCATCACCCCACCTCACCTTTCCCGTTCAGCAGCCGTAGTGTGTTTCCTAAACGTGTGACTCTGTTCTGTTTTGTAATTCAGTTCAAGTGTAGCGGTTTTTACATTCCCTCTAGAAGTGATATCTTATGATAAGTGTCTTTTTCTGTGTGACTTATTTCACTTAGAATCGTCGTACCTAAATCCACTCATCGTGCTGCTACTAGCCTTATGACGTGGATTTCATGGCTGAGTGATATTCCATTGTACATGAGGACCCCAACTTCTTTATCCATTTTTCTCTTTCCTAGGATATTTAAGGTGTAATGAAGTGGGGGTTTTGTCCACAGAGCAGCCCTAAACTTTGGGGTGCCTGTGTCTTGCTGATTTTTAGTTTTCCCAATTTATACGCCCATGAGTGGAAGTGCCCTATGCTCTCCAAGCTGTGTTTTTTAGATGTTTCAGAACACACCGTACACTTCTCCAGAGTGGCTGTTGGCAATTTACATCCCACCCATCAGCGTAGCAAGGCTCCCATTTCTCCATGGCCGGTCCTGCATTTCTGGTTTGGACACTTTTTTCCGCATGGCCCTTTTGCCCGCTGGGAAGCGTGACTTCTTTGGAGCGCTGATTGGCCTTTCCAGGTTGCTTGGTTGGCCAAAAAGGGCGTATGCGTTTTTTCCTGAATATATTCAGGAAAAAACGCATACGCCCTTTTTGGCCAAGGGCATCATTGTCCACGTTTTGCCGCTTTTCATGTGCTTTCAAGGCGATTCGAATCTACCTCCTGAAATCTGTTTCCTGCAATTCTGCCTTGCTTTCAAAGCCTCTTCGTTGCCTTCCCTTAATATATTTGTGGACGAGAGGTATCATTTAAAACTCTGCAGGTTTGTGAATTGCAGGGCCCCTGAGCTCCATTTTTCAACTCGCTTTTTTGGGAGCTGGCCGCAAAAGCGCAGGATTGCTTCAGGCCCTCTTCTGGTTCTGGGGGGCAGGCTGAGCTTGTGCTTAATTCTTCTTCCTGATGGGAAAATAGAGTGACCTGTGCCTGTCCCAACACCTAGAGCTAGTCTCTCATTGGTTCCCCCTCTTCCCGTTCATCCTCAGGACAAATTGCAACCTGTACGGAACAGGAGGTTAAAGGTGCTGATTCTCCAAGGAGGGAGATGGCTAGTAAATCGGCTGGAATGGCGAACCCGAGCAAAGGAGATGAGAAATGAGGTGCGTTTTAGAAACCTTTCCCGATCACACGGTGTACCATCTTCTGGGTTTCTCATGCCTGTTTTCGACGTAGGAAGATGCCCTTGAACCTGGAGATTTGGGACGCATGGGATGGGTACCATGCAGTATTACTTGAAAGGGTCTTCGTAGGCTCACCCAACCTCACCGAACCTCTCAGCCCCAAAAGTGTCCACCCTTATGTCTCAATCAGCTGTGGGTCTAGATATGGTCAATCCAGGTTGCATCACAGCCCGTGAACGAATTTTGTAAGAATTTCTCTCTCTTTCACTGTCTTTGTTTCACGGGTTTTGAAAAGTAATTTATTTTTATAATGGGGTTTAGCTGCTTTTCACGGCTGTGTTTATGCCGCTTTACACCCCCTTGACTCACTTACAGAGAGATATCAATACATAGGTTTGAAGATTCTTACTAGTCAGATATATTCTTGTGCGGTGAATAGGGGGTGTTGAGTCCAGTTCACTGAAAAAGGAATAGGTCTTGTCTCTTACATATTGGGTTTATGGAACGGTATCTGAGCTAATTTGAAACCCTTGTTTTATGCATCACCCCACCTCACCTTTCCCGTTCAGCAGCCATAGTGTGTTTCCTAAACGTCTGACTCTGTTCTGTTTTGCAATTCAGTTCAAGTGTAGCGGGTTGTACATTCCCTCTAGAAGTGATATCTTATGATAAGTGTCTTTTTCTGTGTGACTTATTTCACTTAGAATCGTCGTACCTAAATCCACTCATCGTGCTGCTACTAGCCTTATGACGTTGATTTCATGGCTGAGTGATATTCCATTGTACATGAGGACCACAACTTCTTTATCCATTTTTCTCTTTCGTAGGATATTTAAGGTGTAATGAAGTGGGGGTTCTTGTCAACAGAGCAGCCCTAAACTTTGGGGTGCCTGTGTCTTGCTGATTTTTAGTTTTCCCAATTTATACGCCCATGAGTGGAAGTGCCCTATGCTCTCCAAGCTGTGTTTTTTAGATGTTTCAGAACACACCGTACACTTCTCCAGAGTGGCTGTTGGCAATTTACATCCCACCCATCAGCGTAGCAAGGCTCCTATTTCTCCATGGCCGGTCCTGCATTTCTGGTTTGGACACTTTTTTCCGCATGGCCCTTTTGCCCGCTGGGAAGCGAGACTTCTTTGGAGCGCTGATTGGCCTTTCCAGGTTGCTTGGTTGGCCAAAAAGGGCGTATGCGTTTTTTCCTGAATATATTCAGGAAAAAACGCATACGCCCTTTTTGGCCAAGGGCATCATTGTCCACGTTTTGCCGCTTTTCATGTGCTTTCAAGGCGATTCGAAACTACCTCCTGAAATCTGTTTCCTGCAATTCTGCCTTGCTTTCAAAGCCTCTTCGTTGCCTTCCCTTAATATATTTGTGGAGGAGAGGTATCATTTAAAACTCTGCAGGTTTGTGAATTGCAGTGCCCCTGAGCAACATTTTTCAACTCGCTTTTTTGGGAGCTGGCCGCAAAAGCGCAGGATTGCTTCAGGCCCTCTTCTGGTTCTGGGGGGCAGGCTGAGCTTGTGCTTAATTCTTCTTCCTGATGGGAAAATAGAGTGACCTGTGCCTGTCCCAACACCTAGAGCTAGTCTCTCATTGGTTCCCCCTCTTCCCGTTCATCCTCAGGACAAATTGCAACCTGTACGGAACAGGAGGTTAAAGGTGCTGATTCTCCAAGGAGGGAGATGGCTAGTAAATCGGCTGGAATGGTGAACCCGAGCAAAGGAGATGAGAAATGAGGTGCGTTTTAGAAACCTTTCCCGATCACACGGTGTACCATCTTCTGGGTTTCTCATGCCTGTTTTCGACGTAGGAAGATGCCCTTGAACCTGGAGATTTGGGACCCATGGGATGGGTACCATGCAGTATTACTTGAAAGGGTCTGCGTTGGCTCACCCAACCTCACCGAACCTCTCAGCCCCAAGAGTGTCCACCCTTATGTCTCAATCAGCTGTGGGTCTAGATATGGTCAATCCAGGTTGCATCACAGCCCCTGAACGAATTTTGTAAGAATTTCTCTCTCTTTCACTGTCTTTGTTTCACGGGTTTTGAAAAGTAATTTATTTTTATAATGGGGTTTAGCTGCTTTTCACGGCTGTGTTTATGCCGCTTTACACCCCCTTGACTCACTTACAGAGAGATATCAATACATAGGTTTGAAGATTCTTACTAGTCAGATATATTCTTGTGCGGTGAATAGGGGGTGTTGAGTCCAGTTCACTGAAAAAGGAATAGGTCTTGTCTCTTACATATTGGGTTTATGGAACGGAATCTGAGCTAATTTGAAACCCTTGTTTTATGCATCACCCCACCTCACCTTTCCCGTTCAGCAGCCGTAGTGTGTTTCCTAAACGTGTGACTCTGTTCTGTTTTGTAATTCAGTTCAAGTGTAGCGGTTTTTACATTCCCTCTAGAAGTGATATCTTATGATAAGTGTCTTTTTCTGTGTGACTTATTTCACTTAGAATCGTCGTACCTAAATCCACTCATCGTGCTGCTACTAGCCTTATGACGTGGATTTCATGGCTGAGTGATATTCCATTGTACATGAGGACCCCAACTTCTTTATCCATTTTTCTCTTTCCTAGGATATTTAAGGTGTAATGAAGTGGGTGTTCTTGTCCACAGAGCAGCCCTAAACTTTGGGGTGCCTGTGTCTTGCTGATTTTTAGTTTTCCCAATTTATACGCCCATGAGTGGAAGTGCCCTATGCTCTCCAAGCTGTGTTTTTTAGATGTTTCAGAACACACCGTACACTTCTCCAGAGTGGCTGTTGGCAATTTACATCCCACCCATCAGCGTAGCAAGGCTCCCATTTCTCCATGGCCGGTCCTGCATTTCTGGTTTGGACACTTTTTTCCGCATGGCCCTTTTGCCCGCTGGGAAGCGAGACTTGTTTGGAGCGCTGATTGGCCTTTCCAGGTTGCTTGGTTGGCCAAAAAGGGCGTATGCGTTTTTTCCTGAATATATTCAGGAAAAAACGCATACGCCCTTTTTGGCCAAGGGCATCATTGTCCACGTTTTGCCGCTTTTCATGTGCTTTCAAGGCGATTCGAATCTACCTCCTGAAATCTGTTTCCTGCAATTCTGCCTTGCTTTCAAAGCCTCTTCGTTGCCTTCCCTTAATATATTTGTGGACGAGAAGTATCATTTAAAACTCTGCAGGTTTGTGAATTGCAGGGCCCCTGAGCTCCATTTTTCAACTCGCTTTTTTGGGAGCTGGCCGCAAAAGCGCAGGATTGCTTCAGGCCCTCTTCTGGTTCTGGGGGGCAGGCTGAGCTTGTGCTTAATTCTTCTTCCTGATGGGAAAATAGAGTGACCTGTGCCTGTCCCAACACCTAGAGCTAGTCTCTCATTGGTTCCCCCTCTTCCCGTTCATCCTCAGGACAAATTGCAACCTGTACGGAACAGGAGGTTAAAGGTGCTGATTCTCCAAGGAGGGAGATGGCTAGTAAATCGGCTGGAATGGCGAACCCGAGCAAAGGAGATGAGAAATGAGGTGCGTTTTAGAAACCTTTCCCGATCACACGGTGTACCACCTTCTGGGTTTCTCATGCCTGTTTTCGACGTAGGAAGATGCCCTTGAACCTGGAGATTTGGGACGCATGGGATGGGTACCATGCAGTATTACTTGAAAGGGTCTTCGTAGGCTCACCCAACCTCACCGAACCTCTCAGCCCCAAGAGTGTCCACCCTTATGTCTCAATCAGCTGTGGGTCTAGATATGGTCAATCCAGGTTGCATCACAGCCCCTGAACGAATTTTGTAAGAATTTCTCTCTCTTTCACTGTCTTTGTTTCACGGGTTTTGAAAAGTAATTTATTTTTATAATGGGGTTTAGCTGCTTTTCACGGCTGTGTTTATGCCGCTTTACACCCCCTTGACTCACTTACAGAGAGATATCAATACATAGGTTTGAAGATTCTTACTAGTCAGATATATTCTTGTGCGGTGAATAGGGGGTGTTGAGTCCAGTTCACTGAAAAAGGAATAGGTCTTGTCTCTTACATATTGGGTTTATGGAACGGTATCTGAGCTAATTTGAAACCCTTGTTTTATGCATCACCCCACCTCACCTTTCCCGTTCAGCAGCCATAGTGTGTTTCCTAAACGTGTGACTCTGTTCTGTTTTGCAATTCAGTTCAAGTGTAGCGGGTTGTACATTCCCTCTAGAAGTGATATCTTATGATAAGTGTCTTTTTCTGTGTGACTTATTTCACTTAGAATCGTCGTACCTAAATCCACTCATCGTGCTGCTACTAGCCTTATGACGTTGATTTCATGGCTGAGTGATATTCCATTGTACATGAGGACCACAACTTCTTTATCCATTTTTCTCTTTCGTAGGATATTTAAGGTGTAATGAAGTGGGGGTTCTTGTCAACAGAGCAGCCCTAAACTTTGGGGTGCCTGTGTCTTGCTGATTTTTAGTTTTCCCAATTTATACGCCCATGAGTGGAAGTGCCCTATGCTCTCCAAGCTGTGTTTTTTAGATGTTTCAGAACACACCGTACACTTCTCCAGAGTGGCTGTTGGCAATTTACATCCCACCCATCAGCGTAGCAAGGCTCCCATTTCTCCATGGCCGGTCCTGCATTTCTGGTTTGGACACTTTTTTCCGCATGGCCCTTTTGCCCGCTGGGAAGCGTGACTTCTTTGGAGCGCTGATTGGCCTTTCCAGGTTGCTTGGTTGGCCAAAAAGGGCGTATGCGTTTTTTCCTGAATATATTGAGGAAAAAACGCATACGCCCTTTTTGGCCAAGGGCATCATTGTCCACGTTTTGCCGCTTTTCATGTGCTTTCAAGGCGATTCGAATCCACCTCCTGAAATCTGTTTCCTGCAATTCTGCCTTGCTTTCAAAGCCTCTTCGTTGCCTTCCCTTAATATATTTGTGGACGAGAGGTATCATTTAAAACTCTGCAGGTTTGTGAATTGCAGTGCCCCTGAGCTCCATTTTTCAACTCGCTTTTTTGGGAGCTGGCCGCAAAAGCGCAGGATTGCTTCAGGCCCTCTTCTGGTTCTGGGGGGCAGGCTGAGCTTGTGCTTAATTCTTCTTCCTGATGGGAACATAGAGTGACCTGTGCCTGTCCCAACACCTAGAGCTAGTCTCTCATTGGTTCCCCCTCTTCCCGTTCATCCTCAGGACAAATTGCAACCTGTACGGAACAGGAGGTTAAAGGTGCTGATTCTCCAAGGAGGGAGATGGCTAGTAAATCGGCTGGAATGGCGAACCCGAGCAAAGGAGATGAGAAATGAGGTGCGTTTTAGAAACCTTTCCCGATCACACGGTGTACCATCTTCTGGGTTTCTCATGCCTGTTTTCGACGTAGGAAGATGCCCTTGAACCTGGAGATTTGGGACCCATGGGATGGGTACCATGCAGTATTACTTGAAAGGGTCTGCGTTGGCTCACCCAACCTCACCGAACCTCTCAGCCCCAAGAGTGTCCACCCTTATGTCTCAATCAGCTGTGGGTCTAGATATGGTCAATCCAGGTTGCATCACAGCCCCTGAACGAATTTTGTAAGAATTTCTCTCTCTTTCACTGTCTTTGTTTCACGGGTTTTGAAAAGTAATTTATTTTTATAATGGGGTTTAGCTGCTTTTCACGGCTGTGTTTATGCCGCTTTACACCCCCTTGACTCACTTACAGAGAGATATCAATACATAGGTTTGAAGATTCTTACTAGTCAGATATATTCTTGTGCGGTGAATAGGGGGTGTTGAGTCCAGTTCACTGAAAAAGGAATAGGTCTTGTCTCTTACATATTGGGTTTATGGAACGGTATCTGAGCTAATTTGAAACCCTTGTTTTATGCATCACCTCACCTCACCTTTCCCGTTCAGCAGCCATAGTGTGTTTCCTAAACGTGTGACTCTGTTCTGTTTTGCAATTCAGTTCAAGTGTAGCGGTTTTTACATTCCCTCTCTAAGTGATATCTTATGATAAGTGTCTTTTTCTGTGTGACTTATTTCACTTAGAATCGTCGTACCTAAATCCACTCATCCTGCTGCTACTAGCCTTATGACGTGGATTTCATGGCTGAGTGATATTCCATTATACATGAGGACCACAACTTCTTTATCCATTTTTCTCTTTCGTAGGATATTTAAGGTGTAATGAAGTGGGGGTTCTTGTCAACAGAGCAGCCCTAAACTTTGGGGTGCCTGTGTCTTGCTGATTTTTAGTTTTCCCAATTTATACGCCCATGAGTGGAAGTGCCCTATGCTCTCCAAGCTGTGTTTTTTAGATGTTTCAGAACACACCGTACACTTCTCCAGAGTGGCTGTTGGCAATTTACATCCCACCCATCAGCGTAGCAAGGCTCCCATTTCTCCATGGCCGGTCCTGCATTTCTGGTTTGGACACTTTTTTCCGCATGGCCCTTTTGCCCGCTGGGAAGCGAGACTTCTTTGGAGCGCTGATTGGCCTTTCCAGGTTGCTTGGTTGGCCAAAAAGGGCGTATGCGTTTTTTCCTGAATATATTCAGGAAAAAACGCATACGCCCTTTTTGGCCAAGGGCATCATTGTCCACGTTTTGCCGCTTTTCATGTGCTTTCAAGGCGATTCGAATCTACCTCCTGAAATCTGTTTCCTGCAATTCTGCCTTGCTTTCAAAGCCTCTTCGTTGCCTTCCCTTAATATATTTGTGGACGAGAGGTATCATTTAAAACTCTGCAGGTTTGTGAATTGCAGTGCCCCTGAGCTCCATTTTTCAACTCGCTTTTTTGGGAGCTGGCCGCAAAAGCGCAGGATTGCTTCAGGCCCTCTTCTGGTTCTGGGGGGCAGGCTGAGCTTGTGCTTAATTCTTCTTCCTGATGGGAAAATAGAGTGACCTGTGCCTGTCCCAACACCTAGAGCTAGTCTCTCATTGGTTCCCCCTCTTCCCGTTCATCCTCAGGACAAATTGCAACCTGTACGGAACAGGAGGTTAAAGGTGCTGATTCTCCAAGGAGGGAGATGGCTAGTAAATCGGCTGGAATGGCGAACCCGAGCAAAGGAGATGAGAAATGAGGTGCGTTTTAGAAACCTATCCCCATCACACGGTGTACCAACTTCTGGGTTTCTCATGCCTGTTTTCGACGTAGGAAGATGCCCCTTGAACCTGGAGATTTGGGACCCATGGGATGGGTACCATGCAGTATTACTTGAAAGGGTCTGCGTTGGCTCACCCAACCTCACCGAACCTCTCAGCCGCAAGAGTGTCCACCCTTATGTCTCAATCAGCTGTGGGTCTAGATATGGTCAATCCAGGTTGCATCACAGCCCCTGAACGAATTTTGTAAGAATTTCTCTCTCTTTCACTGTCTTTGTTTCACGGGTTTTGAAAAGTAATTTATTTTTATAATGGGGTTTAGCTGCTTTTCACGGCTGTGTTTATGCCGCTTTACACCCCCTTGACTCACTTACAGAGAGATATCAATACATAGGTTTGAAGATTCTTACTAGTCAGATATATTCTTGTGCGGTGAATAGGGGGTGTTGAGTCCAGTTCACTGAAAAAGGAATAGGTCTTGTCTCTTACATATTGGGTTTATGGAACGGAATCTGAGCTAATTTGAAACCCTTGTTTTATGCATCACCCCACCTCACCTTTCCCGTTCAGCAGCCGTAGTGTGTTTCCTAAACGTGTGACTCTGTTCTGTTTTGTAATTCAGTTCAAGTGTAGCGGTTTTTACATTCCCTCTAGAAGTGATATCTTATGATAAGTGTCTTTTTCTGTGTGACTTATTTCACTTAGAATCGTCGTACCTAAATCCACTCATCGTGCTGCTACTAGCCTTATGACGTGGATTTCATGGCTGAGTGATATTCCATTGTACATGAGGACCCCAACTTCTTTATCCATTTTTCTCTTTCCTAGGATATTTAAGGTGTAATGAAGTGGGTGTTCTTGTCCACAGAGCAGCCCTAAACTTTGGGGTGCCTGTGTCTTGCTGATTTTTAGTTTTCCCAATTTATACGCCCATGAGTGGAAGTGCCCTATGCTCTCCAAGCTGTGTTTTTTAGATGTTTCAGAACACACCGTACACTTCTCCAGAGTGGCTGTTGGCAATTTACATCCCACCCATCAGCGTAGCAAGGCTCCCATTTCTCCATGGCCGGTCCTGCATTTCTGGTTTGGACACTTTTTTCCGCATGGCCCTTTTGCCCGCTGGGAAGCGAGACTTGTTTGGAGCGCTGATTGGCCTTTCCAGGTTGCTTGGTTGGCCAAAAAGGGCGTATGCGTTTTTTCCTGAATATATTCAGGAAAAAACGCATACGCCCTTTTTGGCCAAGGGCATCATTGTCCACGTTTTGCCGCTTTTCATGTGCTTTCAAGGCGATTCGAATCTACCTCCTGAAATCTGTTTCCTGCAATTCTGCCTTGCTTTCAAAGCCTCTTCGTTGCCTTCCCTTAATATATTTGTGGACGAGAAGTATCATTTAAAACTCTGCAGGTTTGTGAATTGCAGTGCCCCTGAGCTCCATTTTTCAACTCGCTTTTTTGGGAGCTGGCCGCAAAAGCGCAGGATTGCTTCAGGCCCTCTTCTGGTTCTGGGGGGCAGGCTGAGCTTGTGCTTAATTCTTCTTCCTGATGGGAAAATAGAGTGACCTGTGCCTGTCCCAACACCTAGAGCTAGTCTCTCATTGGTTCCCCCTCTTCCCGTTCATCCTCAGGACAAATTGCAACCTGTACGGAACAGGAGGTTAAAGGTGCTGATTCTCCAAGGAGGGAGATGGCTAGTAAATCGGCTGGAATGGCGAACCCGAGCAAAGGAGATGAGAAATGAGGTGCGTTTTAGAAACCTTTCCCGATCACACGGTGTACCATCTTCTGGGTTTCTCATGCCTGTTTTCGACGTAGGAAGATGCCCTTGAACCTGGAGATTTGGGACCCATGGGATGGGTACCATGCAGTATTACTTGAAAGGGTCTTCGTAGGCTCACCCAACCTCACCGAACCTCTCAGCCCCAAGAGTGTCCACCCTTATGTCTCAATCAGCTGTGGGTCTAGATATGGTCAATCCAGGTTGCATCACAGCCCCTGAACGAATTTTGTAAGAATTTCTCTCTCTTTCACTGTCTTTGTTTCACGGGTTTTGAAAAGTAATTTATTTTTATAATGGGGTTTAGCTGCTTTTCACGGCTGTGTTTATGCCGCTTTACACCCCCTTGACTCACTTACAGAGAGATATCAATACATAGGTTTGAAGATTCTTACTAGTCAGATATATTCTTGTGCGGTGAATAGGGGGTGTTGAGTCCAGTTCACTGAAAAAGGAATAGGTCTTGTCTCTTACATATTGGGTTTATGGAACGGTATCTGAGCTAATTTGAAACCCTTGTTTTATGCATCACCCCACCTCACCTTTCCCGTTCAGCAGCCATAGTGTGTTTCCTAAACGTCTGACTCTGTTCTGTTTTGCAATTCAGTTCAAGTGTAGCGGGTTGTACATTCCCTCTAGAAGTGATATCTTATGATAAGTGTCTTTTTCTGTGTGACTTATTTCACTTAGAATCGTCGTACCTAAATCCACTCATCGTGCTGCTACTAGCCTTATGACGTTGATTTCATGGCTGAGTGATATTCCATTGTACATGAGGACCACAACTTCTTTATCCATTTTTCTCTTTCGTAGGATATTTAAGGTGTAATGAAGTGGGGGTTCTTGTCAACAGAGCAGCCCTAAACTTTGGGGTGCCTGTGTCTTGCTGATTTTTAGTTTTCCCAATTTATACGCCCATGAGTGGAAGTGCCCTATGCTCTCCAAGCTGTGTTTTTTAGATGTTTCAGAACACACCGTACACTTCTCCAGAGTGGCTGTTGGCAATTTACATCCCACCCATCAGCGTAGCAAGGCTCCCATTTCTCCATGGCCGGTCCTGCATTTCTGGTTTGGACACTTTTTTCCGCATGGCCCTTTTGCCCGCTGGGAAGCGTGACTTCTTTGGAGCGCTGATTGGCCTTTCCAGGTTGCTTGGTTGGCCAAAAAGGGCGTATGCGTTTTTTCCTGAATATATTCAGGAAAAAACGCATACGCCCTTTTTGGCCAAGGGCATCATTGTCCACGTTTTGCCGCTTTTCATGTGCTTTCAAGGCGATTCGAATCTACCTCCTGAAATCTGTTTCCTGCAATTCTGCCTTGCTTTCAAAGCCTCTTCGTTGCCTTCCCTTAATATATTTGTGGACGAGAGGTATCATTTAAAACTCTGCAGGTTTGTGAATTGCAGTGCCCCTGAGCTCCATTTTTCAACTCGCTTTTTTGGGAGCTGGCCGCAAAAGCGCAGGATTGCTTCAGGCCCTCTTCTGGTTCTGGGGGGCAGGCTGAGCTTGTGCTTAATTCTTCTTCCTGATGGGAAAATAGAGTGACCTGTGCCTGTCCCAACACCTAGAGCTAGTCTCTCATTGGTTCCCCCTCTTCCCGTTCATCCTCAGGACAAATTGCAACCTGTACGGAACAGGAGGTTAAAGGTGCTGATTCTCCAAGGAGGGAGATGGCTAGTAAATCGGCTGGAATGGCGAACCCGAGCAAAGGAGATGAGAAATGAGGTGCGTTTTAGAAACCTTTCCCGATCACACGGTGTACCATCTTCTGGGTTTCTCATGCCTGTTTTCGACGTAGGAAGATGCCCTTGAACCTGGAGATTTGGGACCCATGGGATGGGTACCATGCAGTATTACTTGAAAGGGTCTGCGTTGGCTCACCCAACCTCACCGAACCTCTCAGCCCCAAGAGTGTCCACCCTTATGTCTCAATCAGCTGTGGGTCTAGATATGGTCAATCCAGGTTGCATCACAGCCCCTGAACGAATTTTGTAAGAATTTCTCTCTCTTTCACTGTCTTTGTTTCACGGGTTTTGAAAAGTAATTTATTTTTATAATGGGGTTTAGCTGCTTTTCACGGCTGTGTTTATGCCGCTTTACACCCCCTTGACTCACTTACAGAGAGATATCAATACATAGGTTTGAAGATTCTTACTAGTCAGATATATTCTTGTGCGGTGAATAGGGGGTGTTGAGTCCAGTTCACTGAAAAAGGAATAGGTCTTGTCTCTTACATATTGGGTTTATGGAACGGTATCTGAGCTAATTTGAAACCCTTGTTTTATGCATCACCTCACCTCACCTTTCCCGTTCAGCAGCCATAGTGTGTTTCCTAAACGTGTGACTCTGTTCTGTTTTGCAATTCAGTTCAAGTGTAGCGGTTTTTACATTCCCTCTCTAAGTGATATCTTATGATAAGTGTCTTTTTCTGTGTGACTTATTTCACTTAGAATCGTCGTACCTAAATCCACTCATCCTGCTGCTACTAGCCTTATGACGTGGATTTCATGGCTGAGTGATATTCCATTATACATGAGGACCACAACTTCTTTATCCATTTTTCTCTTTCCTAGGATATTTAAGGTGTAATGAAGTGGGGGTTCTTGTCAACAGAGCAGCCCTAAACTTTGGGGTGCCTGTGTCTTGCTGATTTTTAGTTTTCCCAATTTATACGCCCATGAGTGGAAGTGCCCTATGCTCTCCAAGCTGTGTTTTTTAGATGTTTCAGAACACACCGTACACTTCTCCAGAGTGGCTGTTGGCAATTTACATCCCACCCATCAGCGTAGCAAGGCTCCCATTTCTCCATGGCCGGTCCTGCATTTCTGGTTTGGACACTTTTTTCCGCATGGCCCTTTTGCCCGCTGGGAAGCGAGACTTCTTTGGAGCGCTGATTGGCCTTTCCAGGTTGCTTGGTTGGCCAAAAAGGGCGTATGCGTTTTTTCCTGAATATATTCAGGAAAAAACGCATACGCCCTTTTTGGCCAAGGGCATCATTGTCCACGTTTTGCCGCTTTTCATGTGCTTTCAAGGCGATTCGAATCTACCTCCTGAAATCTGTTTCCTGCAATTCTGCCTTGCTTTCAAAGCCTCTTCGTTGCCTTCCCTTAATATATTTGTGGACGAAAGGTATCATTTAAAACTCTGCAGGTTTGTGAATTGCAGTGCCCCTGAGCTCCATTTTTCAACTCGCTTTTTTGGGAGCTGGCCGCAAAAGCGCAGGATTGCTTCAGGCCCTCTTCTGGTTCTGGGGGGCAGGCTGAGCTTGTGCTTAATTCTTCTTCCTGATGGGAAAATAGAGTGACCTGTGCCTGTCCCAACACCTAGAGCTAGTCTCTCATTGGTTCCCCCTCTTCCCGTTCATCCTCAGGACAAATTGCAACCTGTACGGAACAGGAGGTTAAAGGTGCTGATTCTCCAAGGAGGGAGATGGCTAGTAAATCGGCTGGAATGGCGAACCCGAGCAAAGGAGATGAGAAATGAGGTGCGTTTTAGAAACCTATCCCCATCACACGGTGTACCATCTTCTGGGTTTCTCATGCCTGTTTTCGACGTAGGAAGATGCCCCTTGAACCTGGAGATTTGGGACCCATGGGATGGGTACCATGCAGTATTACTTGAAAGGGTCTGCGTTGGCTCACCCAACCTCACCGAACCTCTCAGCCCCAAGAGTGTCCACCCTTATGTCTCAATCAGCTGTGGGTCTAGATATGGTCAATCCAGGTTGCATCACAGCCCCTGAACGAATTTTGTAAGAATTTCTCTCTCTTTCACTGTCTTTGTTTCACGGGTTTTGAAAAGTAATTTATTTTTATAATGGGGTTTAGCTGCTTTTCACGGCTGTGTTTATGCCGCTTTACACCCCCTTGACTCACTTACAGAGAGATATCAATACATAGGTTTGAAGATTCTTACTAGTCAGATATATTCTTGTGCGGTGAATAGGGGGTGTTGAGTCCAGTTCACTGAAAAAGGAATAGGTCTTGTCTCTTACATATTGGGTTTATGGAACGGTATCTGAGCTAAATTGAAACCCTTGTTTTATGCATCACCCCACCTCACCTTTCCCGTTCAGCAGCCATAGTGTGTTTTCTAAACGTGTGACTCTGTTCTGTTTTGTAATTCAGTTCAAGTGTAGCGGTTTTTACATTCCCTCTCTAAGTGATATCTTAGGATATGTGTCTTTTTCTGTGTGACTTATTTCACTTAGAATCGTCGTACCTAAATCCACTCATCGTGCTGCTACTAGCCTTATGACGTGGATTTCATGGCTGAGTGATATTCCATTATACATGAGGACCACAACTTCTTTATCCATTTTTCTCTTTCCTAGGATATTTAAGGTGTAATGAAGTGGGGGTTCTTGTCAACAGAGCAGCCCTAAACTTTGGGGTGCCTGTGTCTTGCTGATTTTTAGTTTTCCCAATTTATACGCCCATGAGTGGAAGTGCCCTATGCTCTCCAAGCTGTGTTTTTTAGATGTTTCAGAACACACCGTACACTTCTCCAGAGTGGCTGTTGGCAATTTACATCCCACCCATCAGCGTAGCAAGGCTCCCATTTCTCCATGGCCGGTCCTGCATTTCTGGTTTGGACACTTTTTTCCGCATGGCCCTTTTGCCCGCTGGGAAGCGAGACTTCTTTGGAGCGCTGATTGGCCTTTCCAGGTTGCTTGGTTGGCCAAAAAGGGCGTATGCGTTTTTTCCTGAATATATTCAGGAAAAAACGCATACGCCCTTTTTGGCCAAGGGCATCATTGTCCACGTTTTGCCGCTTTTCATGTGCTTTCAAGGCGATTCGAATCTACCTCCTGAAATCTGTTTCCTGCAATTCTGCCTTGCTTTCAAAGCCTCTTCGTTGCCTTCCCTTAATATATTTGTGGACGAAAGGTATCATTTAAAACTCTGCAGGTTTGTGAATTGCAGTGCCCCTGAGCTCCATTTTTCAACTCGCTTTTTTGGGAGCTGGCCGCAAAAGCGCAGGATTGCTTCAGGCCCTCTTCTGGTTCTGGGGGGCAGGCTGAGCTTGTGCTTAATTCTTCTTCCTGATGGGAAAATAGAGTGACCTGTGCCTGTCCCAACACCTAGAGCTAGTCTCTCATTGGTTCCCCCTCTTCCCGTTCATCCTCAGGACAAATTGCAACCTGTACGGAACAGGAGGTTAAAGGTGCTGATTCTCCAAGGAGGGAGATGGCTAGTAAATCGGCTGGAATGGCGAACCCGAGCAAAGGAGATGAGAAATGAGGTGCGTTTTAGAAACCTATCCCCATCACACGGTGTACCATCTTCTGGGTTTCTCATGCCTGTTTTCGACGTAGGAAGATGCCCCTTGAACCTGGAGATTTGGGACCCATGGGATGGGTACCATGCAGTATTACTTGAAAGGGTCTGCGTTGGCTCACCCAACCTCACCGAACCTCTCAGCCCCAAGAGTGTCCACCCTTATGTCTCAATCAGCTGTGGGTCTAGATATGGTCAATCCAGGTTGCATCACAGCCCCTGAACGAATTTTGTAAGAATTTCTCTCTCTTTCACTGTCTTTGTTTCACGGGTTTTGAAAAGTAATTTATTTTTATAATGGGGTTTAGCTGCTTTTCACGGCTGTGTTTATGCCGCTTTACACCCCCTTGACTCACTTACAGAGAGATATCAATACATAGGTTTGAAGATTCTTACTAGTCAGATATATTCTTGTGCGGTGAATAGGGGGTGTTGAGTCCAGTTCACTGAAAAAGGAATAGGTCTTGTCTCTTACATATTGGGTTTATGGAACGGTATCTGAGCTAAATTGAAACCCTTGTTTTATGCATCACCCCACCTCACCTTTCCCGTTCAGCAGCCATAGTGTGTTTTCTAAACGTGTGACTCTGTTCTGTTTTGTAATTCAGTTCAAGTGTAGCGGTTTTTACATTCCCTCTCTAAGTGATATCTTAGGATATGTGTCTTTTTCTGTGTGACTTATTTCACTTAGAATCGTCGTACCTAAATCCACTCATCGTGCTGCTACTAGCCTTATGACGTGGATTTCATGGCTGAGTGATATTCCATTGTACATGAGGACCACAACTTCTTTACCCATTTTTCTCTTTCCTAGGATATTTAAGGTGTAATGAAGTGGGGGTTCTTGTCCACAGAGCAGCCCTAAACTTTGGGGTGCCTGTGTCTTGCTGATTTTTAGTTTTCCCAATTTATACGCCCATGAGTGGAAGTGCCCTATGCTCTCCAAGCTGTGTTTTTTAGATGTTTCAGAACACACCGTACACTTCTCCAGAGTGGCTGTTGGCAATTTACATCCCACCCATCAGCGTAGCAAGGCTCCCATTTCTCCATGGCCGGTCCTGCATTTCTGGTTTGGACACTTTTTTCCGCATGGCCCTTTTGCCCGCTGGGAAGCGAGACTTCTTTGGAGCGCTGATTGGCCTTTCCAGGTTGCTTGGTTGGCCAAAAAGGGCGTATGCGTTTTTTCCTGAATATATTCAGGAAAAAACGCATACGCCCTTTTTGGCCAAGGGCATCATTGTCCACGTTTTGCCGCTTTTCATGTGCTTTCAAGGCGATTCGAATCTACCTCCTGAAATCTGTTTCCTGCAATTCTGCCTTGCTTTCAAAGCCTCTTCGTTGCCTTCCCTTAATATATTTGTGGACGAGAGGTATCATTTAAAACTCTGCAGGTTTGCGAATTGCAGTGCCCCTGAGCTCCATTTTTCAACTCGCTTTTTTGGGAGCTGGCCGCAAAAGCGCAGGATTGCTTCAGGCCCTCTTCTGGTTCTGGGGGGCAGGCTGAGCTTGTGCTTAATTCTTCTTCCTGATGGGAAAATAGAGTGACCTGTGCCTGTCCCAACACCTAGAGCTAGTCTCTCATTGGTTCCCCCTCTTCCCGTTCATCCTCAGGACAAATTGCAACCTGTACGGAACAGGAGGTTAAAGGTGCTGATTCTCCAAGGAGGGAGATGGCTAGTAAATCGGCTGGAATGGCGAACCCGAGCAAAGGAGATGAGAAATGAGGTGCGTTTTAGAAACCTTTCCCGATCACACGGTGTACCATCTTCTGGGTTTCTCATGCCTGTTTTCGACGTAGGAAGATGCCCTTGAACCTGGAGATTTGGGACCCATGGGATGGGTACCATGCAGTATTACTTGAAAGGGTCTGCGTTGGCTCACCCAACCTCACCGAACCTCTCAGCCCCAAGAGTGTCCACCCTTATGTCTCAATCAGCTGTGGGTCTAGATATGGTCAATCCAGGTTGCATCACAGCCCCTGAACGAATTTTGTAAGAATTTCTCTCTCTTTCACTGTCTTTGTTTCACGGGTTTTGAAAAGTAATTTATTTTTATAATGGGGTTTAGCTGCTTTTCACGGCTGTGTTTATGCCGCTTTACACCCCCTTGACTCACTTACAGAGAGATATCAATACATAGGTTTGAAGATTCTTACTAGTCAGATATATTCTTGTGCGGTGAATAGGGGGTGTTGAGTCCAGTTCACTGAAAAAGGAATAGGTCTTGTCTCTTACATATTGGGTTTATGGAACGGTATCTGAGCTAATTTGAAACCCTTGTTTTATGCATCACCTCACCTCACCTTTCCCGTTCAGCAGCCATAGTGTGTTTCCTAAACGTGTGACTCTGTTCTGTTTTGCAATTCAGTTCAAGTGTAGCGGTTTTTACATTCCCTCTCTAAGTGATATCTTATGATAAGTGTCTTTTTCTGTGTGACTTATTTCACTTAGAATCGTCGTACCTAAATCCACTCATCGTGCTGCTACTAGCCTTATGACGTGGATTTCATGGCTGAGTGATATTCCATTATACATGAGGACCACAACTTCTTTATCCATTTTTCTCTTTCGTAGGATATTTAAGGTGTAATGAAGTGGGGGTTCTTGTCAACAGAGCAGCCCTAAACTTTGGGGTGCCTGTGTCTTGCTGATTTTTAGTTTTCCCAATTTATACGCCCATGAGTGGAAGTGCCCTATGCTCTCCAAGCTGTGTTTTTTAGATGTTTCAGAACACACCGTACACTTCTCCAGAGTGGCTGTTGGCAATTTACATCCCACCCATCAGCGTAGCAAGGCTCCCATTTCTCCATGGCCGGTCCTGCATTTCTGGTTTGGACACTTTTTTCCGCATGGCCCTTTTGCCCGCTGGGAAGCGAGACTTCTTTGGAGCGCTGATTGGCCTTTCCAGGTTGCTTGGTTGGCCAAAAAGGGCGTATGCGTTTTTTCCTGAATATATTCAGGAAAAAACGCATACGCCCTTTTTGGCCAAGGGCATCATTGTCCACGTTTTGCCGCTTTTCATGTGCTTTCAAGGCGATTCGAATCTACCTCCTGAAATCTGTTTCCTGCAATTCTGCCTTGCTTTCAAAGCCTCTTCGTTGCCTTCCCTTAATATATTTGTGGACGAGAGGTATCATTTAAAACTCTGCAGGTTTGCGAATTGCAGTGCCCCTGAGCTCCATTTTTCAACTCGCTTTTTTGGGAGCTGGCCGCAAAAGCGCAGGATTGCTTCAGGCCCTCTTCTGGTTCTGGGGGGCAGGCTGAGCTTGTGCTTAATTCTTCTTCCTGATGGGAAAATAGAGTGACCTGTGCCTGTCCCAACACCTAGAGCTAGTCTCTCATTGGTTCCCCCTCTTCCCGTTCATCCTCAGGACAAATTGCAACCTGTACGGAACAGGAGGTTAAAGGTGCTGATTCTCCAAGGAGGGAGATGGCTAGTAAATCGGCTGGAATGGCGAACCCGAGCAAAGGAGATGAGAAATGAGGTGCGTTTTAGAAACCTTTCCCGATCACACGGTGTACCATCTTCTGGGTTTCTCATGCCTGTTTTCGACGTAGGAAGATGCCCTTGAACCTGGAGATTTGGGACCCATGGGATGGGTACCATGCAGTATTACTTGAAAGGGTCTGCGTTGGCTCACCCAACCTCACCGAACCTCTCAGCCCCAAGAGTGTCCACCCTTATGTCTCAATCAGCTGTGGGTCTAGATATGGTCAATCCAGGTTGCATCACAGCCCCTGAACGAATTTTGTAAGAATTTCTCTCTCTTTCACTGTCTTTGTTTCACGGGTTTTGAAAAGTAATTTATTTTTATAATGGGGTTTAGCTGCTTTTCACGGCTGTGTTTATGCCGCTTTACACCCCCTTGACTCACTTACAGAGAGATATCAATACATAGGTTTGAAGATTCTTACTAGTCAGATATATTCTTGTGCGGTGAATAGGGGGTGTTGAGTCCAGTTCACTGAAAAAGGAATAGGTCTTGTCTCTTACATATTGGGTTTATGGAACGGTATCTGAGCTAATTTGAAACCCTTGTTTTATGCATCACCTCACCTCACCTTTCCCGTTCAGCAGCCATAGTGTGTTTCCTAAACGTGTGACTCTGTTCTGTTTTGCAATTCAGTTCAAGTGTAGCGGTTTTTACATTCCCTCTCTAAGTGATATCTTATGATAAGTGTCTTTTTCTGTGTGACTTATTTCACTTAGAATCGTCGTACCTAAATCCACTCATCCTGCTGCTACTAGCCTTATGACGTGGATTTCATGGCTGAGTGATATTCCATTATACATGAGGACCACAACTTCTTTATCCATTTTTCTCTTTCGTAGGATATTTAAGGTGTAATGAAGTGGGGGTTCTTGTCAACAGAGCAGCCCTAAACTTTGGGGTGCCTGTGTCTTGCTGATTTTTAGTTTTCCCAATTTATACGCCCATGAGTGGAAGTGCCCTATGCTCTCCAAGCTGTGTTTTTTAGATGTTTCAGAACACACCGTACACTTCTCCAGAGTGGCTGTTGGCAATTTACATCCCACCCATCAGCGTAGCAAGGCTCCCATTTCTCCATGGCCGGTCCTGCATTTCTGGTTTGGACACTTTTTTCCGCATGGCCCTTTTGCCCGCTGGGAAGCGAGACTTCTTTGGAGCGCTGATTGGCCTTTCCAGGTTGCTTGGTTGGCCAAAAAGGGCGTATGCGTTTTTTCCTGAATATATTCAGGAAAAAACGCATACGCCCTTTTTGGCCAAGGGCATCATTGTCCACGTTTTGCCGCTTTTCATGTGCTTTCAAGGCGATTCGAATCTACCTCCTGAAATCTGTTTCCTGCAATTCTGCCTTGCTTTCAAAGCCTCTTCGTTGCCTTCCCTTAATATATTTGTGGAGGAGAGGTATCATTTAAAACTCTGCAGGTTTGTGAATTGCAGTGCCCCTGAGCTCCATTTTTCAACTCGCTTTTTTGGGAGCTGGCCGCAAAAGCGCAGGATTGCTTCAGGCCCTCTTCTGGTTCTGGGGGGCAGGCTGAGCTTGTGCTTAATTCTTCTTCCTGATGGGAAAATAGAGTGACCTGTGCCTGTCCCAACACCTAGAGCTAGTCTCTCATTGGTTCCCCCTCTTCCCGTTCATCCTCAGGACAAATTGCAACCTGTACGGAACAGGAGGTTAAAGGTGCTGATTCTCCAAGGAGGGAGATGGCTAGTAAATCGGCTGGAATGGCGAACCCGAGCAAAGGAGATGAGAAATGAGGTGCGTTTTAGAAACCTATCCCCATCACACGGTGTACCAACTTCTGGGTTTCTCATGCCTGTTTTCGACGTAGGAAGATGCCCCTTGAACCTGGAGATTTGGGACCCATGGGATGGGTACCATGCAGTATTACTTGAAAGGGTCTGCGTTGGCTCACCCAACCTCAACGAACCTCTCAGCCGCAAGAGTGTCCACCCTTATGTCTCAATCAGCTGTGGGTCTAGATATGGTCAATCCAGGTTGCATCACAGCCCCTGAACGAATTTTGTAAGAATTTCTCTCTCTTTCACTGTCTTTGTTTCACGGGTTTTGAAAAGTAATTTATTTTTATAATGGGGTTTAGCTGCTTTTCACGGCTGTGTTTATGCCGCTTTACACCCCCTTGACTCACTTACAGAGAGATATCAATACATAGGTTTGAAGATTCTTACTAGTCAGATATATTCTTGTGCGGTGAATAGGGGGTGTTGAGTCCAGTTCACTGAAAAAGGAATAGGTCTTGTCTCTTACATATTGGGTTTATGGAACGGTATCTGAGCTAATTTGAAACCCTTGTTTTATGCATCACCCCACCTCACCTTTCCCGTTCAGCAGCCGTAGTGTGTTTCCTAAACGTGTGACTCTGTTCTGTTTTGTAATTCAGTTCAAGTGTAGCGGTTTTTACATTCCCTCTAGAAGTGATATCTTATGATAAGTGTCTTTTTCTGTGTGACTTATTTCACTTAGAATCGTCGTACCTAAATCCACTCATCGTGCTGCTACTAGCCTTATGACGTGGATTTCATGGCTGAGTGATATTCCATTGTACATGAGGACCCCAACTTCTTTATCCATTTTTCTCTTTCCTAGGATATTTAAGGTGTAATGAAGTGGGGGTTCTTGTCCACAGAGCAGCCCTAAACTTTGGGGTGCCTGTGTCTTGCTGATTTTTAGTTTTCCCAATTTATACGCCCATGAGTGGAAGTGCCCTATGCTCTCCAAGCTGTGTTTTTTAGATGTTTCAGAACACACCGTACACTTCTCCAGAGTGGCTGTTGGCAATTTACATCCCACCCATCAGCGTAGCAAGGCTCCCATTTCTCCATGGCCGGTCCTGCATTTCTGGTTTGGACACTTTTTTCCGCATGGCCCTTTTGCCCGCTGGGAAGCGAGACTTCTTTGGAGCGCTGATTGGCCTTTCCAGGTTGCTTGGTTGGCCAAAAAGGGCGTATGCGTTTTTTCCTGAATATATTCAGGAAAAAACGCATACGCCCTTTTTGGCCAAGGGCATCATTGTCCACGTTTTGCCGCTTTTCATGTGCTTTCAAGGCGATTCGAATCTACCTCCTGAAATCTGTTTCCTGCAATTCTGCCTTGCTTTCAAAGCCTCTTCGTTGCCTTCCCTTAATATATTTGTGGACGAGAGGTATCATTTAAAACTCTGCAGGTTTGCGAATTGCAGTGCCCCTGAGCTCCATTTTTCAACTCGCTTTTTTGGGAGCTGGCCGCAAAAGCGCAGGATTGCTTCAGGCCCTCTTCTGGTTCTGGGGGGCAGGCTGAGCTTGTGCTTAATTCTTCTTCCTGATGGGAAAATAGAGTGACCTGTGCCTGTCCCAACACCTAGAGCTAGTCTCTCATTGGTTCCCCCTCTTCCCGTTCATCCTCAGGACAAATTGCAACCTGTACGGAACAGGAGGTTAAAGGTGCTGATTCTCCAAGGAGGGAGATGGCTAGTAAATCGGCTGGAATGGCGAACCCGAGCAAAGGAGATGAGAAATGAGGTGCGTTTTAGAAACCTTTCCCGATCACACGGTGTACCATCTTCTGGGTTTCTCATGCCTGTTTTCGACGTAGGAAGATGCCCTTGAACCTGGAGATTTGGGACCCATGGGATGGGTACCATGCAGTATTACTTGAAAGGGTCTGCGTTGGCTCACCCAACCTCACCGAACCTCTCAGCCCCAAGAGTGTCCACCCTTATGTCTCAATCAGCTGTGGGTCTAGATATGGTCAATCCAGGTTGCATCACAGCCCCTGAACGAATTTTGTAAGAATTTCTCTCTCTTTCACTGTCTTTGTTTCACGGGTTTTGAAAAGTAATTTATTTTTATAATGGGGTTTAGCTGCTTTTCACGGCTGTGTTTATGCCGCTTTACACCCCCTTGACTCACTTACAGAGAGATATCAATACATAGGTTTGAAGATTCTTACTAGTCAGATATATTCTTGTGCGGTGAATAGGGGGTGTTGAGTCCAGTTCACTGAAAAAGGAATAGGTCTTGTCTCTTACATATTGGGTTTATGGAACGGTATCTGAGCTAATTTGAAACCCTTGTTTTATGCATCACCTCACCTCACCTTTCCCGTTCAGCAGCCATAGTGTGTTTCCTAAACGTGTGACTCTGTTCTGTTTTGCAATTCAGTTCAAGTGTAGCGGTTTTTACATTCCCTCTCTAAGTGATATCTTATGATAAGTGTCTTTTTCTGTGTGACTTATTTCACTTAGAATCGTCGTACCTAAATCCACTCATCCTGCTGCTACTAGCCTTATGACGTGGATTTCATGGCTGAGTGATATTCCATTATACATGAGGACCACAACTTCTTTATCCATTTTTCTCTTTCCTAGGATATTTAAGGTGTAATGAAGTGGGGGTTCTTGTCAACAGAGCAGCCCTAAACTTTGGGGTGCCTGTGTCTTGCTGATTTTTAGTTTTCCCAATTTATACGCCCATGAGTGGAAGTGCCCTATGCTCTCCAAGCTGTGTTTTTTAGATATTTCAGAACACACCGTACACTTCTCCAGAGTGGCTGTTGGCAATTTACATCCCACCCATCAGCGTAGCAAGGCTCCCATTTCTCCATGGCCGGTCCTGCATTTCTGGTTTGGACACTTTTTTCCGCATGGCCCTTTTGCCCGCTGGGAAGCGAGACTTCTTTGGAGCGCTGATTGGCCTTTCCAGGTTGCTTGGTTGGCCAAAAAGGGCGTATGCGTTTTTTCCTGAATATATTCAGGAAAAAACGCATACGCCCTTTTTGGCCAAGGGCATCATTGTCCACGTTTTGCCGCTTTTCATGTGCTTTCAAGGCGATTCGAATCTACCTCCTGAAATCTGTTTCCTGCAATTCTGCCTTGCTTTCAAAGCCTCTTCGTTGCCTTCCCTTAATATATTTGTGGACGAGAGGTATCATTTAAAACTCTGCAGGTTTGTGAATTGCAGTGCCCCTGAGCTCCATTTTTCAACTCGCTTTTTTGGGAGCTGGCCGCAAAAGCGCAGGATTGCTTCAGGCCCTCTTCTGGTTCTGGGGGGCAGGCTGAGCTTGTGCTTAATTCTTCTTCCTGATGGGAAAATAGAGTGACCTGTGCCTGTCCCAACACCTAGAGCTAGTCTCTCATTGGTTCCCCCTCTTCCCGTTCATCCTCAGGACAAATTGCAACCTGTACGGAACAGGAGGTTAAAGGTGCTGATTCTCCAAGGAGGGAGATGGCTAGTAAATCGGCTGGAATGGCGAACCCGAGCAAAGGAGATGAGAAATGAGGTGCGTTTTAGAAACCTATCCCCATCACACGGTGTACCAACTTCTGGGTTTCTCATGCCTGTTTTCGACGTAGGAAGATGCCCCTTGAACCTGGAGATTTGGGACCCATGGGATGGGTACCATGCAGTATTACTTGAAAGGGTCTGCGTTGGCTCACCCAACCTCACCGAACCTCTCAGCCGCAAGAGTGTCCACCCTTATGTCTCAATCAGCTGTGGGTCTAGATATGGTCAATCCAGGTTGCATCACAGCCCCTGAACGAATTTTGTAAGAATTTCTCTCTCTTTCACTGTCTTTGTTTCACGGGTTTTGAAAAGTAATTTATTTTTATAATGGGGTTTAGCTGCTTTTCACGGCTGTGTTTATGCCGCTTTACACCCCCTTGACTCACTTACAGAGAGATATCAATACATAGGTTTGAAGATTCTTACTAGTCAGATATATTCTTGTGCGGTGAATAGGGGGTGTTGAGTCCAGTTCACTGAAAAAGGAATAGGTCTTGTCTCTTACATATTGGGTTTATGGAACGGTATCTGAGCTAATTTGAAACCCTTGTTTTATGCATCACCCCACCTCACCTTTCCCGTTCAGCAGCCGTAGTGTGTTTCCTAAACGTGTGACTCTGTTCTGTTTTGTAATTCAGTTCAAGTGTAGCGGTTTTTACATTCCCTCTAGAAGTGATATCTTATGATAAGTGTCTTTTTCTGTGTGACTTATTTCACTTAGAATCGTCGTACCTAAATCCACTCATCGTGCTGCTACTAGCCTTATGACGTGGATTTCATGGCTGAGTGATATTCCATTGTACATGAGGACCCCAACTTCTTTATCCATTTTTCTCTTTCCTAGGATATTTAAGGTGTAATGAAGTGGGGGTTCTTGTCCACAGAGCAGCCCTAAACTTTGGGGTGCCTGTGTCTTGCTGATTTTTAGTTTTCCCAATTTATACGCCCATGAGTGGAAGTGCCCTATGCTCTCCAAGCTGTGTTTTTTAGATGTTTCAGAACACACCGTACACTTCTCCAGAGTGGCTGTTGGCAATTTACATCCCACCCATCAGCGTAGCAAGGCTCCCATTTCTCCATGGCCGGTCCTGCATTTCTGGTTTGGACACTTTTTTCCGCATGGCCCTTTTGCCCGCTGGGAAGCGAGACTTCTTTGGAGCGCTGATTGGCCTTTCCAGGTTGCTTGGTTGGCCAAAAAGGGCGTATGCGTTTTTTCCTGAATATATTCAGGAAAAAACGCATACGCCCTTTTTGGCCAAGGGCATCATTGTCCACGTTTTGCCGCTTTTCATGTGCTTTCAAGGCGATTCGGATCTACCTCCTGAAATCTGTTTCCTGCAATTCTGCCTTGCTTTCAAAGCCTCTTCGTTGCCTTCCCTTAATATATTTGTGGACGAGAGGTATCATTTAAAACTCTGCAGGTTTGTGAATTGCAGGGCGCCTGAGCTCCATTTTTCAACTCGCTTTTTTGGGAGCTGGCCGCAAAAGCGCAGGATTGCTTCAGGCCCTCTTCTGGTTCTGGGGGGCAGGCTGAGCTTGTGCTTAATTCTTCTTCCTGATGGGAAAATAGAGTGACCTGTGCCTGTCCCAACACCTAGAGCTAGTCTCTCATTGGTTCCCCCTCTTCCCGTTCATCCTCAGGACAAATTGCAACCTGTACGGAACAGGAGGTTAAAGGTGCTGATTCTCCAAGGAGGGAGATGGCTAGTAAATCGGCTGGAATGGCGAACCCGAGCAAAGGAGATGAGAAATGAGGTGCGTTTTAGAAACCTTTCCCGATCACACGGTGTACCATCTTCTGGGTTTCTCATGCCTGTTTTCGACGTAGGAAGATGCCCTTGAACCTGGAGATTTGGGACGCATGGGATGGGTACCATGCAGTATTACTTGAAAGGGTCTTCGTAGGCTCACCCAACCTCACCGAACCTCTCAGCCCCAAGAGTGTCCACCCTTATGTCTCAATCAGCTGTGGGTCTAGATATGGTCAATCCAGGTTGCATCACAGCCCGTGAACGAATTTTGTAAGAATTTCTCTCTCTTTCACTGTCTTTGTTTCACGGGTTTTGAAAAGTAATTTATTTTTATAATGGGGTTTAGCTGCTTTTCACGGCTGTGTTTATGCCGCTTTACACCCCCTTGACTCACTTACAGAGAGATATCAATACAAAGTTTGAAGATTCTTACTAGTCAGATATATTCTTGTGCGGTGAATAGGGGGTGTTGAGTCCAGTTCACTGAAAAAGGAATAGGTCTTGTCTCTTACATATTGGGTTTATGGAACGGTATCTGAGCTAATTTGAAACCCTTGTTTTATGCATCACCCCACCTCACCTTTCCCGTTCAGCAGCCATAGTGTGTTTCCTAAACGTCTGACTCTGTTCTGTTTTGCAATTCAGTTCAAGTGTAGCGGGTTGTACATTCCCTCTAGAAGTGATATCTTATGATAAGTGTCTTTTTCTGTGTGACTTATTTCACTTAGAATCGTCGTACCTAAATCCACTCATCGTGCTGCTACTAGCCTTATGACGTTGATTTCATGGCTGAGTGATATTCCATTGTACATGAGGACCACAACTTCTTTATCCATTTTTCTCTTTCGTAGGATATTTAAGGTGTAATGAAGTGGGGGTTCTTGTCAACAGAGCAGCCCTAAACTTTGGGGTGCCTGTGTCTTGCTGATTTTTAGTTTTCCCAATTTATACGCCCATGAGTGGAAGTGCCCTATGCTCTCCAAGCTGTGTTTTTTAGATGTTTCAGAACACACCGTACACTTCTCCAGAGTGGCTGTTGGCAATTTACATCCCACCCATCAGCGTAGCAAGGCTCCCATTTCTCCATGGCCGGTCCTGCATTTCTGGTTTGGACACTTTTTTCCGCATGGCCCTTTTGCCCGCTGGGAAGCGAGACTTCTTTGGAGCGCTGATTGGCCTTTCCAGGTTGCTTGGTTGGCCAAAAAGGGCGTATGCGTTTTTTCCTGAATATATTCAGGAAAAAACGCATACGCCCTTTTTGGCCAAGGGCATCATTGTCCACGTTTTGCCGCTTTTCATGTGCTTTCAAGGCGATTCGAATCTACCTCCTGAAATCTGTTTCCTGCAATTCTGCCTTGCTTTCAAAGCCTCTTCGTTGCCTTCCCTTAATATATTTGTGGACGAGAGGTATCATTTAAAACTCTGCAGGTTTGTGAATTGCAGTGCCCCTGAGTTCCATTTTTCAACTCGCTTTTTTGGGAGCTGGCCGCAAAAGCGGAGGATTGCTTCAGGCACTCTTCTGGTTCTGGGGGGCAGGCTGAGCTTGTGCTTAATTCTTCTTCCTGTTGGGAAAATAGAGTGACCTGTGCCTGTCCCAACACCTAGAGCTAGTCTCTCATTGGTTCCCCCTCTTCCCGTTCATCCTCAGGACAAATTGCAACCTGTACGGAACAGGAGGTTAAAGGTGCTGATTCTCCAAGGAGGGAGATGGCTAGTAAATCGGCTGGAATGGCGAACCCGAGCAAAGGAGATGAGAAATGAGGTGCGTTTTAGAAACCTTTCCCGATCACACGGTGTACCATCTTCTGGGTTTCTCATGCCTGTTTTCGACGTAGGAAGATGCCCTTGAACCTGGAGATTTGGGACGCATGGGATGGGTACCATGCAGTATTACTTGAAAGGGTCTTCGTAGGCTCACCCAACCTCACCGAACCTCTCAGCCCCAAGAGTGTCCACCGTTATGTCTCAATCAGCTGTGGGTCTAGATATGGTCAATCCAGGTTGCATCACAGCCCCTGAACGAATTTTGTAAGAATTTCTCTCTCTTTCACTGTCTTTGTTTCACGGGTTTTGAAAAGTAATTTATTTTTATAATGGGGTTTAGCTGCTTTTCACGGCTGTGTTTATGCCGCTTTACACCCCCTTGACTCACTTACAGAGAGATATCAATACATAGGTTTGAAGATTCTTACTAGTCAGATATATTCTTGTGCGGTGAATAGGGGGTGTTGAGTCCAGTTCACTGAAAAAGGAATAGGTCTTGTCTCTTACATATTGGGTTTATGGAACGGTATCTGAGCTAATTTGAAACCCTTGTTTTATGCATCACCCCACCTCACCTTTCCTGTTCAGCAGCCATAGTGTGTTTCCTAAACGTGTGACTCTGTTCTGTTTTGCAATTCAGTTCAAGTGTAGCGGGTTGTACATTCCCTCTAGAAGTGATATCTTATGATAAGTGTCTTTTTCTGTGTGACTTATTTCACTTAGAATCGTCGTACCTAAATCCACTCATCGTGCTGCTACTAGCCTTATGACGTTGATTTCATGGCTGAGTGATATTCCATTGTACATGAGGACCACAACTTCTTTATCCATTTTTCTCTTTCGTAGGATATTTAAGGTGTAATGAAGTGGGGGTTCTTGTCAACAGAGCAGCCCTAAACTTTGGGGTGCCTGTGTCTTGCTGATTTTTAGTTTTCCCAATTTATACGCCCATGAGTGGAAGTGCCCTATGCTCTCCAATCTGTGTTTTTTAGATGTTTCAGAACACACCGTACACTTCTCCAGAGTGGCTGTTGGCAATTTACATCCCACCCATCAGCGTAG
The DNA here is from genome assembly GCF_949987535.1 of Balaenoptera acutorostrata. NCBI lineage: Eukaryota > Metazoa > Chordata > Mammalia > Artiodactyla > Balaenopteridae > Balaenoptera > Balaenoptera acutorostrata. Next base: position 511,232 of record NW_026646693.1, read on the forward strand.
CAAGGCTCCCATTTCTCCATGGCCGGTCCTGCATTTCTGGTTTGGACACTTTTTTCCGCATGGCCCTTTTGCCCGCTGGGAAGCGAGACTTCTTTGGAGCGCTGATAGGCCTTTCCAGGTTGCTTGGTTGGCCAAAAAGGGCGTATGCGTTTTTTCCTGAATATATTCAGGAAAAAACGCATACGCCCTTTTTGGCCAAGGGCATCATTGTCCACGTTTTGCCGCTTTTCATGTGCTTTCAAGGCGATTCGAAACTACTTCCTGAAATCTGTTTCCAGCAATTCTGCCTTGCTTTCAAAGCCTCTTCGTTGCCTTCCCTTAATATATTTGTGGACGAGAGGTATCATTTAAAACTCTGCAGGTTTGTGAATTGCAGTGCCCCTGAGCAACATTTTTCAACTCGCTTTTTTGGGAGCTGGCCGCAAAAGCGCAGGATTGCTTCAGGCCCTCTTCTGGTTCTGGGGGGCAGGCTGAGCTTGTGCTTAATTCTTCTTCCTGATGGGAAAATAGAGTGACCTGTGCCTGTCCCAACACCTAGAGCTAGTCTCTCATTGGTTCCCCCTCTTCCCGTTCATCCTCAGGACAAATTGCAACCTGTACGGAACAGGAGGTTAAAGGTGCTGATTCTCCAAGGAGGGAGATGGCTAGTAAATCGGCTGGAATGGTGACCCGAGCAAAGGAGATGAGAAACGAGGTGCGTTTTAGAAACCTTTCCCGATCACACGGTGTACCATCTTCTGGGTTTCTCATGCCTGTTTTCGACGTAGGAAGATGCCCTTGAACCTGGAGATTTGGGACCCATGGGATGGGTACCATGCAGTATTACTTGAAAGGGTCTGCGTTGGCTCACCCAACCTCACCGAACCTCTCAGCCCCAAGAGTGTCCACCCTTATGTCTCAATCAGCTGTGGGTCTAGATATGGTCAATCCAGGTTGCATCACAGCCCCTGAACGAATTTTGTAAGAATTTCTCTCTCTTTCACTGTCTTTGTTTCACGGGTTTTGAAAAGTAATTTATTTTTATAATGGGGTTTAGCTGCTTTTCACGGCTGTGTTTATGCCGCTTTACACCCCCTTGACTCACTTACAGAGAGATATCAATACATAGGTTTGAAGATTCTTACTAGTCAGATATATTCTTGTGCGGTGAATAGGGGGTGTTGAGTCCAGTTCACTGAAAAAGGAATAGGTCTTGTCTCTTACATATTGGGTTTATGGAACGGTATCTGAGCTAAATTGAAACCCTTGTTTTATGCATCACCCCACCTCACCTTTCCCGTTCAGCAGCCATAGTGTGTTTTCTAAACGTGTGACTCTGTTCTGTTTTGTAATTCAGTTCAAGTGTAGCGGTTTTTACATTCCCTCTCTAAGTGATATCTTAGGATAAGTGTCTTTTTCTGTGTGACTTATTTCACTTAGAATCGTCGTACCTAAATCCACTCATCGTGCTGCTACTAGCCTTATGACGTGGATTTCATGGCTGAGTGATATTCCATTGTACATGAGGACCACAACTTCTTTACCCATTTTTCTCTTTCCTAGGATATTTAAGGTGTAATGAAGTGGGGGTTCTTGTCAACAGAGCAGCCCTAAACTTTGGGGTGCCTGTGTCTTGCTGATTTTTAGTTTTCCCAATTTATACGCCCATGAGTGGAAGTGCCCTATGCTCTCCAAGCTGTGTTTTTTAGATGTTTCAGAACACACCGTACACTTCTCCAGAGTGGCTGTTGGCAATTTACATCCCACCCATCAGCGTAGCAAGGCTCCCATTTCTCCATGGCCGGTCCTGCATTTCTGGTTTGGACACTTTTTTCCGCATGGCCCTTTTGCCCGCTGGGAAGCGAGACTTCTTTGGAGCGCTGATTGGCCTTTCCAGGTTGCTTGGTTGGCCAAAAAGGGCGTATGCGTTTTTTCCTGAATATATTCAGGAAAAAACGCATACGCCCTTTTTGGCCAAGGGCATCATTGTCCACGTTTTGCCGCTTTTCATGTGCTTTCAAGGCGATTCGAATCTACCTCCTGAAATCTGTTTCCTGCAATTCTGCCTTGCTTTCAAAGCCTCTTCGTTGCCTTCCCTTAATATATTTGTGGACGAGAGGTATCATTTAAAACTCTGCAGGTTTGTGAATTGCAGTGCCCCTGAGCTCCATTTTTCAACTCGCTTTTTTGGGAGCTGGCCGCAAAAGCGGAGGATTGCTTCAGGCACTCTTCTGGTTCTGGGGGGCAGGCTGAGCTTGTGCTTAATTCTTCTTCCTGTTGGGAAAATAGAGTGACCTGTGCCTGTCCCAACACCTAGAGCTAGTCTCTCATTGGTTCCCCCTCTTCCCGTTCATCCTCAGGACAAATTGCAACCTGTACGGAACAGGAGGTTAAAGGTGCTGATTCTCCAAGGAGGGAGATGGCTAGTAAATCGGCTGGAATGGCGAACCCGAGCAAAGGAGATGAGAAATGAGGTGCGTTTTAGAAACCTTTCCCGATCACACGGTGTACCATCTTCTGGGTTTCTCATGCCTGTTTTCGACGTAGGAAGATGCCCTTGAACCTGGAGATTTGGGACGCATGGGATGGGTACCATGCAGTATTACTTGAAAGGGTCTTCGTAGGCTCACCCAACCTCACCGAACCTCTCAGCCCCAAGAGTGTCCACCGTTATGTCTCAATCAGCTGTGGGTCTAGATATGGTCAATCCAGGTTGCATCACAGCCCCTGAACGAATTTTGTAAGAATTTCTCTCTCTTTCACTGTCTTTGTTTCACGGGTTTTGAAAAGTAATTTATTTTTATAATGGGGTTTAGCTGCTTTTCACGGCTGTGTTTATGCCGCTTTACACCCCCTTGACTCACTTACAGAGAGATATCAATACATAGGTTTGAAGATTCTTACTAGTCAGATATATTCTTGTGCGGTGAATAGGGGGTGTTGAGTCCAGTTCACTGAAAAAGGAATAGGTCTTTTCTCTTACATATTGGGTTTATGGAACGGTATCTGAGCTAAATTGAAACCCTTGTTTTATGCATCACCCCACCTCACCTTTCCCGTTCAGCAGCCATAGTGTGTTTCCTAAACGTGTGACTCTGTTCTGTTTTGCAATTCAGTTCAAGTGTAGCGGGTTGTACATTCCCTCTAGAAGTGATATCTTATGATAAGTGTCTTTTTCTGTGTGACTTATTTCACTTAGAATCGTCGTACCTAAATCCACTCATCGTGCTGCTACTAGCCTTATGACATGGATTTCATGGCTGAGTGATATTCCATTGTACATGAGGACCACAACTTCTTTACCCATTTTTCTCTTTCCTAGGATATTTAAGGTGTAATGAAGTGGGGGTTCTTGTCAACAGAGCAGCCCTAAACTTTGGGGTGCCTGTGTCTTGCTGATTTTTAGTTTTCCCAATTTATACGCCCATGAGTGGAAGTGCCCTATGCTCTCCAAGCTGTGTTTTTTAGATGTTTCAGAACACACCGTACACTTCTCCAGAGTGGCTGTTGGCAATTTACATCCCACCCATCAGCGTAGCAAGTCTCCCATTTCTCCATGGCCGGTCCTGCATTTCTGGTTTGGACACTTTTTTCCGCATGGCCCTTTTGCCCGCTGGGAAGCGAGACTTCTTTGGAGCGCTGATTGGCCTTTCCAGGTTGCTTGGTTGGCCAAAAAGGGCGTATGCGTTTTTTCCTGAATATATTCAGGAAAAAACGCATACGCCCTTTTTGGCCAAGGGCATCATTGTCCACGTTTTGCCGCTTTTCATGTGCTTTCAAGGCGATTCGAATCTACCTCCTGAAATCTGTTTCCTGCACTTCTGCCTTGCTTTCAAAGCCTCTTCGTTGCCTTCCCTTAATATATTTGTGGACGAGAGGTATCATTTAAAACTCTGCAGGTTTGTGAATTGCAGTGCCCCTGAGCTCCATTTTTCAACTCGCTTTTTTGGGAGCTGGCCGCAAAAGCGCAGGATTGCTTCAGGCCCTCTTCTGGTTCTGGGGGGCAGGCTGAGCTTGTGCTTAATTCTTCTTCCTGATGGGAAAATAGAGTGACCTGTGCCTGTCCCAACACCTAGAGCTAGTCTCTCATTGGTTCCCCCTCTTCCCGTTCATCCTCAGGACAAATTGCAACCTGTACGGAACAGGAGGTTAAAGGTGCTGATTCTCCAAGGAGGGAGATGGCTAGTAAATCGGCTGGAATGGCGAACCCGAGCAAAGGAGATGAGAAATGAGGTGCGTTTTAGAAACCTTTCCCGATCACACGGTGTACCATCTTCTGGGTTTCTCATGCCTGTTTTCGACGTAGGAAGATGCCCTTGAACCTGGAGATTTGGGACGCATGGGATGGGTACCATGCAGTATTACTTGAAAGGGTCTTCGTAGGCTCACCCAACCTCACCGAACCTCTCAGCCCCAAGAGTGTCCACCATTATGTCTCAATCAGCTGTGGGTCTAGATATGGTCAATCCAGGTTGCATCACAGCCCCTGAACGAATTTTGTAAGAATTTCTCTCTCTTTCACTGTCTTTGTTTCACGGGTTTTGAAAAGTAATTTATTTTTATAATGGGGTTTAGCTGCTTTTCACGGCTGTGTTTATGCCGCTTTACACCCCCTTGACTCACTTACAGAGAGATATCAATACATAGGTTTGAAGATTCTTACTAGTCAGATATATTCTTGTGCGGTGAATAGGGGGTGTTGAGTCCAGTTCACTGAAAAAGGAATAGGTCTTGTCTCTTACATATTGGGTTTATGGAACGGTATCTGAGCTAATTTGAAACCCTTGTTTTATGCATCACCCCACCTCACCTTTCCCGTTCAGCAGCCATAGTGTGTTTCCTAAACGTGTGACTCTGTTCTGTTTTGCAATTCAGTTCAAGTGTAGCGGGTTGTACATTCCCTCTAGAAGTGATATCTTATGATAAGTGTCTTTTTCTGTGTGACTTATTTCACTTAGAATCGTCGTACCTAAATCCACTCATCGTGCTGCTACTAGCCTTATGACGTTGATTTCATGGCTGAGTGATATTCCATTGTACATGAGGACCACAACTTCTTTATCCATTTTTCTCTTTCGTAGGATATTTAAGGTGTAATGAAGTGGGGGTTCTTGTCAACAGAGCAGCCCTAAACTTTGGGGTGCCTGTGTCTTGCTGATTTTTAGTTTTCCCAATTTATACGCCCATGAGTGGAAGTGCCCTATGCTCTCCAAGCTGTGTTTTTTAGATGTTTCAGAACACACCGTACACTTCTCCAGAGTGGCTGTTGGCAATTTACATCCCACCCATCAGCGTAGCAAGGCTCCCATTTCTCCATGGCCGGTCCTGCATTTCTGGTTTGGACACTTTTTTCCGCATGGCCCTTTTGCCCGCTGGGAAGCGAGACTTCTTTGGAGCGCTGATTGGCCTTTCCAGGTTGCTTGGTTGGCCAAAAAGGGCGTATGCGTTTTTTCCTGAATATATTCAGGAAAAAACGCATACGCCCTTTTTGGCCAAGGGCATCATTGTCCACGTTTTGCCGCTTTTCATGTGCTTTCAAGGCGATTCGAAACTACCTCCTGAAATCTGTTTCCTGCAATTCTGCCTTGCTTTCAAAGCCTCTTCGTTGCCTTCCCTTAATATATTTGTGGACGAGAGGTATCATTTAAAACTCTGCAGCTTTGTGAATTGCAGTGCCCCTGAGCAACATTTTTCAACTCGCTTTTTTGGGAGCTGGCCGCAAAAGCGCAGGATTGCTTCAGGCCCTCTTCTGGTTCTGGGGGGCAGGCTGAGCTTGTGCTTAATTCTTCTTCCTGATGGGAAAATAGAGTGACCTGTGCCTGTCCCAACACCTAGAGCTAGTCTCTCATTGGTTCCCCCTCTTCCCGTTCATCCTCAGGACAAATTGCAACCTGTACGGAACAGGAGGTTAAAGGTGCTGATTCTCCAAGGAGGGAGATGGCTAGTAAATCGGCTGGAATGGCGAACCCGAGCAAAGGAGATGAGAAATGAGGTGCGTTTTAGAAATCTTTCCCCATCACACGGTGTACCATCTTCTGGGTTTCTCATGCCTGTTTTCGACGTAGGAAGATGCCCCTTGAACCTGGAGATTTGGGACCCATGGGATGGGTACCATGCAGTATTACTTGAAAGGGTCTGCGTTGGCTCACCCAACCTCGCCGAACCTCTCAGCCGCAAGAGTGTCCACCCTTATGTCTCAATCAGCTGTGGGTCTAGATATGGTCAATCCAGGTTGCATCACAGCCCCTGAACGAATTTTGTAAGAATTTCTCTCTCTTTCACTGTCTTTGTTTCACGGGTTTTGAAAAGTAATTTATTTTTATAATGGGGTTTAGCTGCTTTTCACGGCTGTGTTTATGCCGCTTTACACCCCCTTGACTCACTTACAGAGAGATATCAATACATAGGTTTGAAGATTCTTACTAGTCAGATATATTCTTGTGCGGTGAATAGGGGGTGTTGAGTCCAGTTCACTGAAAAAGGAATAGGTCTTGTCTCTTACATATTGGGTTTATGGAACGGTATCTGAGCTAATTTGAAGCCCTTGTTTTATGCATCACCCCACCTCACCTTTCCCGTTCAGCAGCCATAGTGTGTTTCCTAAACGTGTGACTCTGTTCTGTTTTGCAATTCAGTTCAAGTGTAGCGGGTTGTACATTCCCTCTCTAAGTGATATCTTAGGATAAGTGTCTTTTTCTGTGTGACTTATTTCACTTAGAATCGTCGTACCTAAATCCACTCATCGTGCTGCTACTAGCCTTATGACGTGGATTTCATGGCTGAGTGATATTCCATTGTACATGAGGACCACAACTTCTTTACCCATTTTTCTCTTTCCTAGGATATTTAAGGTGTAATGAAGTGGGGGTTCTTGTCAACAGAGCAGCCCTAAACTTTGGGGTGCCTGTGTCTTGCTGATTTTTAGTTTTCCCAATTTATACGCCCATGAGTGGAAGTGCCCTATGCTCTCCAAGCTGTGTTTTTTAGATGTTTCAGAACACACCGTACACTTCTCCAGAGTGGCTGTTGGCAATTTACATCCCACCCATCAGCGTAGCAAGGCTCCCATTTCTCCATGGCCGGTCCTGCATTTCTGGTTTGGACACTTTTTTCCGCATGGCCCTTTTGCCCGCTGGGAAGCGAGACTTCTTTGGAGCGCTGATTGGCCTTTCCAGGTTGCTTGGTTGGCCAAAAAGGGCGTATGCGTTTTTTCCTGAATATATTCAGGAAAAAACGCATACGCCCTTTTTGGCCAAGGGCATCATTGTCCACGTTTTGCCGCTTTTCATGTGCTTTCAAGGCGATTCGAATCTACCTCCTGAAATCTGTTTCCTGCAATTCTGCCTTGCTTTCAAAGCCTCTTCGTTGCCTTCCCTTAATATATTTGTGGACGAGAGGTATCATTTAAAACTCTGCAGGTTTGTGAATTGCAGTGCCCCTGAGCTCCATTTTTCAACTCGCTTTTTTGGGAGCTGGCCGCAAAAGCGCAGGATTGCTTCAGGCCCTCTTCTGGTTCTGGGGGGCAGGCTGAGCTTGTGCTTAATTCTTCTTCCTGATGGGAAAATAGAGTGACCTGTGCCTGTCCCAACACCTAGAGCTAGTCTCTCATTGGTTCCCCCTCTTCCCGTTCATCCTCAGGACAAATTGCAACCTGTACGGAACAGGAGGTTAAAGGTGCTGATTCTCCAAGGAGGGAGATGGCTAGTAAATCGGCTGGAATGGCGAACCCGAGCAAAGGAGATGAGAAATGAGGTGCGTTTTAGAAACCTTTCCCCATCACACGGTGTACCATCTTCTGGGTTTCTCATGCCTGTTTTCGACGTAGGAAGATGCCCCTTGAACCTGGAGATTTGGGACCCATGGGATGGGTACCATGCAGTATTACTTGAAAGGGTCTGCGTTGGCTCACCCAACCTCACCGAACCTCTCAGCCGCAAGAGTGTCCACCCTTATGTCTCAATCAGCTGTGGGTCTAGATATGGTCAATCCAGGTTGCATCACAGCCCCTGAACGAATTTTGTAAGAATTTCTCTCTCTTTCACTGTCTTTGTTTCACGGGTTTTGAAAAGTAATTTATTTTTATAATGGGGTTTAGCTGCTTTTCACGGCTGTGTTTATGCCGCTTTACACCCCCTTGACTCACTTACAGAGAGATATCAATACATAGGTTTGAAGATTCTTACTAGTCAGATATATTCTTGTGCGGTGAATAGGGGGTGTTGAGTCCAGTTCACTGAAAAAGGAATAGGTCTTGTCTCTTACATATTGGGTTTATGGAACGGTATCTGAGCTAATTTGAAACCCTTGTTTTATGCATCACCCCACCTCACCTTTCCCGTTCAGCAGCCGTAGTGTGTTTCCTAAACGTGTGACTCTGTTCTGTTTTGTAATTCAGTTCAAGTGTAGCGGTTTTTACATTCCCTCTAGAAGTGATATCTTATGATAAGTGTCTTTTTCTGTGTGACTTATTTCACTTAGAATCGTCGTACCTAAATCCACTCATCGTGCTGCTACTAGCCTTATGACGTGGATTTCATGGCTGAGTGATATTCCATTGTACATGAGGACCCCAACTTCTTTATCCATTTTTCTCTTTCCTAGGATATTTAAGGTGTAATGAAGTGGGTGTTCTTGTCCACAGAGCAGCCCTAAACTTTGGGGTGCCTGTGTCTTGCTGATTTTTAGTTTTCCCAATTTATACGCCCATGAGTGGAAGTGCCCTATGCTCTCCAAGCTGTGTTTTTTAGATGTTTCAGAACACACCGTACACTTCTCCAGAGTGGCTGTTGGCAATTTACATCCCACCCATCAGCGTAGCAAGGCTCCCATTTCTCCATGGCCGGTCCTGCATTTCTGGTTTGGACACTTTTTTCCGCATGGCCCTTTTGCCCGCTGGGAAGCGAGACTTGTTTGGAGCGCTGATTGGCCTTTCCAGGTTGCTTGGTTGGCCAAAAAGGGCGTATGCGTTTTTTCCTGAATATATTCAGGAAAAAACGCATACGCCCTTTTTGGCCAAGGGCATCATTGTCCACGTTTTGCCGCTTTTCATGTGCTTTCAAGGCGATTCGAATCTACCTCCTGAAATCTGTTTCCTGCAATTCTGCCTTGCTTTCAAAGCCTCTTCGTTGCCTTCCCTTAATATATTTGTGGACGAGAGGTATCATTTAAAACTCTGCAGGTTTGTGAATTGCAGGGCCCCTGAGCTCCATTTTTCAACTCGCTTTTTTGGGAGCTGGCCGCTAAAGCGCAGGATTGCTTCAGGCCCTCTTCTGGTTCTGGGGGGCAGGCTGAGCTTGTGCTTAATTCTTCTTCCTGATGGGAAAATAGAGTGACCTGTGCCTGTCCCAACACCTAGAGCTAGTCTCTCATTGGTTCCCCCTCTTCCCGTTCATCCTCAGGACAAATTGCAACCTGTACGGAACAGGAGGTTAAAGGTGCTGATTCTCCAAGGAGGGAGATGGCTAGTAAATCGGCTGGAATGGCGAACCCGAGCAAAGGAGATGAGAAATGAGGTGCATTTTAGAAACCTTTCCCGATCACACGGTGTACCATCTTCTGGGTTTCTCATGCCTGTTTTCGACGTAGGAAGATGCCCTTGAACCTGGAGATTTGGGACCCATGGGATGGGTACCATGCAGTATTACTTGAAAGGGTCTGCGTTGGCTCACCCAACCTCACCGAACCTCTCAGCCCCAAGAGTGTCCACCCTTATGTCTCAAACAGCTGTCGGTCTAGATATGGTCAATCCAGGTTGCATCACAGCCCGTGAACGAATTTTGTAAGAATTTCTCTCTCTTTCACTGTCTTTGTTTCACGGGTTTTGAAAAGTAATTTATTTTTATAATGGGGTTTAGCTGCTTTTCACGGCTGTGTTTATGCCGCTTTACACCCCCTTGACTCACTTACAGAGAGATATCAATACATAGGTTTGAAGATTCTTACTAGTCAGATATATTCTTGTGCGGTGAATAGGGGGTTTTGCGTCCAGTTCACTGAAAAAGGAATAGGTCTTGTCTCTTACATAGTGGGTTTATGGAACGGTATCTGAGCTAATTTGAAACCCTTGTTTTATGCATCACCCCACCTCACCTTTCCCGTTCAGCAGCCATAGTGTGTTTCCTAAACGTGTGACTCTGTTCTGTTTTGCAATTCAGTTCAAGTGTAGCGGTTTTTACATTCCCTCTCTAAGTGATATCTTATGATAAGTGTCTTTTTCTGTGTGACTTATTTCACTTAGAATCGTCGTACCTAAATCCACTCATCCTGCTGCTACTAGCCTTATGACGTGGATTTCATGGCTGAGTGATATTCCATTATACATGAGGACCACAACTTCTTTATCCATTTTTCTCTTTCGTAGGATATTTAAGGTGTAATGAAGTGGGGGTTCTTGTTAACAGAGCAGCCCTAAACTTTGGGGTGCCTGTGTCTTGCTGATTTTTAGTTTTCCCAATTTATACGCCCATGAGTGGAAGTGCCCTATGCTCTCCAAGCTGTGTTTTTTAGATGTTTCAGAACACACCGTACACTTCTCCAGAGTGGCTGTTGGCAATTTACATCCCACCCATCAGCGTAGCAAGGCTCCCATTTCTCCATGGCCGGTCCTGCATTTCTGGTTTGGACACTTTTTTCCGCATGGCCCTTTTGCCCGCTGGGAAGCGAGACTTCTTTGGAGCGCTGATTGGCCTTTCCAGGTTGCTTGGTTGGCCAAAAAGGGCGTATGCGTTTTTTCCTGAATATATTCAGGAAAAAACGCATACGCCCTTTTTGGCCAAGGGCATCATTGTCCACGTTTTGCCGCTTTTCATGTGCTTTCAAGGCGATTCGAATCTACCTCCTGAAATCTGTTTCCTGCAATTCTGCCTTGCTTTCAAAGCCTCTTCGTTGCCTTCCCTTAATATATTTGTGGACGAGAGGTATCATTTAAAACTCTGCAGGTTTGTGAATTGCAGTGCCCCTGAGCTCCATTTTTCAACTCGCTTTTTTGGGAGCTGGCCGCAAAAGCGCAGGATTGCTTCAGGCCCTCTTCTGGTTCTGGGGGGCAGGCTGAGCTTGTGCTTAATTCTTCTTCCTGATGGGAAAATAGAGTGACCTGTGCCTGTCCCAACACCTAGAGCTAGTCTCTCATTGGTTCCCCCTCTTCCCGTTCATCCTCAGGACAAATTGCAACCTGTACGGAACAGGAGGTTAAAGGTGCTGATTCTCCAAGGAGGGAGATGGCTAGTAAATCGGCTGGAATGGCGAACCCGAGCAAAGGAGATGAGAAATGAGGTGCATTTTAGAAACCTTTTCCGATCACACGGTGTACCATCTTCTGGGTTTCTCATGCCTGTTTTCGACGTAGGAAGATGCCCTTGAACCTGGAGATTTGGGACCCATGGGATGGGTACCATGCAGTATTACTTGAAAGGGTCTGCGTTGGCTCACCCAACCTCACCGAACCTCTCAGCCCCAAGAGTGTCCACCCTTATGTCTCAAACAGCTGTCGGTCTAGATATGGTCAATCCAGGTTGCATCACAGCCCGTGAACGAATTTTGTAAGAATTTCTCTCTCTTTCACTGTCTTTGTTTCACGGGTTTTGAAAAGTAATTTATTTTTATAATGGGGTTTAGCTGCTTTTCACGGCTGTGTTTATGCCGCTTTACACCCCCTTGACTCACTTACAGAGAGATATCAATACATAGGTTTGAAGATTCTTACTAGTCAGATATATTCTTGTGCGGTGAATAGGGGGTTTTCCGTCCAGTTCACTGAAAAAGGAATAGGTCTTGTCTCTTACATATTGGGTTTATGGAACGGTATCTGAGCTAATTTGAAACCCTTGTTTTATGCATCACCCCACCTCACCTTTCCCGTTCAGCAGCCATAGTGTGTTTCCTAAACGTGTGACTCTGTTCTGTTTTGCAATTCAGTTCAAGTGTAGCGGTTTTTACATTCCCTCTCTAAGTGATATCTTATGATAAGTGTCTTTTTCTGTGTGACTTATTTCACTTAGAATCGTCGTACCTAAATCCACTCATCCTGCTGCTACTAGCCTTATGACGTGGATTTCATGGCTGAGTGATATTCCATTATACATGAGGACCACAACTTCTTTATCCATTTTTCTCTTTCGTAGGATATTTAAGGTGTAATGAAGTGGGGGTTCTTGTTAACAGAGCAGCCCTAAACTTTGGGGTGCCTGTGTCTTGCTGATTTTTAGTTTTCCCAATTTATACGCCCATGAGTGGAAGTGCCCTATGCTCTCCAAGCTGTGTTTTTTAGATGTTTCAGAACACACCGTACACTTCTCCAGAGTGGCTGTTGGCAATTTACATCCCACCCATCAGCGTAGCAAGGCTCCCATTTCTCCATGGCCGGTCCTGCATTTCTGGTTTGGACACTTTTTTCCGCTTGGCCCTTTTGCCCGCTGGGAAGCGAGACTTGTTTGGAGCGCTGATTGGCCTTTCCAGGTTGCTTGGTTGGCCAAAAAGGGCGTATGCGTTTTTTCCTGAATATATTCAGGAAAAAACGCATACGCCCTTTTTGGCCAAGGGCATCATTGTCCACGTTTTGCCGCTTTTCATGTGCTTTCAAGGCGATTCGAATCTACCTCCTGAAATCTCTTTCCTGCAATTCTGCCTTGCTTTCAAAGCCTCTTCGTTGCCTTCCCTTAATATATTTGTGGACGAGAGGTATCATTTAAAACTCTGCAGGTTTGTGAATTGCAGTGCCCCTGAGCTCCATTTTTCAACTCGCTTTTTTGGGAGCTGGCCGCAAAAGCGCAGGATTGCTTCAGGCCCTCTTCTGGTTCTGGGGGGCAGGCTGAGCTTGTGCTTAATTCTTCTTCCTGATGGGAAAATAGAGTGACCTGTGCCTGTCCCAACACCTAGAGCTAGTCTCTCATTGGTTCCCCCTCTTCCCGTTCATCCTCAGGACAAATTGCAACCTGTACGGAACAGGAGGTTAAAGGTGCTGATTCTCCAAGGAGGGAGATGGCTAGTAAATCGGCTGGAATGGCGAACCCGAGCAAAGGAGATGAGAAATGAGGTGCATTTTAGAAACCTTTCCCGATCACACGGTGTACCATCTTCTGGGTTTCTCATGCCTGTTTTCGACGTAGGAAGATGCCCTTGAACCTGGAGATTTGGGACCCATGGGATGGGTACCATGCAGTATTACTTGAAAGGGTCTGCGTTGGCTCACCCAACCTCACCGAACCTCTCAGCCCCAAGAGTGTCCACCCTTATGTCTCAAACAGCTGTCGGTCTAGATATGGTCAATCCAGGTTGCATCACAGCCCGTGAACGAATTTTGTAAGAATTTCTCTCTCTTTCACTGTCTTTGTTTCACGGGTTTTGAAAAGTAATTTATTTTTATAATGGGGTTTAGCTGCTTTTCACGGCTGTGTTTATGCCGCTTTACACCCCCTTGACTCACTTACAGAGAGATATCAATACATAGGTTTGAAGATTCTTACTAGTCAGATATATTCTTGTGCGGTGAATAGGGGGTTTTCCGTCCAGTTCACTGAAAAAGGAATAGGTCTTGTCTCTTACATATTGGGTTTATGGAACGGTATCTGAGCTAATTTGAAACCCTTGTTTTATGCATCACCCCACCTCACCTTTCCCGTTCAGCAGCCATAGTGTGTTTCCTAAACGTGTGACTCTGTTCTGTTTTGCAATTCAGTTCAAGTGTAGCGGTTTTTACATTCCCTCTCTAAGTGATATCTTATGATAAGTGTCTTTTTCTGTGTGACTTATTTCACTTAGAATCGTCGTACCTAAATCCACTCATCCTGCTGCTACTAGCCTTATGACGTGGATTTCATGGCTGAGTGATATTCCATTATACATGAGGACCACAACTTCTTTATCCATTTTTCTCTTTCGTAGGATATTTAAGGTGTAATGAAGTGGGGGTTCTTGTTAACAGAGCAGCCCTAAACTTTGGGGTGCCTGTGTCTTGCTGATTTTTAGTTTTCCCAATTTATACGCCCATGAGTGGAAGTGCCCTATGCTCTCCAAGCTGTGTTTTTTAGATGTTTCAGAACACACCGTACACTTCTCCAGAGTGGCTGTTGGCAATTTACATCCCACCCATCAGCGTAGCAAGGCTCCCATTTCTCCATGGCCGGTCCTGCATTTCTGGTTTGGACACTTTTTTCCGCTTGGCCCTTTTGCCCGCTGGGAAGCGAGACTTGTTTGGAGCGCTGATTGGCCTTTCCAGGTTGCTTGGTTGGCCAAAAAGGGCGTATGCGTTTTTTCCTGAATATATTCAGGAAAAAACGCATACGCCCTTTTTGGCCAAGGGCATCATTGTCCACGTTTTGCCGCTTTTCATGTGCTTTCAAGGCGATTCGAATCTACCTCCTGAAATCTCTTTCCTGCAATTCTGCCTTGCTTTCAAAGCCTCTTCGTTGCCTTCCCTTAATATATTTGTGGACGAGAGGTATCATTTAAAACTCTGCAGGTTTGTGAATTGCAGTGCCCCTGAGCTCCATTTTTCAACTCGCTTTTTTGGGAGCTGGCCGCAAAAGCGCAGGATTGCTTCAGGCCCTCTTCTGGTTCTGGGGGGCAGGCTGAGCTTGTGCTTAATTCTTCTTCCTGATGGGAAAATAGAGTGACCTGTGCCTGTCCCAACACCTAGAGCTAGTCTCTCATTGGTTCGCCCTCTTCCCGTTCATCCTCAGGACAAATTGCAACCTGTACGGAACAGGAGGTTAAAGGTGCTGATTCTCCAAGGAGGGAGATGGCTAGTAAATCGGCTGGAATGGCGAACCCGAGCAAAGGAGATGAGAAATGAGGTGCGTTTTAGAAACCTTTCCCGATCACATGGTGTACCATCTTCTGGGTTTCTCATGCCTGTTTTCGACGTAGGAAGATGCCCTTGAACCTGGAGATTTGGGACCCATGGGATGGGTACCATGCAGTATTACTTGAAAGGGTCTGCGTTGGCTCACCCAACCTCACCGAACCTCTCAGCCCCAAGAGTGTCCACCCTTATATCTCAATCAGCTGTGGGTCTAGATATGGTCAATCCAGGTTGCATCACAGCCCGTGAACGAATTTTGTAAGAATTTCTCTCTCTTTCACTGTCTTTGTTTCAGGGGTTTTGAAAAGTAATTTATTTTTATAATGGGGTTTAGCTGCTTTTCACGGCTGTGTTTATGCCGCTTTACACCCCCTTGACTCACTTACAGAGAGATATCAATACATAGGTTTGAAGATTCTTACTAGTCAGATATATTCTTGTGCGGTGAATAGGGGGTTTTGCGTCCAGCTCACTGAAAAAGGAATAGGTCTTGTCTCTTACATATTGGGTTTATGGAACGGTATCTGAGCTAATTTGAAACCCTTGTTTTATGCATCACCCCACCTCACCTTTCCCGTTCAGCAGCCATAGTGTGTTTCCTAAACGTGTGACTCTGTTCTGTTTTGCAATTCAGTTCAAGTGTAGCGGTTTTTACATTCCCTCTAGAAGTGATATCTTATGATAAGTGTCTTTTTCTGTGTGACTTATTTCACTTAGAATCGTCGTACCTAAATCCACTCATCGTGCTGCTCCTAGCCTTATAACGTGGATTTCATGGCTGAGTGATATTCCATTGTACATGAGGACCCCAACTTCTTTATCCATTTTTCTCTTTCCTAGGATATTTAAGGTGTAATGAAGTGGGGGTTCTTGTCAACAGAGCAGCCCTAAACTTTGGGGTGCCTGTGTCTTGCTGATTTTTAGTTTTCCCAATTTATACGCCCATGAGTGGAAGTGCCCTATGCTCTCCAAGCTGTGTTTTTTAGATGTTTCAGAACACACCGTACACTTCTCCAGAGTGGCTGTTGGCAATTTACATCCCACCCATCAGCGTAGCAAGGCTCCCATTTCTCCATGGCCGGTCCTGCATTTCTGGTTTGGACACTTTTTTCCGCATGGCCCTTTTGCCCGCTGGGAAGCGAGACTTGTTTGGAGCGCTGATTGGCCTTTCCAGGTTGCTTGGTTGGCCAAAAAGGGCGTATGCGTTTTTTCCTGAATATATTCAGGAAAAAACGCATACGCCCTTTTTGGCCAAGGGCATCATTGTCCACGTTTTGCCGCTTTTCATGTGCTTTCAAGGCGATTCGAATCTACCTCCTGAAATCTGTTTCCTGCAATTCTGCCTTGCTTTCAAAGCCTCTTCGTTGCCTTCCCTTAATATATTTGTGGACGAGAGGTATCATTTAAAACTCTGCAGGTTTGTGAATTGCAGTGCCCCTGAGCTCCATTTTTCAACTCGCTTTTTTGGGAGCTGGCCGCAAAAGCGCAGGATTGCTTCAGGCCCTCTTCTGGTTCTGGGGGGCAGGCTGAGCTTGTGCTTAATTCTTCTTCCTGATGGGAAAATAGAGTGACCTGTGCCTGTCCCAACACCTAGAGCTAGTCTCTCATTGGTTCGCCCTCTTCCCGTTCATCCTCAGGACAAATTGCAACCTGTACGGAACAGGAGGTTAAAGGTGCTGATTCTCCAAGGAGGGAGATGGCTAGTAAATCGGCTGGAATGGCGAACCCGAGCAAAGGAGATGAGAAATGAGGTGCGTTTTAGAAACCTTTCCCGATCACATGGTGTACCATCTTCTGGGTTTCTCATGCCTGTTTTCGACGTAGGAAGATGCCCTTGAACCTGGAGATTTGGGACCCATGGGATGGGTACCATGCAGTATTACTTGAAAGGGTCTGCGTTGGCTCACCCAACCTCACCGAACCTCTCAGCCCCAAGAGTGTCCACCCTTATGTCTCAATCAGCTGTGGGTCTAGATATGGTCAATCCAGGTTGCATCACAGCCCGTGAACGAATTTTGTAAGAATTTCTCTCTCTTTCACTGTCTTTGTTTCAGGGGTTTTGAAAAGTAATTTATTTTTATAATGGGGTTTAGCTGCTTTTCACGGCTGTGTTTATGCCGCTTTACACCCCCTTGACTCACTTACAGAGAGATATCAATACATAGGTTTGAAGATTCTTACTAGTCAGATATATTCTTGTGCGGTGAATAGGGGGTTTTGCGTCCAGTTCACTGAAAAAGGAATAGGTCTTGTCTCTTACATATTGGGTTTATGGAACGGTATCTGAGCTAATTTGAAACCCTTGTTTTATGCATCACCCCACCTCACCTTTCCCGTTCAGCAGCCATAGTGTGTTTCCTAAACGTGTGACTCTGTTCTGTTTTGCAATTCAGTTCAAGTGTAGCGGTTTTTACATTCCCTCTAGAAGTGATATCTTATGATAAGTGTCTTTTTCTGTGTGACTTATTTCACTTAGAATCGTCGTACCTAAATCCACTCATCGTGCTGCTACTAGCCTTATAACGTGGATTTCATGGCTGAGTGATATTCCATTGTACATGAGGACCCCAACTTCTTTATCCATTTTTCTCTTTCCTAGGATATTTAAGGTGTAATGAAGTGGGGGTTCTTGTCAACAGAGCAGCCCTAAACTTTGGGGTGCCTGTGTCTTGCTGATTTTTAGTTTTCCCAATTTATACGCCCATGAGTGGAAGTGCCCTATGCTCTCCAAGCTGTGTTTTTTAGATGTTTCAGAACACACCGTACACTTCTCCAGAGTGGCTGTTGGCAATTTACATCCCACCCATCAGCGTAGCAAGGCTCCCATTTCTCCATGGCCGGTCCTGCATTTCTGGTTTGGACACTTTTTTCCGCATGGCCCTTTTGCCCGCTGGGAAGCGAGACTTCTTTGGAGCGCTGATTGGCCTTTCCAGGTTGCTTGGTTGGCCAAAAAGGGCGTATGCGTTTTTTCCTGAATATATTCAGGAAAAAACGCATACGCCCTTTTTGGCCAAGGGCATCATTGTCCACGTTTTGCCGCTTTTCATGTGCTTTCAAGGCGATTCGAATCTACCTCCTGAAATCTGTTTCCTGCAATTCTGCCTTGCTTTCAAAGCCTCTTCGTTGCCTTCCCTTAATATATTTGTGGACGAGAGGTATCATTTAAAACTCTGCAGGTTTGTGAATTGCAGTGCCCCTGAGCTCCATTTTTCAACTCGCTTTTTTGGGAGCTGGCCGCAAAAGCGCAGGATTGCTTCAGGCCCTCTTCTGGTTCTGGGGGGCAGGCTGAGCTTGTGCTTAATTCTTCTTCCTGATGGGAAAATAGAGTGACCTGTGCCTGTCCCAACACCTAGAGCTAGTCTCTCATTGGTTCCCCCTCTTCCCGTTCATCCTCAGGACAAATTGCAACCTGTACGGAACAGGAGGTTAAAGGTGCTGATTCTCCAAGGAGGGAGATGGCTAGTAAATCGGCTGGAATGGCGAACCCGAGCAAAGGAGATGAGAAATGAGGTGCGTTTTAGAAACCTTTCCCGATCACACGGTGTACCATCTTCTGGGTTTCTCATGCCTGTTTTCGACGGAGGAAGATGCCCTTGAACCTGGAGATTTGGGACCCATGGGATGGGTACCATGCAGTATTACTTGAAAGGGTCTGCGTTGGCTCACCCAACCTCACCGAACCTCTCAGCCCCAAGAGTGTCCACCCTTATGTCTCAATCAGCTGTGGGTCTAGATATGGTCAATCCAGGTTGCATCACAGCCCCTGAACGAATTTTGTAAGAATTTCTCTCTCTTTCACTGTCTTTGTTTCACGGGTTTTGAAAAGTAATTTATTTTTATAATGGGGTTTAGCTGCTTTTCACGGCTGTGTTTATGCCGCTTTACACCCCCTTGACTCACTTACAGAGAGATATCAATACATAGGTTTGAAGATTCTTACTAGTCAGATATATTCTTGTGCGGTGAATAGGGGGTGTTGAGTCCAGTTCACTGAAAAAGGAATAGGTCTTGTCTCTTACATATTGGGTTTATGGAACGGTATCTGAGCTAATTTGAAACCCTTGTTTTATGCATCACCCCACCTCACCTTTCCCGTTCAGCAGCCATAGTGTGTTTCCTAAACGTGTGACTCTGTTCTGTTTTGCAATTCAGTTCAAGTGTAGCGGGTTGTACATTCCCTCTAGAAGTGATATCTTATGATAAGTGTCTTTTTCTGTGTGACTTATTTCACTTAGAATCGTCGTACCTAAATCCACTCATCGTGCTGCTACTAGCCTTATGACGTTGATTTCATGGCTGAGTGATATTCCATTGTACATGAGGACCACAACTTCTTTATCCATTTTTCTCTTTCGTAGGATATTTAAGGTGTAATGAAGTGGGGGTTCTTGTCCACAGAGCAGCCCTAAACTTTGGGGTGCCTGTGTCTTGCTGATTTTTAGTTTTCCCAATTTATACGCCCATGAGTGGAAGTGCCCTATGCTCTCCAAGCTGTGTTTTTTAGATGTTTCAGAACACACCGTACACTTCTCCAGAGTGGCTGTTGGCAATTTACATCCCACCCATCAGCGTAGCAAGGCTCCCATTTCTCCATGGCCGGTCCTGCATTTCTGGTTTGGACACATTTTTCCGCATGGCCCTTTTGCCCGCTGGGAAGCGAGACTTCTTTGGAGCGCTGATTGGCCTTTCCAGGTTGCTTGGTTGGCCAAAAAGGGCGTATGCGTTTTTTCCTGAATATATTCAGGAAAAAACGCATACGCCCTTTTTGGCCAAGGGCATCATTGTCCACGTTTTGCCGCTTTTCATGTGCTTTCAAGGCGATTCGAATCTACCTCCTGAAATCTGTTTCCTGCAATTCTGCCTTGCTTTCAAAGCCTCTTCGTTGCCTTCCCTTAATATATTTGTGGACGAGAGGTATCATTTAAAACTCTGCAGGTTTGTGAATTGCAGTGCCCCTGAGCTCCATTTTTCAACTCGCTTTTTTGGGAGCTGGCCGCAAAAGCGCAGGATTGCTTCAGGCCCTCTTCTGGTTCTGGGGGGCAGGCTGAGCTTGTGCTTAATTCTTCTTCCTGATGGGAAAATAGAGTGACCTGTGCCTGTCCCAACACCTAGAGCTAGTCTCTCATTGGTTCCCCCTCTTCCCGTTCATCCTCAGGACAAATTGCAACCTGTACGGAACAGGAGGTTAAAGGTGCTGATTCTCCAAGGAGGGAGATGGCTAGTAAATCGGCTGGAATGGCGAACCCGAGCAAAGGAGATGAGAAATGAGGTGCGTTTTAGAAACCTTTCCCCATCACACGGTATACCATCTTCTGGGTTTCTCATGCCTGTTTTCGACGTAGGAAGATGCCCCTTGAACCTGGAGATTTGGGAACCATGGGATGGGTACCATGCAGTATTACTTGAAAGGGTCTGCGTTGGCTCACCCAACCTCACCGAACCTCTCAGCCGCAAGAGTGTCCACCCTTATGTCTCAATCAGCTGTGGGTCTAGATATGGTCAATCCAGGTTGCATCACAGCCCCTGAACGAATTTTGTAAGAATTTCTCTCTCTTTCACTGTCTTTGTTTCACGGGTTTTGAAAAGTAATTTATTTTTATAATGGGGTTTAGCTGCTTTTCACGGCTGTGTTTATGCCGCTTTACACCCCCTTGACTCACTTACAGAGAGATATCAATACATAGGTTTGAAGATTCTTACTAGTCAGATATATTCTTGTGCGGTGAATAGGGGGTGTTGAGTCCAGTTCACTGAAAAAGGAATAGGTCTTGTCTCTTACATATTGGGTTTATGGAACGGTATCTGAGCTAATTTGAAACCCTTGTTTTATGCATCACCCCACCTCACCTTTCCCGTTCAGCAGCCGTAGTGTGTTTCCTAAACGTGTGACTCTGTTCTGTTTTGTAATTCAGTTCAAGTGTAGCGGTTTTTACATTCCCTCTAGAAGTGATATCTTATGATAAGTGTCTTTTTCTGTGTGACTTATTTCACTTAGAATCGTCGTACTTAAATCCACTCATCGTGCTGCTACTAGCCTTATGACGTGGATTTCATGGCTGAGTGATATTCCATTGTACATGAGGACCCCAACTTCTTTATCCATTTTTCTCTTTCCTAGGATATTTAAGGTGTAATGAAGTGGGGGTTCTTGTCCACAGAGCAGCCCTAAACTTTGGGGTGCCTGTGTCTTGCTGATTTTTAGTTTTCCCAATTTATACGCCCATGAGTGGAAGTGCCCTATGCTCTCCAAGCTGTGTTTTTTAGATGTTTCAGAACACACCGTACACTTCTCCAGAGTGGCTGTTGGCAATTTACATCCCACCCATCAGCGTAGCAAGGCTCCCATTTCTCCATGGCCGGTCCTGCATTTCTGGTTTGGACACTTTTTTCCGCATGGCCCTTTTGCCCGCTGGGAAGCGAGACTTGTTTGGAGCGCTGATTGGCCTTTCCAGGTTGCTTGGTTGGCCAAAAAGGGCGTATGCGTTTTTTCCTGAATATATTCAGGAAAAAACGCATACGCCCTTTTTGGCCAAGGGCATCATTGTCCACGTTTTGCCGCTTTTCATGTGCTTTCAAGGCGATTCGAATCTACCTCCTGAAATCTGTTTCCTGCAATTCTGCCTTGCTTTCAAAGCCTCTTCGTTGCCTTCCCTTAATATATTTGTGGACGACAGGTATCATTTAAAACTCTGCAGGTTTGTGAATTGCAGGGCCCCTGAGCACCATTTTTCAACTCGCTTTTTTGGGAGCTGGCCGCAAAAGCGCAGGATTGCTTCAGGCCCTCTTCTGGTTCTGGGGGGCAGGCTGAGCTTGTGCTTAATTCTTCTTCCTGATGGGAAAATAGAGTGACCTGTGCCTGTCCCAACACCTAGAGCTAGTCTCTCATTGGTTCCCCCTCTTCCCGTTCATCCTCAGGACAAATTGCAACCTGTACGGAACAGGAGTTTAAAGGTGCTGATTCTCCAAGGAGGGAGATGGCTAGTAAATCGGCTGGAATGGCGAACCCGAGCAAAGGAGATGAGAAATGAGGTGCGTTTTAGAAACCTTTCCCGATCACACGGTGTACCATCTTCTGGGTTTCTCATGCCTGTTTTCGACGTAGGAAGATGCCCTTGAACCTGGAGATTTGGGACGCATGGGATGGGTACCATGCAGTATTACTTGAAAGGGTCTTCGTAGGCTCACCCAACCTCACCGAACCTCTCAGCCCCAAGAGTGTCCACCCTTATGTCTCAATCAGCTGTGGGTCTAGATATGGTCAATCCAGGTTGCATCACAGCCCCTGAACGAATTTTGTAAGAATTTCTCTCTCTTTCGCTGTCTTTGTTTCACGGGTTTTGAAAAGTAATTTATTTTTATAATGGGGTTTAGCTGCTTTTCACGGCTGTGTTTATGCCGCTTTACACCCCCTTGACTTACTTACAGAGAGATATCAATACATAGGTTTGAAGATTCTTACTAGTCAGATATATTCTTGTGCGGTGAATAGGGGGTGTTGAGTCCAGTTCACTGAAAAAGGAATAGGTCTTGTCTCTTACATATTGGGTTTATGGAACGGTATCTGAGCTAATTTGAAACCCTTGTTTTATGCATCACCCCACCTCACCTTTCCCGTTCAGCAGCCATAGTGTGTTTCCTAAACGTCTGACTCTGTTCTGTTTTGCAATTCAGTTCAAGTGTAGCGGGTTGTACATTCC
Organism: Balaenoptera acutorostrata; assembly: GCF_949987535.1. Lineage (NCBI taxonomy): Eukaryota > Metazoa > Chordata > Mammalia > Artiodactyla > Balaenopteridae > Balaenoptera > Balaenoptera acutorostrata. The sequence continues at coordinate 533,705 of NW_026646693.1, forward strand.
CTCTAGAAGTGATATCTTATGATAAGTGTCTTTTTCTGTGTGACTTATTTCACTTAGAATCGTCGTACCTAAATCCACTCATCGTGCTGCTACTAGCCTTATGACGTTGATTTCATGGCTGAGTGATATTCCATTGTACATGAGGACCACAACTTCTTTATCCATTTTTCTCTTTCGTAGGATATTTAAGGTGTAATGAAGTGGGGGTTCTTGTCAACAGAGCAGCCCTAAACTTTGGGGTGCCTGTGTCTTGCTGATTTTTAGTTTTCCCAATTTATACGCCCATGAGTGGAAGTGCCCTATGCTCTCCAAGCTGTGTTTTTTAGATGTTTCAGAACACACCGTACACTTCTCCAGAGTGGCTGTTGGCAATTTACATCCCACCCATCAGCGTAGCAAGGCTCCCATTTCTCCATGGCCGGTCCTGCATTTCTGGTTTGGACACTTTTTTCCGCATGGCCCTTTTGCCCGCTGGGAAGCGAGACTTGTTTGGAGCGCTGATTGGCCTTTCCAGGTTGCTTGGTTGGCCAAAAAGGGCGTATGCGTTTTTTCCTGAATATATTCAGGAAAAAACGCATACGCCCTTTTTGGCCAAGGGCATCATTGTCCACGTTTTGCCGCTTTTCATGTGCTTTCAAGGCGATTCGAATCTACCTCCTGAAATCTGTTTCCTGCAATTCTGCCTTGCTTTCAAAGCCTCTTCGTTGCCTTCCCTTAATATATTTGTGGACGAGAGGTATCATTTAAAACTCTGCAGGTTTGTGAATTGCAGTGCCCCTGAGCTCCATTTTTGAACTCGCTTTTTTGGGAGCTGGCCGCAAAAGCGCAGGATTGCTTCAGGCCCTCTTCTGGTTCTGGGGGGCAGGCTGAGCTTGTGCTTAATTCTTCTTCCTGATGGGAAAATAGAGTGACCTGTGCCTGTCCCAACACCTAGAGCTAGTCTCTCATTGGTTCCCCCTCTTCCCGTTCATCCTCAGGACAAATTGCAACCTGTACGGAACAGGAGGTTAAAGGTGCTGATTCTCCAAGGAGGGAGATGGCTAGTAAATCGGCTGGAATGGCGAACCCGAGCAAAGGAGATGAGAAATGAGGTGCGTTTTAGAAACCTTTCCCGATCACACGGTGTACCATCTTCTGGGTTTCTCATGCCTGTTTTCGACGGAGGAAGATGCCCTTGAACCTGGAGATTTGGGACCCATGGGATGGGTACCATGCAGTATTACTTCAAAGGGTCTGCGTTGGCTCACCCAACCTCACCGAACCTCTCAGCCCCAAGAGTGTCCACCCTTATGTCTCAATCAGCTGTGGGTCTAGATATGGTCAATCCAGGTTGCATCACAGCCCCTGAACGAATTTTGTAAGAATTTCTCTCTCTTTCACTGTCTTTGTTTCACGGGTTTTGAAAAGTAATTTATTTTTATAATGGGGTTTAGCTGCTTTTCACGGCTGTGTTTATGCCGCTTTACACCCCCTTGACTCACTTACAGAGAGATATCAATACATAGGTTTGAAGATTCTTACTAGTCAGATATATTCTTGTGCGGTGAATAGGGGGTGTTGAGTCCAGTTCACTGAAAAAGGAATAGGTCTTGTCTCTTACATATTGGGTTTATGGAACGGTATCTGAGCTAATTTGAAACCCTTGTTTTATGCATCACCCCACCTCACCTTTCCCGTTCAGCAGCCATAGTGTGTTTCCTAAACGTGTGACTCTGTTCTGTTTTGCAATTCAGTTCAAGTGTAGCGGGTTGTACATTCCCTCTAGAAGTGATATCTTATGATAAGTGTCTTTTTCTGTGTGACTTATTTCACTTAGAATCGTCGTACCTAAATCCACTCATCGTGCTGCTACTAGCCTTATGACGTTGATTTCATGGCTGAGTGATATTCCATTGTACATGAGGACCACAACTTCTTTATCCATTTTTCTCTTTCGTAGGATATTTAAGGTGTAATGAAGTGGGGGTTCTTGTCCACAGAGCAGCCCTAAACTTTGGGGTGCCTGTGTCTTGCTGATTTTTAGTTTTCCCAATTTATACGCCCATGAGTGGAAGTGCCCTATGCTCTCCAAGCTGTGTTTTTTAGATGTTTCAGAACACACCGTACACTTCTCCAGAGTGGCTGTTGGCAATTTACATCCCACCCATCAGCGTAGCAAGGCTCCCATTTCTCCATGGCCGGTCCTGCATTTCTGGTTTGGACACTTTTTTCCGCATGGCCCTTTTGCCCGCTGGGAAGCGAGACTTCTTTGGAGCGCTGATTGGCCTTTCCAGGTTGCTTGGTTGGCCAAAAAGGGCGTATGCGTTTTTTCCTGAATATATTCAGGAAAAAACGCATACGCCCTTTTTGGCCAAGGGCATCATTGTCCACGTTTTGCCGCTTTTCATGTGCTTTCAAGGCGATTCGAATCTACCTCCTGAAATCTGTTTCCTGCAATTCTGCCTTGCTTTCAAAGCCTCTTCGTTGCCTTCCCTTAGTATATTTGTGGACGAGAGGTATCATTTAAAACTCTGCAGGTTTGTGAATTGCAGTGCCCCTGAGCTCCATTTTTCAACTCGCTTTTTTGGGAGCTGGCCGCAAAAGCGCAGGATGGCTTCAGGCCCTCTTCTGGTTCTGGGGGGCAGGCTGAGCTTGTGCTTAATTCTTCTTCCTGATGGGAAAATAGAGTGACCTGTGCCTGTCCCAACACCTAGAGCTAGTCTCTCATTGGTTCCCCCTCTTCCCGTTCATCCTCAGGACAAATTGCAACCTGTACGGAACAGGAGGTTAAAGGTGCTGATTCTCCAAGGAGGGAGATGGCTAGTAAATCGGCTGGAATGGCGAACCCGAGCAAAGGAGATGAGAAATGAGGTGCGTTTTAGAAACCTTTCCCGATCACACGGTGTACCATCTTCTGGGTTTCTCATGCCTGTTTTCGACGGAGGAAGATGCCCTTGAACCTGGAGATTTGGGACCCATGGGATGGGTACCATGCAGTATTACTTCAAAGGGTCTGCGTTGGCTCACCCAACCTCACCGAACCTCTCAGCCCCAAGAGTGTCCACCCTTATGTCTCAATCAGCTGTGGGTCTAGATATGGTCAATCCAGGTTGCATCACAGCCCCTGAACGAATTTTGTAAGAATTTCTCTCTCTTTCACTGTCTTTGTTTCACGGGTTTTGAAAAGTAATTTATTTTTATAATGGGGTTTAGCTGCTTTTCACGGCTGTGTTTATGCCGCTTTACACCCCCTTAACTCACTTACAGAGAGATATCAATACATAGGTGTGAAGATTCTTACTAGTCAGATATATTCTTGTGCGGTGAATAGGGGGTGTTGAGTTCAGTTCACTGAAAAAGGAATAGGTCTTGTCTCTTACATATTGGGTTTATGGAACGGTATCTGAGCTAAATTGAAACCCTTGTTTTATGCATCACCCCACCTCACCTTTCCCGTTCAGCAGCCATAGTGTGTTTCCTAAACGTGTGACTCTGTTCTGTTTTGTAATTCAGTTCAAGTGTAGCGGTTTTTACATTCCCTCTCTAAGTGATATCTTAGGATACGTGTCTTTTTCTGTGTGACTTATTTCACTTAGAATCGTCGTACCTAAATCCACTCATCGTGCTGCTACTAGCCTTATGACGTGGATTTCATGGCTGAGTGATATTCCATTGTACATGAGGACCACAACTTCTTTATCCATTTTTCTCTTTCCTAGGATATTTAAGGTGTAATGAAGTGGGGGTTCTTGTCAACAGAGCAGCCCTAAACTTTGGGGTGCCTGTGTCTTGCTGATTTTTAGTTTTCCCAATTTATACGCCCATGAGTGGAAGTGCCCTATGCTCTCCAAGCTGTGTTTTTTAGATGTTTCAGAACACACCGTACACTTCTCCAGAGTGGCTGTTGGCAATTTACATCCCACCCATCAGCGTAGCAAGGCTCCCATTTCTCCATGGCCGGTCCTGCATTTCTGGTTTGGACACTTTTTTCCGCATGGCCCTTTTGCCCGCTGGGAAGCGAGACTTCTTTGGAGCGCTGATTGGCCTTTCCAGGTTGCTTGGTTGGCCAAAAAGGGCGTATGCGTTTTTTCCTGAATATATTCAGGAAAAAACGCATACGCCCTTTTTGGCCAAGGGCATCATTGTCCACGTTTTGCCGCTTTTCATGTGCTTTCAAGGCGATTCGAATCTACCTCCTGAAATCTGTTTCCTGCAATTCTGCCTTGCTTTCAAAGCCTCTTCGTTGCCTTCCCTTAATATATTTGTGGACGAGAGGTATCATTTAAAACTCTGCAGGTTTGTGAATTGCAGTGCCCCTGAGCTCCATTTTTGAACTCGCTTTTTTGGGAGCTGGCCGCAAAAGCGCAGGATTGCTTCAGGCCCTCTTCTGGTTCTGGGGGGCAGGCTGAGCTTGTGCTTAATTCTTCTTCCTGATGGGAAAATAGAGTGACCTGTGCCTGTCCCAACACCTAGAGCTAGTCTCTCATTGGTTCCCCCTCTTCCCGTTCATCCTCAGGACAAATTGCAACCTGTACGGAACAGGAGGTTAAAGGTGCTGATTCTCCAAGGAGGGAGATGGCTAGTAAATCGGCTGGAATGGCGAACCCGAGCAAAGGAGATGAGAAATGAGGTGCGTTTTAGAAACCTTTCCCCATCACACGGTATACCATCTTCTGGGTTTCTCATGCCTGTTTTCGACGTAGGAAGATGCCCCTTGAACCTGGAGATTTGGGAACCATGGGATGGGTACCATGCAGTATTACTTGAAAGGGTCTGCGTTGGCTCACCCAACCTCACCGAACCTCTCAGCCGCAAGAGTGTCCACCCTTATGTCTCAATCAGCTGTGGGTCTAGATATGGTCAATCCAGGTTGCATCACAGCCCCTGAACGAATTTTGTAAGAATTTCTCTCTCTTTCACTGTCTTTGTTTCACGGGTTTTGAAAAGTAATTTATTTTTATAATGGGGTTTAGCTGCTTTTCACGGCTGTGTTTATGCCGCTTTACACCCCCTTGACTCACTTACAGAGAGATATCAATACATAGGTTTGAAGATTCTTACTAGTCAGATATATTCTTGTGCGGTGAATAGGGGGTGTTGAGTCCAGTTCACTGAAAAAGGAATAGGTCTTGTCTCTTACATATTGGGTTTATGGAACGGTATCTGAGCTAATTTGAAACCCTTGTTTTATGCATCACCCCACCTCACCTTTCCCGTTCAGCAGCCGTAGTGTGTTTCCTAAACGTGTGACTCTGTTCTGTTTTGTAATTCAGTTCAAGTGTAGCGGTTTTTACATTCCCTCTAGAAGTGATATCTTATGATAAGTGTCTTTTTCTGTGTGACTTATTTCACTTAGAATCGTCGTACCTAAATCCACTCATCGTGCTGCTACTAGCCTTATGACGTGGATTTCATGGCTGAGTGATATTCCATTGTACATGAGGACCCCAACTTCTTTATCCATTTTTCTCTTTCCTAGGATATTTAAGGTGTAATGAAGTGGGGGTTCTTGTCCACAGAGCAGCCCTAAACTTTGGGGTGCCTGTGTCTTGCTGATTTTTAGTTTTCCCAATTTATACGCCCATGAGTGGAAGTGCCCTATGCTCTCCAAGCTGTGTTTTTTAGATGTTTCAGAACACACCGTACACTTCTCCAGAGTGGCTGTTGGCAATTTACATCCCACCCATCAGCGTAGCAAGGCTCCCATTTCTCCATGGCCGGTCCTGCATTTCTGGTTTGGACACTTTTTTCCGCATGGCCCTTTTGCCCGCTGGGAAGCGAGACTTCTTTGGAGCGCTGATTGGCCTTTCCAGGTTGCTTGGTTGGCCAAAAAGGGCGTATGCGTTTTTTCCTGAATATATTCAGGAAAAAACGCATACGCCCTTTTTGGCCAAGGGCATCATTGTCCACGTTTTGCCGCTTTTCATGTGCTTTCAAGGCGATTCGAATCTACCTCCTGAAATCTGTTTCCTGCAATTCTGCCTTGCTTTCAAAGCCTCTTCGTTGCCTTCCCTTAATATATTTGTGGACGACAGGTATCATTTAAAACTCTGCAGGTTTGTGAATTGCAGGGCCCCTGAGCTCCATTTTTCAACTCGCTTTTTTGGGAGCTGGCCGCAAAAGCGCAGGATTGCTTCAGGCCCTCTTCTGGTTCTGGGGGGCAGGCTGAGCTTGTGCTTAATTCTTCTTCCTGATGGGAAAATAGAGTGACCTGTGCCTGTCCCAACACCTAGAGCTAGTCTCTCATTGGTTCCCCCTCTTCCCGTTCATCCTCAGGACAAATTGCAACCTGTACGGAACAGGAGTTTAAAGGTGCTGATTCTCCAAGGAGGGAGATGGCTAGTAAATCGGCTGGAATGGCGAACCCGAGCAAAGGAGATGAGAAATGAGGTGCGTTTTAGAAACCTTTCCCGATCACACGGTGTACCATCTTCTGGGTTTCTCATGCCTGTTTTCGACGGAGGAAGATGCCCTTGAACCTGGAGATTTGGGACCCATGGGATGGGTACCATGCAGTATTACTTGAAAGGGTCTGCGTTGGCTCACCCAACCTCACCGAACCTCTCAGCCCCAAGAGTGTCCACCCTTATGTCTCAATCAGCTGTGGGTCTAGATATGGTCAGTCCAGGTTGCATCACAGCCCCTGAACGAATTTTGTAAGAATTTCTCTCTCTTTCACTGTCTTTGTTTCACGGGTTTTGAAAAGTAATTTATTTTTATAATGGGGTTTAGCTGCTTTTCACGGCTGTGTTTATGCCGCTTTACACCCCCTTGACTCACTTACAGAGAGATATCAATACATAGGTTTGAAGATTCTTACTAGTCAGATATATTCTTGGGCGGTGAATAGGGGGTGTTGAGTCCAGTTCACGGAAGAAAGGAGTAGGTCTTGTCTCTTACATATTGGGTTTATGGAATCGGTATCTGAGCTAATTTGAAACCCTTGTTTTATGCATCACCCCACCTCACCTTTCCCGTTCAGCAGCCGTAGTGTGTTTCCTAAACGTGTGACTCTGTTCTGTTTTGTAATTCAGTTCAAGTGTAGCGGTTTTTACATTCCCTCTAGAAGTGATATCTTATGATAAGTGTTTTTCTGTGTGACTTATTTCACTTAGAATCGTCGTACCTAAATCCACTCATCGTGCTGCTACTAGCCTTATGACGTGGATTTCATGGCTGAGTGATATTCCATTGTACATGAGGACCCCAACTTCTTTATCCATTTTTCTCTTTCCTAGGATATTTAAGGTGTAATGAAGTGGGGGTTCTTGTCCACAGAGCAGCCCTAAACTTTGGGGTGCCTGTGTCTTGCTGATTTTTAGTTTTCCCAATTTATACGCCCATGAGTGGAAGTGCCCTATGCTCTCCAAGCTGTGTTTTTTAGATGTTTCAGAACACACCGTACACTTCTCCAGAGTGGCTGTTGGCAATTTACATCCCACCCATCAGCGTAGCAAGGCTCCCATTTCTCCATGGCCGGTCCTGCATTTCTGGTTTGGACACTTTTTTCCGCATGGCCCTTTTGCCCGCTGGGAAGCGAGACTTCTTTGGAGCGCTGATTGGCCTTTCCAGGTTGCTTGGTTGGCCAAAAAGGGCGTATGCGTTTTTTCCTGAATATATTCAGGAAAAAACGCATACGCCCTTTTTGGCCAAGGGCATCATTGTCCACGTTTTGCCGCTTTTCATGTGCTTTCAAGGCGATTCGAATCTACCTCCTGAAATCTGTTTCCTGCAATTCTGCCTTGCTTTCAAAGCCTCTTCGTTGCCTTCCCTTAATATATTTGTGGACGACAGGTATCATTTAAAACTCTGCAGGTTTGTGAATTGCAGGGCCCCTGAGCTCCATTTTTCAACTCGCTTTTTTGGGAGCTGGCCGCAAAAGCGCAGGATTGCTTCAGGCCCTCTTCTGGTTCTGGGGGGCAGGCTGAGCTTGTGCTTAATTCTTCTTCCTGATGGGAAAATAGAGTGACCTGTGCCTGTCCCAACACCTAGAGCTAGTCTCTCATTGGTTCCCCCTCTTCCCGTTCATCCTCAGGACAAATTGCAACCTGTACGGAACAGGAGGTTAAAGGTGCTGATTCTCCAAGGAGGGAGATGGCTAGTAAATCGGCTGGAATGGCGAACCCGAGCAAAGGAGATGAGAAATGAGGTGCGTTTTAGAAACCTTTCCCGATCACACGGTGTACCATCTTCTGGGTTTCTCATGCCTGTTTTCGACGGAGGAAGATGCCCTTGAACCTGGAGATTTGGGACCCATGGGATGGGTACCATGCAGTATTACTTGAAAGGGTCTGCGTTGGCTCACCCAACCTCACCGAACCTCTCAGCCCCAAGAGTGTCCACCCTTATGTCTCAATCAGCTGTGGGTCTAGATATGGTCAGTCCAGGTTGCATCACAGCCCCTGAACGAATTTTGTAAGAATTTCTCTCTCTTTCACTGTCTTTGTTTCACGGGTTTTGAAAAGTAATTTATTTTTATAATGGGGTTTAGCTGCTTCTCACGGCTGTGTTTATGCAACTTTACACCCCCTTGACTCACTTACAGAGAGATATCAATACATAGGTTTGAAGATTCTTACTAGTCAGATATATTCTTGTGCGGTGAATAGGGGGTGTTGAGTTCAGTTCACTGAAAAACGAATAGGTCTTTTCTCTTACATATTGGGTTTATGGAACGGTATCTGAGCTAATTTGAAACCCTTGTTTTATGCATCACCCCACCTCACCTTTCCCGTTCAGCAGCCATAGTGTGTTTCCTAAACGTGTGACTCTGTTCTGTTTTGTAATTCAGTTCAAGTGTAGCGGTTTTTACATTCCCTCTAGAAGTGATATCTTATGATAAGTGTCTTTTTCTGTGTGACTTATTTCACTTAGAATCGTCGTACCTAAATCCACTCATCGTGCTGCTACTAGCCTTATGACGTTGATTTCATGGCTGAGTGATATTCCATTGTACATGAGGACCCCAACTTCTTTATCCATTTTTCTCTTTCCTAGGATATTTCAGGTGTAATGAAGTGGGGGTTCTTGTCCACAGAGCAGCCCTAAACTTTGGGGTGCCTGTGTCTTGCTGATTTTTAGTTTTCCCAATTTATACGCCCATGAGTGGAAGTGCCCTATGCTCTCCAAGCTGTGTTTTTTAGATGTTTCAGAACACACCGTACACTTCTCCAGAGTGGCTGTTGGCAATTTACATCCCACCCATCAGCGTAGCAAGGCTCCCATTTCTCCATGGCCGGTCCTGCATTTCTGGTTTGGACACTTTTTTCCGCATGGCCCTTTTGCCCGCTGGGAAGCGAGACTTCTTTGGAGCGCTGATTGGCCTTTCCAGGTTGCTTGGTTGGCCAAAAAGGGCGTATGCGTTTTTTCCTGAATATATTCAGGAAAAAACGCATACGCCCTTTTTGACCAAGGGCATCATTGTCCACGTTTTGCCGCTTTTCATGTGCTTTCAAGGCGATTCGAATCTACCTCCTGAAATCTGTTTCCTGCAATTCTGCCTTGCTTTCAAAGCCTCTTCGTTGCCTTCCCTTAATATATTTGTGGACGAGAGGTATCATTTAAAACTCTGCAGGTTTGTGAATTGCAGTGCCCCTGAGCTCCATTTTTCAACTCGCTTTTTTGGGAGCTGGCCGCAAAAGCGCAGGATTGCTTCAGGCCCTCTTCTGGTTCTGGGGGGCAGGCTGAGCTTGTGCTTAATTCTTCTTCCTGATGGGAAAATAGAGTGACCTGTGCCTGTCCCAACACCTAGAGCTAGTCTCTCATTGGTTCCCCCTCTTCCCGTTCATCCTCAGGACAAATTGCAACCTGTACGGAACAGGAGGGTAAAGGTGCTGATTCTCCAAGGAGGGAGATGGCTAGTAAATCGGCTGGAATGGCGAACCCGAGCAAAGGAGATGAGAAATGAGGTGCGTTTTAGAAACCTTTCCCCATCACACGGTGTACCATCTTCTGGGTTTCTCATGCCTGTTTTCGACGGAGGAAGATGCCCTTGAACCTGGAGATTTGGGACCCATGGGATGGGTACCATGCAGTATTACTTGAAAGGGTCTGCGTTGGCTCACCCAACCTCACCGAACCTCTCAGCCCCAAGAGTGTCCACCCTTATGTCTCAATCAGCTGTGGGTCTAGATATGGTCAATCCAGGTTGCATCACAGCCCCTGAACGAATTTTGTAAGAATTTCTCTCTCTTTCACTGTCTTTGTTTCACGGGTTTTGAAAAGTAATTTATTTTTATAATGGGGTTTAGCTGCTTTTCACGGCTGTGTTTATGCCGCTTTACACCGCCTTGACTCACTTACAGAGAGATATCAATACATAGGTTTGAAGATTCTTACTAGTCAGATATATTCTTGTGCGGTGAATAGGGGGTGTTGAGTCCAGTTCACTGAAAAAGGAATAGGTCTTGTCTCTTACATATTGGATTTATGGAACGGTATCTGAGCTAATTTGTAACCCTTGTTTTATGCATCACCCCACCTCACCTTTCCCGTTCAGCAGCCATAGTGTGTTTCCTAAACGTGTGACTCTGTTCTGTTTTGCAATTCAGTTCAAGTGTAGCGGGTTGTACATTCCCTCTAGAAGTGATATCTTATGATAAGTGTCTTTTTCTGTGTGACTTATTTCACTTAGAATCGTCGTACCTAAATCCACTCATCGTGCTGCTACTAGCCTTATGACGTTGATTTCATGGCTGAGTGATATTCCATTGTACATGAGGACCACAACTTCTTTATCCATTTTTCTCTTTCCTAGGATATTTAAGGTGTAATGAAGTGGGGGTTCTTGTCAACAGAGCAGCCCTAAACTTTGGGGTGCCTGTGTCTTGCTGATTTTTAGTTTTCCCAATTTATACGCCCATGAGTGGAAGTGCCCTATGCTCTCCAAGCTGTGTTTTTTAGATGTTTCAGAACACACCGTACACTTCTCCAGAGTGGCTGTTGGCAATTTACATCCCACCCATCAGCGTAGCAAGGCTCCCATTTCTCCATGGCCGGTCCTGCATTTCTGGTTTGGACACTTTTTTCCGCATGGCCCTTTTGCCCGCTGGGAAGCGAGACTTCTTTGGAGCGCTGATTGGCCTTTCCAGGTTGCTTGGTTGGCCAAAAAGGGCGTATGCGTTTTTTCCTGAATATATTCAGGAAAAAAGGCATACGCCCTTTTTGGCCAAGGGCATCATTGTCCACGTTTTGCCGCTTTTCATGTGCTTTCAAGGCGATTCGAATCTACCTCCTGAAATCTGTTTCCTGCAATTCTGCCTTGCTTTCAAAGCCTCTTCGTTGCCTTCCCTTAATATATTTGTGGACGAGAGGTATCATTTAAAACTCTGCAGGTTTGTGAATTGCAGTGCCCCTGAGCTCCATTTTTCAACTCGCTTTTTTGGGAGCTGGCCGCAAAAGCGCAGGATTGCTTCAGGCCCTCTTCTGGTTCTGGGGGGCAGGCTGAGCTTGTGCTTAATTCTTCTTCCTGATGGGAAAATAGAGTGACCTGTGCCTGTCCCAACACCTAGAGCTAGTCTCTCATTGGTTCCCCCTCTTCCCGTTCATCCTCAGGACAAATTGCAACCTGTACGGAACAGGAGGTTAAAGGTGCTGATTCTCCAAGGAGGGAGATGGCTAGTAAATCGGCTGGAATGGCGAACCCGAGCAAAGGAGATGAGAAATGAGGTGCGTTTTAGAAACCTTTCCCCATCACACGGTGTACCATCTTCTGGGTTTCTCATGCCTGTTTTCGACGTAGGAAGATGCCCCTTGAACCTGGAGATTTGGGACCCATGGGATGGGTACCATGCAGTATTACTTGAAAGGGTCTGCGTTGGCTCACCCAACCTCACCGAACCTCTCAGCCCGAAGAGTGTCCACCCTTATGTCTCAATCAGCTGTGGGTCTAGATATGGTCAATCCAGGTTGCATCACAGCCCCTGAACGAATTTTGTAAGAATTTCTATCTCTTTCACTGTCTTTGTTTCACGGGTTTTGAAAAGTAATTTATTTTTATAATGGGGTTTAGCTGCTTTTCACGGCTGTGTTTATGCCGCTTTACACCCCCTTGACTAACTTACAGAGAGATATCAATACATAGGTTTGAAGATTCTTACTAGTCAGATATATTCTTGTGCGGTGAATAGGGGGTGTTGAGTTCAGTTCACTGAAAAAGGAATAGGTCTTGTCTCTTACATATTGGGTTTATGGAACGGTATCGGAGCTAATTTGAAACCCTTGTTTTATGCATCACCCCACCTCACCTTTCCCGTTCAGCAGCCGTAGTGTGTTTCCTAAACGTGTGACTCTGTTCTGTTTTGCAATTCAGTTCAAGTGTAGCGGGTTTTACATTCCCTCTAGAAGTGATATCTTATGATAAGTGTCTTTTTCTGTGTGTCTTATTTCACTTAGAATCGTCGTACCTAAATCCACTCATCGTGCTGCTACTAGCCTTATGACGTTGATTTCATGGCTGAGTGATATTCCATTGTACATGAGGACCAGAACTTCTTTAACCATTTTTCTCTTTCGTAGGATATTTAAGGTTTAATGAAGTGGGGTTCTTGTCAACAGAGCAGCCCTAAACTTTGGGGTGCCTGTGTCTTGCTGATTTTTAGTTTTCCCAATTTATACGCCCATGAGTGGAAGTGCCCTATGCTCTCCAAGCTGTGTTTTTTAGATGTTTCAGAACACACCGTACACTTCTCCAGAGTGGCTGTTGGCAATTTACATCCCACCCATCAGCGTAGCAAGGCTCCCATTTCTCCATGGCCGGTCCTGCATTTCTGGTTTGGACACTTTTTTCCGCATGGCCCTTTTGCCCGCTGGGAAGCGAGACTTCTTTGGAGCGCTGATTGGCCTTTCCAGGTTGCTTGGTTGGCCAAAAAGGGCGTATGCGTTTTTTCCTGAATATATTCAGGAAAAAACGCATACGCCCTTTTTGGCCAAGGGCATCATTGTCCACGTTTTGCCGCTTTTCATGTGCTTTCAAGGCGATTCGAATCTACCTCCTGAAATCTGTTTCCTGCAATTCTGCCTTGCTTTCAAAGCCTCTTCGTTGCCTTCCCTTAATATATTTGTGGACGAGAGGTATCATTTAAAACTCTGCAGGTTTGTGAATTGCAGTGCCCCTGAGCTCCATTTTTCAACTCGCTTTTTTGGGAGCTGGCTGCCAAAGCGCAGGATTGCTTCAGGCCCTCTTCTGGTTCTGGGGGGCAGGCTGAGCTTGTGCTTAATTCTTCTTCCTGATGGGAAAATAGAGTGACCTGTGCCTGTCCCAACCCCTAGAGCTAGTCTCTCATTGGTTCCCCCTCTTCCCGTTCTTCCTCAGGACAAATTGCAACCTGTACGGAACAGGAGGTTAAAGGTGCTGATTCTCCAAGGAGGGAGATGGCTAGTAAATCGGCTGGAATGGCGAACCCGAGCAAAGGAGATGAGAAATGAGGTGCGTTTTAGAAACCTTTCCCGATCACACGGTGTACCATCTTCTGGGTTTCTCATGCCTGTTTTCGACGTAGGAAGATGCCCTTGAACCTGGAGATTTGGGACCCATGGGATGGGTACCATGCAGTATTACTTGAAAGGGTCTGCGTTGGCTCACCCAACCTCACCGAAACTCTCAGCCCCAAGAGTGTCCACCCTTATGTCTCAATCAGCTGTGGGTCTAGATATGGTCAATCCAGGTTGCATCACAGCCCCTGAACGAATTTTGTAAGAATTTCTCTCTCTTTCACTGTCTTTGTTTCACGGGTTTTGAAAAGTAATTTATTTTTATAATGGGGTTTAGCTGCTTTTCACGGCTGTGTTTATGCCGCTTTACACCCCCTTGACTAACTTACAGAGAGATATCAATACATAGGTTTGAAGATTCTTACTAGTCAGATATATTCTTGTGCGGTGAATAGGGGGTGTTGAGTTCAGTTCACTGAAAAAGGAATAGGTCTTGTCTCTTACATATTGGGTTTATGGAACGGTATCGGAGCTAATTTGAAACCCTTGTTTTATGCATCACCCCACCTCACCTTTCCCGTTCAGCAGCCGTAGTGTGTTTCCTAAACGTGTGACTCTGTTCTGTTTTGCAATTCAGTTCAAGTGTAGCGGGTTTTACATTCCCTCTAGAAGTGATATCTTATGATAAGTGTCTTTTTCTGTGTGTCTTATTTCACTTAGAATCGTCGTACCTAAATCCACTCATCGTGCTGCTACTAGCCTTATGACGTTGATTTCATGGCTGAGTGATATTCCATTGTACATGAGGACCAGAACTTCTTTAACCATTTTTCTCTTTCGTAGGATATTTAAGGTTTAATGAAGTGGGGTTCTTGTCAACAGAGCAGCCCTAAACTTTGGGGTGCCTGTGTCTTGCTGATTTTTAGTTTTCCCAATTTATACGCCCATGAGTGGAAGTGCCCTATGCTCTCCAAGCTGTGTTTTTTAGATGTTTCAGAACACACCGTACACTTCTCCAGAGTGGCTGTTGGCAATTTACATCCCACCCATCAGCGTAGCAAGGCTCCCATTTCTCCATGGCCGGTCCTGCATTTCTGGTTTGGACACTTTTTTCCGCATGGCCCTTTTGCCCGCTGGGAAGCGAGACTTCTTTGGAGCGCTGATTGGCCTTTCCAGGTTGCTTGGTTGGCCAAAAAGGGCGTATGCGTTTTTTCCTGAATATATTCAGGAAAAAACGCATACGCCCTTTTTGGCCAAGGGCATCATTGTCCACGTTTTGCCGCTTTTCATGTGCTTTCAAGGCGATTCGAATCTACCTCCTGAAATCTGTTTCCTGCAATTCTGCCTTGCTTTCAAAGCCTCTTCGTTGCCTTCCCTTAATATATTTGTGGACGAGAGGTATCATTTAAAACTCTGCAGGTTTGTGAATTGCAGTGCCCCTGAGCTCCATTTTTCAACTCGCTTTTTTGGGAGCTGGCTGCCAAAGCGCAGGATTGCTTCAGGCCCTCTTCTGGTTCTGGGGGGCAGGCTGAGCTTGTGCTTAATTCTTCTTCCTGATGGGAAAATAGAGTGACCTGTGCCTGTCCCAACCCCTAGAGCTAGTCTCTCATTGGTTCCCCCTCTTCCCGTTCTTCCTCAGGACAAATTGCAACCTGTACGGAACAGGAGGTTAAAGGTGCTGATTCTCCAAGGAGGGAGATGGCTAGTAAATCGGCTGGAATGGCGAACCCGAGCAAAGGAGATGAGAAATGAGGTGCGTTTTAGAAACCTTTCCCGATCACACGGTGTACCATCTTCTGGGTTTCTCATGCCTGTTTTCGACGTAGGAAGATGCCCTTGAACCTGGAGATTTGGGACCCATGGGATGGGTACCATGCAGTATTACTTGAAAGGGTCTGCGTTGGCTCACCCAACCTCACCGAAACTCTCAGCCCCAAGAGTGTCCACCCTTATGTCTCAATCAGCTGTGGGTCTAGATATGGTCAATCCAGGTTGCATCACAGCCCCTGAACGAATTTTGTAAGAATTTCTCTCTCTTTCACTGTCTTTGTTTCACGGGTTTTGAAAAGTAATTTATTTTTATAATGGGGTTTAGCTGCTTTTCACGGCTGTGTTTATGCCGCTTTACACCCCCTTGACTCACTTACAGAGAGATATCAATACATAGGTTTGAAGATTCTTACTAGTCAGATATATTCTTGTGCGGTGAATAGGGGGTGTTGAGTCCAGTTCACTGAAAAAGGAATAGGTCTTGTCTCTTACATATTGGGTTTATGGAACGGTATCTGAGCTAATTTGAAACCCTTGTTTTATGCATCACCCCACCTCACCTTTCCCGTTCAGCAGCCGTAGTGTGTTTCCTAAACGTGTGACTCTGTTCTGTTTTGCAATTCAGTTCAAGTGTAGCGGGTTTTACATTCCCTCTAGAAGTGATATCTTATGATAAGTGTCTTTTTCTGTGTGTCTTATTTCACTTAGAATCGTCGTACCTAAATCCACTCATCGTGCTGCTACTAGCCTTATGACGTTGATTTCATGGCTGAGTGATATTCCATTGTACATGAGGACCAGAACTTCTTTAACCATTTTTCTCTTTCGTAGGATATTTAAGGTTTAATGAAGTGGGGTTCTTGTCAACAGAGCAGCCCTAAACTTTGGGGTGCCTGTGTCTTGCTGATTTTTAGTTTTCCCAATTTATACGCCCATGAGTGGAAGTGCCCTATGCTCTCCAAGCTGTGTTTTTTAGATGTTTCAGAACACACCGTACACTTCTCCAGAGTGGCTGTTGGCAATTTACATCCCACCCATCAGCGTAGCAAGGCTCCCATTTCTCCATGGCCGGTCCTGCATTTCTGGTTTGGACACTTTTTTCCGCATGGCCCTTTTGCCCGCTGGGAAGCGAGACTTCTTTGGAGCGCTGATTGGCCTTTCCAGGTTGCTTGGTTGGCCAAAAAGGGCGTATGCGTTTTTTCCTGAATATATTCAGGAAAAAACGCATACGCCCTTTTTGGCCAAGGGCATCATTGTCCACGTTTTGCCGCTTTTCATGTGCTTTCAAGGCGATTCGAATCTACCTCCTGAAATCTGTTTCCTGCAATTCTGCCTTGCTTTCAAAGCCTCTTCGTTGCCTTCCCTTAATATATTTGTGGACGAGAGGTATCATTTAAAACTCTGCAGGTTTGTGAATTGCAGTGCCCCTGAGCTCCATTTTTCAACTCGCTTTTTTGGGAGCTGGCTGCCAAAGCGCAGGATTGCTTCAGGCCCTCTTCTGGTTCTGGGGGGCAGGCTGAGCTTGTGCTTAATTCTTCTTCCTGATGGGAAAATAGAGTGACCTGTGCCTGTCCCAACCCCTAGAGCTAGTCTCTCATTGGTTCCCCCTCTTCCCGTTCTTCCTCAGGACAAATTGCAACCTGTACGGAACAGGAGGTTAAAGGTGCTGATTCTCCAAGGAGGGAGATGGCTAGTAAATCGGCTGGAATGGCGAACCCGAGCAAAGGAGATGAGAAATGAGGTGCGTTTTAGAAACCTTTCCCGATCACACGGTGTACCATCTTCTGGGTTTCTCATGCCTGTTTTCGACGTAGGAAGATGCCCTTGAACCTGGAGATTTGGGACCCATGGGATGGGTACCATGCAGTATTACTTGAAAGGGTCTGCGTTGGCTCACCCAACCTCACCGAAACTCTCAGCCCCAAGAGTGTCCACCCTTATGTCTCAATCAGCTGTGGGTCTAGATATGGTCAATCCAGGTTGCATCACAGCCCCTGAACGAATTTTGTAAGAATTTCTCTCTCTTTCACTGTCTTTGTTTCACGGGTTTTGAAAAGTAATTTATTTTTATAATGGGGTTTAGCTGCTTTTCACGGCTGTGTTTATGCCGCTTTACACCCCCTTGACTCACTTACAGAGAGATATCAATACATAGGTTTGAAGATTCTTACTAGTCAGATATATTCTTGTGCGGTGAATAGGGGGTGTTGAGTCCAGTTCACTGAAAAAGGAATAGGTCTTGTCTCTTACATATTGGGTTTATGGAACGGTATCTGAGCTAATTTGAAACCCTTGTTTTATGCATCACCCCACCTCACCTTTCCCGTTCAGCAGCCATAGTGTGTTTCCTAAACGTGTGACTCTGTTCTGTTTTGTAATTCAGTTCAAGTGTAGCGGTTTTTACATTCCCTCTAGAAGTGATATCTTATGATAAGTGTCTTTTTCTGTGTGACTTATTTCACTTAGAATCGTCGTACCTAAATCCACTCATCGTGCTGCTACTAGCCTTATGACGTTGATTTCATGGCTGAGTGATATTCCATTGTACATGAGGACCCCAACTTCTTTATCCATTTTTCTCTTTCCTAGGATATTTAAGGTGTAATGAAGTGGGGGTTCTTGTCAACAGAGCAGCCCTAAACTTTGGGGTGCCTGTGTCTTGCTGATTTTTAGTTTTCCCAATTTATACGCCCATGAGTGGAAGTGCCCTATGCTCTCCAAGCTGTGTTTTTTAGATGTTTCAGAACACACCGTACACTTCTCCAGAGTGGCTGTTGGCAATTTACATCCCACCCATCAGCGTAGCAAGGCTCCCATTTCTCCATGGCCGGTCCTGCATTTCTGGTTTGGACACTTTTTTCCGCATGGCCCTTTTGCCCGCTGGGAAGCGAGACTTCTTTGGAGCGCTGATTGGCCTTTCCAGGTTGCTTGGTTGGCCAAAAAGGGCGTATGCGTTTTTTCCTGAATATATTCAGGAAAAAACGCATACGCCCTTTTTGGCCAAGGGCATCATTGTCCACGTTTTGCCGCTTTTCATGTGCTTTCAAGGCGATTCGAATCTACCTCCTGAAATCTGTTTCCTGCAATTCTGCCTTGCTTTCAAAGCCTCTTCGTTGCCTTCCCTTAATATATTTGTGGACGAGAGGTATCATTTAAAACTCTGCAGGTTTGTGAATTGCAGTGCCCCTGAGCTGCATTTTTCAACTCGCTTTTTTGGGAGCTGGCCGCAAAAGCGCAGGATTGCTTCAGGCCCTCTTCTGGTTCTGGGGGGCAGGCTGAGCTTGTGCTTAATTCTTCTTCCTGATGGGAAAATAGAGTGACCTGTGCCTGTCCCAACCCCTGGAACTAGTCTCTCATTGGTTCCCCCTCTTCCCGTTCATCCTCAGGACAAATTGCAACCTGTACGGAACAGGAGGGTAAAGGTGCTGATTCTCCAAGGAGGGAGATGGCTAGTAAATCGGCTGGAATGGCGAACCCGAGCAAAGGAGATGAGAAATGAGGTGCGTTTTAGAAACCTTTCCCGATCACACGGTGTACCATCTTCTGGGTTTCTCATGCCTGTTTTCGACGTAGGAAGATGCCCTTGAACCTGGAGATTTGGGACCCATGGGATGGGTACCATGCAGTATTACTTGAAAGGGTCTGCGTTGGCTCACCCAACCTCACCGAACCTCTCAGCCCCAAGAGTGTCCACCCTTATGTCTCAATCAGCTGTGGGTCTAGATATGGTCAATCCAGGTTGCATCACAGCCCCTGAACGAATTTTGTAAGAATTTCTCTCTCTTTCACTGTCTTTGTTTCACGGGTTTTGAAAAGTAATTTATTTTTATAATGGGGTTTAGCTGCTTTTCACGGCTGTGTTTATGCCGCTTTACACCCCCTTGACTCACTTACAGAGAGATATCAATACATAGGTTTGAAGATTCTTACTAGTCAGATATATTCTTGTGCGGTGAATAGGGGGTGTTGAGTCCAGTTCACTGAAAAAGGAATAGGTCTTGTCTCTTACATATTGGGTTTATGGAACGGTATCTGAGCTAATTTGAAACCCTTGTTTTATGCATCACCCCACCTCACCTTTCCCGTTCAGCAGCCATAGTGTGTTTCCTAAACGTGTGACTCTGTTCTGTTTTGTAATTCAGTTCAAGTGTAGCGGTTTTTACATTCCCTCTAGAAGTGATATCTTATGATAAGTGTCTTTTTCTGTGTGACTTATTTCACTTAGAATCGTCGTACCTAAATCCACTCATCGTGCTGCTACTAGCCTTATGACGTTGATTTCATGGCTGAGTGATATTCCATTGTACATGAGGACCCCAACTTCTTTATCCATTTTTCTCTTTCCTAGGATATTTAAGGTGTAATGAAGTGGGGCTTCTTGTCAACAGAGCAGCCCTAAACTTTGGGGTGCCTGTGTCTTGCTGATTTTTAGGTTTCCCAATTTATACGCCCATGAGTGGAAGTGCCCTATGCTCTCCAAGCTGTGTTTTTTAGATGTTTCAGAACACACCGTACACTTCTCCAGAGTGGCTGTTGGCAATTTACATCCCACCCATCAGCGTAGCAAGGCTCCCATTTCTCCATGGCCGGTCCTGCATTTCTGGTTTGGACACTTTTTTCCGCATGGCCCTTTTGCCCGCTGGGAAGCGAGACTTCTTTGGAGCGCTGATTGGCCTTTCCAGGTTGCTTGGTTGGCCAAAAAGGGCGTATGCGTTTTTTCCTGAATATATTCAGGAAAAAACGCATACGCCCTTTTTGGCCAAGGGCATCATTGTCCACGTTTTGCCGCTTTTCATGTGCTTTCAAGGCGATTCGAATCTACCTCCTGAAATCTGTTTCCTGCAATTCTGCCTTGCTTTCAAAGCCTCTTCGTTGCCTTCCCTTAATATATTTGTGGACGAGAGGTATCATTTAAAACTCTGCAGGTTTGTGAATTGCAGTGCCCCTGAGCTCCATTTTTCAACTCGCTTTTTTGGGAGCTGGCCGCAAAAGCGCAGGATTGCTTCAGGCCCTCATCTGGTTCTGGGGGGCAGGCTGAGCTTGTGCTTAATTCTTCTTCCTGATGGGAAAATAGAGTGACCTGTGCCTGTCCCAACCCCTGGAGCTAGTCTCTCATTGGTTCCCCCTCTTCCCGTTCATCCTCAAGACAAATTGCAACCTGTACGGAACAGGAGGGTAAAGGTGCTGATTCTCCAAGGAGGGAGATGGCTAGTAAATCGGCTGGAATGGCGAACCCGAGCAAAGGAGATGAGAAATGAGGTGCGTTTTAGAAACCTTTCCCGATCACACGGTGTACCATCTTCTGGGTTTCTCATGCCTGTTTTCGACGTAGGAAGATGCCCTTGAACCTGGAGATTTGGGACCCATGGGATGGGTACCATGCAGTATTACTTGAAAGGGTCTGCGTTGGCTCACCCAACCTCACCGAACCTCTCAGCCCCAAGAGTGTCCACCCTTATGTCTCAATCAGCTGTGGGTCTAGATATGGTCAATCCAGGTTGCATCACAGCCCCTGAACGAATTTTGTAAGAATTTCTCTCTCTTTCACTGTCTTTGTTTCACGGGTTTTGAAAAGTAATTTATTTTTATAATGGGGTTTAGCTGCTTTTCACGGCTGTGTTTATGCCGCTTTACACCCCCTTGACTCACTCACAGAGAGATATCAATACATAGGTTTGAAGATTCTTACTAGTCAGATATATTCTTGTGCGGTGAATAGGGGGTGTTGAGTCCAGTTCAGTGAAAAAGGAATAGGTCTTGTCTCTTACATATTGGGTTTATGGAACGGTATCTGAGCTAATTTGAAACCCTTGTTTTATGCATCACCCCACCTCACCTTTCCCGTTCAGCAGCCATAGTGTGTTTCCTAAACGTGTGACTCTGTTCTGTTTTGCAATTCAGTTCAAGTGTAGCGGGTTTTACATTCCTCTCTAAGTGATATCTTATGATAAGTGTCTTTTTCTGTGTGACTTATTTCACTTAGAATCGTCGTACCTAAATCCACTCATCGTGCTGCTACTAGCCTTATGACGTTGATTTCATGGCTGAGTGATATTCCATTGTACATGAGGACCCCAACTTCTTTATCCATTTTTCTCTTTCCTAGGATATTTAAGGTGTAATGAAGTGGGGGTTCTTGTCAACAGAGCAGCCCTAAACTTTGGGGTGCCTGTGTCTTGCTGATTTTTAGTTTTCCCAATTTATACGCCCATGAGTGGAAGTGCCCTATGCTCTCCAAGCTGTGTTTTTTAGATGTTTCAGAACACACCGTACACTTCTCCAGAGTGGCTGTTGGCAATTTACATCCCACCCATCAGCGTAGCAAGGCTCCCATTTCTCCATGGCCGGTCCTGCATTTCTGGTTTGGACACTTTTTTCCGCATGGCCCTTTTGCCCGCTGGGAAGCGAGACTTCTTTGGAGCTCTGATTGGCCTTTCCAGGTTGCTTGGTTGGCCAAAAAGGGCGTATGCGTTTTTTCCTGAATATATTCAGGAAAAAACGCATACGCCCTTTTTGGCCAAGGGCATCATTGTCCACGTTTTGCCGCTTTTCATGTGCTTTCAAGGCGATTCGAATCTACCTCCTGAAATCTGTTTCCTGCAATTCTGCCTTGCTTTCAAAGCCTCTTCGTTGCCTTCCCTTAATATATTTGTGGACGAGAGGTATCATTTAAAACTCTGCAGGTTTGTGAATTGCAGTGCCCCTGAGCTCCATTTTTCAACTCGCTTTTTTGGGAGCTGGCCGCAAAAGCGCAGGATTGCTTCAGGCCCTCTTCTGGTTCTGGGGGGCAGGCTGAGCTTGTGCTTAATTCTTCTTCCTGATGGGAAAATAGAGTGACCTGTGCCTGTCCCAACCCCTGGAGCTAGTCTCTCATTGGTTCCCCCTCTTCCCGTTCATCCTCAAGACAAATTGCAACCTGTACGGAACAGGAGGGTAAAGGTGCTGATTCTCCAAGGAGGGAGATGGCTAGTAAATCGGCTGGAATGGCGAACCCGAGCAAAGGAGATGAGAAATGAGGTGCGTTTTAGAAACCTTTCCCGATCACACGGTGTACCATCTTCTGGGTTTCTCATGCCTGTTTTCGACGTAGGAAGATGCCCTTGAACCTGGAGATTTGGGACCCATGGGATGGGTACCATGCAGTATTACTTGAAAGGGTCTGCGTTGGCTCACCCAACCTCACCGAACCTCTCAGCCCCAAGAGTGTCCACCCTTATGTCTCAATCAGCTGTGGGTCTAGATATGGTCAATCCAGGTTGCATCACAGCCCCTGAACGAATTTTGTAAGAATTTCTCTCTCTTTCACTGTCTTTGTTTCACGGGTTTTGAAAAGTAATTTATTTTTATAATGGGGTTTAGCTGCTTTTCACGGCTGTGTTTATGCCGCTTTACACCCCCTTGACTCACTCACAGAGAGATATCAATACATAGGTTTGAAGATTCTTACTAGTCAGATATATTCTTGTGCGGTGAATAGGGGGTGTTGAGTCCAGTTCAGTGAAAAAGGAATAGGTCTTGTCTCTTACATATTGGGTTTATGGAACGGTATCTGAGCTAATTTGAAACCCTTGTTTTATGCATCACCCCACCTCACCTTTCCCGTTCAGCAGCCATAGTGTGTTTCCTAAACGTGTGACTCTGTTCTGTTTTGCAATTCAGTTCAAGTGTAGCGGGTTTTACATTCCCTCTCTAAGTGATATCTTATGATAAGTGTCTTTTTCTGTGTGACTTATTTCACTTAGAATCGTCGTACCTAAATCCACTCATCGTGCTGCTACTAGCCTTATGACGTTGATTTCATGGCTGAGTGATATTCCATTGTACATGAGGACCCCAACTTCTTTATCCATTTTTCTCTTTCCTAGGATATTTAAGGTGTAATGAAGTGGGGGTTCTTGTCAACAGAGCAGCCCTAAACTTTGGGGTGCCTGTGTCTTGCTGATTTTTAGTTTTCCCAATTTATACGCCCATGAGTGGAAGTGCCCTATGCTCTCCAAGCTGTGTTTTTTAGGTGTTTCAGAACACACCGTACACTTCTCCAGAGTGGCTGTTGGCAATTTACATCCCACCCATCAGCGTAGCAAGGCTCCCATTTCTCCATGGCCGGTCCTGCATTTCTGGTTTGGACACTTTTTTCCGCATGGCCCTTTTGCCCGCTGGGAAGCGAGACTTCTTTGGAGCGCTGATTGGCCTTTCCAGGTTGCTTGGTTGGCCAAAAAGGGCGTATGCGTTTTTTCCTGAATATATTCAGGAAAAAACGCATACGCCCTTTTTGGCCAAGGGCATCATTGTCCACGTTTTGCCGCTTTTCATGTGCTTTCAAGGCGATTCGAATCTACCTCCTGAAATCTGTTTCCTGCAATTCTGCCTTGCATTCAAAGCCTCTTCGTTGCCTTCCCTTAATATATTTGTGGACGAGAGGTATCATTTAAAACTCTGCAGGTTTGTGAATTGCAGTGCCCCTGAGCTCCATTTTTCAACTCGCTTTTTTGGGAGCTGGCCGCAAAAGCGCAGGATTGCTTCAGGCCCTCTTCTGGTTCTGGGGGGCAGGCTGAGCTTGTGCTTAATTCTTCTTCCTGATGGGAAAATAGAGTGAACTGTGCCTGTCCCAACCCCTGGAGCTAGTCTCTCATTGGTTCGCCCTCTTCCCGTTCATCCTGAGGACAAATTGCAACCTGTACGGAACAGGAGGGTAAAGGTGCTGATTCTCCAAGGAGGGAGATGTCTAGTAAATCGGCTGGAATGGCGAACCCGAGCAAAGGAGATGAGAAATGAGGTGCGTTTAAAAACCTTTCCCGATCACACGGTGTACCATCTTCTGGGTTTCTCATGCCTGTTTTCGACGTAGGAAGATGCCCTTGAACCTGGAGATTTGGGACCCATGGGATGGGTACCATGCAGTATTACTTGAAAGGGTCTGCGTTGGCTCACCCAACCTCACCGAACCTCTCAGCCCCAAGAGTGTCCACCCTTATGTCTCAATCAGCTGTGGGTCTAGATATGGTCAATCCAGGTTGCATCACAGCCCCTGAACGAATTTTGTAAGAATTTCTCTCTCTTTCACTGTCTTTGTTTCACGGGTTTTGAAAAGTAATTTATTTTTATAATGGGGTTTAGCTGCTTTTCAAGGCTGTGTTTATGCCGCTTTACACCCCCTTGACTCACTTACAGAGAGATATCAATACATAGGTTTGAAGATTCTTACTAGTCAGATATATTCTTGTGCGGTGAATAGGGGGTGTTGAGTCCAGTTCACTGAAAAAGGAATAGGTCTTGTCTCTTACATATTGGGTTTATGGAACGGTATCTGAGCTAATTTGAAACCCTTGTTTTATGCATCACCCCACCTCACCTTTCCCGTTCAGCAGCCATAGTGTGTTTCCTAAACGTGTGACTCTGTTCTGTTTTGTAATTCAGTTCAAGTGTAGCGGTTTTTACATTCCCTCTAGAAGTGATATCTTATGATAAGTGTCTTTTTCTGTGTGACTTATTTCACTTAGAATCGTCGTACCTAAATCCACTCATCGTGCTGCTACTAGCCTTATGACGTTGATTTCATGGCTGAGTGATATTCCATTGTACATGAGGACCCCAACTTCTTTATCCATTTTTCTCTTTCCTAGGATATTTAAGGTGTAATGAAGTGGGGCTTCTTGTCAACAGAGCAGCCCTAAACTTTGGGGTGCCTGTGTCTTGCTGATTTTTAGGTTTCCCAATTTATACGCCCATGAGTGGAAGTGCCCTATGCTCTCCAAGCTGTGTTTTTTAGATGTTTCAGAACACACCGTACACTTCTCCAGAGTGGCTGTTGGCAATTTACATCCCACCCATCAGCGTAGCAAGGCTCCCATTTCTCCATGGCCGGTCCTGCATTTCTGGTTTGGACACTTTTTTCCGCATGGCCCTTTTGCCCGCTGGGAAGCGAGACTTCTTTGGAGCGCTGATTGGCCTTTCCAGGTTGCTTGGTTGGCCAAAAAGGGCGTATGCGTTTTTTCCTGAATATATTCAGGAAAAAACGCATACGCCCTTTTTGGCCAAGGGCATCATTGTCCACGTTTTGCCGCTTTTCATGTGCTTTCAAGGCGATTCGAATCTACCTCCTGAAATCTGTTTCCTGCAATTCTGCCTTGCTTTCAAAGCCTCTTCGTTGCCTTCCCTTAATATATTTGTGGACGAGAGGTATCATTTAAAACTCTGCAGGTTTGTGAATTGCAGTGCCCCTGAGCTCCATTTTTCAACTCGCTTTTTTGGGAGCTGGCCGCAAAAGCGCAGGATTGCTTCAGGCCCTCTTCTGGTTCTGGGGGGCAGGCTGAGCTTGTGCTTAATTCTTCTTCCTGATGGGAAAATAGAGTGACCTGTGCCTGTCCCAACCCCTGGAACTAGTCTCTCATTGGTTCGCCCTCTTCCCGTTCATCCTCAGGACAAATTGCAACCTGTACGGAACAGGAGGGTAAAGGTGCTGATTCTCCAAGGAGGGAGATGTCTAGTAAATCGGCTGGAATGGCGAACCCGAGCCAAGGAGATGAGAAATGAGGTGCGTTTTAGAAACCTTTCCCGATCACACGGTGTACCATCTTCTGGGTTTCTCATGCCTGTTTTCGACGTAGGAAGATGCCCTTGAACCTGGAGATTTGGGACCCATGGGATGGGTACCATGCAGTATTACTTGAAAGGGTCTGCGTTGGCTCACCCAACCTCACCGAACCTCTCAGCCCCAAGAGTGTCCACCCTTATGTCTCAATCAGCTGTGGGTCTAGATATGGTCAATCCAGGTTGCATCACAGCCCCTGAACGAATTTTGTAAGAATTTCTCTCTCTTTCACTGTCTTTGTTTCACGGGTTTTGAAAAGTAATTTATTTTTATAATGGGGTTTAGCTGCTTTTCACGGCTGTGTTTATGCCGCTTTACACCCCCTTGACTCACTTACAGAGAGATATCAATACATAGGTTTGAAGATTCTTACTAGTCAGATATATTCTTGTGCGGTGAATAGGGGGTGTTGAGTCCAGTTCACTGAAAAAGGAATAGGTCTTGTCTCTTACATATTGGGTTTATGGAACGGTATCTGAGCTAATTTGAAACCCTTGTTTTATGCATCACCCCACCTCACCTTTCCCGTTCAGCAGCCATAGTGTGTTTCCTAAACGTGTGACTCTGTTCTGTTTTGTAATTCAGTTCAAGTGTAGCGGTTTTTACATTCCCTCTAGAAGTGATATCTTATGATAAGTGTCTTTTTCTGTGTGACTTATTTCACTTAGAATCGTCGTACCTAAATCCACTCATCGTGCTGCTACTAGCCTTATGACGTTGATTTCATGGCTGAGTGATATTCCATTGTACATGAGGACCCCAACTTCTTTATCCATTTTTCTCTTTCCTAGGATATTTAAGGTGTAATGAAGTGGGGGTTCTTGTCAACACAGCAGCCCTAAACTTTGGGGTGCCTGTGTCTTGCTGATTTTTAGTTTTCCCAATTTATACGCCCATGAGTGGAAGTGCCCTATGCTCTCCAAGCTGTGTTTTTTAGGTGTTTCAGAACACACCGTACACTTCTCCAGAGTGGCTGTTGGCAATTTACATCCCACCCATCAGCGTAGCAAGGCTCCCATTTCTCCATGGCCGGTCCTGCATTTCTGGTTTGGACACTTTTTTCCGCATGGCCCTTTTGCCCGCTGGGAAGCGAGACTTCTTTGGAGCGCTGATTGGCCTTTCCAGGTTGCTTGGTTGGCCAAAAAGGGCGTATGCGTTTTTTCCTGAATATATTCAGGAAAAAACGCATACGCCCTTTTTGGCCAAGGGCATCATTGTCCACGTTTTGCCGCTTTTCATGTGCTTTCAAGGCGATTCGAATCTACCTCCTGAAATCTGTTTCCTGCAATTCTGCCTTGCATTCAAAGCCTCTTCGTTGCCTTCCCTTAATATATTTGTGGACGAGAGGTATCATTTAAAACTCTGCAGGTTTGTGAATTGCAGTGCCCCTGAGCTCCATTTTTCAACTCGCTTTTTTGGGAGCTGGCCGCAAAAGCGCAGGATTGCTTCAGGCCCTCTTCTGGTTCTGGGGGGCAGGCTGAGCTTGTGCTTAATTCTTCTTCCTGATGGGAAAATAGAGTGACCTGTGCCTGTCCCAACCCCTGGAGCTAGTCTCTCATTGGTTCGCCCTCTTCCCGTTCATCCTGAGGACAAATTGCAACCTGTACGGAACAGGAGGGTAAAGGTGCTGATTCTCCAAGGAGGGAGATGTCTAGTAAATCGGCTGGAATGGCGAACCCGAGCAAAGGAGATGAGAAATGAGGTGCGTTTAAAAACCTTTCCCGATCACACGGTGTACCATCTTCTGGGTTTCTCATGCCTGTTTTCGACGTAGGAAGATGCCCTTGAACCTGGAGATTTGGGACCCATGGGATGGGTACCATGCAGTATTACTTGAAAGGGTCTGCGTTGGCTCACCCAACCTCACCGAACCTCTCAGCCCCAAGAGTGTCCACCCTTATGTCTCAATCAGCTGTGGGTCTAGATATGGTCAATCCAGGTTGCATCACAGCCCCTGAACGAATTTTGTAAGAATTTCTCTCTCTTTCACTGTCTTTGTTTCACGGGTTTTGAAAAGTAATTTATTTTTATAATGGGGTTTAGCTGCTTTTCAAGGCTGTGTTTATGCCGCTTTACACCCCCTTGACTCACTTACAGAGAGATATCAATACATAGGTTTGAAGATTCTTACTAGTCAGATATATTCTTGTGCGGTGAATAGGGGGTGTTGAGTCCAGTTCACTGAAAAAGGAATAGGTCTTGTCTCTTACATATTGGGTTTATGGAACGGTATCTGAGCTAATTTGAAACCCTTGTTTTATGCATCACCCCACCTCACCTTTCCCGTTCAGCAGCCATAGTGTGTTTCCTAAACGTGTGACTCTGTTCTGTTTTGTAATTCAGTTCAAGTGTAGCGGTTTTTACATTCCCTCTAGAAGTGATATCTTATGATAAGTGTCTTTTTCTGTGTGACTTATTTCACTTAGAATCGTCGTACCTAAATCCACTCATCGTGCTGCTACTAGCCTTATGACGTTGATTTCATGGCTGAGTGATATTCCATTGTACATGAGGACCCCAACTTCTTTATCCATTTTTCTCTTTCCTAGGATATTTAAGGTGTAATGAAGTGGGGCTTCTTGTCAACAGAGCAGCCCTAAACTTTGGGGTGCCTGTGTCTTGCTGATTTTTAGGTTTCCCAATTTATACGCCCATGAGTGGAAGTGCCCTATGCTCTCCAAGCTGTGTTTTTTAGATGTTTCAGAACACACCGTACACTTCTCCAGAGTGGCTGTTGGCAATTTACATCCCACCCATCAGCGTAGCAAGGCTCCCATTTCTCCATGGCCGGTCCTGCATTTCTGGTTTGGACACTTTTTTCCGCATGGCCCTTTTGCCCGCTGGGAAGCGAGACTTCTTTGGAGCGCTGATTGGCCTTTCCAGGTTGCTTGGTTGGCCAAAAAGGGCGTATGCGTTTTTTCCTGAATATATTCAGGAAAAAACGCATACGCCCTTTTTGGCCAAGGGCATCATTGTCCACGTTTTGCCGCTTTTCATGTGCTTTCAAGGCGATTCGAATCTACCTCCTGAAATCTGTTTCCTGCAATTCTGCCTTGCTTTCAAAGCCTCTTCGTTGCCTTCCCTTAATATATTTGTGGACGAGAGGTATCATTTAAAACTCTGCAGGTTTGTGAATTGCAGTGCCCCTGAGCTCCATTTTTCAACTCGCTTTTTTGGGAGCTGGCCGCAAAAGCGCAGGATTGCTTCAGGCCCTCTTCTGGTTCTGGGGGGCAGGCTGAGCTTGTGCTTAATTCTTCTTCCTGATGGGAAAATAGAGTGACCTGTGCCTGTCCCAACCCCTGGAACTAGTCTCTCATTGGTTCGCCCTCTTCCCGTTCATCCTCAGGACAAATTGCAACCTGTACGGAACAGGAGGGTAAAGGTGCTGATTCTCCAAGGAGGGAGATGGCTAGTAAATCGGCTGGAATGGCGAACCCGAGCCAAGGAGATGAGAAATGAGGTGCGTTTTAGAAACCTTTCCCGATCACACGGTGTACCATCTTCTGGGTTTCTCATGCCTGTTTTCGACGTAGGAAGATGCCCTTGAACCTGGAGATTTGGGACCCATGGGATGGGTACCATGCAGTATTACTTGAAAGGGTCTGCGTTGGCTCACCCAACCTCACCGAACCTCTCAGCCCCAAGAGTGTCCACCCTTATGTCTCAATCAGCTGTGGGGCTAGATATGGTCAATCCAGGTTGCATCACAGCCCCTGAACGAATTTTGTAAGAATTTCTCTCTCTTTCACTGTCTTTGTTTCACGGGTTTTGAAAAGTAATTTATTTTTATAATGGGGTTTAGCTGCTTTTCACGGCTGTGTTTATGCCGCTTTACACCCCCTTGACTCACTTACAGAGAGATATCAATACATAGGTTTGAAGATTCTTACTAGTCAGATATATTCTTGTGCGGTGAATAGGGGGTGTTGAGTCCAGTTCACTGAAAAAGGAATAGGTCTTGTCTCTTACATATTGGGTTTATGGAACGGTATCTGAGCTAATTTGAAACCCTTGTTTTATGCATCACCCCACCTCACCTTTCCCGTTCAGCAGCCATAGTGTGTTTCCTAAACGTGTGACTCTGTTCTGTTTTGTAATTCAGTTCAAGTGTAGCGGTTTTTACATTCCCTCTAGAAGTGATATCTTATGATAAGTGTCTTTTTCTGTGTGACTTATTTCACTTAGAATCGTCGTACCTAAATCCACTCATCGTGCTGCTACTAGCCTTATGACGTTGATTTCATGGCTGAGTGATATTCCATTGTACATGAGGACCCCAACTTCTTTATCCATTTTTCTCTTTCCTAGGATATTTAAGGTGTAATGAAGTGGGGCTTCTTGTCAACAGAGCAGCCCTAAACTTTGGGGTGCCTGTGTCTTGCTGATTTTTAGGTTTCCCAATTTATACGCCCATGAGTGGAAGTGCCCTATGCTCTCCAAGCTGTGTTTTTTAGATGTTTCAGAACACACCGTACACTTCTCCAGAGTGGCTGTTGGCAATTTACATCCCACCCATCAGCGTAGCAAGGCTCCCATTTCTCCATGGCCGGTCCTGCATTTCTGGTTTGGACACTTTTTTCCGCATGGCCCTTTTGCCCGCTGGGAAGCGAGACTTCTTTGGAGCGCTGATTGGCCTTTCCAGGTTGCTTGGTTGGCCAAAAAGGGCGTATGCGTTTTTTCCTGAATATATTCAGGAAAAAACGCATACGCCCTTTTTGGCCAAGGGCATCATTGTCCACGTTTTGCCGCTTTTCATGTGCTTTCAAGGCGATTCGAATCTACCTCCTGAAATCTGTTTCCTGCAATTCTGCCTTGCTTTCAAAGCCTCTTCGTTGCCTTCCCTTAATATATTTGTGGACGAGAGGTATCATTTAAAACTCTGCAGGTTTGTGAATTGCAGTGCCCCTGAGCTCCATTTTTCAACTCGCTTTTTTGGGAGCTGGCCGCAAAAGCACAGGATTGCTTCAGGCCCTCTTCTGGTTCTGGGGGGCAGGCTGAGCTTGTGCTTAATTCTTCTTCCTGATGGGAAAATAGAGTGACCTGTGCCTGTCCCAACCCCTGGAACTAGTCTCTCATTGGTTCGCCCTCTTCCCGTTCATCCTCAGGACAAATTGCAACCTGTACGGAACAGGAGGGTAAAGGTGCTGATTCTCCAAGGAGGGAGATGTCTAGTAAATCGGCTGGAATGGCGAACCCGAGCAAAGGAGATGAGAAATGAGGTGCGTTTTAGAAACCTTTCCCGATCACACGGTGTACCATCTTCTGGGTTTCTCATGCCTGTTTTCGACGTAGGAAGATGCCCTTGAACCTGGAGATTTGGGACCCATGGGATGGGTACCATGCAGTATTACTTGAAAGGGTCTGCGTTGGCTCACCCAACCTCACCGAACCTCTCAGCCCCAAGAGTGTCCACCCTTATGTCTCAATCAGCTGTGGGTCTAGATATGGTCAATCCAGGTTGCATCACAGCCCCTGAACGAATTTTGTAAGAATTTCTCTCTCTTTCACTGTCTTTGTTTCACGGGTTTTGAAAAGTAATTTATTTTTATAATGGGGTTTAGCTGCTTTTCACGGCTGTGTTTATGCCGCTTTACACCCCCTTGACTCACTTACAGAGAGATATCAATACATAGGTTTGAAGATTCTTACTAGTCAGATATATTCTTGTGCGGTGAATAGGGGGTGTTGAGTCCAGTTCACTGAAAAAGGAATAGGTCTTGTCTCTTACATATTGGGTTTATGGAACGGTATCTGAGCTAATTTGAAACCCTTGTTTTATGCATCACCCCACCTCACCTTTCCCGTTCAGCAGCCATAGTGTGTTTCCTAAACGTGTGACTCTGTTCTGTTTTGTAATTCAGTTCAAGTGTAGCGGTTTTTACATTCCCTCTAGAAGTGATATCTTATGATAAGTGTCTTTTTCTGTGTGACTTATTTCACTTAGAATCGTCGTACCTAAATCCACTCATCGTGCTGCTACTAGCCTTATGACGTTGATTTCATGGCTGAGTGATATTCCATTGTACATGAGGACCCCAACTTCTTTATCCATTTTTCTCTTTCCTAGGATATTTAAGGTGTAATGAAGTGGGGCTTCTTGTCAACAGAGCAGCCCTAAACTTTGGGGTGCCTGTGTCTTGCTGATTTTTAGGTTTCCCAATTTATACGCCCATGAGTGGAAGTGCCCTATGCTCTCCAAGCTGTGTTTTTTAGATGTTTCAGAACACACCGTACACTTCTCCAGAGTGGCTGTTGGCAATTTACATCCCACCCATCAGCGTAGCAAGGCTCCCATTTCTCCATGGCCGGTCCTGCATTTCTGGTTTGGACACTTTTTTCCGCATGGCCCTTTTGCCCGCTGGGAAGCGAGACTTCTTTGGAGCGCTGATTGGCCTTTCCAGGTTGCTTGGTTGGCCAAAAAGGGCCTATGCGTTTTTTCCTGAATATATTCAGGAAAAAACGCATACGCCCTTTTTGGCCAAGGGCATCATTGTCCACGTTTTGCCGCTTTTCATGTGCTTTCAAGGCGATTCGAATCTACCTCCTGAAATCTGTTTCCTGCAATTCTGCCTTGCTTTCAAAGCCTCTTCGTTGCCTTCCCTTAATATATTTGTGGACGAGAGGTATCATTTAAAACTCTGCAGGTTTGTGAATTGCAGTGCCCCTGAGCTCCATTTTTCAACTCGCTTTTTTGGGAGCTGGCCGCAAAAGCGCAGGATTGCTTCAGGCCCTCTTCTGGTTCTGGGGGGCAGGCTGAGCTTGTGCTTAATTCTTCTTCCTGATGGGAAAATAGAGTGACCTGTGCCTGTCCCAACCCCTGGAGCTAGTCTCTCATTGGTTCCCCCTCTTCCCGTTCATCCTCAGGACAAATTGCAACCTGTACGGAACAGGAGGGTAAAGGTGCTGATTCTCCAAGGAGGGAGATGGCTAGTAAATCGGCTGGAATGGCGAACCCGAGCAAAGGAGATGAGAAATGAGGTGCGTTTTAGAAACCTTTCCCGATCACACGGTGTACCATCTTCTGGGTTTCTCATGCCTGTTTTCGACGTAGGAAGATGCCCTTGAACCTGGAGATTTGGGACCCATGGGATGGGTACCATGCAGTATTACTTGAAAGGGTCTGCGTTGGCTCACCCAACCTCACCGAACCTCTCAGCCCCAAGAGTGTCCACCCTTATGTCTCAATCAGCTGTGGGTCTAGATATGGTCAATCCAGGTTGCATCACAGCCCCTGAACGAATTTTGTAAGAATTTCTCTCTCTTTCACTGTCTTTGTTTCACGGGTTTTGAAAAGTAATTTATTTTTATAATGGGGTTTAGCTGCTTTTCACGGCTGTGTTTATGCCGCTTTACACCCCCTTGACTCACTTACAGAGAGATATCAATACATAGGTTTGAAGATTCTTACTAGTCAGATATATTCTTGTGCGGTGAATAGGGGGTGTTGAGTCCAGTTCACTGAAAAAGGAATAGGTCTTGTCTCTTACATATTGGGTTTATGGAACGGTATCTGAGCTAATTTGAAACCCTTGTTTTATGCATCACCCCACCTCACCTTTCCCGTTCAGCAGCCATAGTGTGTTTCCTAAACGTGTGACTCTGTTCTGTTTTGTAATTCAGTTCAAGTGTAGCGGTTTTTACATTCCCTCTAGAAGTGATATCTTATGATAAGTGTCTTTTTCTGTGTGACTTATTTCACTTAGAATCGTCGTACCTAAATCCACTCATCGTGCTGCTACTAGCCTTATGACGTTGATTTCATGGCTGAGTGATATTCCATTGTACATGAGGACCCCAACTTCTTTATCCATTTTTCTCTTTCCTAGGATATTTAAGGTGTAATGAAGTGGGGCTTCTTGTCAACAGAGCAGCCCTAAACTTTGGGGTGCCTGTGTCTTGCTGATTTTTAGGTTTCCCAATTTATACGCCCATGAGTGGAAGTGCCCTATGCTCTCCAAGCTGTGTTTTTTAGATGTTTCAGAACACACCGTACACTTCTCCAGAGTGGCTGTTGGCAATTTACATCCCACCCATCAGCGTAGCAAGGCTCCCATTTCTCCATGGCCGGTCCTGCATTTCTGGTTTGGACACTTTTTTCCGCATGGCCCTTTTGCCCGCTGGGAAGCGAGACTTCTTTGGAGCGCTGATTGGCCTTTCCAGGTTGCTTGGTTGGCCAAAAAGGGCCTATGCGTTTTTTCCTGAATATATTCAGGAAAAAACGCATACGCCCTTTTTGGCCAAGGGCATCATTGTCCACGTTTTGCCGCTTTTCATGTGCTTTCAAGGCGATTCGAATCTACCTCCTGAAATCTGTTTCCTGCAATTCTGCCTTGCTTTCAAAGCCTCTTCGTTGCCTTCCCTTAATATATTTGTGGACGAGAGGTATCATTTAAAACTCTGCAGGTTTGTGAATTGCAGTGCCCCTGAGCTCCATTTTTCAACTCGCTTTTTTGGGAGCTGGCCGCAAAAGCGCAGGATTGCTTCAGGCCCTCTTCTGGTTCTGGGGGGCAGGCTGAGCTTGTGCTTAATTCTTCTTCCTGATGGGAAAATAGAGTGACCTGTGCCTGTCCCAACCCCTGGAGCTAGTCTCTCATTGGTTCCCCCTCTTCCCGTTCATCCTCAGGACAAATTGCAACCTGTACGGAACAGGAGGGTAAAGGTGCTGATTCTCCAAGGAGGGAGATGGCTAGTAAATCGGCTGGAATGGCGAACCCGAGCAAAGGAGATGAGAAATGAGGTGCGTTTTAGAAACCTTTCCCGATCACACGGTGTACCATCTTCTGGGTTTCTCATGCCTGTTTTCGACGTAGGAAGATGCCCTTGAACCTGGAGATTTGGGACCCATGGGATGGGTACCATGCAGTATTACTTGAAAGGGTCTGCGTTGGCTCACCCAACCTCACCGAACCTCTCAGCCCCAAGAGTGTCCACCCTTATGTCTCAATCAGCTGTGGGTCTAGATATGGTCAATCCAGGTTGCATCACAGCCCCTGAACGAATTTTGTAAGAATTTCTCTCTCTTTCACTGTCTTTGTTTCACGGGTTTTGAAAAGTAATTTATTTTTATAATGGGGTTTAGCTGCTTTTCACGGCTGTGTTTATGCCGCTTTACACCCCCTTGACTCACTTACAGAGAGATATCAATACATAGGTTTGAAGATTCTTACTAGTCAGATATATTCTTGTGCGGTGAATAGGGGGTGTTGAGTCCAGTTCACTGAAAAAGGAATAGGTCTTGTCTCTTACATATTGGGTTTATGGAACGGTATCTGAGCTAATTTGAAACCCTTGTTTTATGCATCACCCCACCTCACCTTTCCCGTTCAGCAGCCATAGTGTGTTTCCTAAACGTGTGACTCTGTTCTGTTTTGTAATTCAGTTCAAGTGTAGCGGTTTTTACATTCCCTCTAGAAGTGATATCTTATGATAAGTGTCTTTTTCTGTGTGACTTATTTCACTTAGAATCGTCGTACCTAAATCCACTCATCGTGCTGCTACTAGCCTTATGACGTTGATTTCATGGCTGAGTGATATTCCATTGTACATGAGGACCCCAACTTCTTTATCCATTTTTCTCTTTCCTAGGATATTTAAGGTGTAATGAAGTGGGGCTTCTTGTCAACAGAGCAGCCCTAAACTTTGGGGTGCCTGTGTCTTGCTGATTTTTAGGTTTCCCAATTTATACGCCCATGAGTGGAAGTGCCCTATGCTCTCCAAGCTGTGTTTTTTAGATGTTTCAGAACACACCGTACACTTCTCCAGAGTGGCTGTTGGCAATTTACATCCCACCCATCAGCGTAGCAAGGCTCCCATTTCTCCATGGCCGGTCCTGCATTTCTGGTTTGGACACTTTTTTCCGCATGGCCCTTTTGCCCGCTGGGAAGCGAGACTTCTTTGGAGCGCTGATTGGCCTTTCCAGGTTGCTTGGTTGGCCAAAAAGGGCCTATGCGTTTTTTCCTGAATATATTCAGGAAAAAACGCATACGCCCTTTTTGGCCAAGGGCATCATTGTCCACGTTTTGCCGCTTTTCATGTGCTTTCAAGGCGATTCGAATCTACCTCCTGAAATCTGTTTCCTGCAATTCTGCCTTGCTTTCAAAGCCTCTTCGTTGCCTTCCCTTAATATATTTGTGGACGAGAGGTATCATTTAAAACTCTGCAGGTTTGTGAATTGCAGTGCCCCTGAGCTCCATTTTTCAACTCGCTTTTTTGGGAGCTGGCCGCAAAAGCGCAGGATTGCTTCCGGCCCTCTTCTGGTTCTGGGGGGCAGGCTGAGCTTGTGCTTAATTCTTCTTCCTGATGGGAAAATAGAGTGACCTGTGCCTGTCCCAACCCCTGGAGCTAGTCTCTCATTGGTTCCCCCTCTTCCCGTTCATCCTCAGGACAAATTGCAACCTGTACGGAACAGGAGGGTAAAGGTGCTGATTCTCCAAGGAGGGAGATGGCTAGTAAATCGGCTGGAATGGCGAACCCGAGCAAAGGAGATGAGAAATGAGGTGCGTTTTAGAAACCTTTCCCGATCACACGGTGTACCATCTTCTGGGTTTCTCATGCCTGTTTTCGACGTAGGAAGATGCCCTTGAACCTGGAGATTTGGGACCCATGGGATGGGTACCATGCAGTATTACTTGAAAGGGTCTGCGTTGGCTCACCCAACCTCACCGAACCTCTCAGCCCCAAGAGTGTCCACCCTTATGTCTCAATCAGCTGTGGGTCTAGATATGGTCAATCCAGGTTGCATCACAGCCCCTGAACGAATTTTGTAAGAATTTCTCTCTCTTTCACTGTCTTTGTTTCACGGGTTTTGAAAAGTAATTTATTTTTATAATGGGGTTTAGCTGCTTTTCACGGCTGTGTTTATGCCGCTTTACACCCCCTTGACTCACTTACAGAGAGATATCAATACATAGGTTTGAAGATTCTTACTAGTCAGATATATTCTTGTGCGGTGAATAGGGGGTGTTGAGTCCAGTTCACTGAAAAAGGAATAGGTCTTGTCTCTTACATATTGGGTTTATGGAACGGTATCTGAGCTAATTTGAAACCCTTGTTTTATGCATCACCCCACCTCACCTTTCCCGTTCAGCAGCCATAGTGTGTTTCCTAAACGTGTGACTCTGTTCTGTTTTGTAATTCAGTTCAAGTGTAGCGGTTTTTACATTCCCTCTAGAAGTGATATCTTATGATAAGTGTCTTTTTCTGTGTGACTTATTTCACTTAGAATCGTCGTACCTAAATCCACTCATCGTGCTGCTACTAGCCTTATGACGTTGATTTCATGGCTGAGTGATATTCCATTGTACATGAGGACCCCAACTTCTTTATCCATTTTTCTCTTTCCTAGGATATTTAAGGTGTAATGAAGTGGGGCTTCTTGTCAACAGAGCAGCCCTAAACTTTGGGGTGCCTGTGTCTTGCTGATTTTTAGGTTTCCCAATTTATACGCCCATGAGTGGAAGTGCCCTATGCTCTCCAAGCTGTGTTTTTTAGATGTTTCAGAACACACCGTACACTTCTCCAGAGTGGCTGTTGGCAATTTACATCCCACCCATCAGCGTAGCAAGGCTCCCATTTCTCCATGGCCGGTCCTGCATTTCTGGTTTGGACACTTTTTTCCGCATGGCCCTTTTGCCCGCTGGGAAGCGAGACTTCTTTGGAGCGCTGATTGGCCTTTCCAGGTTGCTTGGTTGGCCAAAAAGGGCGTATGCGTTTTTTCCTGAATATATTCAGGAAAAAACGCATACGCCCTTTTTGGCCAAGGGCATCATTGTCCACGTTTTGCCGCTTTTCATGTGCTTTCAAGGCGATTCGAATCTACCTCCTGAAATCTGTTTCCTGCAATTCTGCCTTGCTTTCAAAGCCTCTTCGTTGCCTTCCCTTAATATATTTGTGGACGAGAGGTATCATTTAAAACTCTGCAGGTTTGTGAATTGCAGTGCCCCTGAGCTCCATTTTTCAACTCGCTTTTTTGGGAGCTGGCCGCAAAAGCGCAGGATTGCTTCCGGCCCTCTTCTGGTTCTGGGGGGCAGGCTGAGCTTGTGCTTAATTCTTCTTCCTGATGGGAAAATAGAGTGACCTGTGCCTGTCCCAACCCCTGGAGCTAGTCTCTCATTGGTTCCCCCTCTTCCCGTTCATCCTCAGGACAAATTGCAACCTGTACGGAACAGGACGGTAAAGGTGCTGATTCTCCAAGGAGGGAGATGGCTAGTAAATCGGCTGGAATGGCGAACCCGAGCAAAGGAGATGAGAAATGAGGTGCGTTTTAGAAACCTTTCCCGATCACACGGTGTACCATCTTCTGGGTTTCTCATGCCTGTTTTCGACGTAGGAAGATGCCCTTGAACCTGGAGATTTGGGACCCATGGGATGGGTACCATGCAGTATTACTTGAAAGGGTCTGCGTTGGCTCACCCAACCTCACCGAACCTCTCAGCCCCAAGAGTGTCCACCCTTATGTCTCAATCAGCTGTGGGTCTAGATATGGTCAATCCAGGTTGCATCACAGCCCCTGAACGAATTTTGTAAGAATTTCTCTCTCTTTCACTGTCTTTGTTTCACGGGTTTTGAAAAGTAATTTATTTTTATAATGGGGTTTAGCTGCTTTTCACGGCTGTGTTTATGCCGCTTTACACCCCCTTGACTCACTCACAGAGAGATATCAATACATAGGTTTGAAGATTCTTACTAGTCAGATATATTCTTGTGCGGTGAATAGGGGGTGTTGAGTCCAGTTCACTGAAAAAGGAATAGGTCTTGTCTCTTACATATTGGGTTTATGGAACGGTATCGGAGCTAATTTGAAACCCTTGTTTTATGCATCACCCCACCTCACCTTTCCCGTTCAGCAGCCGTAGTGTGTTTCCTAAACGTGTGACTCTGTTCTGTTTTGTAATTCAGTTCAAGTGTAGCGGTTTTTACATTCCCTCTAGAAGTGATATCTTATGATAAGTGTCTTTTTCTGTGTGACTTATTTCACTTAGAATCGTCGTACCTAAATCCACTCATCGTGCTGCTACTAGCCTTATGACGTTGATTTCATGGCTGAGTGATATTCCATTGTACATGAGGACCCCAACTTCTTTATCCATTTTTCTCTTTCGTAGGATATTTAAGGTGTAATGAAGTGGGGGTTCTTGTCAACAGAGCAGCCCTAAACTTTGGGGTGCCTGTGTCTTGCTGATTTTTAGTTTTCCCAATTTATACGCCCATGAGTGGAAGTGCCCTATGCTCTCCAAGCTGTGTTTTTTAGATGTTTCAGAACACACCGTACACTTCTCCAGAGTGGCTGTTGGCAATTTACATCCCACCCATCAGCGTAGCAAGGCTCCCATTTCTCCATGGCCGGTCCTGCATTTCTGGTTTGGACACTTTTTTCCGCATGGCCCTTTTGCCCGCTGGGAAGCGAGACTTCTTTGGAGCGCTGATTGGCCTTTCCAGGTTGCTTGGTTGGCCAAAAAGGGCGTATGCGTTTTTTCCTGAATATATTCAGGAAAAAACGCATACGCCCTTTTTGGCCAAGGGCATCATTGTCCACGTTTTGCCGCTTTTCATGTGCTTTCAAGGCGATTCGAATCTACCTCCTGAAATCTGCTTCCTGCAATTCTGCCTTGCTTTCAAAGCCTCTTCGTTGCCTTCCCTTAATATATTTGTGGACGAGAGGTATCATTTAAAACTCTGCAGGTTTGTGAATTGCAGTGCCCCTGAGCTCCATTTTTCAACTCGCTTTTTTGGGAGCTGGCCGCAAAAGCGCAGGATTGCTTCAGGCCCTCTTCTGGTTCTGGGGGGCAGGCTGAGCTTGTGCTTAATTCTTCTTCCTGATGGGAAAATAGAGTGACCTGTGCCTGTCCCAACCCCTGGAGCTAGTCTCTCATTGGTTCCCCCTCTTCCCGTTCATCCTCAGGACAAATTGCAACCTGTACGGAACAGGAGGGTAAAGGTGCTGATTCTCCAAGGAGGGAGATGGCTAGTAAATCGGCTGGAATGGCGAACCCGAGCAAAGGAGATGAGAAATGAGGTGCGTTTTAGAAACCTTTCCCGATCACACGGTGTACCATCTTCTGGGTTTCTCATGCCTGTTTTCGACGTAGGAAGATGCCCTTGAACCTGGAGATTTGGGACCCATGGGATGGGTACCATGCAGTATTACTTGAAAGGGTCTGCGTTGGCTCACCCAACCTCACCGAACCTCTCAGCCCCAAGAGTGTCCACCCTTATGTCTCAATCAGCTGTGGGTCTAGATATGGTCAATCCAGGTTGCATCACAGCCCCTGAACGAATTTTGTAAGAATTTCTCTCTCTTTCACTGTCTTTGTTTCACGGGTTTTGAAAAGTAATTTATTTTTATAATGGGGTTTAGCTGCTTTTCACGGCTGTGTTTATGCCGCTTTACACCCCCTTGACTCACTCACAGAGAGACATCAATACATAGGTTTGAAGATTCTTACTAGTCAGATATATTCTTGTGCGGTGAATAGGGGGTGTTGAGTCCAGTTCACTGAAAAAGGAATAGGTCTTGTCTCTTACATATTGGGTTTATGGAACGGTATCGGAGCTAATTTGAAACCCTTGTTTTATGCATCACCCCACCTCACCTTTCCCGTTCAGCAGCCATAGTGTGTTTCCTAAACGTGTGACTCTGTTCTGTTTTGCAATTCAGTTCAAGTGTAGCGGGTTTTACATTCCCTCTCTAAGTGATATCTTATGATAAGTGTCTTTTTCTGTGTGACTTATTTCACTTAGAATCGTCGTACCTAAATCCACTCATCGTGCTGCTACTAGCCTTATGACGTTGATTTCATGGCTGAGTGATATTCCATTGTACATGAGGACCCCAACTTCTTTATCCATTTTTCTCTTTCCTAGGATATTTAAGGTGTAATGAAGTGGGGGTTCTTGTCAACAGAGCAGCCCTAAACTTTGGGGTGCCTGTGTCTTGCTGATTTTTAGTTTTCCCAATTTATACGCCCATGAGTGGAAGTGCCCTATGCTCTCCAAGCTGTGTTTTTTAGATGTTTCAGAACACACCGTACACTTCTCCAGAGTGGCTGTTGGCAATTTACATCCCACCCATCAGCGTAGCAAGGCTCCCATTTCTCCATGGCCGGTCCTGCATTTCTGGTTTGGACACTTTTTTCCGCATGGCCCTTTTGACCGCTGGGAAGCGAGACTTCTTTGGAGCGCTGATTGGCCTTTCCAGGTTGCTTGGTTGGCCAAAAAGGGCGTATGCGTTTTTTCCTGAATATATTCAGGAAAAAACGCATACGCCCTTTTTGGCCAAGGGCATCATTGTCCACGTTTTGCCGCTTTTCATGTGCTTTCAAGGCGATTCGAATCTACCTCCTGAAATCTGTTTCCTGCAATTCTGCCTTGCTTTCAAAGCCTCTTCGTTGCCTTCCCTTAATATATTTGTGGACGAGAGGTATCATTTAAAACTCTGCAGGTTTGTGAATTGCAGTGCCCCTGAGCTCCATTTTTCAACTCGCTTTTTTGGGAGCTGGCCGCAAAAGCGCAGGATTGCTTCAGGCCCTCTTCTGGTTCTGGGGGGCAGGCTGAGCTTGTGCTTAATTCTTCTTCCTGATGGGAAAATAGAGTGACCTGTGCCTGTCCCAACCCCTGGAGCTAGTCTCTCATTGGTTCCCCCTCTTCCCGTTCATCCTCAGGACAAATTGCAACCTGTACGGAACAGGAGGGTAAAGGTGCTGATTCTCCAAGGAGGGAGATGGCTAGTAAATCGGCTGGAATGGCGAACCCGAGCAAAGGAGATGAGAAATGAGGTGCGTTTTAGAAACCTTTCCCGATCACACGGTGTACCATCTTCTGGGTTTCTCATGCCTGTTTTCGACGTAGGAAGATGCCCTTGAACCTGGAGATTTGGGACCCATGGGATGGGTACCATGCAGTATTACTTGAAAGGGTCTGCGTTGGCTCACCCAACCTCACCGAACCTCTCAGCCCCAAGAGTGTCCACCCTTATGTCTCAATCAGCTGTGGGTCTAGATATGGTCAATCCAGGTTGCATCACAGCCCCTGAACGAATTTTGTAAGAATTTCTCTCTCTTTCACTGTCTTTGTTTCACGGGTTTTGAAAAGTAATTTATTTTTATAATGGGGTTTAGCTGCTTTTCACGGCTGTGTTTATGCCGCTTTACACCCCCTTGACTCACTCACAGAGAGATATCAATACATAGGTTTGAAGATTCTTACTAGTCAGATATATTCTTGTGCGGTGAATAGGGGGTGTTGAGTCCAGTTCACTGAAAAAGGAATAGGTCTTGTCTCTTACATATTGGGTTTATGGAACGGTATCGGAGCTAATTTGAAACCCTTGTTTTATGCATCACCCCACCTCACCTTTCCCGTTCAGCAGCCGTAGTGTGTTTCCTAAACGTGTGACTCTGTTCTGTTTTGTAATTCAGTTCAAGTGTAGCGGTTTTTACATTCCCTCTCTAAGTGATATCTTATGATAAGTGTCTTTTTCTGTGTGACTTATTTCACTTAGAATCGTCGTACCTAAATCCACTCATCGTGCTGCTACTAGCCTTATGACGTTGATTTCATGGCTGAGTGATATTCCATTGTACATGAGGACCCCAACTTCTTTATCCATTTTTCTCTTTCCTAGGATATTTAAGGTGTAATGAAGTAGGGGTTCTTGTCAACAGAGCAGCCCTAAACTTTGGGGTGCCTGTGTCTTGCTGATTTTTAGCTTTCCCAATTTATACGCCCATGAGTGGAAGTGCCCTATGCTCTCCAAGCTGTGTTTTTTAGATGTTTCAGAACACACCGTACACTTTTCCAGAGTGGCTGTTGGCAATTTACATCCCACCCATCAGCGTAGCAAGGCTCCCATTTCTACATGGCCGGTCCTGCATTTCTGGTTTGGACACTTTTTTCCGCATGGCCCTTTTGCCCGCTGGGAAGCGAGACTTCTTTGGAGCGCTGATTGGCCTTTCCAGGTTGCTTGGTTGGCCAAAAAGGGCGTATGCGTTTTTTCCTGAATATATTCAGGAAAAAACGCATACGCCCTTTTTGGCCAAGGGCATCATTGTCCACGTTTTGCCCCTTTTCATGTGCTTTCAAGGCGATTCGAATCTACCTCCTGAAATCTGTTTCCTGCAATTCTGCCTTGCTTTCAAAGCCTCTTCGTTGCCTTCCCTTAATATATTTGTGGACGAGAGGTATCATTTAAAACTCTGCAGGTTTGTGAATTGCAGTGCCCCTGAGATCCAATTTTCAACTCGCTTTTTTGGGAGCTGGCCGCAAAAGCGCAGGATTGCTTCAGGCCCTCTTCTGGTTCTGGGGGGCAGGCTGAGCTTGTGCTTAATTCTTCTTCCTGATGGGAAAATAGAGTGACCTGTGCCTGTCCCAACCCCTGGAGCTAGTCTCTCATTGGTTCCCCCTCTTCCCGTTCATCCTCAGGACAAATTGCAACCTGTACGGAACAGGAGGGTAAAGGTGCTGATTCTCCAAGGAGGGAGATGGCTAGTAAATCAGCTGGAATGGCGAACCCGAGCAAAGGAGATGAGAAATGAGGTGCGTTTTAGAAACCTTTCCCGATCACACGGTGTACCATCTTCTGGGTTTCTCATGCCTGTTTTCGACGTAGGAAGATGCCCTTGAACCTGGAGATTTG
Source organism: Balaenoptera acutorostrata (assembly GCF_949987535.1). Classification (NCBI taxonomy): domain Eukaryota; kingdom Metazoa; phylum Chordata; class Mammalia; order Artiodactyla; family Balaenopteridae; genus Balaenoptera; species Balaenoptera acutorostrata. The sequence continues at coordinate 577,108 of NW_026646693.1, forward strand.
GGACCCATGGGATGGGTACCATGCAGTATTACTTGAAAGGGTCTGCGTTGGCTCACCCAACCTCACCGAACCTCTCAGCCCCAAGAGTGTCCACCCTTATGTCTCAATCAGCTGTGGGTCTAGATATGGTCAATCCAGGTTGCATCACAGCCCCTGAACGAATTTTGTAAGAATTTCTCTCTCTTTCACTGTCTTTGTTTCACGGGTTTTGAAAAGTAATTTATTTTTATAATGGGGTTTAGCTGCTTTTCACGGCTGTGTTTATGCCGCTTTACACCCCCTTGACTCACTTACAGAGAGATATCAATACATAGGTTTGAAGATTCTTACTAGTCAGATATATTCTTGTGCGGTGAATAGGGGGTGTTGAGTCCAGTTCACTGAAAAAGGAATAGGTCTTGTCTCTTACATATTGGGTTTATGGAACGGTATCTGAGCTAATTTGAAACCCTTGTTTTATGCATCACCCCACCTCACCTTTCCCGTTCAGCAGCCGTAGTGTGTTTCCTAAACGTGTGACTCTGTTCTGTTTTGTAATTCAGTTCAAGTGTAGCGGTTTTTACATTCCCTCTAGAAGTGATATCTTATGATAAGTGTCTTTTTCTGTGTGACTTATTTCACTTAGAATCGTCGTACCTAAATCCACTCATCGTGCTGCTACTAGCCTTATGACGTTGATTTCATGGCTGAGTGATATTCCATTGTACATGAGGACCCCAACTTCTTTATCCATTTTTCTCTTTCCTAGGATATTTAAGGTGTAATGAAGTGGGGGTTCTTGTCAACAGAGCAGCCCTAAACTTTGGGGTGCCTGTGTCTTGCTGATTTTTAGTTTTCCCAATTTATACGCCCATGAGTGGAAGTGCCCTATGCTCTCCAAGCTGTGTTTTTTAGATGTTTCAGAACACACCGTACACTTCTCCAGAGTGGCTGTTGGCAATTTACATCCCACCCATCAGCGTAGCAAGGCTCCCATTTCTCCATGGCCGGTCCTGCATTTCTGGTTTGGACACTTTTTTCCGCATGGCCCTTTTGCCCGCTGGGAAGCGAGACTTCTTTGGAGCGCTGATTGGCCTTTCCAGGTTGCTTGGTTGGCCAAAAAGGGCGTATGCGTTTTTTCCTGAATATATTCAGGAAAAAACGCATACGCCCTTTTTGGCCAAGGGCATCATTGTCCACGTTTTGCCGCTTTTCATGTGCTTTCAAGGCGATTCGAATCTACCTCCTGAAATCTGTTTCCTGCAATTCTGCCTTGCTTTCAAAGCCTCTTCGTTGCCTTCCCTTAATATATTTGTGGACGAGAGGTATCATTTAAAACTCTGCAGGTTTGTGAATTGCAGTGCCCCTGAGCTCCATTTTTCAACTCGCTTTTTTGGGAGCTGGCCGCAAAAGCGCAGGATTGCTTCAGGCCCTCTTCTGGTTCTGGGGGGCAGGCTGAGCTTGTGCTTAATTCTTCTTCCTGATGGGAAAATAGAGTGACCTGTGCCTGTCCCAACCCCTGGAGCTAGTCTCTCATTGGTTCCCCCTCTTCCCGTTCATCCTCAGGACAAATTGCAACCTGTACGGAACAGGAGGGTAAAGGTGCTGATTCTCCAAGGAGGGAGATGGCTAGTAAATCGGCTGGAATGGCGAACCCGAGCAAAGGAGATGAGAAATGAGGTGCGTTTTAGAAACCTTTCCCGATCACACGGTGTACCATCTTCTGGGTTTCTCATGCCTGTTTTCGACGTAGGAAGATGCCCTTGAACCTGGAGATTTGGGACCCATGGGATGGGTACCATGCAGTATTACTTGAAAGGGTCTGCGTTGGCTCACCCAACCTCACCGAACCTCTCAGCCCCAAGAGTGTCCACCCTTATGTCTCAATCAGCTGTGGGTCTAGATATGGTCAATCCAGGTTGCATCACAGCCCCTGAACGAATTTTGTAAGAATTTCTCTCTCTTTCACTGTCTTTGTTTCACGGGTTTAGAAAAGTAATTTATTTTTATAATGGGGTTTAGCTGCTTTTCACGGCTGTGTTTATGCCGCTTTACACCCCCTTGACTCACTTACAGAGAAATATCAATACATAGGTTTGAAGATTCTTACTAGTCAGACATATTCTTGTGCGGTGAATAGGGGGTGTTGAGTCCAGTTCACTGAAAAAGGAATAGGTTTTGTCTCTTACATATGGGGTTTATGGAACGGTATCTGAGCTAATTTGAAACCCTTGTTTTATGCATCACCCCACCTCACCTTTCCCGTTCAGCAGCCGTAGTGTGTTTCCTAAACGTGTCACTCTGTTCTGTTTTGTAATTCAGTTCAAGTGTAGCGGTTTTTACATTCCCTCTAGAAGTGATATCTTATGATAAGTGTCTTTTTCTGTGTGACTTATTTCACTTAGAATCGTCGTACCTAAATCCACTCATCGTGCTGCTACTAGCCTTATGACGTTGATTTCATGGCTGAGTGATATTCCATTGTACATGAGGACCCCAACTTCTTTATCCATTTTTCTCTTTCCTAGGATATTGAAGGTGTAATGAAGTGGGGGTTCTTGTCAACAGAGCAGCCCTAAACTTTGGGGTGCCTGTGTCTTGCTGATTTTTAGTTTTCCCAATTTATACGCCCATGAGTGGAAGTGCCCTATGCTCTCCAAGCTGTGTTTTTTAGATGTTTCAGAACACACTGTACACTTCTCCAGCGTGGCTGTTGGCAATTTACATCCCACCCATCAGCGTAGCAAGGCTCCCATTTCTCCATGGCCGGTCCTGCATTTCTGGTTTGGACACTTTTTTCCGCATGGCCCTTTTGCCCGCTGGGAAGCGAGACTTCTTTGGAGCGCTGATTGGCCTTTCCAAGTTGCTTGGTTGGCCAAAAAGGGCGTATGCGTTTTTTCCTGAATATATTCAGGAAAAAACGCATACGCCCTTTTTGGCCAAGGGCATCCTTGTCCACGTTTTGCCTCTTTTCGTGTGCTTTCAAGGCGATTCGAATCTACCTCCTGAAATCTGTTTCCTGCAATTCTGCCTTGCTTTCAAAGCCTCTTCGTTGCCTTCCCTTAATATATTTGTGGACGAGAGGTATCATTTAAAACTCTGCAGGTTTGTGAATTGCAGTGCCCCTGAGCTCCATTTTTCAACTCGCTTTTTTGGGAGCTGGCCGCAAAAGCGCAGGATTGCTTCAGGCCCTCTTCTGGTTCTGGGGGGCAGGCTGAGCTTGTGCTTAATTCTTCTTCCTGATGGGAAAATAGAGTGACCTGTGCCTGTCCCAACCCCTGGAACTAGTCTCTCATTGGTTCCCCCTCTTCCCGTTCATCCTCAGGACAAATTGCAACCTGTACGGAACAGGAGGGTAAAGGTGCTGATTCTCCAAGGAGGGAGATGGCTAGTAAATCGGCTGGAATGGCGAACCCGAGCAAAGGAGATGAGAAATGAGGTGCGTTTTAGAAACCTTTCCCGATCACACGGTGTACCATCTTCTGGGTTTCTCATGCCTGTTTTCGACGTAGGAAGATGCCCTTGAACCTGGAGATTTGGGACCCATGGGATGGGTACCATGCAGTATTACTTGAAAGGGTCTGCGTTGGCTCACCCAACCTCACCGAACCTCTCAGCCCCAAGAGTGTCCACCCTTATGTCTCAATCAGCTGTGGGTCTAGATATGGTCAATCCAGGTTGCATCACAGCCCCTGAACGAATTTTGTAAGAATTTCTCTCTCTTTCACTGTCTTTGTTTCACGGGTTTAGAAAAGTAATTTATTTTTATAATGGGGTTTAGCTGCTTTTCACGGCTGTGTTTATGCCGCTTTACACCCCCTTGACTCACTTACAGAGAGATATCAATACATAGGTTTGAAGATTCTTACTAGTCAGATATATTCTTGTGCGGTGAATAGGGGGTGTTGAGTCCAGTTCACTGAAAAAGGAATAGGTCTTGTCTCTTACATATTGGGTTTATGGAACGGTATCTGAGCTAATTTGAAACCCTTGTTTTATGCATCACCCCACCTCACCTTTCCCGTTCAGCAGCCGTAGTGTGTTTCCTAAACGTGTGACTCTGTTCTGTTTTGTAATTCAGTTCAAGTGTAGCGGTTTTTACATTCCCTCTAGAAGTGATATCTTATGATAAGTGTCTTTTTCTGTGTGACTTATTTCACTTAGAATCGTCGTACCTAAATCCACTCATCGTGCTGCTACTAGCCTTATGACGTTGATTTCATGGCTGAGTGATATTCCATTGTACATGAGGACCCCAACTTCTTTATCCATTTTTCTCTTTCCTAGGATATTTAAGGTGTAATGAAGTGGGGGTTCTTGTCAACAGAGCAGCCCTAAACTTTGGGGTGCCTGTGTCTTGCTGATTTTTAGTTTTCCCAATTTATACGCCCATGAGTGGAAGTGCCCTATGCTCTCCAAGCTGTGTTTTTTAGATGTTTCAGAACACACCGTACACTTCTCCAGAGTGGCTGTTGGCAATTTACATCCCACCCATCAGCGTAGCAAGGCTCCCATTTCTCCATGGCCGGTCCTGCATTTCTGGTTTGGACACTTTTTTCCGCATGGCCCTTTTGCCCGCTGGGAAGCGAGACTTCTTTGGAGCGCTGATTGGCCTTTCCAGGTTGCTTGGTTGGCCAAAAAGGGCGTATGCGTTTTTTCCTGAATATATTCAGGAAAAAACGCATACGCCCTTTTTGGCCAAGGGCATCATTGTCCACGTTTTGCCGCTTTTCATGTGCTTTCAAGGCGATTCGAATCTACCTCCTGAAATCTGTTTCCTGCAATTCTGCCTTGCTTTCAAAGCCTCTTCGTTGCCTTCCCTTAATATATTTGTGGACGAGAGGTATCATTTAAAACTCTGCAGGTTTGTGAATTGCAGTGCCCCTGAGCTCCATTTTTCAACTCGCTTTTTTGGGAGCTGGCCGCAAAAGCGCAGGATTGCTTCAGGCCCTCTTCTGGTTCTGGGGGGCAGGCTGAGCTTGTGCTTAATTCTTCTTCCTGATGGGAAAATAGAGTGACCTGTGCCTGTCCCAACCCCTGGAGCTAGTCTCTCATTGGTTCCCCCTCTTCCCGTTCATCCTCAGGACAAATTGCAACCTGTACGGAACAGGAGGGTAAAGGTGCTGATTCTCCAAGGAGGGAGATGGCTAGTAAATCGGCTGGAATGGCGAACCCGAGCAAAGGAGATGAGAAATGAGGTGCGTTTTAGAAACCTTTCCCGATCACACGGTGTACCATCTTCTGGGTTTCTCATGCCTGTTTTCGACGTAGGAAGATGCCCTTGAACCTGGAGATTTGGGACCCATGGGATGGGTACCATGCAGTATTACTTGAAAGGGTCTGCGTTGGCTCACCCAACCTCACCGAACCTCTCAGCCCCAAGAGTGTCCACCCTTATGTCTCAATCAGCTGTGGGTCTAGATATGGTCAATCCAGGTTGCATCACAGCCCCTGAACGAATTTTGTAAGAATTTCTCTCTCTTTCACTGTCTTTGTTTCACGGGTTTAGAAAAGTAATTTATTTTTATAATGGGGTTTAGCTGCTTTTCACGGCTGTGTTTATGCCGCTTTACACCCCCTTGACTCACTTACAGAGAGATATCAATACATAGGTTTGAAGATTCTTACTAGTCAGACATATTCTTGTGCGGTGAATAGGGGGTGTTGAGTCCAGTTCACTGAAAAAGGAATAGGTTTTGTCTCTTACATATGGGGTTTATGGAACGGTATCTGAGCTAATTTGAAACCCTTGTTTTATGCATCACCCCACCTCACCTTTTCCGTTCAGCAGCCGTAGTGTGTTTCCTAAACGTGTGACTCTGTTCTGTTTTGTAATTCAGTTCAAGTGTAGCGGTTTTTACATTCCCTCTAGAAGTGATATCTTATGATAAGTGTCTTTTTCTGTGTGACTTATTTCACTTAGAATCGTCGTACCTAAATCCACTCATCGTGCTGCTACTAGCCTTATGACGTTGATTTCATGGCTGAGTGATATTCCATTGTACATGAGGACCCCAACTTCTTTATCCATTTTTCTCTTTCCTAGGATATTGAAGGTGTAATGAAGTGGGGGTTCTTGTCCACAGAGCAGCCCTAAACTTTGGGGTGCCTGTGTCTTGCTGATTTTTAGTTGTCCCAATTTATACGCCCATGAGTGGAAGTGCCCTATGCTCTCCAAGCTGTGTTTTTTAGATGTTTCAGAACACACTGTACACTTCTCCAGCGTGGCTGTTGGCAATTTACATCCCACCCATCAGCGTAGCAAGGCTCCCATTTCTCCATGGCCGGTCCTGCATTTCTGGTTTGGACACTTTTTTCCGCATGGCCCTTTTGCCCGCTGGGAAGCGAGACTTCTTTGGAGCGCTGATTGGCCTTTCCAGGTTGCTTGGTTGGCCAAAAAGGGCGTATGCGTTTTTTCCTGAATATATTCAGGAAAAAACGCATACGCCCTTTTTGGCCAAGGGCATCCTTGTCCACGTTTTGCCTCTTTTCGTCTGCTTTCAAGGCGATTCGAATCTACCTCCTGAAATCTGTTTCCTGCAATTCTGCCTTGCTTTCAAAGCCTCTTCGTTGCCTTCCCTTAATATATTTGTGGACGAGAGGTATCATTTAAAACTCTGCAGGTTTGTGAATTGCAGTGCCCCTGAGCTCCATTTTTCAACTCGCTTTTTTGGGAGCTGGCCGCAAAAGCGCAGGATTGCTTCAGGCCCTCTTCTGGTTCTGGGGGGCAGGCTGAGCTTGTGCTTAATTCTTCTTCCTGATGGGAAAATAGAGTGACCTGTGCCTGTCCCAACCCCTGGAACTAGTCTCTCATTGGTTCCCCCTCTTCCCGTTCATCCTCAGGACAAATTGCAACCTGTACGGAACAGGAGGGTAAAGGTGCTGATTCTCCAAGGAGGGAGATGGCTAGTAAATCGGCTGGAATGGCGAACCCGAGCAAAGGAGATGAGAAATGAGGTGCGTTTTAGAAACCTTTCCCGATCACACGGTGTACCATCTTCTGGGTTTCTCATGCCTGTTTTCGACGTAGGAAGATGCCCTTGAACCTGGAGATTTGGGACCCATGGGATGGGTACCATGCAGTATTACTTGAAAGGGTCTGCGTTGGCTCACCCAACCTCACCGAACCTCTCAGCCCCAAGAGTGTCCACCCTTATGTCTCAATCAGCTGTGGGTCTAGATATGGTCAATCCAGGTTGCATCACAGCCCCTGAACGAATTTTGTAAGAATTTCTCTCTCTTTCACTGTCTTTGTTTCACGGGTTTTGAAAAGTAATTTATTTTTATAATGGGGTTTAGCTGCTTTTCACGGCTGTGTTTATGCCGCTTTACACCCCCTTGACTCACTTACAGAGAGATATCAATACATAGGTTTGAAGATTCTTACTAGTCAGATATATTCTTGTGCGGTGAATAGGGGGTGTTGAGTCCAGTTCACTGAAAAAGGAATAGGTCTTGTCTCTTACATATTGGGTTTATGGAACGGTATCTGAGCTAATTTGAAACCCTTGTTTTATGCATCACCCCACCTCACCTTTCCCGTTCAGCAGCCGTAGTGTGTTTCCTAAACGTGTGACTCTGTTCTGTTTTGTAATTCAGTTCAAGTGTAGCGGTTTTTACATTCCCTCTAGAAGTGATATCTTACGATAAGTGTCTTTTTCTGTGTGACTTATTTCACTTAGAATCGTCGTACCTAAATCCACTCATCGTGCTGCTACTAGCCTTATGACGTTGATTTCATGGCTGAGTGATATTCCATTGTACATGAGGACCACAACTTCTTTATCCATTTTTCTCTTTCCTAGGATATTTAAGGTGTAATGAAGTGGGGGTTCTTGTCAACAGAGCAGCCCTAAACTTTGGGGTGCCTGTGTCTTGCTGATTTTTAGTTTTCCCAATTTATACGCCCATGAGTGGAAGTGCCCTATGCTCTCCAAGCTGTGTTTTTTAGATGTTTCAGAACACACCGTACACTTCTCCAGAGTGGCTGTTGGCAATTTACATCCCACCCATCAGCGTAGCAAGGCTCCCATTTCTCCATGGCCGGTCCTGCATTTCTGGTTTGGACACTTTTTTCCGCATGGCCCTTTTGCCCGCTGGGAAGCGAGACTTCTTTGGAGCGCTGATTGGCCTTTCCAGGTTGCTTGGTTGGCCAAAAAGGGCGTATGCGTTTTTTCCTGAATATATTCAGGAAAAAACGCATACGCCCTTTTTGGCCAAGGGCATCATTGTCCACGTTTTGCCGCTTTTCATGTGCTTTCAAGGCGATTCGAATCTACCTCCTGAAATCTGTTTCCTGCAATTCTGCCTTGCTTTCAAAGCCTCTTCGTTGCCTTCCCTTAATATATTTGTGGACGAGAGGTATCATTTAAAACTCTGCAGGTTTGTGAATTGCAGTGCCCCTGAGCTCCATTTTTCAACTCGCTTTTTTGGGAGCTGGCCGCAAAAGCGCAGGATTGCTTCAGGCCCTCTTCTGGTTCTGGGGGGCAGGCTGAGCTTGTGCTTAATTCTTCTTCCTGATGGGAAAATAGAGTGACCTGTGCCTGTCCCAACCCCTGGAACTAGTCTCTCATTGGTTCCCCCTCTTCCCGTTCATCCTCAGGACAAATTGCAACCTGTACGGAACAGGAGGGTAAAGGTGCTGATTCTCCAAGGAGGGAGATGGCTAGTAAATCGGCTGGTAAGGCGAACCCGAGCATAGGAGATGAGAAATGAGGTGCGTTTTAGAAACCTTTCCCGATCACACGGTGTACCATCTTCTGGGTTTCTCATGCCTGTTTTCGATGTAGGAAGATGCCCTTGAACCTGGAGATTTGGGACCCATGGGATGGGTACCATGCAGTATTACTTGAAAGGGTCTGCGTTGGCTCACCCAACCTCACCGAACCTCTCAGCCGCAAGAGTATCCACCCTTATGTCTCAATCAGCTGTGGGTCTAGATATGGTCAATCCAGGTTGCATCACAGCCCCTGAACGAATTTTGTAAGAATTTCTCTCTCTTTCACTGTCTTTGTTTCACGGGTTTTGAAAAGTAATTTATTTTTATAATGGGGTTTAGCTGCTTTTCACGGCTGTGTTTATGCCACTTTACACCCCCTTGACTCACTTACAGAGAGATATCAATACATAGGTTTGAAGATTCTTACTAGTCAGACATATTCTTGTGCGGTGAATAGGGGGTGTTGAGTCCAGTTCACTGAAAAAGGAATAGGTCTTGTCTCTTACATATGGGGTTTATGGAACGGTATCTGAGCTAATTTGAAACCCTTGTTTTATGCATCACCCCACCTCACCTTTCCCGTTCAGCAGCCGTAGTGTGTTTCCTAAACGTGTGACTCTGTTCTGTTTTGTAATTCAGTTCAAGTGTAGCGGTTTTTACATTCCCTCTAGAAGTGATATCTTATGATAAGTGTCTTTTTCTGTGTGACTTATTTCACTTAGAATCGTCGTACCTAAATCCACTCATCGTGCTGCTACTAGCCTTATGACGTTGATTTCATGGCTGAGTGATATTCCATTGTACATGAGGACCCCAACTTCTTTATCCATTTTTCTCTTTCCTAGGATATTGAAGGTGTAATGAAGTGGGGGTTCTTGTCAACAGAGCAGCCCTAAACTTTGGGGTGCCTGTGTCTTGCTGATTTTTAGTTGTCCCAATTTATACGCCCATGAGTGGAAGTGCCCTATGCTCTCCAAGCTGTGTTTTTTAGATGTTTCAGAACACACTGTACACTTCTCCAGCGTGGCTGTTGGCAATTTACATCCCACCCATCAGCGTAGCAAGGCTCCCATTTCTCCATGGCCGGTCCTGCATTTCTGGTTTGGACACTTTTTTCCGCATGGCCCTTTTGCCCGCTGGGAAGCGAGACTTCTTTGGAGCGCTGATTGGCCTTTCCAGGTTGCTTGGTTGGCCAAAAAGGGCGTATGCGTTTTTTCCTGAATATATTCAGGAAAAAACGCATACGCCCTTTTTGGCCAAGGGCATCCTTGTCCACGTTTTGCCGCTTTTCATGTGCTTTCAAGGCGATTCGAATCTACCTCCTGAAATCTGTTTCCTGCAATTCTGCCTTGCTTTCAAAGCCTCTTCGTTGCCTTCCCTTAATATATTTGTGGACGAGAGGTATCATTTAAAACTCTGCAGGTTTGTGAATTGCAGTGCCCCTGAGCTCCATTTTTCAACTCGCTTTTTTGGGAGCTGGCCGCAAAAGCGCAGGATTGCTTCAGGCCCTCTTCTGGTTCTGGGGGGCAGGCTGAGCTTGTGCTTAATTCTTCTTCCTGATGGGAAAATAGAGTGACCTGTGCCTGTCCCAACCCCTGGAACTAGTCTCTCATTGGTTCCCCCTCTTCCCGTTCATCCTCAGGACAAATTGCAACCTGTACGGAACAGGAGGGTAAAGGTGCTGATTCTCCAAGGAGGGAGATGGCTAGTAAATCGGCTGGAATGGCGAACCCGAGCAAAGGAGATGAGAAATGAGGTGCGTTTTAGAAACCTTTCCCGATCACACGGTGTACCATCTTCTGGGTTTCTCATGCCTGTTTTCGACGTAGGAAGATGCCCTTGAACCTGGAGATTTGGGACCCATGGGATGGGTACCATGCAGTATTACTTGAAAGGGTCTGCGTTGGCTCACCCAACCTCACCGAACCTCTCAGCCCCAAGAGTGTCCACCCTTATGTCTCAATCAGCTGTGGGTCTAGATATGGTCAATCCAGGTTGCATCACAGCCCCTGAACGAATTTTGTAAGAATTTCTCTCTCTTTCACTGTCTTTGTTTCACGGGTTTTGAAAAGTAATTTATTTTTATAATGGGGTTTAGCTGCTTTTCACGGCTGTGTTTATGCCGCTTTACACCCCCTTGACTCACTTACAGAGAGATATCAATACATAGGTTTGAAGATTCTTACTAGTCAGATATATTCTTGTGTGGTGAATAGGGGGTGTTGAGTCCAGTTCACTGAAAAAGGAATAGGTCTTGTCTCTTACATATTGGGTTTATGGAACGGTATCGGAGCTAATTTGAAACCCTTGTTTTATGCATCACCCCACCTCACCTTTCCCGTTCAGCAGCCGTAGTGTGTTTCCTAAACGTGTGACTCTGTTCTGTTTTGTAATTCAGTTCAAGTGTAGCGGTTTTTACATTCCCTCTCTAAGTGAAATCTTAGGATAACTGTCTTTTTCTGTGTGACTTATTTCACTTAGAATCGTCGTACCTAAATCCACTCATCGTGCTGCTACTAGCCTTATGACGTTGATTTCATGGCTGAGTGATATTCCATTGTACATGAGGACCCCAACTTCTTTATCCATTTTTCTCTTTCCTAGGATATTTAAGGTGTAATGAAGTGGGGGTTCTTGTCAACAGAGCAGCCCTAAACTTTGGGGTGCCTGTGTCTTGCTGATTTTTAGTTTTCCCAATTTATACGCCCATGAGTGGAAGTGCCCTATGCTCTCCAAGCTGTGTTTTTTAGATGTTTCAGAACACACCGTACACTTCTCCAGAGTGGCTGTTGGCAATTTACATCCCACCCATCAGCGTAGCAAGGCTCCCATTTCTCCATGGCCGGTCCTGCATTTCTGGTTTGGACACTTTTTTCCGCATGGCCCTTTTGCCCGCTGGGAAGCGAGACTTCTTTGGAGCGCTGATTGGCCTTTCCAGGTTGCTTGGTTGGCCAAAAAGGGCCTATGCGTTTTTTCCTGAATATATTCAGGAAAAAACGCATAGGCCCTTTTTGGCCAAGGGCATCATTGTCCACGTTTTGCCGCTTTTCATGTGCTTTCAAGGCGATTCGAATCTACCTCCTGAAATGTGTTTCCTGCAATTCTGCCTTGCTTTCAAAGCCTCTTCGTTGCCTTCCCTTAATATATTTGTGGACGAGAGGTATCATTTAAAACTCTGCAGGTTTGTGAATTGCAGTGCCCCTGAGCTCCATTTTTCAACTCGCTTTTTTTGGAGCTGGCCGCAAAAGCGCAGGATTGCTTCAGGCCCTCTTCTGGTTCTGGGGGGCAGGCTGAGCTTGTGCTTAATTCTTCTTCCTGATGGGAAAATAGAGTGACCTGTGCCTGTCCCAACCCCTGGAACTAGTCTCTCATTGGTTGCCCCTCTTCCCGTTCATCCTCAGGACAAATTGCAACCTGTACGGAACAGGAGGGTAAAGGTGCTGATTCTCCAAGGAGGGAGATGGCTAGTAAATCGGCTAGAATGGCGAACCCGAGCAAAGGAGATGAGAAATGAGGTGCGTTTTAGAAACCTTTCCCGATCACACGGTGTACCATCTTCTGGGTTTCTCATGCCTGTTTTCGACGTAGGAAGATGCCCTTGAACCTGGAGATTTGGGACCCATGGGATGGGTACCATGCAGTATTACTTGAAAGGGTCTGCGTTGGCTCACCCAACCTCACCGAACCTCTCAGCCCCAAGAGTGTCCACCCTTATGTCTCAATCAGCTGTGGGTCTAGATATGGTCAATCCAGGTTGCATCACAGCCCCTGAACGAATTTTGGAAGAATTTCTCTCTCTTTCACTGTCTTTGTTTCACGGGTTTTGAAAAGTAATTTATTTTTATAATGGGGTTTAGCTGCTTTTCACGGCTGTGTTTATGCCGCTTTACACCCCCTTGACTCACTTACAGAGAGATATCAATACATAGGTTTGAAGATTCTTACTAGTCAGATATATTCTTGTGCGGTGAATAGGGGGTGTTGAGTCCAGTTCACTGAAAAAGGAATAGGTCTTGTCTCTTACATATTGGGTTTATGGAACGGTATCTGAGCTAATTTGAAACCCTTGTTTTATGCATCACCCCACCTCACCTTTCCCGTTCAGCAGCCATAGTGTGTTTCCTAAACGTGTGACTCTGTTCTGTTTTGTAATTCAGTTCAAGTGTAGCGGTTTTTACATTCCCTCTAGAAGTGATATCTTATGATAAGTGTCTTTTTCTGTGTGACTTATTTCACTTAGAATCGTCGTACCTAAATCCACTCATCGTGCTGCTACTAGCCTTATGACGTTGATTTCATGGCTGAGTGATATTCCATTGTACATGAGGACCCCAACTACTTTATCCATTTTTCTCTTTCCTAGGATATTTAAGGTGTAATGAAGTGGGGGTTCTTGTCAACAGAGCAGCCCTAAACTTTGGGGTGCCTGTGTCTTGCTGATTTTTAGTTTTCCCAATTTATACGCCCATGAGTGGAAGTGCCCTATGCTCTCCAAGCTGTGTTTTTTAGATGTTTCAGAACACACCATACACTTCTCCAGAGTGGCTGTTGGCAATTTACATCCCACCCATCAGCGTAGCAAGGCTCCCATTTCTCCATGGCCGGTCCTGCATTTCTGGTTTGGACACTTTTTTCCGCATGGCCCTTTTGCCCGCTGGGAAGCGAGACTTCTTTGGAGCGCTGATTGGCCTTTCCAGGTTGCTTGGTTGGCCAAAAAGGGCGTATGCGTTTTTTCCTGAATATATTCAGGAAAAAACGCATACGCCCTTTTTGGCCAAGGGCATCCTTGTCCACGTTTTGCCGCTTTTCATGTGCTTTCAAGGCGATTCGAATCTACCTCCTGAAATCTGTTTCCTGCAATTCTGCCTTGCTTTCAAAGCCTCTTCGTTGCCTTCCCTTAATATATTTGTGGACGAGAGGTATCATTTAAAACTCTGCAGGTTTGTGAATTGCAGTGCCCCTGAGCTGCATTTTTCAACTCGCTTTTTTGGGAGCTGGCCGCAAAAGCGCAGGATTGCTTCAGGCCCTCTTCTGGTTCTGGGGGGCAGGCTGAGCTTGTGCTTAATTCTTCTTCCTGATGGGAAAATAGAGTGACCTGTGCCTGTCCCAACCCCTGGAGCTAGTCTCTCATTGGTTCCCCCTCTTCCCGTTCATCCTCAGGACAAATTGCAACCTGTACGGAACAGGAGGGTAAAGGTGCTGATTCTCCAAGGAGGGAGATGGCTAGTAAATCGGCTGGAATGGCGAACCCGAGCAAAGGAGATGAGAAATGAGGTGCGTTTTAGAAACCTTTCCCGATCACACGGTGTACCATCTTCTGGGTTTCTCATGCCTGTTTTCGACGTAGGAAGATGCCCTTGAACCTGGAGATTTGGGACCCATGGGATGGGTACCATGCAGTATTACTTGAAAGGGTCTGCGTTGGCTCACCCAACCTCACCGAACCTCTCAGCCCCAAGAGTGTCCACCCTTATGTCTCAATCAGCTGTGGGTCTAGATATGGTCAATCCAGGTTGCATCACAGCCCCTGAACGAATTTTGTAAGAATTTCTCTCTCTTTCACTGTCTTTGTTTCACGGGTTTTGAAAAGTAATTTATTTTTATAATGGGGTTTAGCTGCTTTTCACGGCTGTGTTTATGCCGCTTTACACCCCCTTGACTCACTTACAGAGAGATATCAATACATAGGTTTGAAGATTCTTACTAGTCAGATATATTCTTGTGCGGTGAATAGGGGGTGTTGAGTCCAGTTCACTGAAAAAGGAATAGGTCTTGTCTCTTACATATTGGGTTTATGGAACGGTATCGGAGCTAATTTGAAACCCTTGTTTTATGCATCACCCCACCTCACCTTTCCCGTTCAGCAGCCGTAGTGTGTTTCCTAAACGTGTCACTCTGTTCTGTTTTGTAATTCAGTTCAAGTGTAGCGGTTTTTACATTCCCTCTCTAAGTGATATCTTAGGATAACTGTCTTTTTCTGTGTGACTTATTTCACTTAGAATCGTCGTACCTAAATCCACTCATCGTGCTGCTACTAGCCTTATGACGTTGATTTCATGGCTGAGTGATATTCCATTGTACATGAGGACCCCAACTTCTTTATCCATTTTTCTCTTTCCTAGGATATTTAAGGTGTAATGAAGTGGGGGTTCTTGTCAACAGAGCAGCCCTAAACTTTGGGGTGCCTGTGTCTTGCTGATTTTTAGTTTTCCCAATTTATACGCCCATGAGTGGAAGTGCCCTATGCTCTCCAAGCTGTGTTTTTTAGATGTTTCAGAACACACCGTACACTTCTCCAGAGTGGCTGTTGGCAATTTACATCCCACCCATCAGCGTAGCAAGGCTCCCATTTCTCCATGGCCGGTCCTGCATTTCTGGTTTGGACACTTTTTTCCGCATGGCCCTTTTGCCCGCTGGGAAGCGAGACTTCTTTGGAGCGCTGATTGGCCTTTCCAGGTTGCTTGGTTGGCCAAAAAGGGCCTATGCGTTTTTTCCTGAATATATTCAGGAAAAAACGCATACGCCCTTTTTGGCCAAGGGCATCATTGTCCACGTTTTGCCGCTTTTCATGTGCTTTCAAGGCGATTCGAATCTACCTCCTGAAATCTGTTTCCTGCAATTCTGCCTTGCTTTCAAAGCCTCTTCGTTGCCTTCCCTTAATATATTTGTGGACGAGAGGTATCATTTAAAACTCTGCAGGTTTGTGAATTGCAGTGCCCCTGAGCTCCATTTTTCAAGTCGCTTTTTTGGGAGCTGGCCGCAAAAGCGCAGGATTGCTTCAGGCCCTCTTCTGGTTCTGGGGGGCAGGCTGAGCTTGTGCTTAATTCTTCTTCCTGATGGGAAAATAGAGTGACCTGTGCCTGTCCCAACCCCTGGAACTAGTCTCTCATTGGTTGCCCCTCTTCCCGTTCATCCTCAGGACAAATTGCAACCTGTACGGAACAGGAGGGTAAAGGTGCTGATTCTCCAAGGAGGGAGATGGCTAGTAAATCGGCTAGAATGGCGAACCCGAGCAAAGGAGATGAGAAATGAGGTGCGTTTTAGAAACCTTTCCCGATCACACGGTGTACCATCTTCTGGGTTTCTCATGCCTGTTTTCGACGTAGGAAGATGCCCTTGAACCTGGAGATTTGGGACCCATGGGATGGGTACCATGCAGTATTACTTGAAAGGGTCTGCGTTGGCTCACCCAACCTCACCGAACCTCTCAGCCCCAAGAGTGTCCACCCTTATGTCTCAATCAGCTGTGGGTCTAGATATGGTCAATCCAGGTTGCATCACAGCCCCTGAACGAATTTTGTAAGAATTTCTCTCTCTTTCACTGTCTTTGTTTCACGGGTTTTGAAAAGTAATTTATTTTTATAATGGGGTTTAGCTGCTTTTCACGGCTGTGTTTATGCCGCTTTACACCCCCTTGACTCACTTACAGAGAGATATCAATACATAGGTTTGAAGATTCTTACTAGTCAGATATATTCTTGTGCGGTGAATAGGGGGTGTTGAGTCCAGTTCACTGAAAAAGGAATAGGTCTTGTCTCTTACATATTGGGTTTATGGAACGGTATCTGAGCTAATTTGAAACCCTTGTTTTATGCATCACCCCACCTCACCTTTCCCGTTCAGCAGCCGTAGTGTGTTTCCTAAACGTGTGACTCTGTTCTGTTTTGTAATTCAGTTCAAGTGTAGCGGTTTTTACATTCCCTCTAGAAGTGATATCTTATGATAAGTGTCTTTTTCTGTGTGACTTATTTCACTTAGAATCGTCGTACCTAAATCCACTCATCGTGCTGCTACTAGCCTTATGACGTTGATTTCATGGCTGAGTGATATTCCATTGTACATGAGGACCCCAACTACTTTATCCATTTTTCTCTTTCCTAGGATATTTAAGGTGTAATGAAGTGGGGGTTTTTGTCAACAGAGCAGCCCTAAACTTTGGGGTGCCTGTGTCTTGCTGATTTTTAGTTTTCCCAATTTATACGCCCATGAGTGGAAGTGCCCTATGCTCTCCAAGCTGTGTTTTTTAGATGTTTCAGAACACACCATACACTTCTCCAGAGTGGCTGTTGGCAATTTACATCCCACCCATCAGCGTAGCAAGGCTCCCATTTCTCCATGGCCGGTCCTGCATTTCTGGTTTGGACACTTTTTTCCGCATGGCCCTTTTGCCCGCTGGGAAGCGAGACTTCTTTGGAGCGCTGATTGGCCTTTCCAGGTTGCTTGGTTGGCCAAAAAGGGCGTATGCGTTTTTTCCTGAATATATTCAGGAAAAAACGCATACGCCCTTTTTGGCCAAGGGCATCCTTGTCCACGTTTTGCCGCTTTTCATGTGCTTTCAAGGCGATTCGAATCTACCTCCTGAAATCTGTTTCCTGCAATTCTGCCTTGCTTTCAAAGCCTCTTCGTTGCCTTCCCTTAATATATTTGTGGACGAGAGGTATCATTTAAAACTCTGCAGGTTTGTGAATTGCAGTGCCCCTGAGCTGCATTTTTCAACTCGCTTTTTTGGGAGCTGGCCGCAAAAGCGCAGGATTGCTTCAGGCCCTCTTCTGGTTCTGGGGGGCAGGCTGAGCTTGTGCTTAATTCTTCTTCCTGATGGGAAAATAGAGTGACCTGTGCCTGTCCCAACCCCTGGAGCTAGTCTCTCATTGGTTCCCCCTCTTCCCGTTCATCCTCAGGACAAATTGCAACCTGTACGGAACAGGAGGGTAAAGGTGCTGATTCTCCAAGGAGGGAGATGGCTAGTAAATCGGCTGGAATGGCGAACCCGAGCAAAGGAGATGAGAAATGAGGTGCGTTTTAGAAACCTTTCCCGATCACACGGTGTACCATCTTCTGGGTTTCTCATGCCTGTTTTCGACGTAGGAAGATGCCCTTGAACCTGGAGATTTGGGACCCATGGGATGGGTACCATGCAGTATTACTTGAAAGGGTCTGCGTTGGCTCACCCAACCTCACCGAACCTCTCAGCCCCAAGAGTGTCCACCCTTATGTCTCAATCAGCTGTGGGTCTAGATATGGTCAATGCAGGTTGCATCACAGCCCCTGAACGAATTTTGTAAGAATTTCTCTCTCTTTCACTGTCTTTGTTTCACGGGTTTTGAAAAGTAATTTATTTTTATAATGGGGTTTAGCTGCTTTTCACGGCTGTGTTTATGCCGCTTTACACCCCCTTGACTCACTTACAGAGAGATATCAATACATAGGTTTGAAGATTCTTACTAGTCAGATATATTCTTGTGCGGTGAATAGGGGGTGTTGAGTCCAGTTCACTGAAAAAGGAATAGGTCTTGTCTCTTACATATTGGGTTTATGGAACGGTATCTGAGCTAATTTGAAACCCTTGTTTTATGCATCACCCCACCTCACCTTTCCCGTTCAGCAGCCATAGTGTGTTTCCTAAACGTGTGACTCTGTTCTGTTTTGTAATTCAGTTCAAGTGTAGCGGTTTTTACATTCCCTCTCTAAGTGATATCTTATGATAAGTGTCTTTTTCTGTGTGACTTATTTCACTTAGAATCGTCGTACCTAAATCCACTCATCGTGCTGCTACTAGCCTTATGACGTTGATTTCATGGCTGAGTGATATTCCATTGTACATGAGGACCCCAACTTCTTTATCCATTTTTCTCTTTCCTAGGATATTTAAGGTGTAATGAAGTGGGGGTTCTTGTCAACAGAGCAGCCCTAAACTTTGGGGTGCCTGTGTCTTGCTGATTTTTAGTTTTCCCAATTTATACGCCCATGAGTGGAAGTGCCCTATGCTCTCCAAGCTGTGTTTTTTAGATGTTTCAGAACACACCGTACACTTCTCCAGAGTGGCTGTTGGCAATTTACATCCCACCCATCAGCGTAGCAAGGCTCCCATTTCTCCATGGCCGGTCCTGCATTTCTGGTTTGGACACTTTTTTCCGCATGGCCCTTTTGCCCGCTGGGAAGCGAGACTTGTTTGGAGCGCTGATTGGCCTTTCCAGGTTGCTTGGTTGGCCAAAAAGGGCGTATGCGTTTTTTCCTGAATATATTCAGGAAAAAACGCATACGCCCTTTTTGGCCAAGGGCATCATTGTCCACGTTTTGCCGCTTTTCATGTGCTTTCAAGGCGATTCGAATCTACCTCCTGAAATCTGTTTCCTGCAATTCTGCCTTGCTTTCAAAGCCTCTTCGTTGCCTTCCCTTAATATATTTGTGGACGAGAGGTATCATTTAAAACTCTGCAGGTTTGTGAATTGCAGTGCCCCTGAGCTCCATTTTTGAACTCGCTTTTTTGGGAGCTGGCCGCAAAAGCGCAGGATTGCTTCAGGCCCTCTTCTGGTTCTGGGGGGCAGGCTGAGCTTGTGCTTAATTCTTCTTCCTGATGGGAAAATAGAGTGACCTGTGCCTGTCCCAACCCCTGGAGCTAGTCTCTCATTGGTTCCCCCTCTTCCCGTTCATCCTCAGGACAAATTGCAACCTGTACGGAACAGGAGGGTAAAGGTGCTGATTCTCCAAGGAGGGAGATGGCTAGTAAATCGGCTGGAATGGCGAACCCGAGCAAAGGAGATGAGAAATGAGGTGCGTTTTAGAAACCTTTCCCGATCACACGGTGTACCATCTTCTGGGTTTCTCATGCCTGTTTTCGACGTAGGAAGATGCCCTTGAACCTGGAGATTTGGGACCCATGGGATGGGTACCATGCAGTATTACTTGAAAGGGTCTGCGTTGGCTCACCCAACCTCACCGAACCTCTCAGCCCCAAGAGTGTCCACCCTTATGTCTCAATCAGCTGTGGGTCTAGATATGGTCAATCCAGGTTGCAACACAGCCCCTGAACGAATTTTGTAAGAATTTCTCTCTCTTTCACTATCTTTGTTTCACGGGTTTTGAAAAGTAATTTATTTTTATAATGGGGTTTAGCTGCTTTTCACGGCTGTGTTTATGCCGCTTTACACCCCCTTGACTCACTTACAGAGAGATATCAATACATAGGTTTGAAGATTCTTACTAGTCAGATATATTCTTGTGCGGTGAATAGGGGGTGTTGAGTCCAGTTCACTGAAAAAGGAATAGGTCTTGTCTCTTACATATTGGGTTTATGGAACGGTATCTGAGCTAATTTGAAACCCTTGTTTTATGCATCACCCCACCTCACCTTTCCTGTTCAGCAGCCGTAGTGTGTTTCCTAAACGTGTGACTCTGTTCTGTTTTGTAATTCAGTTCAAGTGTAGCGGTTTTTACATTCCCTCTAGAAGTGATATCTTATGATAAGTGTCTTTTTCTGTGTGACTTATTTCACTTAGAATCGTCGTACCTAAATCCACTCATCGTGCTGCTACTAGCCTTATGACGTTGATTTCATGGCTGAGTGATATTCCATTGTACATGAGGACCCCAACTTCTTTATCCATTTTTCTCTTTCCTAGGATATTTAAGGTGTAATGAAGTGGGGGTTCTTGTCAACAGAGCAGCCCTAAACTTTGGGGTGCCTGTGTCTTGCTGATTTTTAGTTTTCCCAATTTATACGCCCATGAGTGGAAGTGCCCTATGCTCTCCAAGCTGTGTTTTTTAGATGTTTCAGAACACACCGTACACTTCTCCAGAGTGGCTGTTGGCAATTTACATCCCACCCATCAGCGTAGCAAGGCTCCCATTTCTCCATGGCCGGTCCTGCATTTCTGGTTTGGACACTTTTTTCCGCATGGCCCTTTTGCCCGCTGGGAAGCGAGACTTCTTTGGAGCGCTGATTGGCCTTTCCAGGTTGCTTGGTTGGCCAAAAAGGGCGTATGCGTTTTTTCCTGAATATATTCAGGAAAAAACGCATACGCCCTTTTTGGCCAAGGGCATCATTGTCCACGTTTTGCCGCTTTTCATGTGCTTTCAAGGCGATTCGAATCTACCTCCTGAAATCTGTTTCCTGCAATTCTGCCTTGCTTTCAAAGCCTCTTCGTTGCCTTCCCTTAATATATTTGTGGACGAGAGGTATCATTTAAAACTCTGCAGGTTTGTGAATTGCAGTGCCCCTGAGCTCCATTTTTCAACTCGCTTTTTTGGGAGCTGGCTGCAAAAGCGCAGGATTGCTTCAGGCCCTCTTCTGGTTCTGGGGGGCAGGCTGAGCTTGTGCTTAATTCTTCTACCTGATGGGAAAATAGAGTGACCTGTGCCTGTCCCAGCCCTGGAACTAGTCTCTCATTGGTTCCCCCTCTTCCCGTTCATCCTCAGGACAAATTGCAACCTGTACGGAACAGGAGGGTAAAGGTGCTGATTCTCCAAGGAGGGAGATGGCTAGTAAATCGGCTAGAATGGCGAACCCGAGCAAAGGAGATGAGAAATGAGGTGCGTTTTAGAAACCTTTCCCGATCACACGGTGTACCATCTTCTGGGTTTCTCATGCCTGTTTTCGACGTAGGAAGATGCCCTTGAACCTGGAGATTTGGGACCCATGGGATGGGTACCATGCAGTATTACTTGAAAGGGTCTGCGTTGGCTCACCCAACCTCACCGAACCTCTCAGCCCCAAGAGTGTCCACCCTTATGTCTCAATCAGCTGTGGGTCTAGATATGGTCAATGCAGGTTGCATCACAGCCCCTGAACGAATTTTGTAAGAATTTCTCTCTCTTTCACTGTCTTTGTTTCACGGGTTTTGAAAAGTAATTTATTTTTATAATGGGGTTTAGCTGCTTTTCACGGCTGTGTTTATGCCGCTTTACACCCCCTTGACTCACTTACAGAGAGATATCAATACATAGGTTTGAAGATTCTTACTAGTCAGATATATTCTTGTGCGGTGAATAGGGGGTGTTGAGTCCAGTTCACTGAAAAAGGAATAGGTCTTGTCTCTTACATATTGGGTTTATGGAACGGTATCTGAGCTAATTTGAAACCCTTGTTTTATGCATCACCCCACCTCACCTTTCCCGTTCAGCAGCCGTAGTGTGTTTCCTAAACGTGTGACTCTGTTCTGTTTTGTAATTCAGTTCAAGTGTAGCGGTTTTTACATTCCCTCTAGAAGTGATATCTTATGATAAGTGTCTTTTTCTGTGTGACTTATTTCACTTAGAATCGTCGTACCTAAATCCACTCATCGTGCTGCTACTAGCCTTATGACGTTGATTTCATGGCTGAGTGATATTCCATTGTACATGAGGACCCCAACTTCTTTATCCATTTTTCTCTTTCCTAGGATATTTAAGGTGTAATGAAGTGGTGGTTCTTGTCAACAGAGCAGCCCTAAACTTTGGGGTGCCTGTGTCTTGCTGATTTTTAGTTTTCCCAATTTATACGCCCATGAGTGGAAGTGCCCTATGCTCTCCAAGCTGTGTTTTTTAGATGTTTCAGAACACACCGTACACTTCTCCAGAGTGGCTGTTGGCAATTTACATCCCACCCATCAGCGTAGCAAGGCTCCCATTTCTCCATGGCCGGTCCTGCATTTCTGGTTTGGACACTTTTTTCCGCATGGCCCTTTTGCCCGCTGGGAAGCGAGACTTCTTTGGAGCGCTGATTGGCCTTTCCAGGTTGCTTGGTTGGCCAAAAAGGGCGTATGCGTTTTTTCCTGAATATATTCAGGAAAAAACGCATACGCCCTTTTTGGCCAAGGGCATCATTGTCCACGTTTTGCCGCTTTTCATGTGCTTTCAAGGCGATTCGAATCTACCTCCTGAAATCTGTTTCCTGCAATTCTGCCTTGCTTTCAAAGCCTCTTCGTTGCCTTCCCTTAATATATTTGTGGACGAGAGGTATCATTTAAAACTCTGCAGGTTTGTGAATTGCAGTGCCCCTGAGCTCCATTTTTGAACTCGCTTTTTTGGGAGCTGGCCGCAAAAGCGCAGGATTGCTTCAGGCCCTCTTCTGGTTCTGGGGGGCAGGCTGAGCTTGTGCTTAATTCTTCTTCCTGATGGGAAAATAGAGTGACCTGTGCCTGTCCCAACCCCTGGAGCTAGTCTCTCATTGGTTCCCCCTCTTCCCGTTCATCCTCAGGACAAATTGCAACCTGTACGGAACAGGAGGTTAAAGGTGCTGATTCTCCAAGGAGGGAGATGGCTAGTAAATCGGCTGGAATGGCGAACCCGAGCAAAGGAGATGAGAAATGAGGTGCGTTTTAGAAACCTTTCCCGATCACACGGTGTACCATCTTCTGGGTTTCTCATGCCTGTTTTCGACGTAGGAAGATGCCCTTGAACCTGGAGATTTGGGACCCATGGGATGGGTACCATGCAGTATTACTTGAAAGGGTCTGCGTTGGCTCACCCAACCTCACCGAACCTCTCAGCCCCAAGAGTGTCCACCCTTATGTCTCAATCAGCTGTGGGTCTAGATATGGTCAATCCAGGTTGCAACACAGCCCCTGAACGAATTTTGTAAGAATTTCTCTCTCTTTCACTATCTTTGTTTCACGGGTTTTGAAAAGTAATTTATTTTTATAATGGGGTTTAGCTGCTTTTCACGGCTGTGTTTATGCCGCTTTACACCCCCTTGACTCACTTACAGAGAGATATCAATACATAGGTTTGAAGATTCTTACTAGTCAGATATATTCTTGTGCGGTGAATAGGGGGTGTTGAGTCCAGTTCACTGAAAAAGGAATAGGTCTTGTCTCTTACATATTGGGTTTATGGAACGGTATCTGAGCTAATTTGAAACCCTTGTTTTATGCATCACCCCACCTCACCTTTCCTGTTCAGCAGCCGTAGTGTGTTTCCTAAACGTGTGACTCTGTTCTGTTTTGTAATTCAGTTCAAGTGTAGCGGTTTTTACATTCCCTCTAGAAGTGATATCTTATGATAAGTGTCTTTTTCTGTGTGACTTATTTCACTTAGAATCGTCGTACCTAAATCCACTCATCGTGCTGCTACTAGCCTTATGACGTTGATTTCATGGCTGAGTGATATTCCATTGTACATGAGGACCCCAACTTCTTTATCCATTTTTCTCTTTCCTAGGATATTTAAGGTGTAATGAAGTGGGGGTTCTTGTCAACAGAGCAGCCCTAAACTTTGGGGTGCCTGTGTCTTGCTGATTTTTAGTTTTCCCAATTTATACGCCCATGAGTGGAAGTGCCCTATGCTCTCCAAGCTGTGTTTTTTAGATGTTTCAGAACACACCGTACACTTCTCCAGAGTGGCTGTTGGCAATTTACATCCCACCCATCAGCGTAGCAAGGCTCCCATTTCTCCATGGCCGGTCCTGCATTTCTGGTTTGGACACTTTTTTCCGCATGGCCCTTTTGCCCGCTGGGAAGCGAGACTTCTTTGGAGCGCTGATTGGCCTTTCCAGGTTGCTTGGTTGGCCAAAAAGGGCGTATGCGTTTTTTCCTGAATATATTCAGGAAAAAACGCATACGCCCTTTTTGGCCAAGGGCATCCTTGTCCACGTTTTGCCGCTTTTCATGTGCTTTCAAGGCGATTCGAATCTACCTCCTGAAATCTGTTTCCTGCAATTCTGCCTTGCTTTCAAAGCCTCTTCGTTGCCTTCCCTTAATATATTTGTGGACGAGAGGTATCATTTAAAACTCTGCAGGTTTGTGAATTGCAGTGCCCCTGAGCTCCATTTTTCAACTCGCTTTTTTGGGAGCTGGCCGCAAAAGCGCAGGATTGCTTCAGGCCCTCTTCTGGTTCTGGGGGGCAGGCTGAGCTTGTGCTTAATTCTTCTTCCTGATGGGAAAATAGAGTGACCTGTGCCTGTCCCAACCCCTGGAGCTAGTCTCTCATTGGTTCCCCCTCTTCCCGTTCATCCTCAGGACAAATTGCAACCTGTACGGAACAGGAGGGTAAAGGTGCTGATTCTCCAAGGAGGGAGATGGCTAGTAAATCGGCTGGAATGGCGAACCCGAGCAAAGGAGATGAGAAATGAGGTGCGTTTTAGAAACCTTTCACGATCACACGGTGTACCATCTTCTGGGTTTCTCATGCCTGTTTTCGACGTAGGAAGATGCCCTTGAACCTGGAGATTTGGGACCCATGGGATGGGTACCATGCAGTATTACTTGAAAGGGTCTGCGTTGGCTCACCCAACCTCACCGAACCTCTCAGCCCCAAGAGTGTCCACCCTTATGTCTCAATCAGCTGTGGGTCTAGATATGGTCAATCCAGGTTGCATCACAGCCCCTGAACGAATTTTGTAAGAATTTCTCTCTCTTTCACTGTCTTTGTTTCACGGGTTTTGAAAAGTAATTTATTTTTATAATGGGGTTTAGCTGCTTTTCACGGCTGTGTTTATGCCGCTTTACACCCCCTTGACTCACTTACAGAGAGATATCAATACATAGGTTTGAAGATTCTTACTAGTCAGATATATTCTTGTGCGGTGAATAGGGGGTGTTGAGTCCAGTTCACTGAAAAAGGAATAGGTCTTGTCTCTTACATATTGGGTTTATGGAACGGTATCTGAGCTAATTTGAAACCCTTGTTTTATGCATCACCCCACCTCACCTTTCCCGTTCAGCAGCCGTAGTGTGTTTCCTAAACGTGTGACTCTGTTCTGTTTTGTAATTCAGTTCAAGTGTAGCGGTTTTTACATTCCCTCTAGAAGTGATATATTATGATAAGTGTCTTTTTCTGTGTGACTTATTTCACTTAGAATCGTCGTACCTAAATCCACTCATCGTGCTGCTACTAGCCTTATGACGTTGATTTCATGGCTGAGTGATATTCCATTGTACATGAGGACCCCAACTTCTTTATCCATTTTTCTCTTTCCTAGGATATTTAAGGTGTAATGAAGTGGGGGTTCTTGTCAACAGAGCAGCCCTAAACTTTGGGGTGCCTGTGTCTTGCTGATTTTTAGTTTTCCCAATTTATACGCCCATGAGTGGAAGTGCCCTATGCTCTCCAAGCTGTGTTTTTTAGATGTTTCAGAACACACCGTACACTTCTCCAGAGTGGCTGTTGGCAATTTACATCCCACCCATCAGCGTAGCAAGGCTCCCATTTCTCCATGGCCGGTCCTGCATTTCTGGTTTGGACACTTTTTTCCGCATGGCCCTTTTGCCCGCTGGGAAGCGAGACTTCTTTGGAGCGCTGATTGGCCTTTCCAGGTTGCTTGGTTGGCCAAAAAGGGCGTATGCGTTTTTTCCTGAATATATTCAGGAAAAAACGCATACGCCCTTTTTGGCCAAGGGCATCCTTGTCCACGTTTTGCCGCTTTTCATGTGCTTTCAAGGCGATTCGAATCTACCTCCTGAAATCTGTTTCCTGCAATTCTGCCTTGCTTTCAAAGCCTCTTCGTTGCCTTCCCTTAATATATTTGTGGACGAGAGGTATCATTTAAAACTCTGCAGGTTTGTGAATTGCAGTGCCCCTGAGCTCCATTTTTGAACTCGCTTTTTTGGGAGCTGGCCGCAAAAGCGCAGGATTGCTTCAGGCCCTCTTCTGGTTCTGGGGGGCAGGCTGAGCTTGTGCTTAATTCTTCTTCCTGATGGGAAAATAGAGTGACCTGTGCCTGTCCCAACCCCTGGAGCTAGTCTCTCATTGGTTCCCCCTCTTCCCGTTCATCCTCAGGACAAATTGCAACCTGTACGGAACAGGAGGGTAAAGGTGCTGATTCTCCAAGGAGGGAGATGGCTAGTAAATCGGCTGGAATGGCGAACCCGAGCAAAGGAGATGAGAAATGAGGTGCGTTTTAGAAACCTTTCCCGATCACACGGTGTACCATCTTCTGGGTTTCTCATGCCTGTTTTCGACGTAGGAAGATGCCCTTGAACCTGGAGATTTGGGACCCATGGGATGGGTACCATGCAGTATTACTTGAAAGGGTCTGCGTTGGCTCACCCAACCTCACCGAACCTCTCAGCCCCAAGAGTGTCCACCCTTATGTCTCAATCAGCTGTGGGTCTAGATATGGTCAATCCAGGTTGCAACACAGCCCCTGAACGAATTTTGTAAGAATTTCTCTCTCTTTCACTATCTTTGTTTCACGGGTTTTGAAAAGTAATTTATTTTTATAATGGGGTTTAGCTGCTTTTCACGGCTGTGTTTATGCCGCTTTACACCCCCTTGACTCACTTACAGAGAGATATCAATACATAGGTTTGAAGATTCTTACTAGTCAGATATATTCTTGTGCGGTGAATAGGGGGTGTTGAGTCCAGTTCACTGAAAAAGGAATAGGTCTTGTCTCTTACATATTGGGTTTATGGAACGGTATCTGAGCTAATTTGAAACCCTTGTTTTATGCATCACCCCACCTCACCTTTCCTGTTCAGCAGCCGTAGTGTGTTTCCTAAACGTGTGACTCTGTTCTGTTTTGTAATTCAGTTCAAGTGTAGCGGTTTTTACATTCCCTCTAGAAGTGATATCTTATGATAAGTGTCTTTTTCTGTGTGACTTATTTCACTTAGAATCGTCGTACCTAAATCCACTCATCGTGCTGCTACTAGCCTTATGACGTTGATTTCATGGCTGAGTGATATTCCATTGTACATGAGGACCCCAACTTCTTTATCCATTTTTTCTCTTTCCTAGGATATTTAAGGTGTAATGAAGTGGGGGTTCTTGTCAACAGAGCAGCCCTAAACTTTGGGGTGCCTGTGTCTTGCTGATTTTTAGTTTTCCCAATTTATACGCCCATGAGTGGAAGTGCCCTATGCTCTCCAAGCTGTGTTTTTAGATGTTTCAGAACACACGTACACTTCTCCAGAGTGGCTGTTGGCAATTTACATCCCACCCATCAGCGTAGCAAGGCTCCCATTTCTCCATGGCCGGTCCTGCATTTCTGGTTTGGACACTTTTTTCCGCATGGCCCTTTTGCCCGCTGGGAAGCGAGACTTCTTTGGAGCGCTGATTGGCCTTTCCAGGTTGCTTGGTTGGCCAAAAAGGGCGTATGCGTTTTTTCCTGAATATATTCAGGAAAAAACGCATACGCCCTTTTTGGCCAAGGGCATCCTTGTCCACGTTTTGCCGCTTTTCATGTGCTTTCAAGGCGATTCGAATCTACCTCCTGAAATCTGTTTCCTGCAATTCTGCCTTGCTTTCAAAGCCTCTTCGTTGCCTTCCCTTAATATATTTGTGGACGGAGAGGTATCATTTAAAACTCTGCAGGTTTGTGAATTGCAGTGCCCCTGAGCTCCATTTTTCAACTCGCTTTTTTGGGAGCTGGCCGCAAAAGCGCAGGATTGCTTCAGGCCCTCTTCTGGTTCTGGGGGGCAGGCTGAGCTTGTGCTTAATTCTTCTTCCTGATGGGAAAATAGAGTGACCTGTGCCTGTCCCAACCCCTGGAGCTAGTCTCTCATTGGTTCCCCCTCTTCCCGTTCATCCTCAGGACAAATTGCAACCTGTACGGAACAGGAGGGTAAAGGTGCTGATTCTCCAAGGAGGGAGATGGCTAGTAAATCGGCTGGAATGGCGAACCCGAGCAAAGGAGATGAGAAATGAGGTGCGTTTTTAGAAACCTTTCACGATCACACGGTGTACCATCTTCTGGGTTTCTCATGCCTGTTTTCGACGTAGGGAAGATGCCCTTGAACCTGGAGATTTGGGACCCATGGGATGGGTACCATGCAGTATTACTTGAAAGGGTCTGCGTTGGCTCACCCAACCTCACCGAACCTCTCAGCCCCAAGAGTGTCCACCCTTATGTCTCAATCAGCTGTGGGTCTAGATATGGTCAATCCAGGTTGCATCACAGCCCCTGAACGAATTTTGTAAGAATTTCTCTCTCTTTCACTGTCTTTGTTTCACGGGTTTTGAAAAGTAATTTATTTTTATAATGGGGTTTAGCTGCTTTTCACGGCTGTGTTTATGCCGCTTTACACCCCCTTGACTCACTTACAGAGAGATATCAATACATAGGTTTGAAGATTCTTACTAGTCAGATATATTCTTGTGCGGTGAATAGGGGGTGTTGAGTCCAGTTCACTGAAAAAGGAATAGGTCTTGTCTCTTACATATTGGGTTTATGGAACGGTATCTGAGCTAATTTGAAACCCTTGTTTTATGCATCACCCCACCTCACCTTTCCCGTTCAGCAGCCGTAGTGTGTTTCCTAAACGTGTGACTCTGTTCTGTTTTGTAATTCAGTTCAAGTGTAGCGGTTTTTACATTCCCTCTAGAAGTGATATCTTATGATAAGTGTCTTTTTCTGTGTGACTTATTTCACTTAGAATCGTCGTACCTAAATCCACTCATCGTGCTGCTACTAGCCTTATGACGTTGATTTCATGGCTGAGTGATATTCCATTGTACATGAGGACCCCAACTTCTTTATCCATTTTTCTCTTTCCTAGGATATTTAAGGTGTAATGAAGTGGGGGTTCTTGTCAACAGAGCAGCCCTAAACTTTGGGGTGCCTGTGTCTTGCTGATTTTTAGTTTTCCCAATTTATACGCCCATGAGTGGAAGTGCCCTATGCTCTCCAAGCTGTGTTTTTTAGATGTTTCAGAACACACCGTACACTTCTCCAGAGTGGCTGTTGGCAATTTACATCCCACCCATCAGCGTAGCAAGGCTCCCATTTCTCCATGGCCGGTCCTGCATTTCTGGTTTGGACACTTTTTTCCGCATGGCCCTTTTGCCCGCTGGGAAGCGAGACTTCTTTGGAGCGCTGATTGGCCTTTCCAGGTTGCTTGGTTGGCCAAAAAGGGCGTATGCGTTTTTTCCTGAATATATTCAGGAAAAAACGCATACGCCCTTTTTGGCCAAGGGCATCCTTGTCCACGTTTTGCCGCTTTTCATGTGCTTTCAAGGCGATTCGAATCTACCTCCTGAAATCTGTTTCCTGCAATTCTGCCTTGCTTTCAAAGCCTCTTCGTTGCCTTCCCTTAATATATTTGTGGACGAGAGGTATCATTTAAAACTCTGCAGGTTTGTGAATTGCAGTGCCCCTGAGCTCCATTTTTCAACTCGCTTTTTTGGGAGCTGGCCGCAAAAGCGCAGGATTGCTTCAGGCCCTCTTCTGGTTCTGGGGGGCAGGCTGAGCTTGTGCTTAATTCTTCTTCCTGATGGGAAAATAGAGTGACCTGTGCCTGTCCCAACCCCTGGAGCTAGTCTCTCATTGGTTCCCCCTCTTCCCGTTCATCCTCAGGACAAATTGCAACCTGTACGGAACAGGAGGGTAAAGGTGCTGATTCTCCAAGGAGGGAGATGGCTAGTAAATCGGCTGGAATGGCGAACCCGAGCAAAGGAGATGAGAAATGAGGTGCGTTTTAGAAACCTTTCACGATCACACGGTGTACCATCTTCTGGGTTTCTCATGCCTGTTTTCGACGTAGGAAGATGCCCTTGAACCTGGAGATTTGGGACCCATGGGATGGGTACCATGCAGTATTACTTGAAAGGGTCTGCGTTGGCTCACCCAACCTCACCGAACCTCTCAGCCCCAAGAGTGTCCACCCTTATGTCTCAATCAGCTGTGGGTCTAGATATGGTCAATCCAGGTTGCATCACAGCCCCTGAACGAATTTTGTAAGAATTTCTCTCTCTTTCACTGTCTTTGTTTCACGGGTTTTGAAAAGTAATTTATTTTTATAATGGGGTTTAGCTGCTTTTCACGGCTGTGTTTATGCCGCTTTACACCCCCTTGACTCACTTACAGAGAGATATCAATACATAGGTTTGAAGATTCTTACTAGTCAGATATATTCTTGTGCGGTGAATAGGGGGTGTTGAGTCCAGTTCACTGAAAAAGGAATAGGTCTTGTCTCTTACATATTGGGTTTATGGAACGGTATCTGAGCTAATTTGAAACCCTTGTTTTATGCATCACCCCACCTCACCTTTCCCGTTCAGCAGCCGTAGTGTGTTTCCTAAACGTGTGACTCTGTTCTGTTTTGTAATTCAGTTCAAGTGTAGCGGTTTTTACATTCCCTCTAGAAGTGATATCTTATGATAAGTGTCTTTTTCTGTGTGACTTATTTCACTTAGAATCGTCGTACCTAAATCCACTCATCGTGCTGCTACTAGCCTTATGACGTTGATTTCATGGCTGAGTGATATTCCATTGTACATGAGGACCCCAACTTCTTTATCCATTTTTCTCTTTCCTAGGATATTTAAGGTGTAATGAAGTGGGGGTTCTTGTCAACAGAGCAGCCCTAAACTTTGGGGTGCCTGTGTCTTGCTGATTTTTAGTTTTCCCAATTTATACGCCCATGAGTGGAAGTGCCCTATGCTCTCCAAGCTGTGTTTTTTAGATGTTTCAGAACACACCGTACACTTCTCCAGAGTGGCTGTTGGCAATTTACATCCCACCCATCAGCGTAGCAAGGCTCCCATTTCTCCATGGCCGGTCCTGCATTTCTGGTTTGGACACTTTTTTCCGCATGGCCCTTTTGCCCGCTGGGAAGCGAGACTTCTTTGGAGCGCTGATTGGCCTTTCCAGGTTGCTTGGTTGGCCAAAAAGGGCGTATGCGTTTTTTCCTGAATATATTCAGGAAAAAACGCATACGCCCTTTTTGGCCAAGGGCATCCTTGTCCACGTTTTGCCGCTTTTCATGTGCTTTCAAGGCGATTCGAATCTACCTCCTGAAATCTGTTTCCTGCAATTCTGCCTTGCTTTCAAAGCCTCTTCGTTGCCTTCCCTTAATATATTTGTGGACGAGAGGTATCATTTAAAACTCTGCAGGTTTGTGAATTGCAGTGCCCCTGAGCTCCATTTTTCAACTCGCTTTTTTGGGAGCTGGCCGCAAAAGCGCAGGATTGCTTCAGGCCCTCTTCTGGTTCTGGGGGGCAGGCTGAGCTTGTGCTTAATTCTTCTTCCTGATGGGAAAATAGAGTGACCTGTGCCTGTCCCAACACCTAGAGCTAGTCTCTCATTGGTTCCCCCTCTTCCCGTTCATCCTCAGGACAAATTGCAACCTGTACGGAACAGGAGGTTAAAGGTGCTGATTCTCCAAGGAGGGAGATGGCTAGTAAATCGACTGGAATGGCGAACCCGAGCAAAGGAGATGAGAAATGAGGTGCGTTTTAGAAACCTTTCCCGATCACACGGTGTACCATCTTCTGGGTTTCTCATGCCTGTTTTCGACGTAGGAAGATGCCCTTGAACCTGGAGATTTGGGACCCATGGGATGGGTACCATGCAGTATTACTTGAAAGGGTCTGCGTTGGCTCACCCAACCTCACCGAACCTCTCAGCCCCAAGAGTGTCCACCCTTATGTCTCAATCAGCTGTGGGTCTAGATATGGTCAATCCAGGTTGCATCACAGCCCCTGAACGAATTTTGTAAGAATTTCTCTCTCTTTCACTGTCTTTGTTTCACGGGTTTTGAAAAGTAATTTATTTTTATAATGGGGTTTAGCTGCTTTTCACGGCTGTGTTTATGCCGCTTTACACCCCCTTGACTCACTTACAGAGAGATATCAATACATAGGTTTGAAGATTCTTACTAGTCAGATATATTCTTGTGCGGTGAATAGGGGGTGTTGAGTCCAGTTCACTGAAAAAGGAATAGGTCTTGTCTCTTACATATTGGGTTTATGGAACGGTATCGGAGCTAATTTGAAACCCTTGTTTTATGCATCACCCCACCTCACCTTTCCCGTTCAGCAGCCGTAGTGTGTTTCCTAAACGTGTGACTCTGTTCTGTTTTGTAATTCAGTTCAAGTGTAGCGGTTTTTACATTCCCTCTAGAAGTGATATCTTATGATAAGTGTCTTTTTCTGTGTGACTTATTTCACTTAGAATCGTCGTACCTAAATCCACTCATCGTGCTGCTACTAGCCTTATGACGTTGATTTCATGGCTGAGTGATATTCCATTGTACATGAGGACCCCAACTTCTTTATCCATTTTTCTCTTTCCTAGGATATTTAAGGTGTAATGAAGTGGGGGTTCTTGTCAACAGAGCAGCCCTAAACTTTGGGGTGCCTGTGTCTTGCTGATTTTTAGTTTTCCCAATTTATACGCCCATGAGTGGAAGTGCCCTATGCTCTCCAAGCTGTGTTTTTTAGATGTTTCAGAACACACCGTACACTTCTCCAGAGTGGCTGTTGGCAATTTACATCCCACCCATCAGCGTAGCAAGGCTCCCATTTCTCCATGGCCGGTCCTGCATTTCTGGTTTGGACACTTTTTTCCGCATGGCCCTTTTGCCCGCTGGGAAGCGAGACTTCTTTGGAGCGCTGATTGGCCTTTCCAGGTTGCTTGGTTGGCCAAAAAGGGCGTATGCGTTTTTTCCTGAATATATTCAGGAAAAAACGCATACGCCCTTTTTGGCCAAGGGCATCCTTGTCCACGTTTTGTCGCTTTTCATGTGCTTTCAAGGCGATTCGAATCTACCTCCTGAAATCTGTTTCCTGCAATTCTGCCTTGCTTTCAAAGCCTCTTCGTTGCCTTCCCTTAATATATTTGTGGACGAGAGGTATCATTTAAAACTCTGCAGGTTTGTGAATTGCAGTGCCCCTGAGCTCCATTTTTGAACTCGCTTTTTTGGGAGCTGGCCGCAAAAGCGCAGGATTGCTTCAGGCCCTCTTCTGGTTCTGGGGGGCAGGCTGAGCTTGTGCTTAATTCTTCTTCCTGATGGGAAAATAGAGTGACCTGTGCCTGTCCCAACCCCTGGAGCTAGTCTCTCATTGGTTCCCCCTCTTCCCGTTCATCCTCAGGACAAATTGCAACCTGTACGGAACAGGAGGGTAAAGGTGCTGATTCTCCAAGGAGGGAGATGGCTAGTAAATCGGCTGGAATGGCGAACCCGAGCAAAGGAGATGAGAAATGAGGTGCGTTTTAGAAACCTTTCCCGATCACACGGTGTACCATCTTCTGGGTTTCTCATGCCTGTTTTCGACGTAGGAAGATGCCCTTGAACCTGGAGATTTGGGACCCATGGGATGGGTACCATGCAGTATTACTTGAAAGGGTCTGCGTTGGCTCACCCAACCTCACCGAACCTCTCAGCCCCAAGAGTGTCCACCCTTATGTCTCAATCAGCTGTGGGTCTAGATATGGTCAATCCAGGTTGCAACACAGCCCCTGAACGAATTTTGTAAGAATTTCTCTCTCTTTCACTATCTTTGTTTCACGGGTTTTGAAAAGTAATTTATTTTTATAATGGGGTTTAGCTGCTTTTCACGGCTGTGTTTATGCCGCTTTACACCCCCTTGACTCACTTACAGAGAGATATCAATACATAGGTTTGAAGATTCTTACTAGTCAGATATATTCTTGTGCGGTGAATAGGGGGTGTTGAGTCCAGTTCACTGAAAAAGGAATAGGTCTTGTCTCTTACATATTGGGTTTATGGAACGGTATCTGAGCTAATTTGAAACCCTTGTTTTATGCATCACCCCACCTCACCTTTCCTGTTCAGCAGCCGTAGTGTGTTTCCTAAACGTGTGACTCTGTTCTGTTTTGTAATTCAGTTCAAGTGTAGCGGTTTTTACATTCCCTCTAGAAGTGATATCTTATGATAAGTGTCTTTTTCTGTGTGACTTATTTCACTTAGAATCGTCGTACCTAAATCCACTCATCGTGCTGCTACTAGCCTTATGACGTTGATTTCATGGCTGAGTGATATTCCATTGTACATGAGGACCCCAACTTCTTTATCCATTTTTCTCTTTCCTAGGATATTTAAGGTGTAATGAAGTGGGGGTTCTTGTCAACAGAGCAGCCCTAAACTTTGGGGTGCCTGTGTCTTGCTGATTTTTAGTTTTCCCAATTTATACGCCCATGAGTGGAAGTGCCCTATGCTCTCCAAGCTGTGTTTTTTAGATGTTTCAGAACACACCGTACACTTCTCCAGAGTGGCTGTTGGCAATTTACATCCCACCCATCAGCGTAGCAAGGCTCCCATTTCTCCATGGCCGGTCCTGCATTTCTGGTTTGGACACTTTTTTCCGCATGGCCCTTTTGCCCGCTGGGAAGCGAGACTTCTTTGGAGCGCTGATTGGCCTTTCCAGGTTGCTTGGTTGGCCAAAAAGGGCGTATGCGTTTTTTCCTGAATATATTCAGGAAAAAACGCATACGCCCTTTTTGGCCAAGGGCATCCTTGTCCACGTTTTGCCGCTTTTCATGTGCTTTCAAGGCGATTCGAATCTACCTCCTGAAATCTGTTTCCTGCAATTCTGCCTTGCTTTCAAAGCCTCTTCGTTGCCTTCCCTTAATATATTTGTGGACGAGAGGTATCATTTAAAACTCTGCAGGTTTGTGAATTGCAGTGCCCCTGAGCTCCATTTTTCAACTCGCTTTTTTGGGAGCTGGCCGCAAAAGCGCAGGATTGCTTCAGGCCCTCTTCTGGTTCTGGGGGGCAGGCTGAGCTTGTGCTTAATTCTTCTTCCTGATGGGAAAATAGAGTGACCTGTGCCTGTCCCAACCCCTGGAGCTAGTCTCTCATTGGTTCCCCCTCTTCCCGTTCATCCTCAGGACAAATTGCAACCTGTACGGAACAGGAGGGTAAAGGTGCTGATTCTCCAAGGAGGGAGATGGCTAGTAAATCGGCTGGAATGGCGAACCCGAGCAAAGGAGATGAGAAATGAGGTGCGTTTTAGAAACCTTTCACGATCACACGGTGTACCATCTTCTGGGTTTCTCATGCCTGTTTTCGACGTAGGAAGATGCCCTTGAACCTGGAGATTTGGGACCCATGGGATGGGTACCATGCAGTATTACTTGAAAGGGTCTGCGTTGGCTCACCCAACCTCACCGAACCTCTCAGCCCCAAGAGTGTCCACCCTTATGTCTCAATCAGCTGTGGGTCTAGATATGGTCAATCCAGGTTGCATCACAGCCCCTGAACGAATTTTGTAAGAATTTCTCTCTCTTTCACTGTCTTTGTTTCACGGGTTTTGAAAAGTAATTTATTTTTATAATGGGGTTTAGCTGCTTTTCACGGCTGTGTTTATGCCGCTTTACACCCCCTTGACTCACTTACAGAGAGATATCAATACATAGGTTTGAAGATTCTTACTAGTCAGATATATTCTTGTGCGGTGAATAGGGGGTGTTGAGTCCAGTTCACTGAAAAAGGAATAGGTCTTGTCTCTTACATATTGGGTTTATGGAACGGTATCTGAGCTAATTTGAAACCCTTGTTTTATGCATCACCCCACCTCACCTTTCCCGTTCAGCAGCCGTAGTGTGTTTCCTAAACGTGTGACTCTGTTCTGTTTTGTAATTCAGTTCAAGTGTAGCGGTTTTTACATTCCCTCTAGAAGTGATATCTTATGATAAGTGTCTTTTTCTGTGTGACTTATTTCACTTAGAATCGTCGTACCTAAATCCACTCATCGTGCTGCTACTAGCCTTATGACGTTGATTTCATGGCTGAGTGATATTCCATTGTACATGAGGACCCCAACTTCTTTATCCATTTTTCTCTTTCCTAGGATATTTAAGGTGTAATGAAGTGGGGGTTCTTGTCAACAGAGCAGCCCTAAACTTTGGGGTGCCTGTGTCTTGCTGATTTTTAGTTTTCCCAATTTATACGCCCATGAGTGGAAGTGCCCTATGCTCTCCAAGCTGTGTTTTTTAGATGTTTCAGAACACACCGTACACTTCTCCAGAGTGGCTGTTGGCAATTTACATCCCACCCATCAGCGTAGCAAGGCTCCCATTTCTCCATGGCCGGTCCTGCATTTCTGGTTTGGACACTTTTTTCCGCATGGCCCTTTTGCCCGCTGGGAAGCGAGACTTCTTTGGAGCGCTGATTGGCCTTTCCAGGTTGCTTGGTTGGCCAAAAAGGGCGTATGCGTTTTTTCCTGAATATATTCAGGAAAAAACGCATACGCCCTTTTTGGCCAAGGGCATCCTTGTCCACGTTTTGCCGCTTTTCATGTGCTTTCAAGGCGATTCGAATCTACCTCCTGAAATCTGTTTCCTGCAATTCTGCCTTGCTTTCAAAGCCTCTTCGTTGCCTTCCCTTAATATATTTGTGGACGAGAGGTATCATTTAAAACTCTGCAGGTTTGTGAATTGCAGTGCCCCTGAGCTCCATTTTTCAACTCGCTTTTTTGGGAGCTGGCCGCAAAAGCGCAGGATTGCTTCAGGCCCTCTTCTGGTTCTGGGGGGCAGGCTGAGCTTGTGCTTAATTCTTCTTCCTGATGGGAAAATAGAGTGACCTGTGCCTGTCCCAACACCTAGAGCTAGTCTCTCATTGGTTCCCCCTCTTCCCGTTCATCCTCAGGACAAATTGCAACCTGTACGGAACAGGAGGTTAAAGGTGCTGATTCTCCAAGGAGGGAGATGGCTAGTAAATCGACTGGAATGGCGAACCCGAGCAAAGGAGATGAGAAATGAGGTGCGTTTTAGAAACCTTTCCCGATCACACGGTGTACCATCTTCTGGGTTTCTCATGCCTGTTTTCGACGTAGGAAGATGCCCTTGAACCTGGAGATTTGGGACCCATGGGATGGGTACCATGCAGTATTACTTGAAAGGGTCTGCGTTGGCTCACCCAACCTCACCGAACCTCTCAGCCCCAAGAGTGTCCACCCTTATGTCTCAATCAGCTGTGGGTCTAGATATGGTCAATCCAGGTTGCATCACAGCCCCTGAACGAATTTTGTAAGAATTTCTCTCTCTTTCACTGTCTTTGTTTCACGGGTTTTGAAAAGTAATTTATTTTTATAATGGGGTTTAGCTGCTTTTCACGGCTGTGTTTATGCCGCTTTACACCCCCTTGAATCACTTACAGAGAGATATCAATACATAGGTTTGAAGATTCTTACTAGTCAGATATATTCTTGTGCGGTGAATAGGGGGTGTTGAGTCCAGTTCACTGAAAAAGGAATAGGTCTTGTCTCTTACATATTGGGTTTATGGAACGGTATCTGAGCTAATTTGAAACCCTTGTTTTATGCATCACCCCACCTCACCTTTCCCGTTCAGCAGCCGTAGTGTGTTTCCTAAACGTGTGACTCTGTTCTGTTTTGTAATTCAGTTCAAGTGTAGCGGTTTTTACATTCCCTCTAGAAGTGATATCTTATGATAAGTGTCTTTTTCTGTGTGACTTATTTCACTTAGAATCGTCGTACCTAAATCCACTCATCGTGCTGCTACTAGCCTTATGACGTTGATTTCATGGCTGAGTGATATTCCATTGTACATGAGGACCCCAACTTCTTTATCCATTTTTCTCTTTCCTAGGATATTTAAGGTGTAATGAAGTGGGGGTTCTTGTCAACAGAGCAGCCCTAAACTTTGGGGTGCCTGTGTCTTGCTGATTTTTAGTTTTCCCAATTTATACGCCCATGAGTGGAAGTGCCCTATGCTCTCCAAGCTGTGTTTTTTAGATGTTTCAGAACACACCGTACACTTCTCCAGAGTGGCTGTTGGCAATTTACATCCCACCCATCAGCGTAGCAAGGCTCCCATTTCTCCATGGCCGGTCCTGCATTTCTGGTTTGGACACTTTTTTCCGCATGGCCCTTTTGCCCGCTGGGAAGCGAGACTTCTTTGGAGCGCTGATTGGCCTTTCCAGGTTGCTTGGTTGGCCAAAAAGGGCGTATGCGTTTTTTCCTGAATATATTCAGGAAAAAACGCATACGCCCTTTTTGGCCAAGGGCATCCTTGTCCACGTTTTGCCGCTTTTCATGTGCTTTCAAGGCGATTCGAATCTACCTCCTGAAATCTGTTTCCTGCAATTCTGCCTTGCTTTCAAAGCCTCTTCGTTGCCTTCCCTTAATATATTTGTGGACGAGAGGTATCATTTAAAACTCTGCAGGTTTGTGAATTGCAGTGCCCCTGAGCTCCATTTTTCAACTCGCTTTTTTGGGAGCTGGCCGCAAAAGCGCAGGATTGCTTCAGGCCCTCTTCTGGTTCTGGGGGGAAGGCTGAGCTTGTGCTTAATTCTTCTTCCTGATGGGAAAATAGAGTGACCTGTGCCTGTCCCAACACCTAGAGCTAGTCTCTCATTGGTTCCCCCTCTTCCCGTTCATCCTCAGGACAAATTGCAACCTGTACGGAACAGGAGGTTAAAGGTGCTGATTCTCCAAGGAGGGAGATGGCTAGTAAATCGGCTGGAATGGCGAACCCGAGCAAAGGAGATGAGAAATGAGGTGCGTTTTAGAAACCTTTCCCGATCACACGGTGTACCATCTTCTGGGTTTCTCATGCCTGTTTTCGACGTAGGAAGATGCCCTTGAACCTGGAGATTTGGGACCCATGGGATGGGTACCATGCAGTATTACTTGAAAGGGTCTGCGTTGGCTCACCCAACCTCACCGAACCTCTCAGCCCCAAGAGTGTCCACCCTTATGTCTCAATCAGCTGTGGGTCTAGATATGGTCAATCCAGGTTGCATCACAGCCCCTGAACGAATTTTGTAAGAATTTCTCTCTCTTTCACTGTCTTTGTTTCACGGGTTTTGAAAAGTAATTTATTTTTATAATGGGGTTTAGCTGCTTTTCACGGCTGTGTTTATGCCGCTTTACACCCCCTTGACTCACTTACAGAGAGATATCAATACATAGGTTTGAAGATTCTTACTAGTCAGATATATTCTTGTGCGGTGAATAGGGGGTGTTGAGTCCAGTTCACTGAAAAAGGAATAGGTCTTGTCTCTTACATATTGGGTTTATGGAACGGTATCTGAGCTAATTTGAAACCCTTGTTTTATGCATCACCCCACCTCACCTTTCCCGTTCAGCAGCCGTAGTGTGTTTCCTAAACGTGTGACTCTGTTCTGTTTTGTAATTCAGTTCAAGTGTAGCGGTTTTTACATTCCCTCTAGAAGTGATATCTTATGATAAGTGTCTTTTTCTGTGTGACTTATTTCACTTAGAATCGTCGTACCTAAATCCACTCATCGTGCTGCTACTAGCCTTATGACGTTGATTTCATGGCTTAGTGATATTCCATTGTACATGAGGACCCCAACTTCTTTATCCATTTTTCTCTTTCCTAGGATATTTAAGGTGTAATGAAGTGGGGGTTCTTGTCAACAGAGCAGCCCTAAACTTTGGGGTGCCTGTGTCTTGCTGATTTTTAGTTTTCCCAATTTATACGCCCATGAGTGGAAGTGCCCTATGCTCTCCAAGCTGTGTTTTTTAGATGTTTCAGAACACACCGTACACTTCTCCAGAGTGGCTGTTGGCAATTTACATCCCACCCATCAGCGTAGCAAGGCTCCCATTTCTCCATGGCCGGTCCTGCATTTCTGGTTTGGACACTTTTTTCCGCATGGCCCTTTTGCCCGCTGGGAAGCGAGACTTCTTTGGAGCGCTGATTGGCCTTTCGAGGTTGCTTGGTTGGCCAAAAAGGGCGTATGCGTTTTTTCCTGAATATATTCAGGAAAAAACGCATACGCCCTTTTTGGCCAAGGGCATCCTTGTCCACGTTTTGCCGCTTTTCATGTGCTTTCAAGGCGATTCGAATCTACCTCCTGAAATCTGTTTCCTGCAATTCTGCCTTGCTTTCAAAGCCTCTTCGTTGCCTTCCCTTAATATATTTGTGGACGAGAGGTATCATTTAAAACTCTGCAGGTTTGTGAATTGCAGTGCCCCTGAGCTCCATTTTTCAACTCGCTTTTTTGGGAGCTGGCCGCAAAAGCGCAGGATTGCTTCAGGCCCTCTTCTGGTTCTGGGGGGCAGGCTGAGCTTGTGCTTAATTCTTCTTCCTGATGGGAAAATAGAGTGACCTGTGCCTGTCCCAACCCTTGGAGCTAGTCTCTCATTGGTTCCCCCTCTTCCCGTTCATCCTCAGGACAAATTGCAACCTGTACGGAACAGGAGGGTAAAGGTGCTGATTCTCCAAGGAGGGAGATGGCTAGTAAATCGGCTGGAATGGCGAACCCGAGCAAAGGAGATGAGAAATGAGGTGCGTTTTAGAAACCTTTCCCGATCACACGGTGTACCATCTTCTGGGTTTCTCATGCCTGTTTTCGACGTAGGAAGATGCCCTTGAACCTGGAGATTTGGGACCCATGGGATGGGTACCATGCAGTATTACTTGAAAGGGTCTGCGTTGGCTCACCCAACCTCACCGAACCTCTCAGCCCCAAGAGTGTCCACCCTTATGTCTCAATCAGCTGTGGGTCTAGATATGGTCAATCCAGGTTGCATCACAGCCCCTGAACGAATTTTGTAAGAATTTCTCTCTCTTTCACTGTCTTTGTTTCACGGGTTTTGAAAAGTAATTTATTTTTATAATGGGGTTTAGCTGCTTTTCACGGCTGTGTTTATGCCGCTTTACACCCCCTTGACTCACTTACAGAGAGATATCAATACATAGGTTTGAAGATTCTTACTAGTCAGATATATTCTTGTGCGGTGAATAGGGGGTGTTGAGTCCAGTTCACTGAAAAAGGAATAGGTCTTGTCTCTTACATATTGGGTTTATGGAACGGTATCTGAGCTAATTTGAAACCCTTGTTTTATGCATCACCCCACCTCACCTTTCCCGTTCAGCAGCCGTAGTGTGTTTCCTAAACGTGTGACTCTGTTCTGTTTTGTAATTCAGTTCAAGTGTAGCGGTTTTTACATTCCCTCTAGAAGTGATATCTTATGATAAGTGTCTTTTTCTGTGTGACTTATTTCACTTAGAATCGTCGTACCTAAATCCACTCATCGTGCTGCTACTAGCCTTATGACGTTGATTTCATGGCTGAGTGATATTCCATTGTACATGAGGACCCCAACTTCTTTATCCATTTTTCTCTTTCCTAGGATATTTAAGGTGTAATGAAGTGGGGGTTCTTGTCAACAGAGCAGCCCTAAACTTTGGGGTGCCTGTGTCTTGCTGATTTTTAGTTTTCCCAATTTATACGCCCATGAGTGGAAGTGCCCTATGCTCTCCAAGCTGTGTTTTTTAGATGTTTCAGAACACACCGTACACTTCTCCAGAGTGGCTGTTGGCAATTTACATCCCACCCATCAGCGTAGCAAGGCTCCCATTTCTCCATGGCCGGTCCTGCATTTCTGGTTTGGACACTTTTTTCCGCATGGCCCTTTTGCCCGCTGGGAAGCGAGACTTCTTTGGAGCGCTGATTGGCCTTTCCAGGTTGCTTGGTTGGCCAAAAAGGGCGTATGCGTTTTTTCCTGAATATATTCAGGAAAAAACGCATACGCCCTTTTTGGCCAAGGGCATCCTTGTCCACGTTTTGCCGCTTTTCATGGTGCTTTCAAGGCGATTCGAATCTACCTCCTGAAATCTGTTTCCTGCAATTCTGCCTTGCTTTCAAAGCCTCTTCGTTGCCTTCCCTTAATATATTTGTGGACGAGAGGTATCATTTAAAACTCTGCAGGTTTGTGAATTGCAGTGCCCCTGAGCTCCATTTTTCAACTCGCTTTTTTGGGAGCTGGCCGCAAAAGCGCAGGATTGCTTCAGGCCCTCTTCTGGTTCTGGGGGGCAGGCTGAGCTTGTGCTTAATTCTTCTTCCTGATGGGAAAATAGAGTGACCTGTGCCTGTCCCAACACCTAGAGCTAGTCTCTCATTGGTTCCCCCTCTTCCCGTTCATCCTCAGGACAAATTGCAACCTGTACGGAACAGGAGGTTAAAGGTGCTGATTCTCCAAGGAGGGAGATGGCTAGTAAATCGGCTGGAATGGCGAACCCGAGCAAAGGAGATGAGAAATGAGGTGCGTTTTAGAAACCTTTCCCGATCACACGGTGTACCATCTTCTGGGTTTCTCATGCCTGTTTTCGACGTAGGAAGATGCCCTTGAACCTGGAGATTTGGGACCCATGGGATGGGTACCATGCAGTATTACTTGAAAGGGTCTGCGTTGGCTCACCCAACCTCACCGAACCTCTCAGCCCCAAGAGTGTCCACCCTTATGTCTCAATCAGCTGTGGGTCTAGATATGGTCAATCCAGGTTGCATCACAGCCCCTGAACGAATTTTGTAAGAATTTCTCTCTCTTTCACTGTCTTTGTTTCACGGGTTTTGAAAAGTAATTTATTTTTATAATGGGGTTTAGCTGCTTTTCACGGCTGTGTTTATGCCGCTTTACACCCCCTTGACTCACTTACAGAGAGATATCAATACATAGGTTTGAAGATTCTTACTAGTCAGATATATTCTTGTGCGGTGAATAGGGGGTGTTGAGTCCAGTTCACTGAAAAAGGAATAGGTCTTGTCTCTTACATATTGGGTTTATGGAACGGTATCTGAGCTAATTTGAAACCCTTGTTTTATGCATCACCCCACCTCACCTTTCCCGTTCAGCAGCCGTAGTGTGTTTCCTAAACGTGTGACTCTGTTCTGTTTTGTAATTCAGTTCAAGTGTAGCGGTTTTTACATTCCCTCTAGAAGTGATATCTTATGATAAGTGTCTTTTTCTGTGTGACTTATTTCACTTAGAATCGTCGTACCTAAATCCACTCATCGTGCTGCTACTAGCCTTATGACGTTGATTTCATGGCTTAGTGATATTCCATTGTACATGAGGACCCCAACTTCTTTATCCATTTTTCTCTTTCCTAGGATATTTAAGGTGTAATGAAGTGGGGGTTCTTGTCAACAGAGCAGCCCTAAACTTTGGGGTGCCTGTGTCTTGCTGATTTTTAGTTTTCCCAATTTATACGCCCATGAGTGGAAGTGCCCTATGCTCTCCAAGCTGTGTTTTTTAGATGTTTCAGAACACACCGTACACTTCTCCAGAGTGGCTGTTGGCAATTTACATCCCACCCATCAGCGTAGCAAGGCTCCCATTTCTCCATGGCCGGTCCTGCATTTCTGGTTTGGACACTTTTTTCCGCATGGCCCTTTTGCCCGCTGGGAAGCGAGACTTCTTTGGAGCGCTGATTGGCCTTTCCAGGTTGCTTGGTTGGCCAAAAAGGGCGTATGCGTT
Source organism: Balaenoptera acutorostrata (assembly GCF_949987535.1). Classification (NCBI taxonomy): domain Eukaryota; kingdom Metazoa; phylum Chordata; class Mammalia; order Artiodactyla; family Balaenopteridae; genus Balaenoptera; species Balaenoptera acutorostrata. Next base: position 620,441 of record NW_026646693.1, read on the forward strand.
TTTTCCTGAATATATTCAGGAAAAAACGCATACGCCCTTTTTGGCCAAGGGCATCCTTGTCCACGTTTTGCCGCTTTTCATGTGCTTTCAAGGCGATTCGAATCTACCTCCTGAAATCTGTTTCCTGCAATTCTGCCTTGCTTTCAAAGCCTCTTCGTTGCCTTCCCTTAATATATTTGTGGACGAGAGGTATCATTTAAAACTCTGCAGGTTTGTGAATTGCAGTGCCCCTGAGCTCCATTTTTCAACTCGCTTTTTTGGGAGCTGGCCGCAAAAGCGCAGGATTGCTTCAGGCCCTCTTCTGGTTCTGGGGGGCAGGCTGAGCTTGTGCTTAATTCTTCTTCCTGATGGGAAAATAGAGTGACCTGTGCCTGTCCCAACACCTAGAGCTAGTCTCTCATTGGTTCCCCCTCTTCCCGTTCATCCTCAGGACAAATTGCAACCTGTACGGAACAGGAGGTTAAAGGTGCTGATTCTCCAAGGAGGGAGATGGCTAGTAAATCGGCTGGAATGGCGAACCCGAGCAAAGGAGATGAGAAATGAGGTGCGTTTTAGAAACCTTTCCCGATCACACGGTGTACCATCTTCTGGGTTTCTCATGCCTGTTTTCGACGTAAGAAGATGCCCTTGAACCTGGAGATTTGGGAACCATGGGATGGGTACCATGCAGTATTACTTGAAAGGGTCTGCGTTGGCTCACCCAACCTCACCAAACCTCTCAGCCCCAAGAGTGTCCACCCTTATGTCTCAATCAGCTGTGGGTCTAGATATGGTCAATCCAGGTTGCATCACAGCCCCTGAACGAATTTTGTAAGAATTTCTCTCTCTTTCACTGTCTTTGTTTCACGGGTTTTGAAAAGTAATTTATTTTTATAATGGGGTTTAGCTGCTTTTCACGGCTGTGTTTATGCCGCTTTACACCCCCTTGACTCACTTACAGAGAGATATCAATACATAGGTTTGAAGATTCTTACTAGTCAGATATATTCTTGTGCGGTGAATAGGGGGTGTTGAGTCCAGTTCACTGAAAAAGGAATAGGTCTTGTCTCTTACATATTGGGTTTATGGAACGGTATCTGAGCTAATTTGAAACCCTTGTTTTATGCATCACCCCACCTCACCTTTCCCGTTCAGCAGCCATAGTGTGTTTCCTAAACGTGTGACTCTGTTCTGTTTTGTAATTCAGTTCAAGTGTAGCGGTTTTTACATTCCCTCTCGAAGTGATATCTTATGATAAGTGTCTTTTTCTGTGTGACTTATTTCACTTAGAATCGTCGTACCTAAATCCACTCATCGTGCTGCTACTAGCCTTATGACGTGGATTTCATGGCTGAGTGATATTCCATTGTACATGAGGACCCCAACTTCTTTATCCATTTTTCTCTTTCCTAGGATATTTAAGGTGTAATGAAGTGGGGGTTCTTGTCCACAGAGCAGCCCTAAACTTTGGGGTGCCTGTGTCTTGCTGATTTTTAGTTTTCCCAATTTATACGCCCATGAGTGGAAGTGCCCTATGCTCTCCAAGCTGTGTTTTTTAGATGTTTCAGAACACACCGTACACTTCTCCAGAGTGGCTGTTGGCAATTTACATCCCACCCATCAGCGTAGCAAGGCTCCCATTTCTCCATGGCCGGTCCTGCATTTCTGGTTTGGACACTTTTTTCCGCATGGCCCTTTTGCCCGCTGGGAAGCGAGACTTCTTTGGAGCGCTGATTGGCCTTTCCAGGTTGCTTGGTTGGCCAAAAAGGGCGTATGCGTTTTTTCCTGAATATATTCAGGAAAAAACGCATACGCCCTTTTTGGCCAAGGGCATCCTTGTCCACGTTTTGCCGCTTTTCATGTGCTTTCAAGGCGATTCGAATCTACCTCCTGAAATCTGTTTCCTGCAATTCTGCCTTGCTTTCAAAGCCTCTTCGTTGCCTTCCCTTAATATATTTGTGGACGAGAGGTATCATTTAAAACTCTGCAGGTTTGTGAATTGCAGTGCCCCTGAGCTCCATTTTTCAACTCGCTTTTTTGGGAGCTGGCCGCAAAAGCGCAGGATTGCTTCAGGCCCTCTTCTGGTTCTGGGGGGCAGGCTGAGCTTGTGCTTAATTCTTCTTCCTGATGGGAAAATAGAGTGACCTGTGCCTGTCCCAACACCTAGAGCTAGTCTCTCATTGGTTCCCCCTCTTCCCGTTCATCCTCAGGACAAATTGCAACCTGTACGGAACAGGAGGTTAAAGGTGCTGATTCTCCAAGGAGGGAGATGGCTAGTAAATCGGCTGGAATGGCGAACCCGAGCAAAGGAGATGAGAAATGAGGTGCGTTTTAGAAACCTTTCCCGATCACACGGTGTACCATCTTCTGGGTTTCTCATGCCTGTTTTCGACGTAGGAAGATGCCCTTGAACCTGGAGATTTGGGACCCATGGGATGGGTACCATGCAGTATTACTTGAAAGGGTCTGCGTTGGCTCACCCAACCTCACCGAACCTCTCAGCCCCAAGAGTGTCCACCCTTATGTCTCAATCAGCTGTGGGTCTAGATATGGTCAATCCAGGTTGCATCACAGCCCCTGAACGAATTTTGTAAGAATTTCTCTCTCTTTCACTGTCTTTGTTTCACGGGTTTTGAAAAGTAATTTATTTTTATAATGGGGTTTAGCTGCTTTTCACGGCTGTGTTTATGCCGCTTTACACCCCCTTGACTCACTTACAGAGAGATATCAATACATAGGTTTGAAGATTCTTACTAGTCAGATATATTCTTGTGCGGTGAATAGGGGGTGTTGAGTCCAGTTCACTGAAAAAGGAATAGGTCTTGTCTCTTACATATTGGGTTTATGGAACGGTATCTGAGCTAATTTGAAACCCTTGTTTTATGCATCACCCCACCTCACCTTTCCCGTTCAGCAGCCGTAGTGTGTTTCCTAAACGTGTGACTCTGTTCTGTTTTGTAATTCAGTTCAAGTGTAGCGGTTTTTACATTCCCTCTAGAAGTGATATCTTATGATAAGTGTCTTTTTCTGTGTGACTTATTTCACTTAGAATCGTCGTACCTAAATCCACTCATCGTGCTGCTACTAGCCTTATGACGTTGATTTCATGGCTGAGTGATATTCCATTGTACATGAGGACCCCAACTTCTTTATCCATTTTTCTCTTTCCTAGGATATTTAAGGTGTAATGAAGTGGGGGTTCTTGTCAACAGAGCAGCCCTAAACTTTGGGGTGCCTGTGTCTTGCTGATTTTTAGTTTTCCCAATTTATACGCCCATGAGTGGAAGTGCCCTATGCTCTCCAAGCTGTGTTTTTTAGATGTTTCAGAACACACCGTACACTTCTCCAGAGTGGCTGTTGGCAATTTACATCCCACCCATCAGCGTAGCAAGGCTCCCATTTCTCCATGGCCGGTCCTGCATTTCTGGTTTGGACACTTTTTTCCGCATGGCCCTTTTGCCCGCTGGGAAGCGAGACTTCTTTGGAGCGCTGATTGGCCTTTCCAGGTTGCTTGGTTGGCCAAAAAGGGCGTATGCGTTTTTTCCTGAATATATTCAGGAAAAAACGCATACGCCCTTTTTGGCCAAGGGCATCCTTGTCCACGTTTTGCCGCTTTTCATGTGCTTTCAAGGCGATTCGAATCTACCTCCTGAAATCTGTTTCCTGCAATTCTGCCTTGCTTTCAAAGCCTCTTCGTTGCCTTCCCTTAATATATTTGTGGACGAGAGGTATCATTTAAAACTCTGCAGGTTTGTGAATTGCAGTGCCCCTGAGCTCCATTTTTCAACTCGCTTTTTTGGGAGCTGGCCGCAAAAGCGCAGGATTGCTTCAGGCCCTCTTCTGGTTCTGGGGGGCAGGCTGAGCTTGTGCTTAATTCTTCTTCCTGATGGGAAAATAGAGTGACCTGTGCCTGTCCCAACACCTAGAGCTAGTCTCTCATTGGTTCCCCCTCTTCCCGTTCATCCTCAGGACAAATTGCAACCTGTACGGAACAGGAGGGTAAAGGTGCTGATTCTCCAAGGAGGGAGATGGCTAGTAAATCGGCTGGAATGGCGAACCCGAGCAAAGGAGATGAGAAATGAGGTGCGTTTTAGAAACCTTTCCCGATCACACGGTGTACCATCTTCTGGGTTTCTCATGCCTGTTTTCGACGTAGGAAGATGCCCTTGAACCTGGAGAGTTGGGACCCATGGGATGGGTACCATGCAGTATTACTTGAAAGGGTCTGCGTTGGCTCACCCAACCTCACCGAACCTCTCAGCCCCAAGAGTGTCCACCCTTATGTCTCAATCAGCTGTGGGTCTAGATATGGTCAATCCAGGTTGCATCACAGCCCCTGAACGAATTTTGTAAGAATTTCTCTCTCTTTCACTGTCTTTGTTTCACGGGTTTTGAAAAGTAATTTATTTTTATAATGGGGTTTAGCTGCTTTTCACGGCTGTGTTTATGCCGCTTTACACACCCTTAACTCACTTACAGAGAGATATCAATACATAGGTTTGAGGATTCTTACTAGTCAGATATATTCTTCTGCGGTGAATAGGGGGTGTTGAGTCCAGTTCACTGAAAAAGGAATAGGTCTTGTCTCTTACATATTGGGTTTATGGAACGGTATCTGAGCTAATTTGAAACCCTTGTTTTATGCATCACCCCACCTCACCTTTCCCGTTCAGCAGCCATAGTGTGTTTTCTAAACGTGTGACTCTGTTCTGTTTTGTAATTCAGTTCAAGTGTAGCGGTTTTTACATTCCCTCTAGAAGTGATATCTTATGATAAGTGTCTTTTTCTGTGTGACTTATTTCACTTAGAATCGTCATACCTAAATCCACTCATCGTGCTGCTACTACCCTTATCACGTTGATTTCATGGCTGAGTGATATTCCATTGTACATGAGGACCACAACTTCTTTATCCATTTTTCTCTTTCCTAGGATATTTCAGGTGTAATGAAGTGGGGGTTCTTGTCAACAGAGCAGCCCTAAACTTTGGGGTGCCTGTGTCTTGCTGATTTTTAGTTTTCCCAATTTATACGCCCATGAGTGGAAGTGCCCTATGCTCTCCAAGCTGTGTTTTTTAGATGTTTCAGAACACACCGTACACTTCTCCAGAGTGGCTGTTGGCAATTTACATCCCACCCATCAGCGTAGCAAGGCTCCCATTTCTCCATGGCCGGTCCTGCATTTCTGGTTTGGACACTTTTTTCCGCATGGCCCTTTTGCCCGCTGGGAAGCGAGACTTCTTTGGAGCGCTGATTGGCCTTTCCAGGTTGCTTGGTTGGCCAAAAAGGGCGTATGCGTTTTTTCCTGAATATATTCAGGAAAAAACGCATACGCCCTTTTTGGCCAAGGGCATCCTTGTCCACGTTTTGCCGCTTTTCATGTGCTTTCAAGGCGATTCGAATCTACCTCCTGAAATCTGTTTCCTGCAATTCTGCCTTGCTTTCAAAGCCTCTTCGTTGCCTTCCCTTAATATATTTGTGGACGAGAGGTATCATTTAAAACTCTGCAGGTTTGTGAATTGCAGTGCCCCTGAGCTGCATTTTTCAACTCGCTTTTTTGGGAGCTGGCCGCAAAAGCGCAGGATTGCTTCAGGCCCTCTTCTGGTTCTGGGGGGCAGGCTGAGCTTGTGCTTAATTCTTCTTCCTGATGGGAAAATAGAGTGACCTGTGCCTGTCCCAACACCTAGAGCTAGTCTCTCATTGGTTCCCCCTCTTCCCGTTCATCCTCAGGACAAATTGCAACCTGTACGGAACAGGAGGGTAAAGGTGCTGATTCTCCAAGGAGGGAGATGGCTAGTAAATCGGCTGGAATGGCGAACCCGAGCAAAGGAGATGAGAAATGAGGTGCGTTTTAGAAACCTTTCCCGATCACACGGTGTACCATCTTCTGGGTTTCTCATGCCTGTTTTCGACGTAGGAAGATGCCCTTGAACCTGGAGATTTGGGACCCATGGGATGGGTACCATGCAGTATTACTTGAAAGGGTCTGCGTTGGCTCACCCAACCTCACCGAACCTCTCAGCCCCAAGAGTGTCCACCCTTATGTCTCAATCAGCTGTGGGTCTAGATATGGTCAATCCAGGTTGCATCACAGCCCCTGAACGAATTTTGTAAGAATTTCTCTCTCTTTCACTGTCTTTGTTTCACGGGTTTTGAAAAGTAATTTATTTTTATAATGGGGTTTAGCTGCTTTTCACGGCTGTGTTTATGCCGCTTTACACCCCCTTGACTCACTTACAGAGAGATATCAATACATAGGTTTGAAGATTCTTACTAGTCAGATATATTCTTGTGCGGTGAATAGGGGGTGTTGAGTCCAGTTCACTGAAAAAGGAATAGGTCTTGTCTCTTACATATTGGGTTTATGGAACGGTATCTGAGCTAATTTGAAACCCTTGTTTTATGCATCACCCCACCTCACCTTTCCCGTTCAGCAGCCGTAGTGTGTTTCCTAAACGTGTGACTCTGTTCTGTTTTGTAATTCAGTTCAAGTGTAGCGGTTTTTACATTCCCTCTAGAAGTGATATCTTATGATAAGTGTCTTTTTCTGTGTGACTTATTTCACTTAGAATCGTCGTACCTAAATCCACTCATCGTGCTGCTACTAGCCTTATGACGTTGATTTCATGGCTGAGTGATATTCCATTGTACATGAGGACCCCAACTTCTTTATCCATTTTTCTCTTTCCTAGGATATTTCAGGTGTAATGAAGTGGGGGTTCTTGTCAACAGAGCAGCCCTAAACTTTGGGGTGCCTGTGTCTTGCTGATTTTTAGTTTTCCCAATTTATACGCCCATGAGTGGAAGTGCCCTATGCTCTCCAAGCTGTGTTTTTTAGATGTTTCAGAACACACCGTACACTTCTCCAGAGTGGCTGTTGGCAATTTACATCCCACCCATCAGCGTAGCAAGGCTCCCATTTCTCCATGGCCGGTCCTGCATTTCTGGTTTGGACACTTTTTTCCGCATGGCCCTTTTGCCCGCTGGGAAGCGAGACTTCTTTGGAGCGCTGATTGGCCTTTCCAGGTTGCTTGGTTGGCCAAAAAGGGCGTATGCGTTTTTTCCTGAATATATTCAGGAAAAAACGCATACGCCCTTTTTGGCCAAGGGCATCCTTGTCCACGTTTTGCCGCTTTTCATGTGCTTTCAAGGCGATTCGAATCTACCTCCTGAAATCTGTTTCCTGCAATTCTGCCTTGCTTTCAAAGCCTCTTCGTTGCCTTCCCTTAATATATTTGTGGACGAGAGGTATCATTTAAAACTCTGCAGGTTTGTGAATTGCAGTGCCCCTGAGCTGCATTTTTCAACTCGCTTTTTTGGGAGCTGGCCACAAATCGCAGGATTGCTTCAGGCCCTCTTCTGGTTCTGGGGGGCAGGCTGAGCTTGTGCTTAATTCTTCTTCCTGATGGGAAAATAGAGTGACCTGTGCCTGTCCCAACACCTAGAGCTAGTCTCTCATTGGTTCCCCCTCTTCCCGTTCATCCTCAGGACAAATTGCAACCTGTACGGAACAGGAGGTTAAAGGTGCTGATTCTCCAAGGAGGGAGATGGCTAGTAAATCGGCTGGTAAGGCGAACCCGAGCATAGGAGATGAGAAATGAGGTGCGTTTTAGAAACCTTTCCCGATCACACGGTGTACCATCTTCTGGGTTTCTCATGCCTGTTTTCGACGTAGGAAGATGCCCTTGAATCTGGAGATTTGGGACCCATGGGATGGGTACCATGCAGTATTACTTGAAAGGGTCTGCGTTGGCTCACCCAACCTCACCGAACCTCTCAGCCGCAAGAGTATCCACCCTTATGTCTCAATCAGCTGTGGGTCTAGATATGGTCAATCCAGGTTGCATCACAGCCCCTGAACGAATTTTGTAAGAATTTCTCTCTCTTTCACTGTCTTTGTTTCACGGGTTTTGAAAAGTAATTTATTTTTATAATGGGGTTTAGCTGCTTTTCACGGCTGTGTTTATGCCGCTTTACACCCCCTTGACTCACTTACAGAGAGATATCAATACATAGGTTTGAAGATTCTTACTAGTCAGACATATTCTTGTGCGGTGAATAGGGGGTGTTGAGTCCAGTTCACTGAAAAAGGAATAGGTGTTGTCTCTTACATATTGGGTTTATGGAACGGTATCTGAGCTAATTTGAAACCCTTGTTTTATGCATCACCCCACCTCACCTTTCCCGTTCAGCAGCCGTAGTGTGTTTCCTAAACGTGTGACTCTGTTCTGTTTTGTAATTCAGTTCAAGTGTAGCGGTTTTTACATTCCCTCTAGAAGTGATATCTTATGATAAGTGTCTTTTTCTGTGTGACTTATTTCACTTAGAATCGTCGTACCTAAATCCACTCATCGTGCTGCTACTAGCCTTATGACGTTGACTTCATGGCTGAGTGATATTCCATGGTACATGAGGACCCCAACTTCTTTATCCATTTTTCTCTTTCCTAGGATATTTAAGGTGTAATGAAGTGGGGGTTCTTGTCAACAGAGCAGCCCTAAACTTTGGGGTGCCTGTGTCTTGCTGATTTTTAGTTTTCCCAATTTATACGCCCATGAGTGGAAGTGCCCTATGCTCTCCAAGCTGTGTTTTTTAGATGTTTCAGAACACACCGTACACTTCTCCAGAGTGGCTGTTGGCAATTTACATCCCACCCATCAGCGTAGCAAGGCTCCCATTTCTCCATGGCCGGTCCTGCATTTCTGGTTTGGACACTTTTTTCCGCATGGCCCTTTTGCCCGCTGGGAAGCGAGACTTCTTTGGAGCGCTGATTGGCCTTTCCAGGTTGCTTGGTTGGCTAAAAAGGGCGTATGCGTTTTTTCCTGAATATATTCAGGAAAAAACGCATACGCCCTTTTTGGCCAAGGGCATCCTTGTCCACGTTTTGCCGCTTTTCATGTGCTTTCAAGGCGATTCGAATCTACCTCCTGAAATCTGTTTCCTGCAATTCTGCCTTGCTTTCAAAGCCTCTTCGTTGCCTTCCCTTAATATATTTGTGGACGAGAGGTATCATTTAAAACTCTGCAGGTTTGTGAATTGCAGTGCCCCTGAGCTCCATTTTTCAACTCGCTTTTTTGGGAGCTGGCCGCAAAAGCGCAGGATTGCTTCAGGCCCTCTTCTGGTTCTGGGGGGCAGGCTGAGCTTGTGCTTAATTCTTCTTCCTGATGGGAAAATAGAGTGACCTGTGCCTGTCCCAACACCTAGAGCTAGTCTCTCATTGGTTCCCCCTCTTCCCGTTCATCCTCAGGACAAATTGCAACCTGTACGGAACAGGAGGTTAAAGGTGCTGATTCTCCAAGGAGGGAGATGGCTAGTAAATCGGCTGGAATGGCGAACCCGAGCAAAGGAGATGAGAAATGAGGTGCGTTTTAGAAACCTTTCCCGATCACACGGTGTACCATCTTCTGGGTTTCTCATGCCTGTTTTCGACGTAGGAAGATGCCCTTGAACCTGGAGATTTGGGACCCATGGGATGGGTACCATGCAGTATTACTTGAAAGGGTCTGCGTTGGCTCACCCAACCTCACCGAACCTCTCAGCCCCAAGAGTGTCCACCCTTATGTCTCAATCAGCTGTGGGTCTAGATATGGTCAATCCAGGTTGCATCACAGCCCCTGAACGAATTTTGTAAGAATTTCTCTCTCTTTCACTGTCTTTGTTTCACGGGTTTTGAAAAGTAATTTATTTTTATAATGGGGTTTAGCTGCTTTTCACGGCTGTGTTTATGCCGCTTTACACCCCCTTGACTCACTTACAGAGAGATATCAATACATAGGTTTGAAGATTCTTACTAGTCAGATATATTCTTGTGCGGTGAATAGGGGGTGTTGAGTCCAGTTCACTGAAAAAGGAATAGGTCTTGTCTCTTACATATTGGGTTTATGGAACGGTATCTGAGCTAATTTGAAACCCTTGTTTTATGCATCACCCCACCTCACCTTTCCCGTTCAGCAGCCATAGTGTGTTTTCTAAACGTGTGACTCTGTTCTGTTTTGTAATTCAGTTCAAGTGTAGCGGTTTTTACATTCCCTCTAGAAGTGATATCTTATGATAAGTGTCTTTTTCTGTGTGACTTATTTCACTTAGAATCGTCATACCTAAATCCACTCATCGTGCTGCTACTAGCCTTATCACGTTGATTTCATGGCTGAGTGATATTCCATTGTACATGAGGACCACAACTTCTTTATCCATTTTTCTCTTTCCTAGGATATTTCAGGTGTAATGAAGTGGGGGTTCTTGTCAACAGAGCAGCCCTAAACTTTGGGGTGCCTGTGTCTTGCTGATTTTTAGTTTTCCCAATTTATACGCCCATGAGTGGAAGTGCCCTATGCTCTCCAAGCTGTGTTTTTTAGATGTTTCAGAACACACCGTACACTTCTCCAGAGTGGCTGTTGGCAATTTACATCCCACCCATCAGCGTAGCAAGGCTCCCATTTCTCCATGGCCGGTCCTGCATTTCTGGTTTGGACACTTTTTTCCGCATGGCCCTTTTGCCCGCTGGGAAGCGAGACTTCTTTGGAGCGCTGATTGGCCTTTCCAGGTTGCTTGGTTGGCCAAAAAGGGCGTATGCGTTTTTTCCTGAATATATTCAGGAAAAAACGCATACGCCCTTTTTGGCCAAGGGCATCCTTGTCCACGTTTTGCCGCTTTTCATGTGCTTTCAAGGCGATTCGAATCTACCTCCTGAAATCTGTTTCCTGCAATTCTGCCTTGCTTTCAAAGCCTCTTCGTTGCCTTCCCTTAATATATTTGTGGACGAGAGGTATCATTTAAAACTCTGCAGGTTTGTGAATTGCAGTGCCCCTGAGCTGCATTTTTCAACTCGCTTTTTTGGGAGCTGGCCGCAAAAGCGCAGGATTGCTTCAGGCCCTCTTCTGGTTCTGGGGGGCAGGCTGAGCTTGTGCTTAATTCTTCTTCCTGATGGGAAAATAGAGTGACCTGTGCCTGTCCCAACACCTAGAGCTAGTCTCTCATTGGTTCCCCCTCTTCCCGTTCATCCTCAGGACAAATTGCAACCTGTACGGAACAGGAGGTTAAAGGTGCTGATTCTCCAAGGAGGGAGATGGCTAGTAAATCGGCTGGAATGGCGAACCCGAGCAAAGGAGATGAGAAATGAGGTGCGTTTTAGAAACCTTTCCCGATCACACGGTGTACCATCTTCTGGGTTTCTCATGCCTGTTTTCGACGTAGGAAGATGCCCTTGAACCTGGAGATTTGGGACCCATGGGATGGGTACCATGCAGTATTACTTGAAAGGGTCTGCGTTGGCTCACCCAACCTCACCGAACCTCTCAGCCCCAAGAGTGTCCACCCTTATGTCTCAATCAGCTGTGGGTCTAGATATGGTCAATCCAGGTTGCATCACAGCCCCTGAACGAATTTTGTAAGAATTTCTCTCTCTTTCACTGTCTTTGTTTCACGGGTTTTGAAAAGTAATTTATTTTTATAATGGGGTTTAGCTGCTTTTCACGGCTGTGTTTATGCCGCTTTACACCCCCTTGACTCACTTACAGAGAGATATCAATACATAGGTTTGAAGATTCTTACTAGTCAGACATATTCTTGTGCGGTGAATAGGGGGTGTTGAGTCCAGTTCACTGAAAAAGGAATAGGTCTTGTCTCTTACATATTGGGTTTATGGAACGGTATCAGAGCTAATTTGAAACCCTTGTTTTATGCATCACCCCACCTCACCTTTCCCGTTCAGCAGCCGTAGTGTGTTTCCTAAACGTGTGACTCTGTTCTGTTTTGTAATTCAGTTCAAGTGTAGCGGTTTTTACATTCCCTCTAGAAGTGATATCTTATGATAAGTGTCTTTTTCTGTGTGACTTATTTCACTTAGAATCGTCGTACCTAAATCCACTCATCGTGCTGCTACTAGCCTTATGACGTTGATATCATGGCTGAGTGATATTCCATGGTACATGAGGACCACAACTTCTTTATCCATTTTTCTCTTTCCTAGGATATTTAAGGTGTAATGAAGTGGGGGTTCTTGTCAACAGAGCAGCCCTAAACTTTGGGGTGCCTGTGTCTTGCTGATTTTTAGTTTTCCCAATTTATACGCCCATGAGTGGAAGTGCCCTATGCTCTCCAAGCTGTGTTTTTTAGATGTTTCAGAACACACCGTACACTTCTCCAGAGTGGCTGTTGGCAATTTACATCCCACCCATCAGCGTAGCAAGGCTCCCATTTCCCCATGGCCGGTCCTGCATTTCTGGTTTGGACACTTTTTTCCGCATGGCCCTTTTGCCCGCTGGGAAGCGAGACTTCTTTGGAGCGCTGATTGGCCTTTCCAGGTTGCTTGGTTGGCCAAAAAGGGCGTATGCGTTTTTTCCTGAATATATTCAGGAAAAAACGCATACGCCCTTTTTGGCCAAGGGCATCCTTGTCCACGTTTTGCCGCTTTTCATGTGCTTTCAAGGCGATTCGAATCTACCTCCTGAAATCTGTTTCCTGCAATTCTGCCTTGCTTTCAAAGCCTCTTCGTTGCCTTCCCTTAATATATTTGTGGACGAGAGGTATCATTTAAAACTCTGCAGGTTTGTGAATTGCAGTGCCCCTGAGCTCCATTTTTCAACTCGCTTTTTTGGGAGCTGGCCGCAAAAGCACAGGATTGCTTCAGGCCCTCTTCTGGTTCTGGGGGGCAGGCTGAGCTTGTGCTTAATTCTTCTTCCTGATGGGAAAATAGAGTGACCTGTGCCTGTCCCAACCCCTGGAGCTAGTCTCTCATTGGTTCCCCCTCTTCCCGTTCATCCTCAGGACAAATTGCAACCTGTACGGAACAGGAGGGTAAAGGTGCTGATTCTCCAAGGAGGGAGATGGCTAGTAAATCGGCTGGAATGGCGAACCCGAGCAAAGGAGATGAGAAATGAGGTGCGTTTTAGAAACCTTTCCCGATCACACGGTGTACCATCTTCTGGGTTTCTCATGCCTGTTTTCGACGTAGGAAGATGCCCTTGAACCTGGAGATTTGGGACCCATGGGATGGGTACCATGCAGTATTACTTGAAAGGGTCTGCGTTGGCTCACCCAACCTCACCGAACCTCTCAGCCCCAAGAGTGTCCACCCCTTTTGTCTCAATCAGCTGTGGGTCTAGATATGGTCAATCCAGGTTGCATCACAGCCCCTGAACGAATTTTGTAAGAATTTCTCTCTCTTTCACTGTCTTTGTTTCACGGGTTTTGAAAAGTAATTTATTTTTATAATGGGGTTTAGCTGCTTTTCACGGCTGTGTTTATGCCGCTTTACACCCCCTTGACTCACTTACAGAGAGATATCAATACATAGGTTTGAAGATTCTTACTAGTCAGATATATTCTTGTGCGGTGAATAGGGGGGTGTTGAGTCCAGTTCACTGAAAAAGGAATAGGTCTTGTCTCTTACATATTGGGTTTATGGAACGGTATCTGAGCTAATTTGAAACCCTTGTTTTATGCATCACCCCACCTCACCTTTCCCGTTCAGCAGCCGTAGTGTGTTTCCTAAACGTGTGACTCTGTTCTGTTTTGTAATTCAGTTCAAGTGTAGCGGTTTTTACATTCCCTCTAGAAGTGATATCTTATGATAAGTGTCTTTTTCTGTGTGACTTATTTCACTTAGAATCGTCATACCTAAATCCACTCATCGTGCTGCTACTAGCCTTATGACGTTGATTTCATGGCTGAGTGATATTCCATTGTACATGAGGACCCCAACTTCTTTATCCATTTTTCTCTTTCCTAGGATATTGAAGGTGTAATGAAGTGGGGGTTCTTGTCAACAGAGCAGCCCTAAACTTTGGGGTGCCTGTGTCTTGCTGATTTTTAGTTTTCCCAATTTATACGCCCATGAGTGGAAGTGCCCTATGCTCTCCAAGCTGTGTTTTTTAGATGTTTCAGAACACACCGTACACTTCTCCAGAGTGGCTGTTGGCAATTTACATCCCACCCATCAGCGTAGCAAGGCTCCCATTTCCCCATGGCCGGTCCTGCATTTCTGGTTTGGACACTTTTTTCCGCATGGCCCTTTTGCCCGCTGGGAAGCGAGACTTCTTTGGAGCGCTGATTGGCCTTTCCAGGTTGCTTGGTTGGCCAAAAAGGGCGTATGCGTTTTTTCCTGAATATATTCAGGAAAAAACGCATACGCCCCTTTTTGGCCAAGGGCATCCTTGTCCACGTTTTGCCGCTTTTCATGTGCTTTCAAGGCGATTCGAATCTACCTCCTGAAATCTGTTTCCTGCAATTCTGCCTTGCTTTCAAAGCCTCTTCGTTGCCTTCCCTTAATATATTTGTGGACGAGAGGTATCATTTAAAACTCTGCAGGTTTGTGAATTGCAGTGCCCCTGAGCTCCATTTTTCAACTCGCTTTTTTGGGAGCTGGCCGCAAAAGCGCAGGATTGCTTCAGGCCCTCTTCTGGTTCTGGGGGGCAGGCTGAGCTTGTGCTTAATTCTTCTTCCTGATGGGAAAATAGAGTGACCTGTGCCTGTCCCAACACCTAGAGCTAGTCTCTCATTGGTTTCCCCTCTTCCCGTTCATCCTCAGGACAAATTGCAACCTGTACGGAACAGGAGGTTGGTGCTGATTCTCCAAGGAGGGAGATGGCTAGTAAATCAGCTGGAATGGCGAACCCGAGCAAAGGAGATGAGAAATGAGGTGCGTTTTAGAAACCTTTCCCGATCACACGGTGTACCATCTTCTGGGGTTCTCATGCCTGTTTTCGACGTAGGAAGATGCCCTTGAACCTGGAGATTTGGGACCCATGGGATGGGTACCATGCAGTATTACTTGAAAGGGTCTGCGTTGGCTCACCCAACCTCACCGAACCTCTCAGCCCCAAGAGTGTCCACCCTTATGTCTCAATCAGCTGTGGGTCTAGATATGGTCAATCCAGGTTGCATCACAGCCCCTGAACGAATTTTGTAAGAATTTCTCTCTCTTTCACTGTCTTTGTTTCACGGGTTTTGAAAAGTAATTTATTTTTATAATGGGGTTTAGCTGCTTTTCACGGCTGTGTTTATGCCGCTTTACACCCCCTTGACTCACTTACAGAGAGATATCAATACATAGGTTTGAAGATTCTTACTAGTCAGATATATTCTTGTGCGGTGAATAGGGGGTGTTGAGTCCAGTTCACTGAAAAAGGAATAGGTCTTGTCTCTTACATATTGGGTTTATGGAACTGTATCTGAGCTAATTTGAAACCCTTGTTTTATGCATCACCCCACCTCACCTTTCCCGTTCAGCAGCCGTAGTGTGTTTCCTAAACGTGTGACTCTGTTCTGTTTTGTAATTCAGTTCAAGTGTAGCGGTTTTTACATTCCCTCTAGAAGTGATATCTTATGATAAGTGTCTTTTTCTGTGTGACTTATTTCACTTAGAATCGTCGTACCTAAATCCACTCATCGTGCTGCTACTAGCCTTATGACGTTGATTTCATGGCTGAGTGATATTCCATTGTACATGAGGACCCCAACTTCTTTATCCATTTTTCTCTTTCCTAGGATATTGAAGGTGTAATGAAGTGGGGGTTCTTGTCAACAGAGCAGCCCTAAACTTTGGGGTGCCTGTGTCTTGCTGATTTTTAGTTTTCCCAATTTATACGCCCATGAGTGGAAGTGCCCTATGCTCTCCAAGCTGTGTTTTTTAGATGTTTCAGAACACACCGTACACTTCTCCAGAGTGGCTGTTGGCAATTTACATCCCACCCATCAGCGTAGCAAGGCTCCCATTTCTCCATGGCCGGTCCTGCATTTCTGGTTTGGACACTTTTTTCCGCATGGCCCTTTTGCCCGCTGGGAAGCGAGACTTCTTTGGAGCGCTGATTGTCCTTTCCAGGTTGCTTGGTTGGCCAAAAAGGGCGTATGCGTTTTTTCCTGAATATATTCAGGAAAAAACCCATACGCCCTTTTTGGCCAAGGGCATCCTTGTCCACGTTTTGCCGCATTTCATGTGCTTTCAAGGCGATTCGAATCTACCTCCTGAAATCTGTTTCCTGCAATTCTGCCTTGCTTTCAAAGCCTCTTCGTTGCCTTCCCTTAATATATTTGTGGACGAGAGGTATCATTTAAAACTCTGCAGGTTTGTGAATTGCAGTGCCCCTGAGCTCCATTTTTCAACTCGCTTTTTTGGGAGCTGGCCGCAAAAGCGCAGGATTGCTTCAGGCCCTCTTCTGGTTCTGGGGGGCAGGCTGAGCTTGTGCTTAATTCTTCTTCCTGATGGGAAAATAGAGTGACCTGTGCCTGTCCCAACACCTAGAGCTAGTCTCTCATTGGTTCCCCCTCTTCCCGTTCATCCTCAGGACAAATTGCAACCTGTACGGAACAGGAGGTTAAAGGTGCTGATTCTCCAAGGAGGGAGATGGCTAGTAAATCGGCTGGAATGGCGAACCCGAGCAAAGGAGATGAGAAATGAGGTGCGTTTTAGAAACCTTTCCCGATCACACGGTGTACCATCTTCTGGGTTTCTCATGCCTGTTTTCGATGTAGGAAGATGCCCTTGAACCTGGAGATTTGGGACCCATGGGATGGGTACCATGCAGTATTACTTGAAAGGGTCTGCGTTGGCTCACCCAACCTCACCGAACCTCTCAGCCGCAAGAGTATCCACCCTTATGTCTCAATCAGCTGTGGGTCTAGATATGGTCAATCCAGGTTGCATCACAGCCCCTGAACAAATTTTGTAAGAATTTCTCTCTCTTTCACTGTCTTTGTTTCACGGGTTTTGAAAAGTAATTTATTTTTATAATGGGGTTTAGCTGCTTTTCACGGCTGTGTTTATGCCGCTTTACACCCCCTTGACTCACTTACAGAGAGATATCAATACATAGGTTTGAAGATTCTTACTAGTCAGACATATTCTTGTGCGGTGAATAGGGGGTGTTGAGTCCAGTTCACTGAAAAAGGAATAGGTGTTGTCTCTTACATATTGGGTTTATGGAACGGTATCTGAGCTAATTTGAAACCCTTGTTTTATGCATCACCCCACCTCACCTTTCCCGTTCAGCCGCCGTAGTGTGTTTCCTAAACGTGTGACTCTGTTCTGTTTTGTAATTCAGTTCAAGTGTAGCGGTTTTTACATTCCCTCTAGAAGTGATATCTTATGATAAGTGTCTTTTTCTGTGTGACTTATTTCACTTAGAATCGTCGTACCTAAATCCACTCATCGTGCTGCTACTAGCCTTATGACGTTGATATCATGGCTGAGTGATATTCCATTGTACATGAGGACCCCAACTTCTTTATCCATTTTTCTCTTTCCTAGGATATTGAAGGTGTAATGAAGTGGGGGTTCTTGTCAACAGAGCAGCCCTAAACTTTGGGGTGCCTGTGTCTTGCTGATTTTTAGTTTTCCCAATTTATACGCCCATGAGTGGAAGTGCCCTATGCTCTCCAAGCTGTGTTTTTTAGATGTTTCAGAACACACCGTACACTTCTCCAGAGTGGCTGTTGGCAATTTACATCCCACCCATCAGCGTAGCAAGGCTCCCATTTCTCCATGGCCGGTCCTGCATTTCTGGTTTGGACACTTTTTTCCGCATGGCCCTTTTGCCCGCTGGGAAGCGAGACTTCTTTGGAGCGCTGATTGGCCTTTCCAGGTTGCTTGGTTGGCCAAAAAGGGCGTATGCGTTTTTTCCTGAATATATTCAGGAAAAAACGCATACGCCCTTTTTGGCCAAGGGCATCCTTGTCCACGTTTTGCCGCTTTTCATGTGCTTTCAAGGCGATTCGAATCTACCTCCTGAAATCTGTTTCCTGCAATTCTGCCTTGCTTTCAAAGCCTCTTCGTTGCCTTCCCTTAATATATTTGTGGACGAGAGGTATCATTTAAAACTCTGCAGGTTTGTGAATTGCAGTGCCCCTGAGCTCCATTTTTCAACTCGCTTTTTTGGGAGCTGGCCGCAAAAGCGCAGGATTGCTTCAGGCCCTCTTCTGGTTCTGGGGGGCAGGCTGAGCTTGTGCTTAATTCTTCTTCCTGATGGGAAAATAGAGTGACCTGTGCCTGTCCCAACACCTAGAGCTAGTCTCTCATTGGTTCCCCCTCTTCCCGTTCATCCTCAGGACAAATTGCAACCTGTACGGAACAGGAGGTTAAAGGTGCTGATTCTCCAAGGAGGGAGATGGCTAGTAAATCGGCTGGAATGGCGAACCCGAGCAAAGGAGATGAGAAATGAGGTGCGTTTTAGAAACCTTTCCGATCACACGGTGTACCATCTTCTGGGTTTCTCATGCCTGTTTTCGACGTAGGAAGATGCCCTTGAACCTGGAGATTTGGGACCCATGGGATGGGTACCATGCAGTATTACTTGAAAGGGTCTGCGTTGGCTCACCCAACCTCACCGAACCTCTCAGCCCCAAGAGTGTCCACCCTTATGTCTCAATCAGCTGTGGGTCTAGATATGGTCAATCCAGGTTGCATCACAGCCCCTGAACGAATTTTGTAAGAATTTCTCTCTCTTTCACTGTCTTTGTTTCACGTGTTTTGAAAAGTAATTTATTTTTATAATGGGGTTTAGCTGCTTTTCACGGCTGTGTTTATGCCGCTTTACACCCCCTTGACTCACTTACAGAGAGATATCAATACATAGGTTTGAAGATTCTTACTAGTCAGATATATTCTTGTGCGGTGAATAGGGGGTGTTGAGTCCAGTTCACTGAAAAAGGAATAGGTCTTGTCTCTTACATATTGGGTTTATGGAACGGTATCGGAGGTAATTTGAAACCCTTGTTTTATGCATCACCCCACCTCACCTTTCCCGTTCAGCAGCCGTAGTGTGTTTCCTAAACGTGTGACTCTGTTCTGTTTTGTAATTCAGTTCAAGTGTAGCGGTTTTTACATTCCCTCTAGAAGTGATATCTTATGATAAGTGTCTTTTTCTGTGTGACTTATTTCACTTAGAATCGTCGTACCTAAATCCACTCATCGTGCTGCTACTAGCCTTATGACGTTGATTTCATGGCTGAGTGATATTCCATTGTACATGAGGACCCCAACTTCTTTATCCATTTTTCTCTTTCCTAGGATATTTAAGGTGTAATGAAGTGGGGGTTCTTGTCAACAGAGCAGCCCTAAACTTTGGGGTGCCTGTGTCTTGCTGATTTTTAGTTTTCCCAATTTATACGCCCATGAGTGGAAGTGCCCTATGCTCTCCAAGCTGTGTTTTTTAGATGTTTCAGAACACACCGTACACTTCTCCAGAGTGGCTGTTGGCAATTTACATCCCACCCATCAGCGTAGCAAGGCTCCCTTTTCTCCATGGCCGGTCCTGCATTTCTGGTTTGGACACTTTTTTCCGCATGGCCCTTTTGCCCGCTGGGAAGCGAGACTTCTTTGGAGCGCTGATTGGCCTTTCCAGGTTGCTTGGTTGGCCAAAAAGGGCGTATGCGTTTTTTCATGAATATATTCAGGAAAAAACGCATACGCCCTTTTTGGCCAAGGGCATCATTGTCCACGTTTTGCCGCTTTTCATGTGCTTTCAAGGCGATTCGAATCTACCTCCTGAAATCTGTTTCCTGCAATTCTGCCTTGCTTTCAAAGCCTCTTCGTTGCCTTCCCTTAATATATTTGTGGACGAGAGGTATCATTTAAAACTCTGCAGGTTTGTGAATTGCAGTGCCCCTGAGCTCCATTTTTTAACTCGCTTTTTTGGGAGCTGGCCGCAAAAGCGCAGGATTGTTTCAGGCCCTCTTCTGGTTCTGGGGGGCAGGCTGAGCTTGTGCTTAATTCTTCTTCCTGATGGGAAAATAGAGTGACCTGTGCCTGTCCCAACACCTAGAGCTAGTCTCTCATTGGTTCCCCCTCTTCCCGTTCATCCTCAGGACAAATTGCAACCTGTACGGAACAGGAGGTTAAAGGTGCTGATTCTCCAAGGAGGGAGATGGCTAGTAAATCGGCTGGTAAGGCGAACCCGAGCATAGGAGATGAGAAATGAGGTGCGTTTTAGAAACCTTTCCCGATCACACGGTGTACCATCTTCTGGGTTTCTCATGCCTGTTTTCGTTGTAGGAAGATGCCCTTGAACCTGGAGATTTGGGACCCATGGGATGGGTACCATGCAGTATTACTTGAAAGGGTCTGCGTTGGCTCACCCAACCTCACCGAACCTCTCAGCCGCAAGAGTATCCACCCTTATGTCTCAATCAGCTGTGGGTCTAGATATGGTCAATCCAGGTTGCATCACAGCCCCTGAACGAATTTTGTAAGAATTTCTCTCTCTTTCACTGTCTTTGTTTCACGGGTTTTGAAAAGTAATTTATTTTTATAATGGGGTTTAGCTGCTTTTCACGGCTGTGTTTATGCCGCTTTACACCCCCTTGACTCACTCACAGAGAGATATCAATACATAGGTTTGAAGATTCTTACTAGTCAGATATATTCTTGTGCGGTGAATAGGAGGTGTTGAGTCCAGTTCACTGAAAAAGGAATAGGTCTTGTCTCTTACATATTGGGTTTATGGAACGGTATCTGAGCTAATTTGAAACCCTTGTTTTATGCATCACCCCACCTCACCTTTCCCGTTCAGCAGCCGTAGTGTGTTTCCTAAACGTGTGACTCTGTTCTGTTTTGTAATTCAGTTCAAGTGTAGCGGTTTTTACATTCCCTCTAGAAGTGATATCTTATGATAAGTGTCTTTTTCTGTGTGACTTATTTCACTTAGAATCGTCGTACCTAAATCCACTCATCGTGCTGCTACTAGCCTTATGACGTTGATTTCATGGCTGAGTGATATTCCATTGTACATGAGGACCCCAACTTCTTTATCCATTTTTCTCTTTCCTAGGATATTTAAGGTGTAATGAAGTGGGGGTTCTTGTCAACAGAGCAGCCCTAAACTTTGGGGTGCCTGTGTCTTGCTGATTTTTAGTTTTCCCAATTTATACGCCCATGAGTGGAAGTGCCCTATGCTCTCCAAGCTGTGTTTTTTAGATGTTTCAGAACACACCGTACACTTCTCCAGAGTGGCTGTTGGCAATTTACATCCCACCCATCAGCGTAGCAAGGCTCCCATTTCTCCATGGCCGGTCCTGCATTTCTGGTTTGGACACTTTTTTCCGCATGGCCCTTTTGCCCGCTGGGAAGCGAGACTTCTTTGGAGCGCTGATTGGCCTTTCCAGGTTGCTTGGTTGGCCAAAAAGGGCGTATGCGTTTTTTCCTGAATATATTCAGGAAAAAACGCATACGCCCTTTTTGGCCAAGGGCATCCTTGTCCACGTTTTGCCGCTTTTCATGTGCTTTCAAGGCGATTCGAATCTACCTCCTGAAATCTGTTTCCTGCAATTCTGCCTTGCTTTCAAAGCCTCTTCGTTGCCTTCCCTTAATATATTTGTGGACGAGAGGTATCATTTAAAACTCTGCAGGTTTGTGAATTGCAGTGCCCCTGAGCTCCATTTTTCAACTCGCTTTTTTGGGAGCTGGCCGCAAAAGCGCAGGATTGCTTCAGGCCCTCTTCTGGTTCTGGGGGGCAGGCTGAGCTTGTGCTTAATTCTTCTTCCTGATGGGAAAATAGAGTGACCTGTGCCTGTCCCAACCCCTGGAGCTAGTCTCTCATTGGTTCCCCCTCTTCCCGTTCATCCTCAGGACAAATTGCAACCTGTACGGAACAGGAGGGTAAAGGTGCTGATTCTCCAAGGAGGGAGATGGCTAGTAAATCGGCTGGAATGGCGAACCCGAGCAAAGGAGATGAGAAATGAGGTGCGTTTTAGAAACCTTTCCCGATCACACGGTGTACCATCTTCTGGGTTTCTCATGCCTGTTTTCGACGTAGGAAGATGCCCTTGAACCTGGAGATTTGGGACCCATGGGATGGGTACCATGCAGTATTACTTGAAAGGGTCTGCGTTGGCTCACCCAACCTCACCGAACCTCTCAGCCCCAAGAGTGTCCACCCTTATGTCTCAATCAGCTGTGGGTCTAGATATGGTCAATCCAGGTTGCATCACAGCCCCTGAACGAATTTTGTAAGAATTTCTCTCTCTTTCACTGTCTTTGTTTCACGGGTTTTGAAAAGTAATTTATTTTTATAATGGGGTTTAGCTGCTTTTCACGGCTGTGTTTATGCCGCTTTACACCCCCTTGACTCACTTACAGAGAGATATCAATACATAGGTTTGAAGATTCTTACTAGTCAGATATATTCTTGTGCGGTGAATAGGGGGTGTTGAGTCCAGTTCACTGAAAAAGGAATAGGTCTTGTCTCTTACATATTGGGTTTATGGAACGGTATCGGAGCTAATTTGAAACCCTTGTTTTATGCATCACCCCACCTCACCTTTCCCGTTCAGCAGCCGTAGTGTGTTTCCTAAACGTGTGACTCTGTTCTGTTTTGTAATTCAGTTCAAGTGTAGCGGTTTTTACATTCCCTCTAGAAGTGATATCTTATGATAAGTGTCTTTTTCTGTGTGACTTATTTCACTTAGAATCGTCGTACCTAAATCCACTCATCGTGCTGCTACTAGCCTTATGACGTTGATTTCATGGCTGAGTGATATTCCATTGTACATGAGGACCCCAACTTCTTTATCCATTTTTCTCTTTCCTAGGATATTTAAGGTGTAATGAAGTGGGGGTTCTTGTCAACAGAGCAGCCCTAAACTTTGGGGTGCCTGTGTCTTGCTGATTTTTAGTTTTCCCAATTTATACGCCCATGAGTGGAAGTGCCCTATGCTCTCCAAGCTGTGTTTTTTAGATGTTTCAGAACACACCGTACACTTCTCCAGAGTGGCTGTTGGCAATTTACATCCCACCCATCAGCGTAGCAAGGCTCCCATTTCTCCATGGCCGGTCCTGCATTTCTGGTTTGGACACTTTTTTCCGCATGGCCCTTTTGCCCGCTGGGAAGCGAGACTTCTTTGGAGCGCTGATTGGCCTTTCCAGGTTGCTTGGTTGGCCAAAAAGGGCGTATGCGTTTTTTCCTGAATATGTTCAGGAAAAAACGCATACGCCCTTTTTGGCCAAGGGCATCATTGTCCACGTTTTGCCGCTTTTCATGTGCTTTCAAGGCGATTCGAATCTACCTCCTGAAATCTGTTTCCTGCAATTCTGCCTTGCTTTCAAAGCCTCTTCGTTGCCTTCCCTTAATATATTTGTGGACGAGAGGTATCATTTAAAACTCTGCAGGTTTGTGAATTGCAGTGCCCCTGAGCTCCATTTTTCAACTCGCTTTTTTGGGAGCTGGCCGCAAAAGCGCAGGATTGCTTCAGGCCCTCTTCTGGTTCTGGGGGGCAGGCTGAGCTTGTGCTTAATTCTTCTTCCTGATGGGAAAATAGAGTGACCTGTGCCTGTCCCAACCCCTGGAGCTAGTCTCTCATTGGTTCCCCCTCTTCCCGTTCATCCTCAGGACAAATTGCAACCTGTACGGAACAGGAGGGTAAAGGTGCTGATTCTCCAAGGAGGGAGATGGCTAGTAAATCGGCTGGAATGGCGAACCCGAGCAAAGGAGATGAGAAATGAGGTGCGTTTTAGAAACCTTTCCCGATCACACGGTGTACCATCTTCTGGGTTTCTCATGCCTGTTTTCGACGTAGGAAGATGCCCTTGAACCTGGAGATTTGGGACCCATGGGATGGGTACCATGCAGTATTACTTGAAAGGGTCTGCGTTGGCTCACCCAACCTCACCGAACCTCTCAGCCCCAAGAGTGTCCACCCTTATGTCTCAATCAGCTGTGGGTCTAGATATGGTCAATCCAGGTTGCATCACAGCCCCTGAACGAATTTTGTAAGAATTTCTCTCTCTTTCACTGTCTTTGTTTCACGGGTTTTGAAAAGTAATTTATTTTTATAATGGGGTTTAGCTGCTTTTCACGGCTGTGTTTATGCCGCTTTACACCCCCTTGACTCACTTACAGAGAGATATCAATACATAGGTTTGAAGATTCTTACTAGTCAGATATATTCTTGTGCGGTGAATAGGGGGTGTTGAGTCCAGTTCACTGAAAAAGGAATAGGTCTTGTCTCTTACATATTGGGTTTATGGAACGGTATCGGAGCTAATTTGAAACCCTTGTTTTATGCATCACCCCACCTCACCTTTCCCGTTCAGCAGCCGTAGTGTGTTTCCTAAACGTGTGACTCTGTTCTGTTTTGTAATTCAGTTCAAGTGTAGCGGTTTTTACATTCCCTCTAGAAGTGATATCTTATGATAAGTGTCTTTTTCTGTGTGACTTATTTCACTTAGAATCGTCGTACCTAAATCCACTCATCGTGCTGCTACTAGCCTTATGACGTTGATTTCATGGCTGAGTGATATTCCATTGTACATGAGGACCCCAACTTCTTTATCCATTTTTCTCTTTCCTAGGATATTTAAGGTGTAATGAAGTGGGGGTTCTTGTCAACAGAGCAGCCCTAAACTTTGGGGTGCCTGTGTCTTGCTGATTTTTAGTTTTCCCAATTTATACGCCCATGAGTGGAAGTGCCCTATGCTCTCCAAGCTGTGTTTTTTAGATGTTTCAGAACACACCGTACACTTCTCCAGAGTGGCTGTTGGCAATTTACATCCCACCCATCAGCGTAGCAAGGCTCCCATTTCTCCATGGCCGGTCCTGCATTTCTGGTTTGGACACTTTTTTCCGCATGGCCCTTTTGCCCGCTGGGAAGCGAGACTTCTTTGGAGCGCTGATTGGCCTTTCCAGGTTGCTTGGTTGGCCAAAAAGGGCGTATGCGTTTTTTCCTGAATATATTCAGGAAAAAACGCATACGCCCTTTTTGGCCAAGGGCATCATTGTCCACGTTTTGCCGCTTTTCATGTGCTTTCAAGGCGATTCGAATCTACCTCCTGAAATCTGTTTCCTGCAATTCTGCCTTGCTTTCAAAGCCTCTTCGTTGCCTTCCCTTAATATATTTGTGGACGAGAGGTATCATTTAAAACTCTGCAGGTTTGTGAATTGCAGTGCCCCTGAGCTCCGTTTTTCAACTCGCTTTTTTGGGAGCTGGCCGCAAACGCGCAGGATTGTTTCAGGCCCTCTTCTGGTTCTGGGGGGCAGGCTGAGCTTGTGCTTAATTCTTCTTCCTGATGGGAAAATAGAGTGACCTGTGCCTGTCCCAACACCTAGAGCTAGTCTCTCATTGGTTCCCCCTCTTCCCGTTCATCCTCAGGACAAATTGCAACCTGTACGGAACAGGAGGTTAAAGGTGCTGATTCTCCAAGGAGGGAGATGGCTAGTAAATAGGCTGGTAAGGCGAACCCGAGCATAGGAGATGAGAAATGAGGTGCGTTTTAGAAACCTTTCCCGATCACACAGTGTACCATCTTCTGGGTTTCTCATGCCTGTTTTCGATGAAGGAAGATGCCCTTGAACCTGTAGATTTGGGACCCATGGGATGGGTACCATGCAGTATTACTTGAAAGGGTCTGCGTTGGCTCACCAAACCTCACCGAACCTCTCAGCCGCAAGAGTGTCCACCCTTATGTCTCAATCAGCTGTGGGTCTAGATATGGTCAATCCAGGTTGCATCACAGCCCCTGAACGAATTTTGTAAGAATTTCTCTCTCTTTCACTGTCTTTGTTTCACGGGTTTTGAAAAGTAATTTATTTTTATAATGGGGTTTAGCTGCTTTTTACGGCTGTGTTTATGCCGCTTTAAACCCCCTTGACTCACTTACAGAGAGATATCAATACATAGGTTTGAAGATTCTTACTAGTCAGACATATTCTTGTGCGGTGAATAGGGGGTGTTGAGTCCAGTTCACTGAAAAAGGAATAGGTCTTGTCTCTTACATATTGGGTTTATGGAACGGTATCTGAGCTAATTTGAAACCCTTGTTTTATGCATCACCCCACCTCACCTTTCCCATTCAGCAGCCGTAGTGTGTTTCCTAAACGTGTGACTCTGTTCTGTTTTGTAATTCAGTTCAAGTGTAGCGGTTTTTACATTCCCTCTAGAAGTGATATCTTATGATAAGTGTCTTTTTCTGTGTGACTTATTTCACTTAGAATCGTCGTACCTAAATCCACTCATCGTGCTGCTACTAGCCTTATGACGTTGATTTCATGGCTGAGTGATATTCCATTGTACATGAGGACCACAACTTCTTTATCCATTTTTCTCTTTCCTAGGATATTTCAGGTGTAATGAAGTGGGGGTTCTTGTCAACAGAGCAGCCCTAAACTTTGGGGTGCCTGTGTCTTGCTGATTTTTAGTTTTCTCAATTTATAAGCCCATGAGTGGAAGTGCCCTATGCTCTCCAAGCTGTGTTTTTTAGATGTTTCAGAACACACCGTACACTTCTCCAGAGTGGCTGTTGGCAATTTACATCCCACCCATCAGCTTAGCAAGGCTCCCATTTCCCCATGGCCGGTCCTGCATTTCTGGTTTGGACACTATTTTCCGCATGGCCCTTTTGCCCGCTGGGAAGCGAGACTTCTTTGGAGCGCTGATTGGCCTTTCCAGGTTGCTTGGTTGGCCAAAAAGGGCGTATGCGTTTTTTCCTGAATATATTCAGGAAAAAACACATACGCCCTTTTTGGCCAAGGGCATCATTGTCCACGTTTTGCCGCTTTTCATGTGCTTTCAAGGCGATTCGAATCTACCTCCTGAAATCTGTTTCCTGCAATTCTGCCTTGCTTTCAAAGCCTCTTCGTTGCCTTCCCTTAATATATTTGTGGATGAGAGGTATCATTTAAAACTCTGCAGGTTTGTGAATTGCAGTGCCCCTGAGCTCCATTTTTCAACTCGCTTTTTTGGGAGCTGGCCACAAAAGTGCAGGATTGCTTCAGGCCCTCTTCTGGTTCTGGGGGGCAGGCTGAGCTTGTGCTTAATTCTTCTTCCTGATGGGAAAATAGAGTGACCTGTGCCTGTCCCAACACCTAAAGCTAGTCTCTCATTGGTTCCCCCTCTTCCCGTTCATCCTCAGGACAAATTGCAACCTGTACGGAACAGGAGGTTAAAGGTGCTGATTCTCCAAGGAGGGAGATGGCTAGTAAATCGGCTGGAATGGCGAACCCGAGCAAAAGAGATGAGAAATGAGGTGCGTTTTAGAAACCTTTCCCGATCACACGGTGTACCATCTTCTGGGTTTCTCATGCCTGTTTTCGACGTAGGAAGATGCCCTTGAACCTGGAGATTTGGGACCCATGGGATGGGTACCATGCAGTATTACTTGAAAGGGTCTGCGTTGGCTCACCCAACCTCACCGAACCTCTCAGCCGCAAGAGTGTCCACCCTTATGTCTCAATCAGCTGTGGGTCTAGATATGGTCAATCCAGGTTGCATCACAGCCCCTGAACGAATTTTGTAAGAATTTCTCTCTCTTTCACTGTCTTTGTTTCACGGGTTTTGAAAAGTAATTTATTTTTATAATGGGGTTTAGCTGCTTTTCACGGCTGTGTTTATGCCGCTTTACACCCCCTTGACTCACTTACATAGAGATATCAAAACATAGGTTTGAAGATTCTTACTAGTCAGATATATTCTTGTGCGGTGAATAGGGGGTGTTGAGTCCAGTTCACTGAAAAAGGAATAGGTCTTGTCTCTTACATATTGGGTTTATGGAACGGTATCTGAGCTAATTTGAAACCCTTGTTTTATGCATCACCCCACCTCACCTTTCCCGTTCAGCAGCCGTAGTGTGTTTCCTAAACGTGTGACTCTGTTCTGTTTTGTAATTCAGTTCAAGTGTAGCGGTTTTTACATTCCCTCTAGAAGTGATATCTTATGATAAGTGTCTTTTTCTGTGTGACTTATTTCACTTAGAATCGTCGTACCTAAATCCACTCATCGTGCTGCTACTAGCCTTATGACGTGGATTTCATGGCTGAATGATATTCCATTGTACATGAGGACCACAACTTCTTTATCCATTTTTCTCTTTCTTAGTATATTTAAGGTGTAATGAAGTGGGGGTTCTTGTCAACAGAGCAGCCCTAAACTTTGGGGTGCCTGTGTCTTGCTGATTTTTAGTTTTCCCAATTTATACGCCCATGAGTGGAAGTGCCCTATGCTCTCCAAGCTGTGTTTTTTAGATGTTTCAGAACACACCGTACACTTCTCCAGAGTGGCTGTTGGCAATTTACATCCCACCCATCAGCGTAGCAAGGCTCCCATTTCTCCATGGCCGGTCCTGCATTTCTGGTTTGGACACTTTTTTCCGCATGGCCCTTTTGCCCGCTGGGAAGCGAGACTTCTTTGGAGCGCTGATTGGCCTTTCCAGGTTGCTTGGTTGGCCAAAAAGGGCGTATGCGTTTTTTCCTGAATATATTCAGGAAAAAACGCATACGCCCTTTTTGGCCAAGGGCATCATTGTCCACGTTTTGCCGCTTTTCATGTGCTTTCAAGGCGATTCGAATCTACCTCCTGAAATCTGTTTCCTGCAATTCTGCCTTGCTTTCAAAGCCTCTTCGTTGCCTTCCCTTAATATATTTGTGGACGAGAGGTATCATTTAAAACTCTGCAGGTTTGTGAATTGCAGTGCCCCTGAGCTCCATTTTTCAACTCGCTTTTTTGGGAGCTGCCCGCAAAAGCGCAGGATTGCTTCAGGCCCTCTTCTGGTTCTGGGGGGCAGGCTGAGCTTGTGCTTAATTCTTCTTCCTGATGGGAAAATAGAGTGACCTGTGCCTGTCCCAACACCTAGAGCTAGTCTCTCATTGGTTCCCCCTCTTCCCGTTCATCCTCAGGACAAATTGCAACCTGTACGGAACAGGAGGTTAAAGGTGCTGATTCTCCAAGGAGGGAGATGGCTAGTAAATCGGCTGGAATGGCGAACCCGAGCAAAGGAGATGAGAAATGAGGTGCGTTTTAGAAACCTTTCCCGATCACACGGTGTACCATCTTCTGGGTTTCTCATGCCTGTTTTCGATGTAGGAAGATGCCCTTGAACCTGGAGATTTGGGACCCATGGGATGGGTACCATGCAGTATTACTTGAAAGGGTCTGCGTTGGCTCACCCAACCTCACCGAACCTCTCAGCCCTAAGAGTGTCCACCCTTATGTCTCAATCAGCTGTGGGTCTAGATATGGTCAATCCAGGTTGCATCACAGCCCCTGAACGAATTTTGTAAGAATTTCTCTCTCTTTCACTGTCTTTGTTTCACGGGTTTTGAAAAGTAATTTATTTTTATAATGGGGTTTAGCTGCTTTTCACGGCTGTGTATATGCCGCTTTACACCCCCTTGACTCACTTACAGAGAGATATCAATACATAGGTTTGAAGATTCTTACTAGTCAGATATATTCTTGTGCGGTGAATAGGGGGTGTTGAGTCCAGTTCACTGAAAAAGGAATAGGTCTTGTCTCTTACATATTGGGTTTATGGAACGGTATCTGAGCTAATTTGAAACCCTTGTTTTATGCATCACCCCACCTCACCTTTCCCGTTCAGCAGCCATAGTGTGTTTCCTAAACGTGTGACTCTGTTCTGTTTTGCAATTCAGTTCAAGTGTAGCGGTTTTTACATTCCCTCTCTAAGTGATATCTTAGGATAAGTGTCTTTTTCTGTGTGCCTTATTTCACTTAGAATCGTCGTACCTAAATCCACTCATCGTGCTGCTACTAGCCTTATGACGTTGATTTCATGGCTGAGTGATATTCCATTGTACAGGAGGACCACAACTTCTTTATCCATTTTTCTCTTTCCTAGGATATTTAAGGTGTAATGAAGTGGGGGTTCTTGTCAACAGAGCAGCCCTAAACTTTGGGGTGCCTGTGTCTTGCTGATTTTTCGTTTTCCCAATTTATACGCCCATGAGTGGAAGTGCCCTATGCTCTCCAAGCTGTGTTTTTTAGATGTTTCAGGACACACCGTACACTTCTCCAGAGTGGCTGTTGGCAATTTACATCCCACCCATCAGCGTAGCAAGGCTCCCATTTCTCCATGGCCGGTCCTGCATTTCTGGTTTGGACACTTTTTTCCGCATGGCCCTTTTGCCCGCTGGGAAGCGAGACTTCTTTGGAGCGCTGATTGGCCTTTCCAGGTTGCTTGGTTGGCCAAAAAGGGCGTATGCGTTTTTTCCTGAATATATTCAGGAAAAAACGCATACGCCCTTTTTGGCCAAGGGCATCATTGTCCACGTTTTGCCGCTTTTCATGTGCTTTCAAGGCGATTCGAATCTACCTCCTGAAATCTGTTTCCTGCAATTCTGCCTTGCTTTCAAAGCCTCTTCGTTGCCTTCCCTTAATATATTTGTGGACGAGAGGTATCATTTAAAACTCTGCAGGTTTGTGAATTGCAGTGCCCCTGAGCTCCATTTTTCAACTCGCTTTTTTGGGAGCTGCCCGCAAAAGCGCAGGATTGCTTCAGGCCCTCTTCTGGTTCTGGGGGGCAGGCTGAGCTTGTGCTTAATTCTTCTTCCTGATGGGAAAATAGAGTGACCTGTGCCTGTCCCAACACCTAGAGCTAGTCTCTCATTGGTTCCCCCTCTTCCCGTTCATCCTCAGGACAAATTGCAACCTGTACGGAACAGGAGGTTAAAGGTGCTGATTCTCCAAGGAGGGAGATGGCTAGTAAATCGGCTGGAATGGCGAACCTGAGCAAAGGAGATGAGAAATGAGGTGCGTTTTAGAAACCTTTCCCGATCACACGGTGTACCATCTTCTGGGTTTCTCATGCCTGTTTTCGATGTAGGAAGATGCCCTTGAACCTGGAGATTTGGGACCCATGGGATGGGTACCATGCAGTATTACTTGAAAGGGTCTGCGTTGGCTCACCCAACCTCACCGAACCTCTCAGCCCCAAGAGTGTCCACCCTTATGTCTCAATCAGCTGTGGGTCTAGATATGGTCAATCCAGGTTGCATCACAGCCCCTGAACGAATTTTGTAAGAATTTCTCTCTCTTTCACTGTCTTTGTTTCACGGGTTTTGAAAAGTAATTTATTTTTATAATGGGGTTTAGCTGCTTTTCACGGCTGTGTTTATGCCGCTTTACACCCCCTTGACTCACTTACAGAGAGATATCAATACATAGGTTTGAAGACTCTTACTAGTCAGATATATTCTTCTGCGGTGAATAGGGGGTGTTGAGTCCAGTTCACTGAAAAAGGAATAGGTCTTGTCTCTTACATATTGGGTTTATGGAACGGTATCTGAGCTAATTTGAAACCCTTGTTTTATGCATCACCCCACCTCACCTTTCCCGTTCAGCAGCCGTAGTGTGTTTCCTAAACGTGTGACTCTGTTCTGTTTTGTAATTCAGTTCAAGTGTAGCGGTTTTTACATTCCCTCTAGAAGTGATATCTTATGATAAGTGTCTTTTTCTGTGTGACTTATTTCACTTAGAATCGTCGTACCTAAATCCACTCATCGTGCTGCTACTAGCCTTATGACGTTGATTTCATGGCTGAGTGATATTCCATTGTACATGAGGACCCCAACTTCTTTATCCATTTTTCTCTTTCCTAGGATATTGAAGGTGTAATGAAGTGGGGGTTCTTGTCAACAGAGCAGCCCTAAACTTTGGGGTGCCTGTGTCTTGCTGATTTTTAGTTTTCCCAATTTATACGCCCATGAGTGGAAGTGCCCTATGCTCTCCAAGCTGTGTTTTTTAGATGTTTCAGAACACACCGTACACTTCTCCAGAGTGGCTGTTGGCAATTTACATCCCACCCATCAGCGTAGCAAGGCTCCCATTTCTCCATGGCCGGTCCTGCATTTCTGGTTTGGACACTTTTTTCCGCATGGCCCTTTTGCCCGCTGGGAAGCGAGACTTCTTTGGAGCGCTGATTGGCCTTTCCAGGTTGCTTGGTTGGCCACAAAGGGCGTATGCGTTTTTTCCTGAATATGTTCAGGAAAAAACGCATACGCCCTTTTTGGCCAAGGGCATCATTGTCCACGTTTTGCCGCTTTTCATGTGCTTTCAAGGCGATTCGAATCTACCTCCTGAAATCTGTTTCCTGCAATTCTGCCTTGCTTTCAAAGCCTCTTCGTTGCCTTCCCTTAATATATTTGTGGACGAGAGGTATCATTTAAAACTCTGCAGGTTTGTGAATTGCAGTGCCCCTGAGCTCCATTTTTCAACTCGCTTTTTTGGGAGCTGGCCGCAAAAGCGCAGGATTGCTTCAGGCCCTCTTCTGGTTCTGGGGGGCAGGCTGAGCTTGTGCTTAATTCTTCTTCCTGATGGGAAAATAGAGTGACCTGTGCCTGTCCCAACCCCTGGAGCTAGTCTCTCATTGGTTCCCCCTCTTCCCGTTCATCCTCAGGACAAATTGCAACCTGTACGGAACAGGAGGGTAAAGGTGCTGATTCTCCAAGGAGGGAGATGGCTAGTAAATCGGCTGGAATGGCGAACCCGAGCAAAGGAGATGAGAAATGAGGTGCGTTTTAGAAACCTTTCCCGATCACACGGTGTACCATCTTCTGGGTTTCTCATGCCTGTTTTCGACGTAGGAAGATGCCCTTGAACCTGGAGATTTGGGACCCATGGGATGGGTACCATGCAGTATTACTTGAAAGGGTCTGCGTTGGCTCACCCAACCTCACCGAACCTCTCAGCCCCAAGAGTGTCCACCCTTATGTCTCAATCAGCTGTGGGTCTAGATATGGTCAATCCAGGTTGCATCACAGCCCCTGAACGAATTTTGTAAGAATTTCTCTCTCTTTCACTGTCTTTGTTTCACGGGTTTTGAAAAGTAATTTATTTTTATAATGGGGTTTAGCTGCTTTTCACGGCTGTGTTTATGCCGCTTTACACCCCCTTGACTCATTTACAGAGAGATATCAATACATAGGTTTGAAGATTCTTACTAGTCAGATATATTCTTGTGCGGTGAATAGGGGGTGTTGAGTCCACTTTACTGAAAAAGGATTAGGTCTTGTCTCTTACATATTGGGTTTATGGAACGGTATCGGAGCTAATTTGAAACCCTTGTTTTATGCATCACCCCACCTCACCTTTCCCGTTCAGCAGCCGTAGTGTGTTTCCTAAACGTGTGACTCTGTTCTGTTTTGTAATTCAGTTCAAGTGTAGCGGTTTTTACATTCCCTCTAGAAGTGATATCTTATGATAAGTGTCTTTTTCTGTGTGACTTATTTCACTTAGAATCGTCGTACCTAAATCCACTCATCGTGCTGCTACTAGCCTTATGACGTTGATTTCATGGCTGAGTGATATTCCATTGTACATGAGGACCCCAACTTCTTTATCCATTTTTCTCTTTCCTAGGATATTTAAGGTGTAATGAAGTGGGGGTTCTTGTCAACAGAGCAGCCCTAAACTTTGGGGTGCCTGTGTCTTGCTGATTTTTAGTTTTCCCAATTTATACGCCCATGAGTGGAAGTGCCCTATGCTCTCCAAGCTGTGTTTTTTAGATGTTTCAGAACACACCGTACACTTCTCCAGAGTGGCTGTTGGCAATTTACATCCCACCCATCAGCGTAGCAAGGCTCCCATTTCTCCATGGCCGGTCCTGCATTTCTGGTTTGGACACTTTTTTCCGCATGGCCCTTTTGCCCGCTGGGAAGCGAGACTTCTTTGGAGCGCTGATTGGCCTTTCCAGGTTGCTTGGTTGGCCACAAAGGGCGTATGCGTTTTTTCCTGAATATGTTCAGGAAAAAACGCATACGCCCTTTTTGGCCAAGGGCATCATTGTCCACGTTTTGCCGCTTTTCATGTGCTTTCAAGGCGATTCGAATCTACCTCCTGAAATCTGTTTCCTGCAATTCTGCCTTGCTTTCAAAGCCTCTTCGTTGCCTTCCCTTAATATATTTGTGGACGAGAGGTATCATTTAAAACTCTGCAGGTTTGTGAATTGCAGTGCCCCTGAGCTCCATTTTTCAACTCGCTTTTTTGGGAGCTGGCCACAAAAGTGCAGGATTGCTTCAGGCCCTCTTCTGGTTCTGGGGGGCAGGCTGAGCTTGTGCTTAATTCTTCTTCCTGATGGGAAAATAGAGTGACCTCTGCCTGTCCCAACACCTAAAGCTAGTCTCTCATTGGTTCCCCCTCTTCCCGTTCATCCTCAGGACAAATTGCAACCTGTACGGAACAGGAGGTTAAAGGTGCTGATTCTCCAAGGAGGGAGATGTCTAGTAAATCGGCTGGAATGGCGAACCCGAGCAAAAGAGATGAGAAATGAGGTGCGTTTTAGAAACCTTTCCCGATCACACGGTGTACCATCTTCTGGGTTTCTCATGCCTGTTTTCGACGTAGGAAGATGCCCTTGAACCTGGAGATTTGGGACCCATGGGATGGGTACCATGCAGTATTACTTGAAAGGGTCTGCGTTGGCTCACCCAACCTCACCGAACCTCTCAGCCGCAAGAGTGTCCACCCTTATGTCTCAATCAGCTGTGGGTCTAGATATGGTCAATCCAGGTTGCATCACAGCCCCTGAACGAATTTTGTAAGAATTTCTCTCTCTTTCACTGTCTTTGTTTCACGGGTTTTGAAAAGTAATTTATTTTTATAATGGGGTTTAGCTGCTTTTCACGGCTGTGTTTATGCCGCTTTACACCCCCTTGACTCACTTACATAGAGATATCAAAACATAGGTTTGAAGATTCTTACTAGTCAGATATATTCTTGTGCGGTGAATAGGGGGTGTTGAGTCCAGTTCACTGAAAAAGGAATAGGTCTTGTC
This sequence comes from Balaenoptera acutorostrata, assembly GCF_949987535.1. Lineage (NCBI taxonomy): Eukaryota > Metazoa > Chordata > Mammalia > Artiodactyla > Balaenopteridae > Balaenoptera > Balaenoptera acutorostrata. The sequence goes on from NW_026646693.1 coordinate 654,907, forward strand.
TCTTACATATTGGGTTTATGGAACGGTATCTGAGCTAATTTGAAACCCTTGTTTTATGCATCACCCCACCTCACCTTTCCCGTTCAGCAGCCATAGTGTGTTTCCTAAACGTCTGACTCTGTTCTGTTTTGCAATTCAGTTCAAGTGTAGCGGGTTGTACATTCCCTCTAGAAGTGATATCTTATGATAAGTGTCTTTTTCTGTGTGACTTATTTCACTTAGAATCGTCGTACCTAAATCCACTCATCGTGCTGCTACTAGCCTTATGACGTTGATTTCATGGCTGAGTGATATTCCATTGTACATGAGGACCCCAACTTCTTTATCCATTTTTCTCTTTCCTAGGATATTTAAGGTGTAATGAAGTGGGGGTTCTTGTCAACAGAGCAGCCCTAAACTTTGGGGTGCCTGTGTCTTGCTGATTTTTAGTTTTCCCAATTTATACGCCCATGAGTGGAAGTGCCCTATGCTCTCCAAGCTGTGTTTTTTAGATGTTTCAGAACACACCGTACACTTCTCCAGCGTGGCTGTTGGCAATTTACATCCCACCCATCAGCGTAGCAAGGCTCCCATTTCTCCATGGCCGGTCCTGCATTTCTGGTTTGGACACTTTTTTCCGCATGGCCCTTTTGCCCGCTGGGAAGCGAGACTTCTTTGGAGCGCTGATTGGCCTTTCCAGTTTGCTTGGTTGGCCAAAAAGGGCGTATGCGTTTTTTCCTGAATATATTCAGGAAAAAACGCATACGCCCTTTTTGGCCAAGGGCATCATTGTCCACGTTTTGCTGCTTTTCATGTGCTTTCAAGGCGATTCGAATCTACCTCCTGAAATCTGTTTCCTGCAATTCTGCCTTGCTTTCAAAGCCTCTTCGTTGCCTTCCCTTAATATATTTGTGGACGAGAGGTATCATTTAAAACTCTGCAGGTTTGTGAATTGCAGTGCCCCTGAGCTCCATTTTTCAACTCGCTTTTTTGGGAGCTGGCCGCAAAAGCGCAGGATTGCTTCAGGCCCTCTTCTGGTTCTGGGGGGCAGGCTGAGCTTGTGCTTAATTCTTCTTCCTGATGGGAAAATAGAGTGACCTGTGCCTGTCCCAACCCCTGGAGCTAGTCTCTCATTGGTTCGCCCTCTTCCCGTTCATCCTCAGGACAAATTGCAACCTGTACGGAACAGGAGGGTAAAGGTGCTGATCCTCCAAGGAGGGAGATGGCTAGTAAATCGGCTGGAATGGCGAACCCGAGCAAAGGAGATGAGAAATGAGGTGCGTTTTAGAAACCTTTCCCGATCACACGGTGTACCATCTTCTGGGTTTCTCATGCCTGTTTTCGACGTAGGAAGATGCCCTTGAACCTGGAGATTTGGGACCCATGGGATGGGTACCATGCAGTATTACTTGAAAGGGTCTGCGTTGGCTCACCCAACCTCACCGAACCTCTCAGCCCCAAGAGTGTCCACCCTTATGTCTCAATCAGCTGTGGGTCTAGATATGGTCAATCCAGGTTGCATCACAGCCCCTGAACGAATTTTGTAAGAATTTCTCTCTCTTTCACTGTCTTTGTTTCACGGGTTTTGAAAAGTAATTTATTTTTATAATGGGGTTTAGCTGCTTTTCACGGCTGTGTTTATGCCGCTTTACACCCCCTTGACTCACTTACAGAGAGATATCAATACATAGGTTTGAAGATTCTTACTAGTCAGATATATTCTTGTGCGGTGAATAGGGGGTGTTGAGTCCAGTTCACTGAAAAAGGAATAGGTCTTGTCTCTTACATATTGGGTTTATGGAACGGTATCTGAGCTAATTTGAAACCCTTGTTTTATGCATCACCCCACCTCACCTTTCCCGTTCAGCAGCCGTAGTGTGTTTCCTAAACGTGTGACTCTGTTCTGTTTTGTAATTCAGTTCAAGTGTAGCGGTTTTTACATTCCCTCTAGAAGTGATATCTTATGATAAGTGTCTTTTTCTGTGTGACTTATTTCACTTAGAATCGTCGTACCTAAATCCACTCATCGTGCTGCTACTAGCCTTATGACGTTGATTTCATGGCTGAGTGATATTCCATTGTACATGAGGACCCCAACTTCTTTATCCATTTTTCTCTTTCCTAGGATATTGAAGGTGTAATGAAGTGGGGGTTCTTGTCAACAGAGCAGCCCTAAACTTTGGGGTGCCTGTGTCTTGCTGATTTTTAGTTTTCCCAATTTATACGCCCATGAGTGGAAGTGCCCTATGCTCTCCAAGCTGTGTTTTTTAGATGTTTCAGAACACACCGTACACTTCTCCAGAGTGGCTGTTGGCAATTTACATCCCACCCATCAGCGTAGCAAGGCTCCCATTTCTCCATGGCCGGTCCTGCATTTCTGGTTTGGACACATTTTTCCGCATGGCCCTTTTGCCCGCTGGGAAGCGAGACTTCTTTGGAGCGCTGATTGGCCTTTCCAGGTTGCTTGGTTGGCCACAAAGGGCGTATGCGTTTTTTCCTGAATATGTTCAGGAAAAAACGCATACGCCCTTTTTGGCCAAGGGCATCATTGTCCACGTTTTGCCGCTTTTCATGTGCTTTCAAGGCGATTCGAATCTACCTCCTGAAATCTGTTTCCTGCAATTCTGCCTTGCTTTCAAAGCCTCTTCGTTGCCTTCCCTTAATATATTTGTGGACGAGAGGTATCATTTAAAACTCTGCAGGTTTGTGAATTGCAGTGCCCCTGAGCTCCATTTTTCAACTCGCTTTTTTGGGAGCTGGCCGCAAAAGCGCAGGATTGCTTCAGGCCCTCTTCTGGTTCTGGGGGGCAGGCTGAGCTTGTGCTTAATTCTTCTTCCTGATGGGAAAATAGAGTGACCTGTGCCTGTCCCAACCCCTGGAGCTAGTCTCTCATTGGTTCCCCCTCTTCCCGTTCATCCTCAGGACAAATTGCAACCTGTACGGAACAGGAGGGTAAAGGTGCTGATTCTCCAAGGAGGGAGATGGCTAGTAAATCGGCTGGAATGGCGAACCCGAGCAAAGGAGATGAGAAATGAGGTGCGTTTTAGAAACCTTTCCCGATCACACGGTGTACCATCTTCTGGGTTTCTCATGCCTGTTTTCGACGTAGGAAGATGCCCTTGAACCTGGAGATTTGGGACCCATGGGATGGGTACCATGCAGTATTACTTGAAAGGGTCTGTGTTGGCTCACCCAACCTCACCGAACCTCTCAGCCCCAAGAGTGTCCACCCTTATGTCTCAATCAGCTGTGGGTCTAGATATGGTCAATCCAGGTTGCATCACAGCCCCTGAACGAATTTTGTAAGAATTTCTCTCTCTTTCACTGTCTTTGTTTCACGGGTTTTGAAAAGTAATTTATTTTTATAATGGGGTTTAGCTGCTTTTCACGGCTGTGTTTATGCCGCTTTACACCCCCTTGACTCATTTACAGAGAGATATCAATACATAGGTTTGAAGATTCTTACTAGTCAGATATATTCTTGTGCGGTGAATAGGGGGTGTTGAGTCCACTTTACTGAAAAAGGATTAGGTCTTGTCTCTTACATATTGGGTTTATGGAACGGTATCGGAGCTAATTTGAAACCCTTGTTTTATGCATCACCCCACCTCACCTTTCCCGTTCAGCAGCCGTAGTGTGTTTCCTAAACGTGTGACTCTGTTCTGTTTTGTAATTCAGTTCAAGTGTAGCGGTTTTTACATTCCCTCTAGAAGTGATATCTTATGATAAGTGTCTTTTTCTGTGTGACTTATTTCACTTAGAATCGTCGTACCTAAATCCACTCATCGTGCTGCTACTAGCCTTATGACGTTGATTTCATGGCTGAGTGATATTCCATTGTACATGAGGACCCCAACTTCTTTATCCATTTTTCTCTTTCCTAGGATATTTAAGGTGTAATGAAGTGGGGGTTCTTGTCAACAGAGCAGCCCTAAACTTTGGGGTGCCTGTGTCTTGCTGATTTTTAGTTTTCCCAATTTATACGCCCATGAGTGGAAGTGCCCTATGCTCTCCAAGCTGTGTTTTTTAGATGTTTCAGAACACACCGTACACTTCTCCAGAGTGGCTGTTGGCAATTTACATCCCACCCATCAGCGTAGCAAGGCTCCCATTTCTCCATGGCCGGTCCTGCATTTCTGGTTTGGACACTTTTTTCCGCATGGCCCTTTTGCCCGCTGGGAAGCGAGACTTCTTTGGAGCGCTGATTGGCCTTTCCAGGTTGCTTGGTTGGCCAAAAAGGGCGTATGCGTTTTTTCCTGAATATGTTCAGGAAAAAACGCATACGCCCTTTTTGGCCAAGGGCATCATTGTCCACGTTTTGCCGCTTTTCATGTGCTTTCAAGGCGATTCGAATCTACCTCCTGAAATCTGTTTCCTGCAATTCTGCCTTGCTTTCAAAGCCTCTTCGTTGCCTTCCCTTAATATATTTGTGGACGAGAGGTATCATTTAAAACTCTGCAGGTTTGTGAATTGCAGTGCCCCTGAGCTCCATTTTTCAACTCGCTTTTTTGGGAGCTGGCCACAAAAGTGCAGGATTGCTTCAGGCCCTCTTCTGGTTCTGGGGGGCAGGCTGAGCTTGTGCTTAATTCTTCTTCCTGATGGGAAAATAGAGTGACCTGTGCCTGTCCCAACACCTAAAGCTAGTCTCTCATTGGTTCCCCCTCTTCCCGTTCATCCTCAGGACAAATTGCAACCTGTACGGAACAGGAGGTTAAAGGTGCTGATTCTCCAAGGAGGGAGATGGCTAGTAAATCGGCTGGAATGGCGAACCCGAGCAAAAGAGATGAGAAATGAGGTGCGTTTTAGAAACCTTTCCCGATCACACGGTGTACCATCTTCTGGGTTTCTCATGCCTGTTTTCGACGTAGGAAGATGCCCTTGAACCTGGAGATTTGGGACCCATGGGATGGGTACCATGCAGTATTACTTGAAAGGGTCTGCGTTGGCTCACCCAACCTCACCGAACCTCTCAGCCGCAAGAGTGTCCACCCTTATGTCTCAATCAGCTGTGGGTCTAGATATGGTCAATCCAGGTTGCATCACAGCCCCTGAACGAATTTTGTAAGAATTTCTCTCTCTTTCACTGTCTTTGTTTCACGGGTTTTGAAAAGTAATTTATTTTTATAATGGGGTTTAGCTGCTTTTCACGGCTGTGTTTATGCCGCTTTACACCCCCTTGACTCACTTACATAGAGATATCAAAACATAGGTTTGAAGATTCTTACTAGTCAGATATATTCTTGTGCGGTGAATAGGGGGTGTTGAGTCCAGTTCACTGAAAAAGGAATAGGTCTTGTCTCTTACATATTGGGTTTATGGAACGGTATCGGAGCTAATTTGAAACCCTTGTTTTATGCATCACCCCACCTCACCTTTCCCGTTCAGCAGCCGTAGTGTGTTTCCTAAACGTGTGACTCTGTTCTGTTTTGTAATTCAGTTCAAGTGTAGCGGTTTTTACATTCCCTCTAGAAGTGATATCTTATGATAAGTGTCTTTTTCTGTGTGACTTATTTCACTTAGAATCGTCGTACCTAAATCCACTCATCGTGCTGCTACTAGCCTTATGACGTGGATTTCATGGCTGAATGATATTCCATTGTACATGAGGACCACAACTTCTTTATCCATTTTTCTCTTTCTTAGTATATTTAAGGTGTAATGAAGTGGGGGTTCTTGTCAACAGAGCAGCCCTAAACTTTGGGGTGCCTGTGTCTTGCTGATTTTTAGTTTTCCCAATTTATACGCCCATGAGTGGAAGTGCCCTATGCTCTCCAAGCTGTGTTTTTTAGATGTTTCAGGACACACCGTACACTTCTCCAGAGTGGCTGTTGGCAATTTACATCCCACCCATCAGCGTAGCAAGGCTCCCATTTCTCCATGGCCGGTCCTGCATTTCTGGTTTGGACACTTTTTTCCGCATGGCCCTTTTGCCCGCTGGGAAGCGAGACTTCTTTGGAGCGCTGATTGGCCTTTCCAGGTTGCTTGGTTGGCCAAAAAGGGCGTATGCGTTTTTTCCTGAATATATTCAGGAAAAAACGCATACGCCCTTTTTGGCCAAGGGCATCATTGTCCACGTTTTGCCGCTTTTCATGTGCTTTCAAGGCGATTCGAATCTACCTCCTGAAATCTGTTTCCTGCAATTCTGCCTTGCTTTCAAAGCCTCTTCGTTGCCTTCCCTTAATATATTTGTGGACGAGAGGTATCATTTAAAACTCTGCAGGTTTGTGAATTGCAGTGCCCCTGAGCTCCATTTTTCAACTCGCTTTTTTGGGAGCTGCCCGCAAAAGCGCAGGATTGCTTCAGGCCCTCTTCTGGTTCTGGGGGGCAGGCTGAGCTTGTGCTTAATTCTTCTTCCTGATGGGAAAATAGAGTGACCTGTGCCTGTCCCAACACCTAGAGCTAGTCTCTCATTGGTTCCCCCTCTTCCCGTTCATCCTCAGGACAAATTGCAACCTGTACGGAACAGGAGGTTAAAGGTGCTGATTCTCCAAGGAGGGAGATGGCTAGTAAATCGGCTGGAATGGCGAACCCGAGCAAAGGAGATGAGAAATGAGGTGCGTTTTAGAAACCTTTCCCGATCACACGGTGTACCATCTTCTGGGTTTCTCATGCCTGTTTTCGATGTAGGAAGATGCCCTTGAACCTGGAGATTTGGGACCCATGGGATGGGTACCATGCAGTATTACTTGAAAGGGTCTGCGTTGGCTCACCCAACCTCACCGAACCTCTCAGCCCTAAGAGTGTCCACCCTTATGTCTCAATCAGCTGTGGGTCTAGATATGGTCAATCCAGGTTGCATCACAGCCCCTGAACGAATTTTGTAAGAATTTCTCTCTCTTTCACTGTCTTTGTTTCACGGGTTTTGAAAAGTAATTTATTTTTATAATGGGGTTTAGCTGCTTTTCACGGCTGTGTATATGCCGCTTTACACCCCCTTGACTCACTTACAGAGAGATATCAATACATAGGTTTGAAGATTCTTACTAGTCAGATATATTCTTGTGCGGTGAATAGGGGGTGTTGAGTCCAGTTCACTGAAAAAGGAATAGGTCTTGTCTCTTACATATTGGGTTTATGGAACGGTATCTGAGCTAATTTGAAACCCTTGTTTTATGCATCACCCCACCTCACCTTTCCCGTTCAGCAGCCATAGTGTGTTTCCTAAACGTGTGACTCTGTTCTGTTTTGCAATTCAGTTCAAGTGTAGCGGTTTTTACATTCCCTCTCTAAGTGATATCTTAGGATAAGTGTCTTTTTCTGTGTGCCTTATTTCACTTAGAATCGTCGTACCTAAATCCACTCATCGTGCTGCTACTAGCCTTATGACGTTGATTTCATGGCTGAGTGATATTCCATTGTACAGGAGGACCACAACTTCTTTATCCATTTTTCTCTTTCCTAGGATATTTAAGGTGTAATGAAGTGGGGGTTCTTGTCAACAGAGCAGCCCTAAACTTTGGGGTGCCTGTGTCTTGCTGATTTTTCGTTTTCCCAATTTATACGCCCATGAGTGGAAGTGCCCTATGCTCTCCAAGCTGTGTTTTTTAGATGTTTCAGGACACACCGTACACTTCTCCAGAGTGGCTGTTGGCAATTTACATCCCACCCATCAGCGTAGCAAGGCTCCCATTTCTCCATGGCCGGTCCTGCATTTCTGGTTTGGACACTTTTTTCCGCATGGCCCTTTTGCCCGCTGGGAAGCGAGACTTCTTTGGAGCGCTGATTGGCCTTTCCAGGTTGCTTGGTTGGCCAAAAAGGGCGTATGCGTTTTTTCCTGAATATATTCAGAAAAAACGCATACGCCCTTTTTGGCCAAGGGCATCATTGTCCACGTTTTGCCGCTTTTCATGTGCTTTCAAGGCGATTCGAATCTACCTCCTGAAATCTGTTTCCTGCAATTCTGCCTTGCTTTCAAAGCCTCTTCGTTGCCTTCCCTTAATATATTTGTGGACGAGAGGTATCATTTAAAACTCTGCAGGTTTGTGAATTGCAGTGCCCCTGAGCTCCATTTTTCAACTCGCTTTTTTGGGAGCTGCCCGCAAAAGCGCAGGATTGCTTCAGGCCCTCTTCTGGTTCTGGGGGGCAGGCTGAGCTTGTGCTTAATTCTTCTTCCTGATGGGAAAATAGAGTGACCTGTGCCTGTCCCAACACCTAGAGCTAGTCTCTCATTGGTTCCCCCTCTTCCCGTTCATCCTCAGGACAAATTGCAACCTGTACGGAACAGGAGGTTAAAGGTGCTGATTCTCCAAGGAGGGAGATGGCTAGTAAATCGGCTGGAATGGCGAACCTGAGCAAAGGAGATGAGAAATGAGGTGCGTTTTAGAAACCTTTCCCGATCACACGGTGTACCATCTTCTGGGTTTCTCATGCCTGTTTTCGATGTAGGAAGATGCCCTTGAACCTGGAGATTTGGGACCCATGGGATGGGTACCATGCAGTACTACTTGAAAGGGTCTGCGTTGGCTCACCCAACCTCACCGAACCTCTCAGCCCCAAGAGTGTCCACCCTTATGTCTCAATCAGCTGTGGGTCTAGATATGGTCAATCCAGGTTGCATCACAGCCCCTGAACGAATTTTGTAAGAATTTCTCTCTCTTTCACTGTCTTTGTTTCACAGGTTTTGAAAAGTAATTTATTTTTATAATGGGGTTTAGCTGCTTTTCACGGCTGTGTTTATGCCGCTTTACACCCCCTTGACTCACTTACAGAGAGATATCAATACATAGGTTTGAAGATTCTTACTAGTCAGATATATTCTTGTGCGGTGTATAGGGGGTGTTCAGTCCAGTTCACTGAAAAAGGAATAGGTCTTGTCTCTTACATATTGGGTTTATGGAACGGTATCTGAGCTAATTTGAAACCCTTGTTTTATGCATCACCCCACCTCACCTTTCCCGTTCAGCAGCCATAGTGTGTTTCCTAAACGTGTGACTCTGTTCTGTTTTGCAATTCAGTTCAAGTGTAGCGGTTTTTACATTCCCTCTATAAGTGATATCTTAGGATAAGTGTCTTTTTCTGTGTGCCTTATTTCACTTAGAATCGTCGTACCTAAATCCACTCATCGTGCTGCTACTAGCCTTATGACGTTGATTTCATGGCTGAGTGATATTCCATTGTACATGAGGACCCCAACTTCTTTATCCATTTTTCTCTTTCCTAGGATATTTAAGGTGTAATGAAGTGGGGGTTCTTGTCAACAGAGCAGCCCTAAACTTTGGGGTGCCTGTGTCTTGCTGATTTTTAGTTTTCCCAATTTATACGCCCATGAGTGGAAGTGCCCTATGCTCTCCAAGCTGTGTTTTTTAGATGTTTCAGAACACACCGTACACTTCTCCAGCGTGGCTGTTGGCAATTTACATCCCACCCATCAGCGTAGCAAGGCTCCCATTTCTCCATGGCCGGTCCTGCATTTCTGGTTTGGACACTTTTTTCCGCATGGCCCTTTTGCCCGCTGGGAAGCGAGACTTCTTTGGAGCGCTGATTGGCCTTTCCAGTTTGCTTGGTTGGCCAAAAAGGGCGTATGCGTTTTTTCCTGAATATATTCAGGAAAAAACGCATACGCCCTTTTTGGCCAAGGGCATCATTGTCCACGTTTTGCCGCTTTTCATGTGCTTTCAAGGCGATTCGAATCTACCTCCTGAAATCTGTTTCCTGCAATTCTGCCTTGCTTTCAAAGCCTCTTCGTTGCCTTCCCTTAATATATTTGTGGACGAGAGGTATCATTTAAAACTCTGCAGGTTTGTGAATTGCAGTGCCCCTGAGCTCCATTTTTCAACTCGCTTTTTTGGGAGCTGGCCGCAAAAGCGCAGGATTGCTTCAGGCCCTCTTCTGGTTCTGGGGGGCAGGCTGAGCTTGTGCTTAATTCTTCTTCCTGATGGGAAAATAGAGTGACCTGTGCCTGTCCCAACCCCTGGAGCTAGTCTCTCATTGGTTCGCCCTCTTCCCGTTCATCCTCAGGACAAATTGCAACCTGTACGGAACAGGAGGGTAAAGGTGCTGATTCTCCAAGGAGGGAGATGGCTAGTAAATCGGCTGGAATGGCGAACCCGAGCAAAGGAGATGAGAAATGAGGTGCGTTTTAGAAATCTTTCCCGATCACACGGTGTACCATCTTCTGGGTTTCTCATGCCTGTTTTCGACGTAGGAAGATGCCCTTGAACCTGGAGATTTGGGACCCATGGGATGGGTACCATGCAGTATTACTTGAAAGGGTCTGCGTTGGCTCACCCAACCTCACCGAACCTCTCAGCCCCAAGAGTGTCCACCCTTATGTCTCAATCAGCTGTGGGTCTAGATATGGTCAATCCAGGTTGCATCACAGCCCCTGAACGAATTTTGTAAGAATTTCTCTCTCTTTCACTGTCTTTGTTTCACGGGTTTTGAAAAGTAATTTATTTTTATAATGGGGTTTAGCTGCTTTTCACGGCTGTGTTTATACCGCTTTACACCCCCTTGACTCACTTACAGAGAGATATCAATACATAGGTTTGAAGATTCTTACTAGTCAGATATATTCTTGTGCGGTGAATAGGGGGTGTTGAGTCCAGTTCACTGAAAAAGGAATAGGTCTTGTCTCTTACATATTGGGTTTATGGAACGGTATCGGAGCTAATTTGAAACCCTTGTTTTATGCATCACCCCACCTCACCTTTCCCGTTCAGCAGCCGTAGTGTGTTTCCTAAACGTGTGACTCTGTTCTGTTTTGTAATTCAGTTCAAGTGTAGCGGTTTTTACATTCCCTCTAGAAGTGATATCTTATGATAAGTGTCTTTTTCTGTGTGACTTATTTCACTTAGAATCCTCGTACCTAAATCCACTCATCGTGCTGCTACTAGCCTTATGACGTTGATTTCATGGCTGAGTGATATTCCATTGTACATGAGGACCCCAACTTCTTTATCCATTTTTCTCTTTCCTAGGATATTTAAGGTGTAATGAAGTGGGGGTTCTTGTCAACAGAGCAGCCCTAAACTTTGGGGTGCCTGTGTCTTGCTGATTTTTAGTTTTCCCAATTTATACGCCCATGAGTGGAAGTGCCCTATGCTCTCCAAGCTGTGTTTTTTAGATGTTTCAGAACACACCGTACACTTCTCCAGCGTGGCTGTTGGCAATTTACATCCCACCCATCAGCGTAGCAAGGCTCCCATTTCTCCATGGCCGGTCCTGCATTTCTGGTTTGGACACTTTTTTCCGCATGGCCCTTTTGCCCGCTGGGAAGCGAGACTTCTTTGGAGCGCTGATTGGCCTTTCCAGTTTGCTTGGTTGGCCAAAAAGGGCGTATGCGTTTTTTCCTGAATATATTCAGGAAAAAACGCATACGCCCTTTTTGGCCAAGGGCATCATTGTCCACGTTTTGCCGCTTTTCATGTGCTTTCAAGGCGATTCGAATCTACCTCCTGAAATCTGTTTCCTGCAATTCTGCCTTGCTTTCAAAGCCTCTTCGTTGCCTTCCCTTAATATATTTGTGGACGAGAGGTATCATTTAAAACTCTGCAGGTTTGTGAATTGCAGTGCCCCTGAGCTCCATTTTTCAACTCGCTTTTTTGGGAGCTGGCCGCAAAAGCGCAGGATTGCTTCAGGCCCTCTTCTGGTTCTGGGGGGCAGGCTGAGCTTGTGCTTAATTCTTCTTCCTGATGGGAAAATAGAGTGACCTGTGCCTGTCCCAACCCCTGGAGCTAGTCTCTCATTGGTTCGCCCTCTTCCCGTTCATCCTCAGGACAAATTGCAACCTGTACGGAACAGGAGGGTAAAGGTGCTGATTCTCCAAGGAGGGAGATGGCTAGTAAATCGGCTGGAATGGCGAACCCGAGCAAAGGAGATGAGAAATGAGGTGCGTTTTAGAAATCTTTCCCGATCACACGGTGTACCATCTTCTGGGTTTCTCATGCCTGTTTTCGACGTAGGAAGATGCCCTTGAACCTGGAGATTTGGGACCCATGGGATGGGTACCATGCAGTATTACTTGAAAGGGTCTGCGTTGGCTCACCCAACCTCACCGAACCTCTCAGCCCCAAGAGTGTCCACCCTTATGTCTCAATCAGCTGTGGGTCTAGATATGGTCAATCCAGGTTGCATCACAGCCCCTGAACGAATTTTGTAAGAATTTCTCTCTCTTTCACTGTCTTTGTTTCACGGGTTTTGAAAAGTAATTTATTTTTATAATGGGGTTTAGCTGCTTTTCACGGCTGTGTTTATACCGCTTTACACCCCCTTGACTCACTTACAGAGAGATATCAATACATAGGTTTGAAGATTCTTACTAGTCAGATATATTCTTGTGCGGTGAATAGGGGGTGTTGAGTCCAGTTCACTGAAAAAGGAATAGGTCTTGTCTCTTACATATTGGGTTTATGGAACGGTATCGGAGCTAATTTGAAACCCTTGTTTTATGCATCACCCCACCTCACCTTTCCCGTTCAGCAGCCGTAGTGTGTTTCCTAAACGTGTGACTCTGTTCTGTTTTGTAATTCAGTTCAAGTGTAGCGGTTTTTACATTCCCTCTAGAAGTGATATCTTATGATAAGTGTCTTTTTCTGTGTGACTTATTTCACTTAGAATCGTCGTACCTAAATCCACTCATCGTGCTGCTACTAGCCTTATGACGTTGATTTCATGGCTGAGTGATATTCCATTGTACATGAGGACCCCAACTTCTTTATCCATTTTTCTCTTTCCTAGGATATTTAAGGTGTAATGAAGTGGGGGTTCTTGTCAACAGAGCAGCCCTAAACTTTGGGGTGCCTGTGTCTTGCTGATTTTTAGTTTTCCCAATTTATACGCCCATGAGTGGAAGTGCCCTATGCTCTCCAAGCTGTGTTTTTTAGATGTTTCAGAACACACCGTACACTTCTCCAGAGTGGCTGTTGGCAATTTACATCCCACCCATCAGCGTAGCAAGGCTCCCATTTCTCCATGGCCGGTCCTGCATTTCTGGTTTGGACACTTTTTTCCGCATGGCCCTTTTGCCCGCTGGGAAGCGAGACTTCTTTGGAGCGCTGATTGGCCTTTCCAGGTTGCTTGGTTGGCCACAAAGGGCGTATGCGTTTTTTCCTGAATATGTTCAGGAAAAAACGCATACGCCCTTTTTGGCCAAGGGCATCATTGTCCACGTTTTGCCGCTTTTCATGTGCTTTCAAGGCGATTCGAATCTACCTCCTGAAATCTGTTTCCTGCAATTCTGCCTTGCTTTCAAAGCCTCTTCGTTGCCTTCCCTTAATATATTTGTGGACGAGAGGTATCATTTAAAACTCTGCAGGTTTGTGAATTGCAGTGCCCCTGAGCTCCATTTTTCAACTCGCTTTTTTGGGAGCTGGCCGCAAAAGCGCAGGATTGCTTCAGGCCCTCTTCTGGTTCTGGGGGGCAGGCTGAGCTTGTGCTTAATTCTTCTTCCTGATGGGAAAATAGAGTGACCTGTGCCTGTCCCAACCCCTGGAGCTAGTCTCTCATTGGTTCCCCCTCTTCCCGTTCATCCTCAGGACAAATTGCAACCTGTACGGAACAGGAGGGTAAAGGTGCTGATTCTCCAAGGAGGGAGATGGCTAGTAAATCGGCTGGAATGGCGAACCCGAGCAAAGGAGATGAGAAATGAGGTGCGTTTTAGAAACCTTTCCCGATCACACGGTGTACCATCTTCTGGGTTTCTCATGCCTGTTTTCGACGTAGGAAGATGCCCTTGAACCTGGAGATTTGGGACCCATGGGATGGGTACCATGCAGTATTACTTGAAAGGGTCTGCGTTGGCTCACCCAACCTCACCGAACCTCTCAGCCCCAAGAGTGTCCACCCTTATGTCTCAATCAGCTGTGGGTCTAGATATGGTCAATCCAGGTTGCATCACAGCCCCTGAACGAATTTTGTAAGAATTTCTCTCTCTTTCACTGTCTTTGTTTCACGGGTTTTGAAAAGTAATTTATTTTTATAATGGGGTTTAGCTGCTTTTCACGGCTGTGTTTATGCCGCTTTACACCCCCTTGACTCACTTACAGAGAGATATCAATACATAGGTTTGAAGATTCTTACTAGTCAGATATATTCTTGTGCGGTGAATAGGGGGTGTTGAGTCCACTTTACTGAAAAAGGATTAGGTCTTGTCTCTTACATATTGGGTTTATGGAACGGTATCGGAGCTAATTTGAAACCCTTGTTTTATGCATCACCCCACCTCACCTTTCCCGTTCAGCAGCCGTAGTGTGTTTCCTAAACGTGTGACTCTGTTCTGTTTTGTAATTCAGTTCAAGTGTAGCGGTTTTTACATTCCCTCTAGAAGTGATATGTTATGATAAGTGTCTTTTTCTGTGTGACTTATTTCACTTAGAATCGTCGTACCTAAATCCACTCATCGTGCTGCTACTAGCCTTATGACGTTGATTTCATGGCTGAGTGATATTCCATTGTACATGAGGACCCCAACTTCTTTATCCATTTTTCTCTTTCCTAGGATATTTAAGGTGTAATGAAGTGGGGGTTCTTGTCAACAGAGCAGCCCTAAACTTTGGGGTGCCTGTGTCTTGCTGATTTTTAGTTTTCCCAATTTATACGCCCATGAGTGGAAGTGCCCTATGCTCTCCAAGCTGTGTTTTTTAGATGTTTCAGAACACACCGTACACTTCTCCAGAGTGGCTGTTGGCAATTTACATCCCACCCATCAGCGTAGCAAGGCTCCCATTTCTCCATGGCCGGTCCTGCATTTCTGGTTTGGACACTTTTTTCCGCATGGCCCTTTTGCCCGCTGGGAAGCGAGACTTCTTTGGAGCGCTGATTGGCCTTTCCAGGTTGCTTGGTTGGCCAAAAAGGGCGTATGCGTTTTTTCCTGAATATGTTCAGGAAAAAACGCATACGCCCTTTTTGGCCAAGGGCATCATTGTCCACGTTTTGCCGCTTTTCATGTGCTTTCAAGGCGATTCGAATCTACCTCCTGAAATCTGTTTCCTGCAATTCTGCCTTGCTTTCAAAGCCTCTTCGTTGCCTTCCCTTAATATATTTGTGGACGAGAGGTATCATTTAAAACTCTGCAGGTTTGTGAATTGCAGTGCCCCTGAGCTCCATTTTTCAACTCGCTTTTTTGGGAGCTGGCCGCAAAAGCGCAGGATTGCTTCAGGCCCTCTTCTGGTTCTGGGGGGCAGGCTGAGCTTGTGCTTAATTCTTCTTCCTGATGGGAAAATAGAGTGACCTGTGCCTGTCCCAACCCCTGGAGCTAGTCTCTCATTGGTTCCCCCTCTTCCCGTTCATCCTCAGGACAAATTGCAACCTGTACGGAACAGGAGGGTAAAGGTGCTGATTCTCCAAGGAGGGAGATGGCTAGTAAATCGGCTGGAATGGCGAACCCGAGCAAAGGAGATGAGAAATGAGGTGCGTTTTAGAAACCTTTCCCGATCACACGGTGTACCATCTTCTGGGTTTCTCATGCCTGTTTTCGACGTAGGAAGATGCCCTTGAACCTGGAGATTTGGGACCCATGGGATGGGTACCATGCAGTATTACTTGAAAGGGTCTGCGTTGGCTCACCCAACCTCACCGAACCTCTCAGCCCCAAGAGTGTCCACCCTTATGTCTCAATCAGCTGTGGGTCTAGATATGGTCAATCCAGGTTGCATCACAGCCCCTGAACGAATTTTGTAAGAATTTCTCTCTCTTTCACTGTCTTTGTTTCACGGGTTTTGAAAAGTAATTTATTTTTATAATGGGGTTTAGCTGCTTTTCACGGCTGTGTTTATGCCGCTTTACACCCCCTTGACTCACTTACAGAGAGATATCAATACATAGGTTTGAAGATTCTTACTAGTCAGATATATTCTTGTGCGGTGAATAGGGGGTGTTGAGTCCAGTTCACTGAAAAAGGAATAGGTCTTGTCTCTTACATATTGGGTTTATGGAACGGTATCGGAGCTAATTTGAAACCCTTGTTTTATGCATCACCCCACCTCACCTTTCCCGTTCAGCAGCCGTAGTGTGTTTCCTAAACGTGTGACTCTGTTCTGTTTTGTAATTCAGTTCAAGTGTAGCGGTTTTTACATTCCCTCTAGAAGTGATATCTTATGATAAGTGTCTTTTTCTGTGTGACTTATTTCACTTAGAATCGTCGTACCTAAATCCACTCATCGTGCTGCTACTAGCCTTATGACGTTGATTTCGTGGCTGAGTGATATTCCATTGTACATGAGGACCCCAACTTCTTTATCCATTTTTCTCTTTCCTAGGATATTTAAGGTGTAATGAAGTGGGGGTTCTTGTCAACACAGCAGCCCTAAACTTTGGGGTGCCTGTGTCTTGCTGATTTTTAGTTTTCCCAATTTATACGCCCATGAGTGGAAGTGCCCTATGCTCTCCAAGCTGTGTTTTTTAGATGTTTCAGAACACACCGTACACTTCTCCAGAGTGGCTGTTGGCAATTTACATCCCACCCATCAGCGTAGCAAGGCTCCCATTTCTCCATGGCCGGTCCTGCATTTCTGGTTTGGACACTTTTTTCCGCATGGCCCTTTTGCCCGCTGGGAAGCGAGACTTCTTTGGAGCGCTGATTGGCCTTTCCAGGTTGCTTGGTTGGCCAAAAAGGGCGTATGCGTTTTTTCCTGAATATATTCAGGAAAAAACGCATACGCCCTTTTTGGCCAAGGGCATCATTGTCCACGTTTTGCCGCTTTTCATGTGCTTTCAAGGCGATTCGAATCTACCTCCTGAAATCTGTTTCCTGCAATTCTGCCTTGCTTTCAAAGCCTCTTCGTTGCCTTCCCTTAATATATTTGTGGACGAGAGGTATCATTTAAAACTCTGCAGGTTTGTGAATTGCAGTGCCCCTGAGCTCCATTTTTCAACTCGCTTTTTTGGGAGCTGGCCGCAAAAGCGCAGGATTGCTTCAGGCCCTCTTCTGGTTCTGGGGTCAGGCTGAGCTTGTGCTTAATTCTTCTTCCTGATGGGAAAATAGAGTGACCTGTAGCTGTCCCAACCCCTGGAGCTATTCTCTCATTGGTTCCCCCTCTTCCCGT
The DNA here is from genome assembly GCF_949987535.1 of Balaenoptera acutorostrata. Taxonomy (NCBI): domain Eukaryota; kingdom Metazoa; phylum Chordata; class Mammalia; order Artiodactyla; family Balaenopteridae; genus Balaenoptera; species Balaenoptera acutorostrata. Next base: position 671,868 of record NW_026646693.1, read on the forward strand.
TCATCCTCAGGACAAATTGCAACCTGTACGGAACAGGAGGGTAAAGGTGCTGATTCTCCAAGGAGGGAGATGGCTAGTAAATCGGCTGGAATGGCGAACCCGAGCAAAGGAGATGAGAAATGAGGTGCGTTTTAGAAACCTTTCCCGATCACACGGTGTACCATCTTCTGGGTTTCTCATGCCTGTTTTCGACGTAGGAAGATGCCCTTGAACCTGGAGATTTGGGACCCATGGGATGGGTACCATGCAGTATTACTTGAAAGGGTCTGCGTTGGCTCACCCAACCTCACCGAACCTCTCAGCCCCAAGAGTGTCCACCCTTATGTCTCAATCAGCTGTGGGTCTAGATATGGTCAATCCAGGTTGCATCACAGCCCCTGAACGAATTTTGTAAGAATTTCTCTCTCTTTCACTGTCTTTGTTTCACGGGTTTTGAAAAGTAATTTATTTTTATAATGGGGTTTAGCTGCTTTTCACGGCTGTGTTTATGCCGCTTTACACCCCCTTGACTCACTTACAGAGAGATATCAATACATAGGTTTGAAGATTCTTACTAGTCAGATATATTCTTGTGCGGTGAATAGGGGGTGTTGAGTCCAGTTCACTGAAAAAGGAATAGGTCTTGTCTCTTACATATTGGGTTTATGGAACGGTATCGGAGCTAATTTGAAACCCTTGTTTTATGCATCACCCCACCTCACCTTTCCCGTTCAGCAGCCGTAGTGTGTTTCCTAAACGTGTGACTCTGTTCTGTTTTGTAATTCAGTTCAAGTGTAGCGGTTTTTACATTCCCTCTAGAAGTGATATCTTATGATAAGTGTCTTTTTCTGTGTGACTTATTTCACTTAGAATCGTCGTACCTAAATCCACTCATCGTGCTGCTACTAGCCTTATGACGTTGATTTCATGGCTGAGTGATATTCCATTGTACATGAGGACCCCAACTTCTTTATCCATTTTTCTCTTTCCTAGGATATTTAAGGTGTAATGAAGTGGGGGTTCTTGTCAACAGAGCAGCCCTAAACTTTGGGGTGCCTGTGTCTTGCTGATTTTTAGTTTTCCCAATTTATACGCCCATGAGTGGAAGTGCCCTATGCTCTCCAAGCTGTGTTTTTTAGATGTTTCAGAACACACCGTACACTTCTCCAGAGTGGCTGTTGGCAATTTACATCCCACCCATCAGCGTAGCAAGGCTCCCATTTCTCCATGGCCGGTCCTGCATTTCTGGTTTGGACACTTTTTTCCGCATGGCCCTTTTGCCCGCTGGGAAGCGAGACTTCTTTGGAGCGCTGATTGGCCTTTCCAGGTTGCTTGGTTGGCCAAAAAGGGCGTATGCGTTTTTTCCTGAATATATTCAGGAAAAAACGCATACGCCCTTTTTGGCCAAGGGCATCATTGTCCACGTTTTGCCGCTTTTCATGTGCTTTCAAGGCGATTCGAATCTACCTCCTGAAATCTGTTTCCTGCAATTCTGCCTTGCTTTCAAAGCCTCTTCGTTGCCTTCCCTTAATATATTTGTGGACGAGAGGTATCATTTAAAACTCTGCAGGTTTGTGAATTGCAGTGCCCCTGAGCTCCATTTTTCAACTCGCTTTTTTGGGAGCTGGCCGCAAAAGCGCAGGATTGCTTCAGGCCCTCTTCTGGTTCTGGGGGGCAGGCTGAGCTTGTGCTTAATTCTTCTTCCTGATGGGAAAATAGAGTGACCTGTGCCTGTCCCAACCCCTGGAGCTAGTCTCTCATTGGTTCCCCCTCTTCCCGTTCATCCTCAGGACAAATTGCAACCTGTACGGAACAGGAGGGTAAAGGTGCTGATTCTCCAAGGAGGGAGATGGCTAGTAAATCGGCTGGAATGGCGAACCCGAGCAAAGGAGATGAGAAATGAGGTGCGTTTTAGAAACCTTTCCCGATCACACGGTGTACCATCTTCTGGGTTTCTCATGCCTGTTTTCGACGTAGGAAGATGCCCTTGAACCTGGAGATTTGGGACCCATGGGATGGGTACCATGCAGTATTACTTGAAAGGGTCTGCGTTGGCTCACCCAACCTCACCGAACCTCTCAGCCCCAAGAGTGTCCACCCTTATGTCTCAATCAGCTGTGGGTCTAGATATGGTCAATCCAGGTTGCATCACAGCCCCTGAACGAATTTTGTAAGAATTTCTCTCTCTTTCACTGTCTTTGTTTCACGGGTTTTGAAAAGTAATTTATTTTTATAATGGGGTTTAGCTGCTTTTCACGGCTGTGTTTATGCCGCTTTACACCCCCTTGACTCACTTACAGAGAGATATCAATACATAGGTTTGAAGATTCTTACTAGTCAGATATATTCTTGTGCGGTGAATAGGGGGTGTTGAGTCCAGTTCACTGAAAAAGGAATAGGTCTTGTCTCTTACATATTGGGTTTATGGAACGGTATCGGAGCTAATTTGAAACCCTTGTTTTATGCATCACCCCACCTCACCTTTCCCGTTCAGCAGCCGTAGTGTGTTTCCTAAACGTGTGACTCTGTTCTGTTTTGTAATTCAGTTCAAGTGTAGCGGTTTTTACATTCCCTCTAGAAGTGATATCTTATGATAAGTGTCTTTTTCTGTGTGACTTATTTCACTTAGAATCGTCGTACCTAAATCCACTCATCGTGCTGCTACTAGCCTTATGACGTTGATTTCGTGGCTGAGTGATATTCCATTGTACATGAGGACCCCAACTTCTTTATCCATTTTTCTCTTTCCTAGGATATTTAAGGTGTAATGAAGTGGGGGTTCTTGTCAACACAGCAGCCCTAAACTTTGGGGTGCCTGTGTCTTGCTGATTTTTAGTTTTCCCAATTTATACGCCCATGAGTGGAAGTGCCCTATGCTCTCCAAGCTGTGTTTTTTAGATGTTTCAGAACACACCGTACACTTCTCCAGAGTGGCTGTTGGCAATTTACATCCCACCCATCAGCGTAGCAAGGCTCCCATTTCTCCATGGCCGGTCCTGCATTTCTGGTTTGGACACTTTTTTCCGCATGGCCCTTTTGCCCGCTGGGAAGCGAGACTTCTTTGGAGCGCTGATTGGCCTTTCCAGGTTGCTTGGTTGGCCAAAAAGGGCGTATGCGTTTTTTCCTGAATATATTCAGGAAAAAACGCATACGCCCTTTTTGGCCAAGGGCATCATTGTCCACGTTTTGCCGCTTTTCATGTGCTTTCAAGGCGATTCGAATCTACCTCCTGAAATCTGTTTCCTGCAATTCTGCCTTGCTTTCAAAGCCTCTTCGTTGCCTTCCCTTAATATATTTGTGGACGAGAGGTATCATTTAAAACTCTGCAGGTTTGTGAATTGCAGTGCCCCTGAGCTCCATTTTTCAACTCGCTTTTTTGGGAGCTGGCCGCAAAAGCGCAGGATTGCTTCAGGCCCTCTTCTGGTTCTGGGGTCAGGCTGAGCTTGTGCTTAATTCTTCTTCCTGATGGGAAAATAGAGTGACCTGTGCCTGTCCCAACCCCTGGAGCTATTCTCTCATTGGTTCCCCCTCTTCCCGTTCATCCTCAGGACAAATTGCAACCTGTACGGAACAGGAGGGTAAAGGTGCTGATTCTCCAAGGAGGGAGATGGCTAGTAAATCGGCTGGAATGGCGAACCCGAGCAAAGGAGATGAGAAATGAGGTGCGTTTTAGAAACCTTTCCCGATCACACGGTGTACCATCTTCTGGGTTTCTCATGCCTGTTTTCGACGTAGGAAGATGCCCTTGAACCTGGAGATTTGGGACCCATGGGATGGGTACCATGCAGTATTACTTGAAAGGGTCTGCGTTGGCTCACCCAACCTCACCGAACCTCTCAGCCCCAAGAGTGTCCACCCTTATGTCTCAATCAGCTGTGGGTCTAGATATGGTCAATCCAGGTTGCATCACAGCCCCTGAACGAATTTTGTAAGAATTTCTCTCTCTTTCACTGTCTTTGTTTCACGGGTTTTGAAAAGTAATTTATTTTTATAATGGGGTTTAGCTGCTTTTCACGGCTGTGTTTATGCCGCTTTACACCCCCTTGACTCACTTACAGAGAGATATCAATACATAGGTTTGAAGATTCTTACTAGTCAGATATATTCTTGTGCGGTGAATAGGGGGTGTTGAGTCCAGTTCACTGAAAAAGGAATAGGTCTTGTCTCTTACATATTGGGTTTATGGAACGGTATCGGAGCTAATTTGAAACCCTTGTTTTATGCATCACCCCACCTCACCTTTCCCGTTCAGCAGCCGTAGTGTGTTTCCTAAACGTGTGACTCTGTTCTGTTTTGTAATTCAGTTCAAGTGTAGCGGTTTTTACATTCCCTCTAGAAGTGATATCTTATGATAAGTGTCTTTTTCTGTGTGACTTATTTCACTTAGAATCGTCGTACCTAAATCCACTCATCGTGCTGCTACTAGCCTTATGACGTTGATTTCATGGCTGAGTGATATTCCATTGTACATGAGGACCCCAACTTCTTTATCCATTTTTCTCTTTCCTAGGATATTTAAGGTGTAATGAAGTGGGGGTTCTTGTCAACAGAGCAGCCCTAAACTTTGGGGTGCCTGTGTCTTGCTGATTTTTAGTTTTCCCAATTTATACGCCCATGAGTGGAAGTGCCCTATGCTCTCCAAGCTGTGTTTTTTAGATGTTTCAGAACACACCGTACACTTCTCCAGAGTGGCTGTTGGCAATTTACATCCCACCCATCAGCGTAGCAAGGCTCCCATTTCTCCATGGCCGGTCCTGCATTTCTGGTTTGGACACTTTTTTCCGCATGGCCCTTTTGCCCGCTGGGAAGCGAGACTTCTTTGGAGCGCTGATTGGCCTTTCCAGGTTGCTTGGTTGGCCAAAAAGGGCGTATGCGTTTTTTCCTGAATATATTCAGGAAAAAACGCATACGCCCTTTTTGGCCAAGGGCATCATTGTCCACGTTTTGCCGCTTTTCATGTGCTTTCAAGGCGATTCGAATCTACCTCCTGAAATCTGTTTCCTGCAATTCTGCCTTGCTTTTAAAGCCTCTTCGTTGCCTTCCCTTAATATATTTGTGGACGAGAGGTATCATTTAAAACTCTGCAGGTTTGTGAATTGCAGTGCCCCTGAGCTCCATTTTTCAACTCGCTTTTTTGGGAGCTGGCCGCAAAAGCGCAGGATTGCTTCAGGCCCTCTTCTGGTTCTGGGGGGCAGGCTGAGCTTGTGCTTAATTCTTCTTCCTGATGGGAAAATAGAGTGACCTGTGCCTGTCCCAACCCCTGGAGCTAGTCTCTCATTGGTTCCCCCTCTTCCCGTTCATCCTCAGGACAAATTGCAACCTGTACGGAACAGGAGGGTAAAGGTGCTGATTCTCCAAGGAGGGAGATGGCTAGTAAATCGGCTGGAATGGCGAACCCGAGCAAAGGAGATGAGAAATGAGGTGCGTTTTAGAAACCTTTCCCGATCACACGGTGTACCATCTTCTGGGTTTCTCATGCCTGTTTTCGACGTAGGAAGATGCCCTTGAACCTGGAGATTTGGGACCCATGGGATGGGTACCATGCAGTATTACTTGAAAGGGTCTGCGTTGGCTCACTCAACCTCACCGAACCTCTCAGCCCCAAGAGTGTCCACCCTTATGTCTCAATCAGCTGTGGGTCTAGATATGGTCAATCCAGGTTGCATCACAGCCCCTGAACGAATTTTGTAAGAATTTCTCTCTCTTTCACTGTCTTTGTTTCACGGGTTTTGAAAAGTAATTTATTTTTATAATGGGGTTTAGCTGCTTTTCACGGCTGTGTTTATGCCGCTTTACACCCCCTTGACTCACTTACAGAGAGATATCAATACATAGGTTTGAAGATTCTTACTAGTCAGATATATTCTTGTGCGGTGAATAGGGGGTGTTGAGTCCAGTTCACTGAAAAAGGAATAGGTCTTGTCTCTTACATATTGGGTTTATGGAACGGTATCTGAGCTAATTTGAAACCCTTGTTTTATGCATCACCCCACCTCACCTTTCCCGTTCAGCAGCCATAGTGTGTTTCCTAAACGTGTGACTCTGTTCTGTTTTGTAATTCAGTTCAAGTGTAGCAGTTTTTACATTCCCTCTAGAAGTGATATCTTATGATAAGTGTCTTTTTCTGTGTGACTTATTTCACTTAGAATCGTCGTACCTAAATCCACTCATCGTGCTGCTACTAGCCTTATGACGTTGATTTCATGGCTGAGTGATATTCCATTGTACATGAGGACCCCAACTTCTTTATCCATTTTTCTCTTTCCTAGGATATTTAAGGTGTAATGAAGTGGGGGTTCTTGTCAACAGAGCAGCCCTAAACTTTGGGGTGCCTGTGTCTTGCTGATTTTTAGTTTTCCCAATTTATACGCCCATGAGTGGAAGTGCCCTATGCTCTCCAAGCTGTGTTTTTTAGATGTTTCAGGACACACCGTACACTTCTCCAGCGTGGCTGTTGGCAATTTACATCCCACCCATCAGCGTAGCAAGGCTCCCATTTCTCCATGGCCGGTCCTGCATTTCTGGTTTGGACACTTTTTTCCGCATGGCCCTTTTGCCCGCTGGGAAGCGAGACTTCTTTGGAGCGCTGATTGACCTTTCCAGGTTGCTTGGTTGGCCAAAAAGGGCGTATGCGTTTTTTCCTGAATATATTCAGGAAAAAACGCATACGCCCTTTTTGGCCAAGGGCATCATTGTCCACGTTTTGCCGCTTTTCATGTGCTTTCAAGGCGATTCGAATCTACCTCCTGAAATCTGTTTCCTGCAATTCTGCCTTGCTTTCAAAGCCTCTTCGTTGCCTTCCCTTAATATATTTGTGGACGAGAGGTATCATTTAAAACTCTGCAGGTTTGTGAATTGCAGTGCCCCTGAGCTCCATTTTTCAACTCGCTTTTTTGGGAGCTGGCCGCAAAAGCGCAGGATTGCTTCAGGCCCTCTTCTGGTTCTGGGGGGCAGGCTGAGCTTGTGCTTAATTCTTCTTCCTGATGGGAAAATAGAGTGACCTGTGCCTGTCCCAACACCTAGAGCTAGTCTCTCATTGGTTCCCCCTCTTCCTGTTCATCCTCAGGACAAATTGCAACCTGTACGGAACAGGAGGTTAAAGGTGCTGATTCTCCAAGGAGGGAGATGGCTAGTAAATCGGCTGGTAAGGCGAACCCGAGCATAGGAGATGAGAAATGAGGTGCGTTTTAGAAACCTTTCCCGATCACACGGTGTACCATCTTCTGGGTTTCTCATGCCTGTTTTCGATGTAGGAAAATGCCCTTGAACCTGGAGATTTGGGACCCATGGGATGGGTACCATGCAGTATTACTTGAAAGGGTCTGCGTTGGCTCACCCAACCTCACCGAACCTCTCAGCCGCAAGAGTATCCAGCCTTATGTCTCAATCAGCTGTGCGTCTAGATATGGTCAATCCAGGTTGCATCACAGCCCCTGAACGAATTTTGTAAGAATTTCTCTCTCTTTCACTGTCTTTGTTTCACGGGTTTTGAAAAGTAATTTATTTTTATAATGGGGTTTAGCTGCTTTTCACGGCTGTGTTTATGCCGCTTTACACCCCCTTGACTCACTTACAGAGAGATATCAATACATAGGTTTGAAGATTCTTTCTAGTCAGATATATTCTTGTGCGGTGAATAGGGGGTGTTGAGTCCAGTTCACTGAAAAAGGAATAGGTCTTGTCTCTTACATATTGGGTTTATGGAACGGTATCTGAGCTAATTTGAAACCCTTGTTTTATGCATCACCCCACCTCACCTTTCCCGTTCAGCAGCCATAGTGTGTTTTCTAAACGTGTGACTCTGTTCTGTTTTGTAATTCAGTTCAAGTGTAGCGGTTTTTACATTCCCTCTCTAAGTGATATCTTATGATAAGTGTCTTTTTCTGTGTGACTTATTTCACTTAGAATCGTCGTACCTAAATCCACTCATTGTGCTGCTACTAGCCTTATGACGTTGATTTCATGGCTGAGTGATATTCCATTGTACATGAGGACCCCAACTTCTTTATCCATTTTTCTCTTTCCTAGGATATTTAAGGTGTAATGAAGTGGGGGTTCTTGTCAACAGAGCAGCCCTAAACTTTGGGGTGCCTGTGTCTTGCTGATTTTTAGTTTTCCCAATTTATACGCCCATGAGTGGAAGTGCCCTATGCTCTCCAAGCTGTGTTTTTTAGATGTTTCAGAACACACCGTACACTTCTCCAGAGTGGCTGTTGGCAATTTACATCCCACCCATCAGCGTAGCAAGGCTCCCATTTCCCCATGGCCGGTCCTGCATTTCTGGTTTGACACTTTTTTCCGCATGGCCCTTTTGCCCGCTGGGAAGCGAGACTACTTTGGAGCGCTGATTGGCCTTTCCAGGTTGCTTGGTTGGCCAAAAAGGGCGTATGCGTTTTTTCCTGAATATATTCAGGAAAAAACGCATACGCCCTTTTTGGCCAAGGGCATCATTGTCCACGTTTTGCCGCTTTTCATGTGCTTTCAAGGCGATTCGAATCTACCTCCTGAAATCTGTTTCCTGCAATTCTGCCTTGCTTTCAAAGCCTCTTCGTTGCCTTCCCTTAATATATTTGTGGACGAGAGGTATCATTTAAAACTCTGCAGGTTTGTGAATTGCAGTGCCCCTGAGCTCCATTTTTCAACTCGCTTTTTTGGGAGCTGGCCACAAAAGCGCAGGATTGCTTCAGGCCCTCTTCTGGTTCTGGGGGGCAGGCTGAGCTTGTGCTTAATTCTTCTTCCTGATGGGAAAATAGAGTGACCTGTGCCTGTCCCAACACCTAAAGCTAGTCTCTCATTGGTTCCCCCTCTTCCCGTTCATCCTCAGGACAAATTGCAACCTGTACGGAACAGGAGGTTAAAGGTGCTGATTCTCCAAGGAGGGAGATGGCTAGTAAATCGGCTGGTAAGGCGAACCCGAGCATAGGAGATGAGAAATGAGGTGCGTTTTAGAAACCTTCCCCCATCACACGGTGTACCATCTTCTGGGTTTCTCATGCCTGTTTTCGATGTAGGAAGATGCCCTTGAACCTGGAGATTTGGGACCCATGGGATGGGTACCATGCAGTATTACTTGAAAGGGTCTGCGTTGGCTCACCCAACCTCACCGAACCTCTCAGCCGCAAGAGTGTCCACCCTTATGTCTCAATCAGCTGTGGGTCTAGATATGGTCAATCCAGGTTGCATCACAGCCCCTGAACGAATTTTGTAAGAATTTCTCTCTCTTTCACTGTCTTTGTTTCACGGGTTTTGAAAAGTAATTTATTTTTATAATGGGGTTTAGCTGCTTTTCACGGCTGTGTTTATGCCGCTTTACACCCCCTTGACTCACTTACAGAGAGATATCAATACATAGGTTTGAAGATTCTTACTAGTCAGATATAATCTTGTGCGGTGAATAGGGGGTGTTGAGTCCAGTTCACTGAGCAAGGAATAGG